>NC_081413.1:437412537-438095037 GCF_030272615.1 Cryptomeria japonica | reverse complement strand
CAACGTTTACCAGGATGCATACATTTGGAGAGCACACATGAAACTAGTACGAAACTAGTTTCTTTCGAAAAATACAAGACAGTCACATATGGAGTTAAAGATGGAAAAGATTTGAAGAGATGTGAGATAGTGAAAAATGATATATGTGTAGCTCAATTTATGAAAATGTTTCAAGAGAAACTAGTTTATGAGTACATAATGCATACACATAGAGCTTGATGGTTAGATGAGCAATTCAAGTTATGTAAGGACACATTTCCTCTTGGCACCATTGTCTCTATCATTGATTTCTCTGAAAATTATACACTACAACCTCAAAATGAAGTGCAATCCATGTATTATCACTCTACACAAGTTTCTATTTTTGTACACATAGCATTCATGCATGCAGATGATAGAACAGAGGAGGATAGAAAGGTTGTAAGAGAGTATCACTTCTACATAAGTGATGATCGTACTCACTCATCAGATTTTGTACAAGGATGCTTTAAAGTTTTCTATGATAGTTTAAGGGAAAGGAACATACGATACAACCGACACTTAATATGGTCAGATAATTGCACCGCACAATTCAAGAATGCAAGGATGTTTTATTGGTTGACAATGATGCATGTGACAAGTGGTGTACAACATTTCTAGAATTTCACTAAGGGTGGACATGGTAAGGGAGAGCATGATGGTGTAGGAGAATGTGTAAAAAGAGCCCTAGCCAGGAAAGAATTGAAGTACGAAGGTGGTGCTGAGTTGGTAGACGCAGAAACAATTGTGCGATGGTGTAAGTCTACGATGGGTCCAGGTAATCCAAGTATGTCATTGGTTCGTAGATATTTTTGGTTGATTACTGAATCTAACATTGAAAACTATCTAGATTGTTGTACAGTTGCAGGATCGAGTGACATGCACTCATTTATGAGTTCAAATTCAAGTTCACTGGTAATTTATATGAGATAGATGGTATGTTTTTGCATATAATCATGAAATTTTCTGTATGAAAAAATTATAAGATTATAATACATCACAAGTTCACATGTACGCATGCATATAATCATGAAATCAAGAAAATAAAGTAGAGATACATACCTCCGCCCTCTCTTGATCCATGGGAGAATCAGGTGCATTCAACATATCCACAAAGCTCAATGGCCACTGTACATGTAAAATAGACAAAAAAACACTAATCAATCTACAAACCCCAACTAATACTTGATTTCAACATTTTCAAACAATTGTACAACTAAAAATATGTTCAATTACCTTCTTCACATGTTTTGGCATCTTCAAGGAATTCTTTTTCTTAGGACGAGCCCTAGACGTGGAGGGGGTAACCTAAAAACACAAAATTAACATGAGATATTAGTACAGAGTTGTACAAAATATGATACCGTATAGCCTTGTAGGCCAAAATCAATCGCTGAGAGCGTGATGTCATCAATCTGGGGTATTTCGTCCCCTGTCAACACCTACAAACCAGAAATTGGACCAAGCATTAAAGATAGCTAGTATATCTTGTATTTTTTTGAATTCAAAGTGTACTATTCTATTTTAACATGTTACAAAATGTATACCTCAGGCATCGAAGTTGCAGCTATGGTAACTTGGGGAGGTGTATGGGATACCGCTGCTGCATCCTATAATGCATATTATTTGTCTCATTTTAAATCGATGTATAAATGAAAATTCATTTATGTAATTACAAATTTAAAGTGACTGATAAATAAATGTTATGAATTCAAATCAACACACCTGTGTCTGTGGCTCATGGGCAAACACCATGTCCATCAACTAATCTGTCAACGCGACATCCTCAAACCTGTGAGCTTGACATCTACAACCGCAAATCATGCACAGATGATATGACTATCCATCTGCACTGGCTGCATCATCTATCCCCAAGAATATCCCTAAGCAACTGACACACATATGCTTGATGGGCTTTTTGTTGCCCTGTAACGGCTCATCATCCAATACAATAGGGTGTGCTAATGATGTCCCATGCTAGATGATGGCACCAGTTAATGCTGTGGCTGCCTGAAGAGTCTGTAGCTCCATCAACTCTTTCAGTTCTAATGGGACAACCTGATGCACCTGGGGTTTGGGTGCTAGGGGGCGGCAACACTCCACGGCTAATCGCCTATGGGATCCAAGTCTTTCTTGGGCAGAGCCACCACCTCTACCATGAAACTCTCTCATGTCAAAATAGTGTGGCCGCACATTGAGCACAAACTCACAATAAATTTTTCTCAAAATATATAATGGCACCTCATAATTATTACAAGGTGGATCATCAAAGACCATCCACCACCTCTACCAAAAAAGATTCTTCATCTGCGCATTGGTACACCAATGTATGGGAAACCTCTTTGCATTAAGAGGTAATGACTGACCAGTTTTGGGATCAACAAAAAGGGTACACATTTGTTGTTTAGAAATATTTTTGTTTTTTACTCCATCGTATGATAGCCCATTGGTATAGAATTGACTACACCTAACCCTAAAGCTTCCCCATTTGGGAATTTATGTGGAAATAGCTTTGGCACCACTAGCTAATGTTTCTAGGCTAGTGGCGAGGGATTGATGATGGTCAAGTTCAGAAGTTTTTAATTTTACAATCAGTCTATTGATTTTAGACGTATTTTGTCCTAACTAATTAATTAATTCTTCCCGTGTTTCGGTTGTGTGGTCAAAAGGAATTGGGGGTTGTTCTTGTGTGTTTTCAGGAGGTGAATTTGGTTGTTCTTGTGGGTTTTTAGGAGGTGCATTTGGTTGTTCTTATTTTGGATTAGAAGAATCTAGTTTTGAAACAAAAAATGAAAAAACCTAATCAAAATTAATGAAATTAAATTCAAAATGTAAAACAAATTGCATAAACAAGAAAGAAAGACAAAAAAAAAACAAAAACTAACCTTGATCAATAGCCTAGAGGACAAATTTAGCACCCCGTTCGTGGTTTAGGTGAGAAAATGAGGAAAAAATGAAGTTAAAAACGCGATTTACGGGTAAATGAGACCCAGTTTTTTTAAAAAACTTTTTTTACCAGGCACCACGTACGCAGTTTTATTTGGATTATTAGCGTGTACGCACTCATTTTCCTATTAATAGCACATATGCACTCATTTTCCTAAAAGCAGTGCATATGCTCATTTTCCTAAAAGCAGTGCATATGCGCTACCTTTTCTAGGCTCGAGAAGAACAAACCTAAGCGCGTACACGGGAATTTGAAATTTTAAATCCGCATACACGTTGCTTGTTTTTCCAAGTTTTTTTTGGGTAGTGTCCACTTTTCTAACCACCATCTTTGTACACACGCCCTAGGGGAAGAGACGGTGATAAAGGAGGACCTCTTAGGGGGTGACAGCTATAAAAACTTACAGTCTTATGTATACATCTTGGAGCTGAAGATTGAAATGTTTCAACAATATATCAAGGATATGACCGAGATTCGGGACCCTCTCCTTAGAGAAATTTTGTCATACGAGAATTTTGTAAAGAATATGCTAGGACCTTTTGGCCTCAAATTAGCTGATATAGGAATAATGGACCAACAACAAGTTTTGAATTAGTGGGATGCATATGAGGCACAACACCTAGGACCTACGACCCAGTTTGATGTCACCCTTATGGACATATACACGTATCTGATTACTCAATGTCAAGAGGTGGCACACATAGTGAAGGATTTAGAGGAGGGGAGAATGTATGCAGATGAAGTTTTGAAGAAGTATAAGTTTAGAGTTAAGCATGTAGCAGATCCTTCGGTTCAAGCAGTTGCATGTATAATTGATAATTATAGAGATTTTATCAAGAAATAAAGGATAAGCACACAATTGCTAAAGATAGCAAATCTTTTTTTATCCTTAAATCTTGTATTTTTAACTGCGGCTCCTACTCAAGTTCCAAATTTGAGAGAAATTCTGCATGATTATGAAAACGTGGCTCACCTAGTAGGGTTTTTGTAGTGCTCATGTAGTCCCTATTTCGTAGTTGTTAAGTGGAGTGTCAAGGCAGAAACTTGCAAGTTAACTGCGACTCCTATTTTCAGTTCTTAATTTAGGGTAGGTTTATTTCCTAGATAGTAGGGTAAAGAACTTCTATAAATTGAGAAGTTGGATTCATTTGTAAGGGTCCCAAATTGATGGTGTAGACACTCAAAATTGTCATGTTTAATTAAATAAATATTTTATTTATTTAATTATCTAAGCCTAATTCTTCTATTAATTAAATAAATTTTTATTTATTTAATTAATTCATTTATCCTCTTCTAGCCTTATTTCTCATTTAAATAAATACATTTATTTATTTAAATTATCCCTTTCCTAAATTAAATAAATATTTTATTTATTTAATTGTCCTACTTCTTCTATTAATTAAATAAATCTTTATTTATTTAATTAATTCATTATCTTTTTCTACACATGACACATGTCATTCATCTCTTAATTCATACACTACCTACCTCTTTCATTATTTTGGTATTTCTTTTACCTACCCTCTAATCCTAGCCGACCTCTCTTTTTACACCTCTCAATCTTAACCCTCCATTTCATATTGTGTCTTCTATTTAAGGAGATGCTTTCTTCATTGTCAAACCCTAATGATTGATTTTGGAGTACTTGGCTACACTACAATCCTACTTGCAACCACATTCCGTTCTTTGTTGAGCTCTTGTGCATACAAAAATCTGAGAGCAAGCATATCAAACAAGATCAATGGAGATAGGAAGAATGGAGATCAAAACCCTATTGGACATGTGATGGTATAATCTTTTTGATTTTGAGTTATTTTGCATTGTCTTAGGTTATCTTCATATGTTATGGTGGATCTTTGTTCATTGTTAGGCTAGGGTTTGGTGGTTGAATTCATTTAGCCTTTCAATATTGTTATTATTGTTATCCATTTTCACCATACACATTTTGGCACGCCCCATGGGACATGGATTTTTCTTAGATCTGTGTTTTTTGCAGATTTTTCTAACCCTATATTGCTATTTTGTAAAACAATTTGGAGAATAACCTTGTGCAGCTAGGGTTTTGGACACAAAATCAAGATCTTGGAGAGATTCGATCATATCTCACAAACGGCTTGGCAATTTTGCACCAAATTTGTTTTGCAGGTTGAAGAAAGTATCAGGAGCTCTCAAGTCAAAATTCAGAATTTTTGGAGCACATTTTCATTTTCTATGAATTTTTTATGATTTTTCATAAAAAATTAATTTTGAGAGCAAATGAGAGAATTTTTCGGATTTTCTTACATTTTTGGAAATATTTCATAATTATACACAGGATCTATTCTTTGTGATTTTAATTTTGATGCAAAATATTTCCCTAAAAATCGGATCTTTAAAAATTAGAGTTTTTCGTTATTTTGATTAGATCTCACAAACGGCTTCAAATTTTGACATAAATTTTTTTGTGTAGGTCAGGAAAAGTATCAGAAAGATTTAGTAAAAATTTTAGATTTTTTGGATCGACTTTTGCATTTTATATGAATTTTTTATGATTTTTCATAAAAAATTAATTTTGAGAGAAAATTAGCAAATTTTTAGGATTTTCTTACATTTTTGGAAATCTCTCAGAATTATACACAGGATATGTTATTTTTTATTTAAAATTTGATGCAAAATTATTCTTCAAAAATCAGATCTTTGAAAATTAGGGTTTTGCATTATTTTACTCATATCTCACAAACTGCTTGGATTTTGTTGTAGAAATTTTTTTGTACAAGTTTGGAAGACCATAAGGACTCTCCAGTAAAAATCTTAGATTTTTCTAATCGAGTTTGCATTTTATATGAATTTTTTATGATTTTTCATAAAAAATTAATTTTTGGAGCAAATTAGCAAATTTTTTGGATTTTCTTACATTTATGGAAATCTCTTGAAATTTTACAGGTGATCTTTTTTTATGATGAATTAGATCTTTGAATTGGTCAACAAAACGCATTATTGAAGGCCCCTATTTCACAAAGTCTTTTGGATCTAAAATTTACCTAACTTGTGTGCTTGCAGGAAGGGGTGATTATTTCAAACAATCCAAACTACTAATAAATCTTTGTTGCAGATCCTTGGCAAGGGTTTTTGGATTTTTATTCTGTGCCTTGTTTTCATAGACTAGCAAACACTTCAATTGGTGCACTAAAATTGAATCATTGTCTTTTGTGTCTTGAGCAATAGGCTCTTTTTGTTCAATCTTTAGAGGGCCTGTCTTCCCGTGTGGTCATTAGGACTACTAGTGAGAAGAGAACGACCCAAGTGGTAGTGAGGAAAACCCACCTCATCCGAACCACTATAATCAAATGTATTCATGGTGAAAACTATGAATAACGTGTGCTGATTAGTTCATACCGACACTATGTCTCCCCATACACCCGTTTGATCAAATTTATTTGATCAGTTGTAGGGCGTAACCCCTACCGGCTGGGAGCCTTCTGTATTTACAGAGCTGAAAGTGCTGCATGTATGGCCACACGAGCAGATGCCCTTACTAGCACCATTTTGTTTTAGAGGCCCAAATCCTTCTAGTTGTTGGGGCAGGAGGTCGGACCTCTGGTAGCGGCCCACACACATACGGTTCTTAGTAGAGATACAAAGTTCGCCATGGGGAGTTTTCATGGGGACTGATGCTTGGCTGACCCGAGAAGTGAGTGCCGAGGGTGGAGCCAGTGAGGTCAAGCATCTAAGTATCCGCTCTGAATAGCGTAGCCTCGGGGGTAAAACCCCATGTGGGATCAACAACTATTGTCTTGGCCAGCCATAAGAATTGTGCTTGACTTATGTTAAACATTCAAACAATCAAGATCAAACAACAAAACATTGTGTCTTTTGTGTTTTCAAGTGTATGCAAAACAATTTTACATCAAACAACACACTTTCTTGGAGTCATTTTGCAGTCTAAACACTTGCAAACATTGAGTCCTCATTAACATTGTGTCCTCTTGTCACAAAAAATAGTCAAACATTCAGGTTTGGTCACAACCAAAAACTTCACAAATTGGAAAAATTTCACAGTCCAGCAAACAAAAGAAATCATTTTCGGAATTCTTGAGCTTCCTAGGTCATTTCTTCAGGTTTCATCTAGCATTCAACCTGTCCTTGGGTCTCACATAGTCCATCATTGCTTCACATCTCATTTTACATTCACAATTGTCTAAACTTGAGTCAAAAGGTCGCTTGTCCTCATCATACTTTGTCAACACACTACATACAACTACACATTGCTAAGTGGTCCCTCATCAAGGTTTTTTACCTTTGGGTCTCATTTGGTCTTACTTAGGGTCAAGGTCAGCTTAGCTCATCAAGAGAAACTATCCTCTCTTTGGAAGTCACACCTACTCTACTACATACATACTTGGTCTTACACTTTGGACATTACAAGTACACTTCAGACTCATTTACATTTCATCCAACTCTTGGTCTTCCATACTCTTTCCATTTTTCATCTAGTTTCTCACATCTTGGTCTAATACCTAGTTCATGGTTGAAACCCGCCTTCAAAAATCTAGGAGAATAGCTAAAGAAGCTCAAGAATCCGCCAACATGAGTTCTTATGAGTATGACAATGATTTATTCTTCAATCCTGAGCACACTACATTACCAGACATGAATGTTTATAGACACAATCCAAATGTGGAAAGCGCAAACACTATAAACAATGCTACACACAATGACACAGTGGACAATTCTTCAATACTCTCAGCAGACATACAAGAATCCATAATGGATCCTCAATTCAATAGATTGGTTGAAGAGATAATGAGGAGAGATCGTCAATACTTTTTAAACATGATGGCACAAAGTGGAGCTAAAATACCACATGATTTTGACTTATCTCAACTTATGGAAAGTCGACCCTCACAGCAAACTCAACCTAACATGGATCAAAGGAGACCAAATAGTGGAGAAAATAGAGGACCGAATAATATGATGCCGGAGTCACCATCAGTTTTGCTTCAAAAACCAGAGATCCCACATACACAAGCTCAAACATATGATACTTACATTCAAAGACCATCATGGAGGCCTTATGCTCAAACACATGCTCAAGGTATGGATCAATCAAGACAAGTGGATACTCAAGGACATCCTCAAAATTTTGACACAAGGAGACCTCATGTCAAAATTGGGGGCAACACAATGGAAAATGAAAGGCCTATTGAATATGGTTTATATACGCAAAAAAGATATGGAGTCCCCCAACAAGAAGTTATGCCAAGTGCTCCATATATGTCACAACAATATAGACCTCCATATGGACATGTCTACGATCAGTATCATCCATATATGCAGCAAGCTCCTCCTCAAATAGGTGTTTCAAACATGGGATATGCTACAAGAAATCCATCTCCTCCCAAAAATAATTTGGAGCAACAAATTAGAGATCTACAAAAGAAAGTGGAAGACATGGGCACATCAAAACCCACATATACTATGAGAGATATATGCCCTTATCCCTTCGATAAGAGCATTCCAATGCCTCCGTTTCCTCCACACTTTGTAACACCAAAATTTGATAAGTATAGAGGAAAAGGAGACCCCAAGGCACACATAAGACAATTTTTCACAGCTTGCATTGAGGTAGCGGCAGAAGAGACATATTTGATGAGATTATTCCCACAAAGCTTAGGCGATCAAGCTACGGAATGGTTCTCCCAACTTCCACTTGGTATTAAGTCATGGGGTGACTTAGCAGAGGCATTTATCCAACATTTCTCCTACAACATAGAGACAGACATATCAGTCACTACTTTGTGCAACACCAAGCAAAAAGAGGGAGAATCTTTTGCATCATTCTTACAAAGATGGAGGAATCTAGCTAGCAGATGCTCTTACGAAATCCCACAGAAACAAATGGTGGAAATGTTCACACAAAATGTTAACAAGGCTATTGGCTATGATCTCAGAAAAGCTTGTTTGTCTACATTCAAGGATGTCATTGAAAAGGGCCTAGCAACAGAAAAGGTCTTAATTGAACAAGGAGTTATCAAACTATTCAAAGAAAACAAAGAGGACTTTAAGGGAAAGGACAAACCAAAATTTTGGAACAAGAACAAGAACACAGTTAATGATGGCGTTGTTGATGCCAATACAGTGAGACCAAAGTTCGTCTTTTCTGGATCAAGTTCTACCAACAATCAGGTGAACACTCAAACAACTTCTAGACCACGAAGGAAGAACACTCCATTGGGAGAACCACTTGAATCAGTATTCAAAAATCTTGTGGCAAACAAAGTGATCACGGTCCCAGATTTTCCTCCATATGAACCAAAGGTCAAACCGAATTGGTGGAATGATGATGAGTTTTGTGAGTTTCATAAGAGCAAGGGTCACAAGACAAGTAATTGCCATCGATTGAAAAACATTGTGCAAGATCTCATTGATAGAGGTGATATTGAGATTGAGGGACATTCATCTAACCAAGAGCATGAGGTGTTTAAGGAACCATTCCCAAAACATGACAAAGGAAAAGGCAAAGTCACAGATGATCAAGCCAATTACACCAGAGCACCTTACAATTATGATTCTACCATCAATCACATCTCAATGGACAATCATATCTCTACCATTACTATCAAAAATAAAAATCCTGAGAATCCTCCTCAGCGACCTAAAATTGTCCTAAAGGGTGTGGGATCTTCATCCGAAGCTACCTCCGAATGTCATGTTACAACCTGTCGAGGTAAGATTACATTGCCAGGTGCCTCCACTAAGAATACCAATCCTTTATCTACCAAGCCTGAGTACGATCTTGTAGAACAACTAGGGAAGACACCCGCGCTCATCTCCATCCTTGAGCTCTTACGTATATCTCCCGCACATAAAGCCATTCTTCATAAAATCTTGAGAGATACTGCTGTTCCCACTGATCTAAACATGGACCAATTTCAAGCCATGGTGGGATACCTTTCCATTCCACACTCCCTTACATTCACAGAAGCTAGTGACGCCTCTGTAAGTCAGCCACATAATGCACCAC
Organism: Cryptomeria japonica; assembly: GCF_030272615.1. NCBI lineage: Eukaryota > Viridiplantae > Streptophyta > Pinopsida > Cupressales > Cupressaceae > Cryptomeria > Cryptomeria japonica. Next base: position 438,085,069 of record NC_081413.1, on the reverse strand, counting down.
TACACATCGAAGCCTTCATACACAAACATAGAATCAAACGAGTCCTGGTAGATGGAGGAGCAGGTCTAAACATTTGTACATTGAGCACTATTAAACAATTGGGATATTCTGATAAAGCTGTGAATTCTACAAACAAAATCACCATTAAGGCATATGACGATGAAGAGCGTTCATCCAAGGGCACAGTCACCTTACCTCTTAGAGTTGGGCCAGTTACAAAGGATGTGGTTTGTCAAGTCCTAGACATCGATCTCACATACAACATACTCTTGGGACGCCCATGGATTCATGAAATGAGCGCAGTCCCATCTACATATCATCGATGTATCAAGTTTCCACACAATGGAGTTGAAGTGACCGTCAAAGCGGATCCAAATCCATTCATATATTGCAACAATCTGCAACCTAGATCCGAAATAACAATTCCAGCTAATCGAGAAGCTATTCCTTCATCGGCATATGTGGATCCTGAATCCTTAAAAGCTTCTACATCCAAACAAGCAGAGCTAAAAGAAAAGTTCAAGATTAAAGACCTAGGATGTGGTGAGTATATATTTCATGTTGACCAACTCCCATTATCTCCTAAGGTATTCTGTCAACAAGAACAACCTACAAACAATTTTCAATGCCAAGGAATTGGGTGTGAACCACCTAGTGTTGTGGCTACTAAGTCTGAATGCAAATCTCCTCTAGCGGTGCAAGCAACTCTTGATATCAATAGTCCTAAGAGTGGTTCTAACAAAGAATCTATTGAGTGTATCGCCAACCCTCTTGAGAACTCACATAGCCTTACCATATCATCCGCTCATTCCATTTCCACTCCACTCTCAGACTTGGATCAACAAGAATCACAAAAGCCCTTACTCATTAGGGATCAAAAATCAAGCTTTGAAAAGAAAAATTTAAAAGTCAAAAATAAAGAGAAATCCTTTAGTCCAAATCAAAATCAAAAGCTACTGGACTCTGCAAAAATCAAAGTCAAGGATAAAAATCCTATGAAGCAAAAAGAGAAAGAGTTGATCTCCCCTAATATCAAAATAACTGGGGGCAAAAGTTCTACAATTTTAAGTCAAAAAGCATACTTGTTGATCCTAAGTCTCCATCATGCTATCCTACTTTCACTTCTTTTCACAATCATAAGCCTTCACAACTCATCCACTTGTTCCACACATCCTTTTCCTTCTGGTGATAAATCATGGACCTTTAATGGAGCTTCCTCGAAGGACTTTATTATCAGTGATGCCCAAACTTCTTCAGGTGACACGCATATGGGCCTGTGTAGTCCACACACTAGTAATTCTATCTCAATTCCTTTATCAAGGAAGACAGACACTCAAGCTACACATCATTCAATCAAGAAACAATGCAACTACAATCACAAAGTCAAGCCTCGCACATTTGAGGTAGGTGACTTGGTTCTCCGAGAAAACCCCAAGAATCAGCAAGACAGAGAGAAGAAGGGCAAGTTTGAACCAAACTGGCTTGGTCCTTACATTATTACAGCAGCATATGGATCTGGGGCATATCAGCTCTCAACTACAGAAGGTGAACCCTTGGAGGATCCTATCAACAGCATGCACCTTCGCAGGTTCTACACATAAGCTCTTCGGAACATCCTAATTCAAAAATACAAAAAAAATCAAAAACATTGCAAAAATACAAAAAAATTATAAAACAAAAAAATCGTTACTTGGTGAAAACCTGGCAAACAGGCGCCTTGTGACAACAAAAAAATTAAAAAAAAAAAAAAAAAGTAAAGAGAAATAATTTCGTCCAACGGTGAAAACCACTTCGGTGGCGCCCTGGGCAAGTACCATGGTGAAAACTGGGTCACCAGCGCCATGCGTAGAGACTTTGCTCCTCCCTCTTTCAGGATTCTCTTTCATCCTTCACTTTGTACACACTCACAACCTATTCGTTCACAATAAACTTACCTATTCCCATCATGGCTTGTTATTGATCTACCTAAGATTGGTTAGCCATCCATAACCCTCCCTTTTCACTCCCTTTCCATCCATAATAAATCAGATCCTATCTGTGGCTAAGGCAAAATCCTACGTCTAGTGATGGGTGTGGAAATGAGAACATCACATGTTTCGAGGAGTACAGTTTCTTCCAGCTTCCTTCAGTCTATTCGCGCACAATCCGCAATAAAGCAACATTTGCATCACAGATCCGCAATAAAGTTTCATCTTCTCCGCAATAAAGTATCAGTTTCATGGATTCAGTCAGTTTCAGATAAGACACAGCAGCAACAATGGGCTTCAACAAATCAAATCTTTCAACAAACTCAGACAACATATGGTTCAGTGCTATCTATCCTTTTTGTGAAAGTGAACATTGTGACCATAATCAAATAAGACTTATACAAGTGACAAGAGACACTAAACTTGAGGACTACAGTGGATGTTGGTGTCAAGTCTTGGTTTTCTTTTGATTTTATCTTTTGGTGACATGTCTTTTAGCTTTTCCAGGATGTCTTTGACTAGAGATTCTATCTCCAAGATGTCTTTGACTAGAAAGGCGAGGATGGGGTATCGTCACCTATTTGCATTTGCTGTCTGTGGATTGTCTCTTAGTAATGCTATGACTTGTCCAAGGATATGAGGACACTGTGAGTCTAGTATGAACTAGGGCATTCCTTGTTTGTGACTGTCTTATCTCCATGCAAACAGGTACAATGACTTTCTGGGTCGAACATATGCCTCGATTGTCATAACCTATTCTGCCATAATAAAGCTCAATGATGATAACGCACAAGAAGCTCTTTCACATTCATATCTTCTGTCTTCCATCCCCCTTTCTTGATTGACGTCCATGGTCCTTCTCGAGTCCGCGTAGCCTGCTATCACATGATTGAGTATAATGACACACCAAAAACATTTGCATTTCATATAGTTACACCTACATCACCACATATAAGCATTTCATACATACATATAGATATCACAATTGCATCACATCCTGCATACAACACATGTTAGCACATCTCACATTTTCATTATGTAAATAATCGTTTGCATTATCATATTCATTTGCATTACATACATTCACATTTGCATCATGCATCTCATATAAAACATAAAAGAACAAAGATATATTGCATTGCATCATATTAGCATCCATATCATAAAACATGTATCACATAAGAACATCTCATCACATAAGGTACACATGCATATAGCTGGCGCAAAAATGGTGACTCATCTCATATATAATCAAAAGTGTCATGATACAATGATGTCAAAAGAATCATATGGCTACAAAAGAATCACCCGCAGGTGTCTACAATACAACAATGATACATATACTGATACAACGGGAGCCCACTATAGCTATGAGGAACTCCCTCCCTCGGAGCTACCTCACCTCGACGGAGTCTGAGCTATAGATGGCCCCGCCCCAGGATCCTCCTGTCTCTCTGGTGGTGGTGGAGGCCCCATGACTCCACCGCTGGATGCCTATCTCCTGCGACTCCCTCCCGTAGCCGTCGCTGTGCGCGACGATCTATGGAAGCTCCTAGCCCGCTGATCTGCTGGCACGGCTGCATAGTATAGATCCCTCCAGTAGGCGATCTCCTCTCCGGCTTGCAAAACATATGCGTAGCCTGCCCCTGCATCCTCTGCTGCCCGCCTCCCTGCCCTCAGAGCTGTCTCGGCCTCTGTGTATCTCTGGATGGCCTGATCCCTCTCCCGCTCTGTGTCTCGGACCTTGATCCTGAGATGGTCTCTCTCCCACACTAGATCCTCAATCTCATCTGCCTGGCCCTGGCAGATCTCCAGCAGCCTCAACACCTCATCCTCCTCAGAGTCTCCGCTCTCAGCCTCTGCCTGTGGCTCCTCCCCTACAGGTGCCTGTCCCTCAGCCTCTGCCTGCACCTGTCCCTGTGCCTGTATAGGTACCTGTGGCTGTACCTGTCTCTGTCCCTCTGCCTGCACCTGTCTCGGTCCTTGTCTAGGACCCTGTGCTGCTGGTACCTGTAGGGGCAGTCCACCCCGTCCTCTCACCATCGGAGCTGCTCTCTCCTGTCCTCCCTCCCTCCGAGGTGCTACCCGCCTCTCTCCCACCACTCCCCTCCACCTCCGCCGGCCCCTACCTCCATCCCTTCCTCCATCATCATCATCTCCTCCACCCTCTCCATCCAGTGGCTCTGCCGGATCTGTCAATCTGGGAAATGGATGCTCTGCCCAATACGCAGAGTACTCTGCATCCATCCCTGCATCATCTACCTCTGGCCACATGTCCCATGGCATCGGCATCATCTCCGCTAGCTGTGTCACCGCCTGATCATATGATAGCAGTGGGCCAAATTGCACCTGATCTCTGACCGTACGGGCATACATGCTCGAACCCCGTGGCATCCGCTGGATCCGCCCAAACTGCCTGCACACCCTGTCAACAAGCTGCCTCTCCAGAATATAGGGCGTCCGCCCAATCAGATACCTGCTCCTGAAAACATAGGGTAGCTCCAGCGCGTCGTCCTCCCACTCCTCGCACCCCAGGTACGGTCTCCAGATGACCATGTCTATATCATCAATGACTCGCCTCCAATGCTCCAATCTCCCAATCCGAGGCTGGAATGTGATCATGTCATACAGGTGCACGAAACTCCGTCCCTGTCCTCTGCCTCTGAAATGAATGGGCCGTGTGATGGGAAGGTGCTCATAAGCCCACACCTGCAAGAGAGTCACGCCGCAGCCCAAACCCACTGACCCGTGGTACACAAACTGATGCAGCTCATAATACAAATGTGCCAGGACACATGGCCCCCATGCATACCTGGTGTGCTCTGCCATCAACGTCTCCAATGCCCCCCCCTAGCCCACTGCCAATCCTCGTGTGGCCCTGTCTGGACACAAATACCCACTGATGACTCCCCCAACAACTGCCGGCAAGGCTAAACCTGTGGCAGTCATGGTATCCCAGGCTACATGACCTGCTCGCATCTCCAAACCGGGATCCTGAAACACCCGTCTCAATGCCTCCTTGTCACCGTCACGGTCATAAGGAATCAACTCTCCATCAATAGGGATATGCAGTATCTTGTACACATCCTCTAATGTCACTGTCATCTCACCCATCGCTAGGTGAAACATGCACGTCTCCGAGTGCCATCTCTCGGCCAACGCAGTTAGCAACCCCATGTTTGCTCGAAACTCGGGCACATAGAGCATATGTGTGAGACCCATCTCCTCAATGGAAATCATGTCCTGGATCGACAACTCTGGTCGCAGTCTCTGAGTCGACGGGAATCTCTCCCGTGACTCTAACATCGGCAAATACTCCTGCAGTCACACAATCAATCTTGTCAGTTATCGTGGCATTCACTGTTTATCACAAAATGCTACTCGCTACCTAAATACATCTGGTTATCTATCCTAGTGACACTCACTGTTCATCACAAAGTGTTGCTATCTACCATAAGTAGTGCTCCCTGTTCATCACAAAGTACTACGTGTGTGACATTCCCTGTTCATCACAAAGTGTCACTCACATTCGCACTCCCTGTTCATCACAAAGTGCTACCTATCCTGGTGCTCCCTGTTCATCACAAAGTGCCTTGATCTATCCTAGTCTTCCTAGAGGACCTGCTTGAGTGTATCCTCTCAGCAGCTTATCCAATCGACAGCGTATGTTCATCACAGAACTGCCGATTTGACCTAAAAGACTAAAACCATGCATTTAAACACACAAATGCACTTTTACAACACAAACGCGCTTTTAACTCCTAAACGCGCTTCTAGACTGCACAAACGCGCTTCTGCGACACAGACGCGTTTTCTGAACACAAACGTGCCTATGCCAGACACAAACACGACCAGGGAACACAGACGTCCCTACATTACATAAACGCTACTAAAAAGCACAGACGCTGCTACATTTCACAAACGCGTCCGCATTCAACACAAACGCGGTTCCAGGCACAGACGCGCCTGGACCCGACACAGACGCGCCTGGCGCGGACACAAACGCGGTTGTGCGTTTTTGCACTTTTCAACTATCCTATTCCTAGCGCATTTATTGCTCCTAAACATGCATTTATGACAAAACTCAAAATGCGTGAAAGTACGAGGAGGTTTTCGGGTACTTACCGGCTCTCCTGCATCGGCTGGTCGCTGGAATCGGCGAACACAGTCGAATCTATGAATGGAAGCCATCGCTGCTGACTGCTGCTGCTCTTTTCTTGCTCTGCACTGTGATCTTCTAAGGGTGGTCTATCTTATAGCCTACTCCTGGCCCTGGCCTTCATTTCCCGAGTCAGTCTTTCTCATCCCGTGACTTTGTCACTTTATCCGATCAATCCATTCTAGCCTTTCTTTCTTATCGAGAGATTGTCTGCAATCTTTTCAGACATTTTCATCCAATCTCTCAAGGGGGCATATAATTCCCATCTTGGGGCAACTCTGTATCAGTTCATCTTATTTTCTTTGAAACAACGCGACAAGCCGCATTGTCTCAAAGAGGGGCAAAATGTAGACACTCAAAATTGTCATGTTTAATTAAATAAATATTTTATTTATTTAATTATCTAAGCCTAATTCTTCTATTAATTAAATAAATTTTTATTTATTTAATTAATTCATTTATCCTCTTCTAGCCTTATTTCTCATTTAAATAAATACATTTATTTATTTAAATTATCCCTTTCCTAAATTAAATAAATATTTTATTTATTTAATTGTCCTACTTCTTCTATTAATTAAATAAATCTTTATTTATTTAATTAATTCATTATCTTTTTCTACACATGACACATGTCATTCATCTCTTAATTCATACACTACCTACCTCTTTCATTATTTTGGTATTTCTTTTACCTACCCTCTAATCCTAGCCGACCTCTCTTTTTACACCTCTCAATCTTAACCCTCCATTTCATATTGTGTCTTCTATTTAAGGAGATGCTTTCTTCATTGTCAAACCCTAATGACTGATTTTGGAGTACTTGGCTACACTATGATCCTACTTGCAACCACATTCCGTTCTTTGTTGAGCTCTTGTGCATACAAAAATCTGAGAGCAAGCATATCAAACAAGATCAATGGAGATAGGAAGAATGGAGATCAAAACCCTCTTGGACATGTGATGGTATAATCTTTGTGATTTTGAGTTATTTTGCATTGTCTTAGGTTATCTTCATATGTTATGGTGGATCTTTGTTCATTGTTAGGCTAGGGTTTGGTGGTTGAATTCATTTAGCCTTTCAATATTGTTATTATTGTTATCCATTTTCACCATACACAGATGGTTTGTGGCCTACTTAGAGATTTTAGAATATTTTACAGATTGTTAAGAAGTTTGAGTTATTTTTGTTATACATTCATTGAGATTAATATTAGAAGCAGCTTGTAGATTGCCTAGTCTACGTTTATATTCCACCAAATTGTTTTGTGTAATCTGGTAACGTCTATTCTTTGGAGTTAGCAATGTGGTTTAATATTTTTGTCTATCACTTTATGAATCATATTGTGCATGTTAGTGGTTTATGAGAATTATTCTGATAGGCCATATTGTTGATGATTTTATTTCCATAGATTTGTGAAATTGATGATTTTGTAGGTTTTCTAGAGGTCCGTTGTTGAATGCTAACTTGGATAATATTTGATAATTGCTTGGATTGCAGGGAACTAATTGAGTAGTTCATTAAGTTGTCATTATATTGGTCTTTATTGTTATTTTCTTGTTTCCCTTTATGCTTCACATTTTATTTCCTAGAGAATCTTAAACTGTAAAAAAACAAAAAGAAAGGAAATACAGTTTGTTAGGTCCCGGAGACAACTGAGAGTGGGGGGGGTGGGGGGTGAATCAGTTGTCTAATAAAACTTAACCAGCTTAATGCTTGATACCGGTAAACCAGTCTAATATACTGGTAGACAGTTTTAAAAGTTAATTGCAATACTGGTAAGGATTAATGCATGAAACAAAAAGACAAAGTCATCCACAACACATAACACCAATATTTGTACGTGGAAACCCTGTAAGGGGAAAAACCACAGTGGGAAACCTTACCCACAATTAGATGATACTACTGCAGATAGTAAGTGTATACAAATGGTGTCTGCACATGCAGAAAGGCCAAGTTCCTAGAGCTCACTGCTCAATCACAAATGGGAGTCACACTGACTACAATTGGATGGTTAAATCCAATAAGAATGTACTGCTTAAGTTAGCATCTTTGTATGCTGGATTCAATACCGGTATAGTTTTGATGTCTTTACAAAAATCCTTCTTCAATCTTCAAATGATGTCTGCATGTATAGCTCTACTTATTCTCACATATACCTTTACACAATCCTTTTTTGCATTCCACACTTGATCTTACAAGTAAGATCTTATATTTATATCATAACATAAGACCAATTTTAGTAGGTCGGCTCTACAAGATATTACAATAAAATCATTTTATAAACAATACAATATCCAATGCAATAACCGATTCAACATGTCGGCTTAATACATTTCCAACAATAATAAGTCATCTCCATAGCGTGTCATGCTGATCTAGAAAAGATAAACCTGCCAGTGTATATCCTAGACCTATTTTCTGGTAACAACAAATATACAAATACAAATATGCCAATTAACAAACCTTCAAGACAAAGTGTCCAAATGATGTCTTCTACATAACAATGTGATTTCCATTCCATTCCAAGTGCCAGTGATCATTATATCTTGCCAGTGTACTAGATATCGGTGACTGTTCATAAGTCATTTGCTTTCCGGTGAATGTTGTTGATTCTCCAAAGAGCCAGAGTTGATAATTGTTAGTAGGTGTTGACATCAATGACAAAACCATACCAAAATACCAACAATCTCCCCCTTTGGCATTGATGGCAACACAAGATTGAAAAACCATCAAAGTGCCAAAATAGAATTGCCAAATACCAATAATTACGAAAGTATAAGTAAACTCTCCCAAAGTATCAATCTCTCCCCCTGAGAGTAACATGTGTTTCTTTGTGTTTTTCCATACCAATCTCTCCCCCTTTGACATCAAATGCCAAAGTTATTACCAAGCCAAGTTCATATACAAAATACCAATCAATTTAGTATACCAACTACTCCCCCTGAGAAGTAGCTTCCTCATCAAAAGCTGGAATAAAAGATTTCTATGTTAATTCTACCGGTTGATGATAGTCATCAACTTCCTAAGTCTCTACCAGTGAGGGTATGACCCCAAGTTGATCTCTGAGATATTCAAAAGTTTCCTTAGGTAGAGGTTTAGTGAAAATATTTGCAATCTACTCTTTAGTATTCACATAAACCAGTTTTATTTGTTTTGCTTCAACATGTTCCCTTAGAAAATTCAGTTTAATAGAAACATGTTTGGTTTATAATGTAATACCAGATTCTTAGATATATTAATTTCTGTAGTGTTATCACAATAGATAGTAATAGGTTCCTTGCATTTTACCTTTATGTCCTTTACCATTTGCTTAAGCCATAGTACCTGTGTACAGTTAGTTGTTGCTGCAACATATTTTGATTCTGCTGTTGATAAAGATGTACAACTTTGTTTCTTACTCAACCAAAAAATCAATCTGTTTCCAAGAGAAAATGCTCCACCGGTGGTGCTATTTCTATCATCCAAATCTCCTGCCCAATTTGCATCTGTGTATGCACATAATTCAAAGTTTTCATCTCTAGGATACCATAATCCAAGATCTGTAGTGCCTTGTAAGTACCGGAAAATTCTTTTTACTGCTGATTCATGATTTTCTCTAGGATTACTCTGAAATATTGAAATAATACATACTGCATTCATAATATCAGGTCTGGTTTGTGTCAAATACAGTAACCTCCTATCATAGATTTGTACCTAGTTGGATTAACAAGTGTAGATTCATCCCTTAGTGATAATTTTTCATTTGTAGTCATAGGTGTGCTTACCGGTTTAGAGTTCTCCATCCCAAATTTCTTTAGTAACTCTTTTAAGTACTTGGATTGACTCAAGAATATACCTTTATCAGTTTGAGAAATCTGCAATCCTAAAAAGAATTTTATTTCTCCAATCATAGACATTTCAAATTCTTGTTGTATTTCAATAGAAAATTCTCTACATAATCCATCTTCTCCTCCAAAGATTATATCATCAACAAAACTTCTATAACCAAGATGTCATCATTAGTCACTTTATAATATAAATTGTTGTCTGCATTACCTTTAGAAAAACCAATCTTCAAAAGATTCTTATCCAATCTTGCATACCAAGCTCTTGGAGCTTGCTTCAACCCATACAAAGCTTTCCTTAACCTGCTAACCATATCTTTGTTTTCTGTCAAAGAAAATCCATCAGGTTGTTCAATGTAAACTTCTTCTTCAAGATCTCCATTTAGAAATGCACATTTAATATCCATTTGATACACTTTATAGTTCTTGTGTGCTGCAAAAGCCAAAAATAATCTGACTGCCTCAATTCTAGCTACCAGTGCAAAGGTCTCATTGTAATCAATTCCTTCTTTCTGAGAATATCCTTTACACACTAGTCTTTCTTTATTTCTGATTACCTTGCCATCTTCATTAAGTTTGTTTCTAAATACCCATTTGGTTCCAATCCCATTTTTATCTTTAGGCCGGGGAACTAATGTACAAGTGTTATTCTTCTCAATTTGTTCTAATTCTTCTTCCATAGCTTTAACCAATATTTATCTTCACATGCCTTATTAATAGATGATGGTTCAATTTGAGAAATAAGACATACCTCTTCATTTGCCAATCTTCCTCTTGTCATAACTCCTTTATATTTTTTTCCATTATCTGATCTTCAGAATGATTCAGCCTTACAGGCCGGGGTGTCTTGGTTTGCTGTTGTTCCTTAGTTATAGTGGAATTTTCAGATGATACTGGTGTAACTCGATCTTCATTCTGTACCGGTGGGTTTAGTGTAGGTTCATTTGTCAAAATTTTTGTTGCTGGTTTAGAGTCTATATACCTTGAAGTTCCTCTGAATTATTCATCAATCTTCACATTTGTACTTTCAACAATTTTCTGCAGTCTTTTGTTAAAACATTTATATGCCTTGCTCTTAGATGAATAACCAAGAAATATTCCTTCATCACATCTAGGATCAAATTTTCCAATATACTCATCTCTTCTGATATAACATTTGCTTCCAAATATTCTGAAATATTTAAGAGTAGGGGTAATACCAAACCATAGTTCATGAGGGGTCTTACCGGTTTCACCTTTGATGTGAACTTTGCTAAATATATAGACCATTGTACTTAGTGCTTCTCTCCAATATACATGTGGTAGGTTTGCTTCTGATAACATACTTCTGGCTACGTCCATGATAGTTCTCTTTTTCCTTTCTACAACTCCATTCTGCTGTGGTGTCCGAGGTGCTGATAGCTGTCTTCTGATTCCATTTACTTTACAAAATGTATTAAATTCCTTAGATGTAAATTCTCCTCCTTGATCTGATCTTAGACATTTGATTTTCTTACCGGTTTCATTTCTACCATTGCTTTGAACAGTTTGAACTTTCCAAGTGCTTCTGATTTTTCTTTCAGAAAAGTAACCCAACACATTCTAGAATAGTCATCAATGATTAGCATGAAATATCTATCATCTTGTAAACTTTTAGCTCTAGCCGGACCACATAAATTAGTATGAATTAAATCAAGAGCATTATTAGATTTTTCTGGAATACTTTTGAAACTAGCTCTAACTTGTTTTCCAAATTGACATTCCTTACATATTGTATTGTGAGGTTTGATAATTTTAGGTAAATCTCTAACTACCTTATGAGTACTGTTCTTCACCATATAATCAAAATTTACATGACAGAGTCTCTTATGCCATAGCCAACTTTCATCAATATGTGCAATCAAGCATGTCTTTTCACTATTATTCAAATGAAAGATATTACCTCTAGTTTGGTTACCGTTTGCAATTTCCATACCAGTTCACTTCATGATTTTTCATTTTTCATTTTTGAATTGTAACTGAAATCCTTTCTCAACTAATTGACCAACACTCAAAAGATTATACTTTAAACCTTCAACATATTAGACGTTGTAACTATTATTCTTACCATCAAGAGATATTGTACCCTTACCTTTGATCAAACAAGCTTTATCATCTCCAAATCTTACAAGGCCTCCATTATACTCCTGAAAAGTTAGGAATTTACTCTTATCACCAATCATATGATGTTCCTGAATCAATGATCCATTCACTCTTAACTTCAACTTTAGCTACCAAGGCCTATTCTACCGGTTGAGCAGTAGGTGCCGGTTGATCTTCTATTATAGCAACAAAAACCCATCCATTGTCTGTCGGATCCTCATCAGAATCATCAGTCACTCCTTCATCAGCAATGTAACAAGATTTGTCTTTATTCTTCTTAAATCTGTATCTCTGATATTCAGGGTTAGGCTTGTATGTTCTTCTAGCTTCTTCTCTTAGTCTAGCATGTCTATCAGGGCATCTTGAAGTCATATGACCAATCTTATTGCAGTTAAAACATTTAAAGGGTGCTTTACCTTCATACTTACTTCCAACTGGACCTTTTGTCATTTTCCTTGCAAATAGTGCTTCAAGTTCTTCAAGTTCTTCATTTTCTTTCCTGCTTTCTTCGAGTTCTCTTGCATAAAAGGCTTTCCAATCAGATTTGTCAAATGATGATACACATGATGTTGATGCTTTACAAGCTAAATCTATCTTTATAGTAGCAATAAGACCAAATTCCTCAATTTCAAAAGCTGAAAGTTTTCCAATCAATGTATCCCTAGTTACTAATGTATTAGGCATTGTTCTTAACTCATTTATAGCAGTGACTTTCATTTTATATGCCGGTGGAAATCCTCTTAAAACTTTTGAAACAATTTCATCTTCACTTAAAGTTCCTCCACAACATTTAATACCTAAAACAATCTCATGAACTCTTTCCATAAAAGCAGAAATCCTTTCATCTTCTTCCATTTTTAGATGTTCATACCTGACCCGGAAGCTTTCAAGTTTTGCAATCTTGACTGTGGAATCTCCTTCATTCAGTGTTTCAAAATGATCCCAAATAGCTTTTGCAGTAGACGTATCTGATAATCCCATGATTTGTTGATCTGATAATGCGCTCAAAAGTGCTCCTCTTGCTTTACGATCATTTTCCTCATCTTTAGTCAAGTTAGGTGGATTAGGCTAACCAGGAGTGGAAGCAGTATAGCCATTTTTTGCAACTTCCTAGATGTCCTTTCCAATGTAATTTAGATGTGTCTCCATTCTGATCTTCCATATGCCATAGTTGGTTCCATCAAGTTTAGGACTGTCCTTCCTGAAATAGTTAGTAGACATTGGATCTCCTCAAGCTGTTAAACTTCTCCAAAAAGAGGACTAGGCTCTGATACCAATTGTTAGGTCCCGGAGACAACTGAGAGGGGGGGGGGGGGTGAATCAGTTGTCTAATAAATTCAAACCAAAAATAACTTAACCAACTTAATTCTTGATACTGGTAAACCAGTCTAATATGCCGGTAGACAGTTTTAAAAGTTAATTGCAATACCGGTAAGGATTAATGCATGAAACAAAAAGATAAAGTCATCCACAACACATAACACCAATATTTGTACGTGCAAACACTGTAAGGGGAAAAACCACAGTTAGAAACCTTACCCACAATTAGATGATACTACTGCAAATAGTAAGTGTATACAAATGGGGTCTGCACATGTAGAAAGGCCAAGTGCCTAGAGCTCACTGCTCAATCACAAATGGGAGTCACACTGACTACAATTGGATGGTTAAATCCAATAAGAATGTACTGCTTAAGTTAGCATCTTTGTATGCTGGATTCAGTACCAGTATAGTTTTGATGTCTTTACAAAAATCCTTCTTCAATCTTCAAATGATGTCTGCATGTATAGCTCTGCTTATTCTCACATATACCTTTACACAATCCTTTTTTGCATTCCACACTTGATCTTACAAGTAAGATCTTATATTTATATCATAACATAAGACCAATTTTAGTAGGTCGGCTCTACAAGATATTACAATAAAATCATTTTATAAACAATACAATATCCAATGCAATAACCGATTCAACATGTTGGCTTAATACATTTACAACAATAATAAGTCATCTCCATAGCGTGTCATGCTGATCTAGAAAAGATAAACCTATCGGTGTATATCCTGGACCTATTTGTCGATAACAACAAATATGCAAATACGAATATGCCAATTAACAAACCTTCAAGACAAAGTGTCCAAATGATGTCTTCGACATAACCATGTGATTTCCATTCCATTCCAAGTGCCAATGATCATTATATCCTATCGGTGTACCAGATACCGGTGACTATTCATAAGTCATTTGCTTGCCGGTGAATGTTGCTGATTCTCCAAAGTGCCATAGTTGATAATTGTTAGTAGGTGTTGACATCAATGACAAAACCATACCAAAATACCAACATAGTTACCCATAACCAACGAGACTTAGTTCTAACCAGTAGGCCCCTTTACAAGTATAACCACATCAACCATTGGGCTGCCCATCACCATCGAGATCTGACTATAGAGACCTTGGAGTAGGGAGTTTTCCCAAACTCGTTACTTTTCAAGAGAGGTGGTGAGTGTTCACATTGGCTACGTGACTGTTGGCAAGTGTGTCAAAACAATCATCAACAAGTGGTCTCTACAGATTTCACTTCAAACACATCCTTTATGCTCGAATAAATCATCTGCAAATTCATTGTTCCTTTTCTCTTATGTTTTTCAATAATTTCTCTTAGACTTTGTGTTAAGATATCACTGTGTGGTATATCAGGATGCACATCACCATGTGCTTTGTCAGATTGCACATCACCATGTGCTTGGTCAGATTGCACATCACCACAACTATTATTTTCACCAAATACATTTGTTGAGTCTTAAAAACATTGGCTTCTACGAGTTGGCCGCATTGTATCTTTACTTTCTTTTTGTTTTTTCTTTGCATTTTCTCTGCATTGTTTTTCTTTCCTAAAAAACAAAGAAATATATCATATCATGTCTTATGTACATCAAACTCTTGCCTATAAAATTTTATTAAGCAGTATTAAACAAATGACATACTACTTAGTGGATGTACAACTTGCCTGTTTGTCAAACCAAGATGCGATAAAAAAACATTATTTTTGGTCACACGTTCTTCATGAGAGCACTCATAATCTATGATTGGAACTTCAACAATATGATCACTATCATCTAATTTGTGCCTTAAATTATCTTTCCTCATTTCCTGATGTCCAAATAAACAATAATGTATAATTACCCCATCAAATTGAAGAGATCTCATTACCAGAAAAATATAGAGTGTATAATCTAAAGGAATATCAAATCCAAGAGAATCTATTTTTTCAAGTAAAATTAACTATCATAAATACCAATATATTCTAAACCCAAAGCATATCACTATCATAAATAACAATCATCATGCTTATAAAGACTTCAATAAGTTCATGAGAACAAATCCAGAAGGGGATTATTATTGTCAAAGATCACTGAATAATGTGGCAGTGATAATACAAAGCAACAATGATCTTTTTCAGTTCACAAAGCATATCTCAGTAAATCATAGTTTGATACATAGAACAATGAATCATCTAGAGTAGGTATAAGGCAGTAACAAACCATACCATGATAGTCATAGAGCTAAAAGATTGTTATTATATAGTAGTCCCAATAAATGCAGAGCGGTCTATGATACAAAGATAGATTAAAATATAGTCTAAGATAATGGCTATCAACAAAGACATTTCATCAAATTCTTGTCTTGTAGTCATTACTATTATAAGGCACAACTGATAGTCACAGTATATCATGGTAATAAATATTAAAGCTAACATATTCATATTGCAACTTTGTTCAACATTAAAGCTTTGAAACAAGTATTAGTTAGAAGGTCTGTGTCCTTACAACATAAAACAATCTTTAAAAAACATAAAAGTCTTAAATAAAAACTCATAAAATGGGGCTCATCAATAATCATCTGCATTGCCAACGAGATTAGAATCTTTATCACTAGTGTCGGCATCTACATGATTTTCTTCCTCGTCCTCATTTGAGAAATGTAATACATTCTCTCTCCCAATTTTTTCATTTGTAATAAAAAATTCTTCTTCAAAGAGTCCCTCATTGTCTTCATCCACTTCTTCGAATGTTTCTTGTAGATTAGCATATTGCCCATCAGGCATTACATCTACAACTTCCATAAATTTTTTCATTTCAAATGAGACTCTATTTGAATTCAACATATGACCATCCCGAGTTTCTTACGTCATCATTTAGAAATGACTGGTTAATTTGAAGAGGGGAAACATACGGCTCATCTGTCTTTGATAAAAATTGTCGTGTATTTGCACGCATAAATCCATACTCATCAAATTGTACCACAGATGGTTGGATCCACTTACATTTTAATAATATAAGACTATTTTCACCAAAATCCACTTGAATAATATCTTGGATGAATCCAACATAAAATTTCTTCTCATTTTCACGAAGAAATTCAAAACTAACAACACAATCACAATTAGTATTTGCTTTGTCTTTTTCTTCCACTCTTAAGTGACTACCATAGGCCCACATTGCACTAAAACAAATAGCCCATAAATGTGGAGATTGTGAAAGTTCACTTTCCTCTGTTGTTATATCGTGACCTCCATCTTTTGCATCATTGATTGCATTAGCAATCCATTCTTCAAATTTTGGAAATGAATCACCTCCAATCAAATCATGATGTCTATGCTTCTGAGGTTGATGTTGCATCCAAGTTTGATTCTCTTCTTCATATTTTATACATAAAATTTTGACGTACAAATAGTAAGATTTATAATATAAATATGTAAATTCAATTGAGTAAATAAATTACTGTGTAATTTCTTTTTTACCTGCGCCACTTATCGAACTAAGATGTGCTTTGAAGAATAAAGGCATGTATTGCACTTCTTTATTGATGTGATCACTTGAAGCAAAATCCATTGCCTTCTAATACTTCACGTGCAACTCTATCATCTTCGTCATCATCCCATACATGTTGATTGACATTTTAAAAATCCTTCATATATTTTATGCAAAATCACATGGCCTCTTACATTGAATATCCCTTAGACATGTTGTCTTTTGGTTTTGCCCTAGGATGGACAATTTTTTTTCAAAACCTTCATATATCTATTAGTCCCAACTGGTGCTGAGAGGGGAGGGGTGAATCAACACTTAATCAAATTTTCACAATTTAACTTTTATCTTAAATCTGCATTCATCTAAGATCCAACAATATACTCAATCACTGAAGTAAAATATGCAAGCATTAAAAGTTGGCAGTGACACTATTATCACTATTTTGAAAATTGGGTATTCTTGTCCCATAATCGGCTAAAATATGCAAAGATGTGTTTGTCATAGCCTTGTTGCCTCTGTGTTTTTTGGGTCAAAGAGGGTTTAAGGTTTTGAAAAATTTAACCCTTCCTATGTTTTGAAAACCCTTGCATTCTATTCTTGCATTACTTTTTCCACTTAAGTGGAAGGGTCGCTCCGTCATGATTGTGTCCCCCCCTTTAGGTTTTCCCTAGGTGGGTTTTAAATGATTCTTAATTTTTACGCCTTTACCTATGTCTTGTTTTAATCTTTGTCGGGTTTCTTAACAATCGTGCAAGTCAAAGTTGATCCTGCAGTGTGCATTGTTTCACTGGCCAAAGATGCCTACAGTTTAGCATTCGCAAAGTGGCAAAAAGTGTAAGTGGGCCCGGCCAAAGGATTGTTCGTCAGGTAAAAGGAATGCATCTTGTTTTGGATCCAATGGCTCACATTGGTTCGCTAGCCCAAGATGCATGTGATTTATCCTTTGTGAAATAGTGAAAGATTTGGCTGGTCCCGAAGGTAAGCGATTCCTTTGGTTAAAGGATGATCAATGTGAAGTTGATCCAACAGTGCGTGTAGATTTGCAGCCAAAAGATGTTCGTGTTTTACCTTTCGTGAAGTAGCAAAAAGGTGGAGGGCTTGAGCAAGGTGGTCACGAAAAGGTTAACAGGTGAGTAGTTTCCAGAGATGTAACGATTGTTGTTGCTTCATGAAGAAGAGTTGCCTGAGGTTTAAAGTCTGCAAAGTAGCGAAAGGGTAGGTGGGCCCAAAGTATAAGAAGGTCATGGTTTTAAAGACCGATCAACTTGGAGTTGATCGGATGGCCCATGTAGATTCACAGCCCCAAATTAAATGGAGTTTACCATTCACTAAATAGCGAAATGACATGGTAGTCACACAGTGGATGACATGGCAGGACAAGTGGGTCACTTGGTCGGGATAAATGATGGCTTGTTAGATGCACATGGCTTCAAAGGATTGTTGAGGGGCTGCTTTGATTTAATCGGCAATGATGTTGAAATCCATGGTGAAATAGAACACGTGGCGGTCCTAGAATGGAGCCTGATGGATTTCATGAGCGAATAGCTGACTAACACGTAAGATTCATTCACCGGTGATGAAACAAAGTAAGTGGTTTCCAAGCCAAAGGTCCACTTTAAAGGCTTGAGATGTACATCTCGAAGTGGATCCAATGATGGGCGTTCTTTCACAACCCGAAGATGTAGGGTGGTTAGCATTTGCGAAGTGGAGAAAACCGCTAACAGTGATGGTTGTGTGTGGTTAGTAGAAAAGACTGGTGGTCACTGTAAGCAGTAAAGATCATGCAAGTGGTAATTGATTGGATGACCAACGTTGTTTCGCGTGATTGAAGTGCACAAGGTTTAGCATTCACAAAGTATCGAAAAGAAGGTGGGGCCCATTACTAATACAAAAGAACTAGAAGAAGTAAAGGCAGTGCAAGTTTCCAAGGATCCGATGAATGTCGTTGCTTTGCAAAGGAAAGGTGCGAGGGTTTTAAACTCCACAAAATGGTGAAACAACGAAATAGGGAAATACTCAAAAAACTTGTGATCTGTTGGAGCCCATTTTTTGAATCCGATTTGCAAATCCAATTATGAGTTGATGGCCGAAGCATGCAGGATTAATGTCTCAATTCAATGCCAAGTTGCCATATTAAGGTCTACATCAATTGAACATTGGCACCATTTCGACAAGTTTGGTGCAAAGGAGCTGGTGTAGAGCGAATTTCTTCAGGAGAGTAATAGGTTTTTTGTGTCTTGCTTGCTAATTACAGTTTGAAAATAGGTACTTTACTGTGTGCTTGCCTTATCGGAATTGTGTTTTAATCTTAATTGATATAATTGCATTAGCGGGGATGGCACCAAGAAGGGATTTCATAGGGAAGGTTAATTATCAAGATAGGAACATATGTGATGACTTCCTAGAACAATTGACCATTTCCTTAAATGCTGCAGCCAAAATCAAAGAATTGGTTCCTAAAGCCCTCCGTCTAAGGATTGGATATGGTTTGCATGACAAAGGTAGATGGTTAAGGGATTCACAAATAGGTATTTTGGGGCTGGGTCTTTTTAAAGTGGGATTCAGTTAGAGACATGCCAGTTCCCCAATGAATTGTATATGGGAACTAGATGTGGGGAAGCTCATAGTCCCTAGGGTTTTTATGGATGTAGACTTACTAACCCAGATCGCACACAATTATGATCCTGTTGCTAGATGTGTGAGGAATGTCAATGGAGGAGCCCTGATAGAGATCAATGATGATGAATTCAGGAATGTTTTTAAGCTCAGTGAGGCATCAAATTTATTAGAGCCTATTGATTTTGAAACATTGGCCCATGTTTATGGTGTAGAAAGATCACCTTAGGAGTGGCCCTTTGAAGGAGTTTTTTGTTAAAATAGGAGGAATAACTGTATTGGGCCCTAGCACCATGGAACCCTTGTCCCTGAATTTGTTCACTTTAAGGGCAAAAGTTATGTATTGGTCACTATGTTAGATCCTTGGGGAAGATGGTGAAACAACCATGCCAACCCATTATATGCTAATGATGGCACAAATTCTGAACCCCTCTCTAGCAGTAACATTTGATTATGCACCTTACCTAACTGATGCATTTCATGCAGGGTTGGTAGGGATAAAAATGGTAAGGTGGATAGACCTTTTGGATGGTATTCTCTTCTAATGCACATATTTTTGTTCAAAGGAGTTGATTATTTTGCTAAGGAAATGGACTTGGTCAAAGAAAAGGAAGATGAGGAGATGCCCGTGCAACTGTGGAGCACAATTTTGTCTTGGGATAGAGAGGATGCCAGTTACTTGAAGTTTGATAGATGCTTTGCATCTAGGCTTAGGATTCTTTTATGCCCACGGAACCCTAGGATCCCAAAGGCTCTTTTGGAATTCCTCAGGCCTAAGGAGTTTGCTGAAGGTATTAATATTGTTCATAATTGGGGTGATATGTATTTTTACCTTGTTTCTATAGTTTTCAGAGTTTATGGTTTCAGAGGCACTCCATATTTATTGCCTTATCAAGACCCATTGAAGATAGGAATTGCAGAGGTCTTAAGGCAAATTGGAGGTGTGCAAGAGGGAGAGCTGACAAATAGGGGTAAAGGAACTATTTTCCCAACTGTTACCATGGCCCATCAACTCGTGATAACAAAAGGTGGTTGGAAATTCTTTGATGACTTTTTTCAACCATATAGGTTGTCTACTATAGTAACCAGGTTTGCTGACCCTGAGGATTTTTTCAATGGCATGTTCAGGAAGAGAGTAGTATGCAAAGGTAGGGCACACCAATTTCATTTCCCTAAGGACCTAATTAGAAATGAGTTCAGTTTGGATGAGCAAGAATTGAGGAAAGAAAAGTGGGTGGCATACAAAAAGGGTCTGGATTTCATTCATCAATTTGCTAGCAGTTATGACCCTCTGTCTAGCTTTAATCCCTTTGAGGAAAAGATCAAATTCTTAATTCTTTATTTTGAAGATTTAATGCAAACTCTGAAAGAAAAGAGGGAGGCTATGATAAGAGATAACCCTGAGAAGGCTATGTTAGTTCTAGCTAAGCCTGCCTTTTCTAAAGCCATCCCTCCCGGTGATTATGTGATGCATAAAAAGTCAAAATATAGTGTGTTGATGCCAGCAACAGGTGAGCCCTCCACTTCAAGAGGGAAGAGAACAATTGAAGATGCCATTGACATCCAAGAATCCCCTAAAAGGCAAGGGGTGGGGAAAGAAGTGCAAACAGGTGGAGCTCTATACTCTCCATCTCAATCCCCTATTCATATAGGAGATGAACAAGCAGTAGTAGAACAATTGTTGCAGTTAGGAAGCCTCAGAGAGATTTCTTACACCTATGAAGAGACACAAGAGGGAATTCCAGAAGAGCCACCTAGTGCTGAAATGAACTTAACTGAAGATGAGTTGAAAGGTAAAGAGTTAGACCTGGCTGTCAAGCAAGCTAGTGAAGAGTTCCTAGCTAACAACAATTTTGTCACAACAAGGGTCTTCATGCAATTTGTATGGAAACAAAACATTGAACAATTCAAGGCAAGATGTGAAATGAGAATGAGTGAGCAGCCTCACAAAGATACAACCTTAGTGAAGGAAGAAGTTAAACAAGAAATGATGGCTGAATTCAAAGCCATCACTCCTGAAGCTGGAAGAGAAATGGTGTCAAAGGTTGGTGTTTTAATCCTCCCTAAATGGGATATAGAAGATACATTGGTACTTGAAGCAATCAGGAAAGAAACCAAGCCTATGGAGGGAGTGACATTCAACAAAGATAATGCTGCTCTAGTCATGTGGTCCCTAAAGAGGGATGGAAGTAGAAGAAGGAAGGATACCTCAGGATCTAGTTTTCTAGGAGGTATGATAGTAAAAAGAGTCTAAGATACAGGGGTGGTAGAAGCTGCTAGCACCATTTTAGAAACTGTAAATTTCAGTGTGGCAGTGGCAGAGAAAGAAGCAAAGGAGAGAGCATATCTCCAAGTGAAATTAGAAACAATTCTAAAGGCTTATAATGAAGCCAAAAGGGAGGTAGCCAACAGGGATACTAATATTGCTAGACTATAGAGTCAATTGGTAGGACAACACCAAGGAGGTGAGTCCTCTCCCTTGATGATTGCATCTTCTCTAGCAAGACCTGCACCTACCAGTCCTATCATAGAATTTTCCCCTTCTCCTATGCCTTCTGGTTTTCAACCGGCTGAGACCATTCAACATGAGTTGGAAAAGTTGAAATAGGCTCAAGTCCTATTTGCAAGTAAATATGAAGAGAAGGTAAAGGCCACCATTTTGAGTTTTGCTGATACAGTAGAGGCCCCCACTATGCACACTAATATGAAAAGAATTTTGGACACCTTGTGTGAGCTAAACGAGGACAAGGCTATTTTAGAGCCTATTTTGACTAAGTGGATGCCAAGAGAAGTGGATTTAGAACTTATGTGTGCATCCTATGATGAAGCAGGATCTGATGCTATTATTAAATCCACATGTGAGTTAGCAAAAGTTCTGACCAAGTTAGCAGAAGGAAGAGCCAATGTGGAGAGGAAATCTAACTTCTATAGGAAAGAATATACAGAGCATAAATTTGAATTGTTTCCTGGGGGTTTTGTTAACCAAAATCAGTTGAAGGACAAATAGGTATGGCTTGATGAGCTGGGAGCTAATTTGTCTTTAAGGGTGAATGAAATCATCAATAAAGATGACACATCACTATTTGTTAAAATAATTGAAGAGATAGAAAAGATAAAGTCACACTATGACTTTTTGGAATCAAAGGTGAGGAGAGTAAGAAACTCTTAGAAAAGGTTACTTAAGTTGAAGGAGAAAATTTTTGGCTACTCATGGCCTGCTGATGAGGTGTTCCAAGAGTGGACCAAGAAATATGCGGTGCAAGAAGAAGGAATCCCAGAATGGTTAGAAGATGCTACAGATGAGCAACAAACTGAAAAGGCTGTTGAGATCGAAGAGGACTTGTAACTATTTCTTTGAAAGGAATTACAGTTGTAACTAATCATTCTTAGGAATGTCCGAAGCTTATATACATCCATAATATTATAAATGGATACCAGGACTAATAGCAAAGGGATCATAAGAAATTTTGTAAAGGAACTCTGCAGAAATATATCTAGGGTTTTTTAGCTATCACAAAGAGTACTTTGAATCATGTAAGATTATTTTCAAAAATGAATATAAAGATACAGATCAACACTTTTCAGGCCTAAATTTGTGTTGTCTTCCAGTGTGCACTTGTTAATTTGCTAGTTTCATTTGAATAATCTAGGGTTATTTGATTGAACATGGATTGTAAAGCAGTCATATGGATATGTTTCTATCTTTTCTCTTCAAGGGAGAGGAATTAAATATGCATGAAATATCTCTACCAGTAAATCAATTGTTTTCTCATCTTGAATTTGATGAATGGTTTTAGTTTTAAGAGGATAAAAATAATGTATGTGTTAGGCATGTATGGGGTTAGCTAAGGCCGAGGTGGTGAAATGCATGGGATTGTTCAGTTTTGGAATTGTAATTTGATTTGGGTGGCTTTGTATCCTGAATAAGGCACTGGTATCCAATTGTGGGATTATTTCTATCTTTCTCAAAGATCAATACTAAAAATGAACACAAGTTTTTCTTTTAATGTTTCTGTTTCATTGAGGTGATGAAATCCATGGGTTTTTAACATTGGTTTACTATGGATCTCAATCCTAAAGTGTGAAAATATTTTCAAAGTGTAGAAGGTTTTGAAACCTTGTTATATGTTATTTTTGAGTTCTATTTCCCTGATCTCTTCATATGCAAGTAGAGTTACTTAATTTCTTACAGGAAGGAGAGAACGAAAATCAAAATTTGAGAACAACAGACACCAAGGAGTTATCTCAAGGATATCCAAAAGGGAGAAAACCACGCTGTGAGTAGGAACTCATAAAATTTGTACTCTTTTGAAGTACGCCCTGTGAGGAGCCATCCCTGTTAGGAGATTACAAAGACACTTCTAGGTGCCACCCAGTTAAGGGATTTTGATCAAGGCTGGTTAGTGACTTTACCCTATTAAAGGTAGCCTGGTTAGAGGACTTAGAACATCAGTTAATATGTCATCCGGTTAAGGGATTTTATAATAGGGACCTATTAAAGTCCACCTAGTTAAGGAATTTATGTTGCAGTTGTTAGAAAGCAATAGATGGATGATCTACTGAATTAGCTACTGATAGCTTGATCATATCTCAATATGCATCACACTCAATACACATTGGTTGTGTCTTCTCTGCATAGCACCGGTTTCCTTCTTACACCTTCATCTCTTCACTCATCCAGTCACCTATCCCTCAACACTGCACTCTACCGATCCTCAGACCTTTGTCTCTGCACTCTATCGATCCTCTAATCTTCGGCTCTGCACTGTACTAGTTCATTATCTCTTGACTCTGCACTTCGTCGATCTACCTCAAACACACTCTACTATGCTAATACCTTTTAGCACTTCCTCTCTCTCTTCTCTTCACTTTGGACCACCTTCAACAAATTCTCCTTGTTGCAAGTTTCATGATCAATTTTTTTGAATTAACTTCAAGAACACTTTTTACATTTTTTGCCGACACCTTTAGGCATTCCCTCAATTAAACCAATCATGGATTTTAGAAGATTTCAAATTCAAAATCTCCTACTCTTTCTCTGCACATCTTATAGCAATTTTGCCAAGTGTTCAACCAATTCTGCCACCGCATCTCCCAAAGATAGAAACTTTTGAGTCGTGTTCAGCCAAATAAGTGCGAACTAGAAAATCCACATGTAATCATGCTTGACTACATGATAACTGAAAGTTGACCTTACTAACATATGATTTGGCGTAGAGACAAGCTCAACAACTCATCTTTTGCACCACAACTGAATAAATGATCACTGCTCTGAGATTTATGGTGATCACCTGTCTTCCTTTTGTCATACCAGTGTACTGGTATGCCACTGTACTTCTATATTACTAGTTCATCCTTTGATTGCTGATATATTGTGCTAGCACCAAGTCTCTTCCCCTGTTTACCAATGAGTTACCGGTGTGTTTAAACAAACAATTTTTCTTGCCCGAGTCACCTTTTATGACTTCACCATCACCAAAGTGACCGATCTTCTTGAATGATAGACCAGTTGGCTTAGTTTATCTTTCCTTGAGCTGATTGAACCTTTGATCATTCAATACCAATGTTGTTTCCATGTATTGTAAGTCATCACTTTTTCTTACTGAAAAGTAACACCACTCTACCTATACCACTTCACTAGTTAGTGTCTTCACTGGTAAGTGTTGGACATCAATGACAAACCTTAACACATATATCGGTTCCCTAGATTGACCGGTTTTGTCAATGCCAACAATCAAACAATCTCCCCCTTTGGCATTGATGGAAAACACTTCAAACTCTGGCTAATTAGATGCATGTTTCTTCATCTCTTTACCAATGAGTCATTCTACCCTAAGTGATGAATATCTCCCCCTGTCACTCTGATACAACAACTTCAACTCAATCACTATATGCCAATGCTCAAGCACTCTAATCATATCTCTCCCTTTGACAACAATGCCAAATAGTCCTTTCTAAACACTTACAAGACTGCTCACCCTAACCAAAGTAGTGCATACTCATCAATCTAGTTTAGAAAAACAAAAACAAAAAAAAAAACTTGAAATCATACCAGATTGATGTAGAACCCTGTTTGCTTACATTAATGAATGGAGGGGTATAACCCCCAACTTACCTCTGAGATAGTCAAATGTTTCCCTATGTAGTGGCTTGGTGAAGATATCAACCACCTACTCTTTTGTTGGTATGTACTCTAGAATCACTTCCTTTTCTTGAACTTGTTCCCTTAGATAGTGATATTTGATGGCTATATGCTTTGTTTTGGAATGCATCACTGGGTTCTTGGATATGTCAATGGCACTGGTGTTGTCACAATGAATCACTACCGGTCCAACCACTTTTTCTTGTATTCTTTCCAGCAGTTTCTTGATCCAAACTATTTGTGTGCTATTGATTGCAACAACTACATACTCAGCCTTAGTTGCAGATTGAGATATGTAGTTTTGTTTCTTACTTGTCGAAGATACAATCTTGTCTCTGAGAAAAAGTGCACCTCCACTGGTGCTCTTACTATCATCAATATTTCCAGCCCAATCTGAATCAATTAAGACACTTAAACTGAAGTCTCCCTTGTGTGGATACTAGAGACCATACTCATCAGTCCCCTTTAGGTATCCGAATATTCTTTTGACTGCCATCATGTGAGTCTCTTTCAAGTTTGCAAAAAATATGGCAACCAAGACAACAACTTGTGCTATGTGTGGTCTGGTATGTACTACATACTGTAACTTACCAATCATGGACCGGTAAATTGTCTCATTTACTTCTTCAGCCTCATCATGTTTAGATAGCTTGCAACATGTAACCATTGGAGTTCCAATAGGTTTGCAATCTTCCATTCCAAAAGTTTTTCAGAATTTATCTTATGTACTTAGTCTCACTGATGAAGATACCATTCTTTAATTGAGAGACTTATAGGCCAATAAAGAACTTTATCTCGCCAATCTTTGACATCTCAAATTCTTGCTACATTTGTTCTATAAAGCTTCTACTCATCTCATCATCTCCCCTAAAGATGATGTCATCTACAAAGATCTCAGCAATTAGGTGTTTATCTTCAGCTCCATTCTTTAGATATAGGTTACTTTTTCACTAGTTCTTTTAAACTTTATGCTTAGAAGATATCAGTGTAACGTCTAATACCAAGCTCTTGGTGCTTGTTTCAGCCCATACAGAGCCTTCTGTAACTTGCATACCATATTCCTCCCATATTTAGATGCAAACCCTTCTGGTTGTTTTATGTATACTTATTTTTCTAACACCCCATTTAAGAATGTCGATTTGACATGAATTTGGTAAACTTTAAACTTTTTATAAGAAGCATAGGCCAGCAAAATTCTAACCCCTTCCAACTTGGCTACCGGTGCGAAGGTTTCTCCATAGTCCAAAAATTCTTTTTGAGAATACCCCTTACAGACCAATCTTGCCTTGTTTCTTATCACCTTAATGGTTTCATCCATTTTATTTCTGAACACCCACTTGGTGCCTATCACATTTTTATTTTTCGGTCTGGGCACTAGAGTCCATGCATCATTTTTCTTTATTTGCTTCAGTTCTTCTTCCATGGCTTTGACCCAGTCATCATATTTTAGAGCCTCCTTGGTTGTTTTGGGCTCAAAAATTGAGAGCATACACCCATTCTCTCTTTCTCTTCTTCTAGTCAGAACTCCTACATCCTTGTCACCGATGATATTTTCTGTAGAGTGATTATTTCTGACATATTTAGCCAATACTAGTTCACTCCTCAGAGCTTCTTCTACCAGTTGCATAGGTTCTACTTCAGATTATTCATCATTAGCCACTTCAATAGGATCTTCTTCAATAGGTTCTATTGTACATTGTACTCAAACCCTTTATTGTCCTCTGGTTCACTCTTACTGTCCTGTTCATTTTTCTCAGAGTACTCATCTACTCTGACATTTGCACTTTCTACAATCTTATCGGTCCTTTTGTTTAAACACCGATATGCCTTGCTCTTTGTTGAGTAACCTAAGAAGGTTCCTTCATCACTCTTGGGATCAAATTTTCTAGTGTACTCATCCCTTTTGATATAGCACCTACTTTCAAATACTTTAAAATAATAAACATTAGGTGAGTATCCACTCCATAACTCATAGGGGGTTTTGTTTGTCCCCTTCTTTACTTGTATCTGGTTCAAATTGTATATAGCAGTTCTTATTGCTTCTCTCTAGAAGATATGTGTGATGTCCTTCTATATCATTAGAGTCCTTGCACAATCAATAAGAGTTATGTTTCTTCTTTCAACAACTTCATTCTGCTGAGGTGTTCTAGGTGCAGACATTTGTCTCATGATTCCCTGTTCCTCGTAGTAGTTAATGAACACTTGAGAGGTAAACTCTCCTCCTCTATCTGATCTCAGGCACTTCATATTCTTACCAGTTCCTCTTTCTACTCGAGCCTTAAACACCTTAAACACCTTAAACATGTGAAAGACTTTAGATTTTCCTTCAAGAATACAACCCACATCATTCTTGAGAAGTCATCTACAAATAACATAAAATATTGGTCTCCATAGAAATTTTTGGTTCTCATAGGACCACACAGGTTTGTGTGAACTAAGTCCAACACATTTTTCAGATGAGAAAGTTTTACTGCTGAAACTGGACCCGATCAACTTTCCTATTTGACACTCTTTGCACATAGCATTTTTCAGGTTTTACTATGTCAGGCATAGCTCTGACAGATTTTGCCTTATTGACTTTAGCTATGCTATCAAAATTAACATGACACAATCTTTTGTGCCACAACTAGTTGTCTTCTACCTTAGACACTAGACAATTACCTATGGTGGTGTCTAGATGAAACAATTTCCCTCTTGACTGTTTACTGGTTGCAATCGGACTTCCAGATTTGTCATTTATTTTACATATCCCTTCATTGAACTCTAACCGATATCCCTTATTGTTAAGTTGTGCGACACTTAACAAACTATATCTTAATCCTTTTACCCAATAGGCATTATCACAATTTGTCTTATCATTCAAGGCTATAGACCCCTTACCTTTTACTGCACATGGGGCATCATTTCCGAACCTCATTGTTCCTCCATTGCAATCCTCAATGCTGAGGAATTTGTTTCTGTGACCAGTCATGTGGTGAGTGCAACCACTATTGATCACCCATTCTCCACACCAGTTTGTGCTAGAAATCAATGCCATATCTCCTTCCTCTATGCTTTCCTCTTTGACTACTACATATGCAATGCCATCTCCATCAAATCCCTCTGATCCTTCATCAATGACTCCTTCTTCGATAAGATAACATTCCTTCTTTCTCTTGTTCCTGTAACTTCTAAAATTATCCTTCCTATCTCTATCATTTTCAGGGTATCTTGAAGCAATATGACATATCTTATTATAGGAGAAGCACTTTAAGGGTAGTTTACCTTTGTATTTTCCTTAACCTCTTGGCAATCATCTTGCCAATAGAGCTTGAATTTCATCTTGCTCCTGTTCCTTAGAGAGAAGATTGTCACTCTCATGGGAATGACCAATTCTGGTACTAGAGCTACTACCTATTTCTTTCCTTCTCCTTGTGGGTGCATGCATCATGGATTCTTTTAAAGTTGCATCAATCTTTGGTACATTGTTGTTATTATTGCTCAATTCAAAAGCAACCAACTTACCGATCAGTGAGTCAAGAGTTACATTGACTGTTCCCAAGGATCTAAGTTCCTGGATAACAAAGACCCTTATGGAATATTGTGGTAGTAGATTTCTTAGGATTTTGCTAACCCCATCATCCTCCTTGAGCTTTCCTCCTGCACTTTTAATGTAGTTTACTACATCCTTTATCCTCTGACTATACTGCTCTATGTTTTCACTTTCCTGCATTCTCATCTTATCATATTTTCCTCTCAGGCTATCTACTTTGGCCTTTTGAACATGGGGATCTCCCCCATAGAGTGTCTTAGCTTATTTTATATCTGAAAAACTGATTTCAAATCTTGTACCTTAGCAAATTCATTATCTGAAAGAGTGCTAACAATCAGATCCATAGAAGCAGTATTATCTTGCCTTTCCTTGATCTGGTGTGGAGTAAGAGTCCCTGAAGGTTCATTGTACTCAGTGATCACATGATTCCAATAATGTTCACCTAGGGATCTTAGATAGAGTTTCATTCTTCCACACCATAAGGTGTAATTCTCCTTAGAGAACTTAGGACCCTCCTTACGTGTCATCTTGTATCTCTCCCTAAGCTAGTTAAGCTTCTTCTGATTTTAGGGACCTGCTGCTCTAATAACAATTGTTAGTCCCAACCGGTGTTGAGAGGGGAGGGGTGAATCAACACTTAATCAAATTTTCACAATTTAACTTTTATCTTAAATTCGCATTCATCTAAGATCCAATAATATACTCAATCACTGAAGTAAAATATGCAAGCATGAAAAGTTGACAGTGACACCAAGGAGTTATCTCGTGGAAACCTAAAAGGGAGAAAACCATGGTGTGAGTAGGAACTCACAAAATTTGTACTCTTCTGAAGTACGCCCTGTGAGGAGCCATCCCTGTTAGGAGATTAGAAAGACACTATTAGGTGCCACCCGGTTAAGGGATTTTGATCAAGGCCAGTTAGTGCCTTTACCCTATTAATGGTAGTCTGGTTAGAGGACTTAGAACATCAATTAAGATGTCACCCGATTAAGGGATTTTACAATAGGGACCTATTAAAGTCCACCCGGTTAAGGGATCTATGTTGCAGTTGGTAGAAAGAAACAAATGGATGATCTATTGAACTAGCTATTGATAGCTTGATCAGATCTAAATATGCATCACACTCAATACACACTGGTTGTGTCTTCTCTGCACATCACCGGTTTCCTTCTTACACCTTTGTCTCTTCACTCAGCTGGTCACCTATCCCTCGGCACTGCACTCTACCGATTCTTAGACCTTCAACTTTGCACTCTGTCAGTCCTCTGATCTTTAGCTCTGCACTTTGTCAGCTTACTATCTCTCAACTCTGCACTTAGTCGATCTACCTCTAGCACACTCTACTGTGCTAATACCTTTTAGCACTTCCTCTCTCTCTGCTCTTCACTTTGGATCGCCTTCAACAAATTCTCCTCATTACAAGTTTCACGATCAAAACTTTCTGAATGGACTTCAAGAACACTTTATACATTTTGTGCCGACACCTTCAGACATTCCCTCAACCAAACCAATCATGGATTTCAAAAGATTTAAAATTAAAAATCTCCCACTATTTCTTTGCACGCTTTACATCAATTTCACCAAGTGTTCAACCAATTTTTCCATAGCATTTCTCAAAGATAGACAACTATGAGTCGTGTTCAGCCAAATAAGTGCAAACCAGAAAATTTGCATGTAATCATGCTTGACTGCATGATATACGGAAGTTGACCTTACCAACATATGATTTGGCATAGACACAAGCTCACCAACTCATCCTTTGCCATGACAACTGAATAACCGATCACCGCTCTAAGATTTATGGTGATCATTTGTCTTCCTTTTGTCATACTGGTGTACCAGTATGCCACTGTACTTCTATATTACTGATTCATCCTTTAATTTCCACTCTGTTGTGCTAGCACCGAGTCTCTTCCCCTATTTACTAATGAGTTACTGGTTGTTTAGACAAACAAGTTTTCTTTCTTGAGTCACCTTTTGTGACTTCACCATCACCAAAGTGACCAATATTCCTGAATGATAGACCAATTGGCTTAGTTTATCTTTCCTTGATTTGATTGAACCTTCGATCATTCAATACCAATGTTGTTTCCATGTATTATAAGTCATAACTTTTTCTTACTGAAAAGCAACACCAATCTACCTATACCACTTCATTGGTTAGTGTCTTCACCAGTAAGTGTTGGACATCAATGAAAAACCTTAGTACATATACCAGTTCTCTAGATTGACCAGTTTTGTCAATGCCAACAATCCAATAATATCGTTCTATAGGATACATCCATCTCATTCTTATTGGGCCACAATGTTCTAGTTCATATTCTAGATGTATCAAAAGATTCATATAAATTTTAAAGATTGCTGGTGGGAATTCTCATTCCCATAGAATAAGGACTTAAACAACCTCCTCCCTCAAACTATCAAAGTTTGAAGGATCTAATACATGTAAGCTCATTCTCTTTAATATTCTTGGCCCCTTTTCCAAACTTGATATGTTTACCACAATAGGTAAGATATTCTTGATTATGACATGATAGTCATGGTCTTGAGGCCTCTTAAACTATTAATGTGAGTTTGGCTTCTAATGGTACTACTTACATATCTAGTGGGAAAGTGAGTCTAAGACATCAACTATAAGAATTGTGCACGTTGTTCCTTTGTCCAGACGTAAAGATCACCATGTTTTCTATATTTTTCATCATCATATTTTTCAACCCAAATATTTCAACGATTCTTTATTTCTCGAAAGTCTTCACATGATGAAATAGTATCTAAAGTACCAAAAAGAGTTTCTATAATAGCATAGGCTATATTTTTCTGGGTATGCATAAAGTCAACAGTATGCCTAATGGCTATATCCTTAAAGTATGACAAATTATACAATATGCACTACCGTTTTACACTGCTTTCATTACATGGATCATATCTACTACCTACAATCCCATCATTTTCAATAAATGACATTATTTTTTGTCCATACTCAATAATGTAATCACCTTTTATCAGCAATGGTGCTTCATGATTCTCTTCTTGACCATTGAAACATGTTTTTGCTGATGATATGGATGATCCATTTTAGGGTAAGCACGATGTCCACAATAAATATACTTACGCAAACTTATTGAGTACCTCACAAAATCCTTAAAGTTGCAAGTAGGAAATCCGTGGTATCCATGAACATAGAGACCAGATAATTTGCCAAACGCAGGAAGATCATGAATCAAAAAACAAGAAGGAAGCTCTTAAAGTGAATTTGATTGAATGACCATCCCTTAAAGATTGAATTTCTTCAATTCCTTTCCATAATTCTATTAGCTCATCATACAATGGCTCTAGATAAGCATCTATTGTTTCTGAAGTCACACTTTTCTTTCCTGGTATAATCAATGATAATTAAGAAAAATGGTTTAGTTGCTAACCATGGAAGCAAGTTATAAATGATTAGAAACACTGGCCAAGCTGACCATTTAGTACTTTGACCTGAGAATGGGTTCACCCCATCTAGAGCCAAACCCAAACTTGTATTATGAGGATCTTGAGAAAAATCAGGCCATGTATTATGAAATTCCATCCACGTCTTTGAATCAGGCATATGTTGTTGTTTTCCATTAGTGCTCTTATTTTGGGCATGCCACTGCATAAGTTCAACAATGTCTCTGCACCTATACATTTGGAGTAATCGTGGGATTATCAAAAAGTGGCGAAGAACTTTTCTAGGAACCACAACTGATTTCAACCATTGTCTATACCTCGCTTCATAATATTTCAAAAATTCACTGTCACTTGCAAGATTTTTGCAAAATAATACACAACCATTTACACATGTGTGGATGATTTCATACCACAAGCTGAGCTTACTGATTTTCTTTTTACATTGACTTCATTTTGTTGGAAATGTGGAGTCATTTAATAACAATGAACTTAATAATTCCAATAACTGATCTACACTTTCATTTGTCCAACCATGCACCACTTTTAATTTAAGAATTTGAAGGATTGTTGTCAAATGACTTAACTTACAATTAGCATAAACAGGCCTTAAATAATCCCCCATTGACTTGCTCCAATCATCTCTTAGACCCTCATTCAACATTCTATCAACTTCAAACCCTTCGTCAAATATTTATGCCTCTTCATCTATGTTTAGTGCCACTTCATCTATGTTTTCTGCCACTTCATCTATGTTGTCTACCTCTTCATCTCTCACAGTCTAAATTCTATCATATCTTCATAATAATTGTAATCCCAAGGGATTATACCACTATGTCCACATCTTATCATATGTCGATAAATCACATTTCTTTTTTTCACCTTTCCACCAAGACAATCATTATATGGACATGCATATTTGTCCAAGATTCCTCTCATTAGATACTCTCTCATCATATGCATGATATTGATTCGTAGTCAACCTTCAATTCTAAGCCATCTGTAATATTATGCATTCTAGTATAAATTTGTAAACGGAGATGCCAAAGCATTGTTGAAAGTAGTCACTTTTAATAGAGACCATAATAGAAAGAAGAGGATACAACGAGTCATTGTTTTGAGATCTATCTTACATTCATTTGAAGTTTACCTAATAAGAATGGAATATGTGTGTGTTTCCTATCAGCTTGGATAGGATAGAGGGAATCAACAGAGAGTCCTCCTTCTCAATTTTGCATTGTTTCAACTATAATTTGAGAGACTTGCGTTTGGTGAAGAATTCCTATATTCTATCAAAATTATTAGGATTCAATCTGATAAGCTCATTATCCAATTAAAAACCTCTCAATGCATCTTGCTTTCCAAATAGAGACTCTAATGTAGTCCAGATCTCATTGGGTGTTGTGCAAGACTCAACATGAAAGAGAAGATATGAAGAGATAGACATGCATAATGTTCCAAAAGCCTCATCACACCTATTTCACAATTTATTCTTATCAATAATCCCTATAGTCTCACCTTCCATACCCATGATCACTCTATATAACCCCTAGTGTTTCAAGTGAATCTTCATTTGTTTTTCCAACTATGATAGTTGAATGGAGTAAGGGGAGAAATATGATTTAGATCTATTGGAACTATTAATTTTGGTGGAAATAATAGTTCTCCTTAGGACTTTCAAGTAGTCATTTTTCCTGACCCTTATCATCAATCAGATATTTATATTCCATCAACCTTGAGAAGCACTCTTTATATTGCTGGTAATTACTCTTGACTTCATAATACAGGTGTTGTTCACCAGAAGTGATTAACCCAAGTACACCTGCAATTGATCTATGAAGTAGCTAGTTCAATCTATGAAGAACCTCAGGGCTTGGACAACATGACAAGGATATGAATCCTTCTACTCTTTAGGCTCTGCAAAACCTAGGCAGGTATACCTTTGATGCTTAAAATTCAACCTATTACATACCTATGACAACATCAACCGAAGCAGATAAATCTCACCAAGGCTCAATAATAAGGAGGGTATTATAGATGGGATAGATCTACACTTACAACTCAACAATGTTTTGAAACATGAGATGGATGGACATATTCCCACAAAACATAAAACAAAGAAAGATATTCTGATGTTGGATTTTAAATTTCTTGTGCAAATAACTTCGAATTGTAATAGATTAGTGCCTTCATCTAGGCATAGAGTCAACACAAATGGCCACAAACAAAATCCAAGCTGCAGATCAAATTCACTGAAAAGATAACCCTGTATTAATGCCTGGCATTAATACATTCTGAACTTCAAATCAAAAGATCATACAAATCCAAACATTAATTCAGAATTCACAATTTCTGCTCATTGAATTTAAATCCTTTATGTAAAGGATGCCTAAGAACGGGAATTACACTCTCCCTTGGAGAAGATAAATTCAAAATCCCTTGAATACTGAATTTATTGAAATTGAAAAAATGCCTAAAGACAATCCAATGGAAATGTATATATGCCTTACATATATATATATGGCCTGCAACTGAGAATTTGCAGCTAAACATATCTATTCCATGACAGAAAGAATGAGAACATCAACAATTACAACCCATAAAATTTAAATGCACCAAACTAGAACCTCTCTTGGAAATCTCCCTTAGAGAATTTTAGAGAATTTCTCAAAAATTGGAGCCCCTACAATTGAGAAGAATTGGGAATAAGAAGGAGAGGGAAAAGATTAGGTCTACAACCGAAATTGCCAAGTGTCTCCTTTCTAACTGAATTTCATTCCCATGTAAATTTCTCCCAAAAAATCTTGTCTTTGTTAAAACAAACTTCATAACTACATTCCTCATCTCGAGAGCTTTCCGGCAATATATAATACTTGGTATTTTGGCTAAAAATGGACCTCTGGGCGAATTAATTCTTCATGTGGCTCTGTCATTTAAATTTTTGAATTTTTAATATAGTTGAAACTATATATTAAACTTGATTTTAACTTTGATTTTTCACCCCTTCTTTGGCTTGACGCCCTGCCACATGGTAGTCTCTGATTGGCTGATAGGATCCACTGGGCCCCATCTAGGATGACACCTCATCACTCTGCCACATGTCCGCCACCAAGCTGCTTGCTGATCGCCACATCATCGCCATGTGTCTGCCACCTGTGCACCACCTCAGCGCCACTGGACAACCACCTCACTGGGACCTGCCTGCTAGACTGCCAACTGGACCTGCCACCTGGCTTTCACCATTTTGCGATAGGTAACTGGCATGCATCTTCGGGCTCCGAAATCACACGAGCCGTTGGATCTTTCCAGACTTGCTCAATCTTTAACTCCCTTCGCTGAGCTTGGGTTTTTTGCCATTTCGCAACCCTTAACTCACGAGCATCTCTCCTTTGCAAAGTCACACCAACCGTCGATCATCTGCAACCTGCTCACCAGTTAAGTCACTCCTTCTCTCCAAAATTTTGTTTGCCTTGGGATGCATTTTTGCGTGGGGTTCCACCTGTCGCCGCTCAGTCAGCCTCCTCGATTGCCTTGGGATCCACGCCCACACGCGTGGGGTCTGCTTTGGGTGCCCATCAGGCACCTTGTGTCAAAAGACTTGAGGCTTTGACATATTACTAGTGTGGAGTATTCCTTTTAAATATCGAAAAATTTCCCTCTACAGTGAATGTGGGATAATGTCATTTTGCCTGGTAATGTGCATTTTTGAAAAGTTTTATGAGACTTTTAATGGTTGCCAATGCTAAAGATTTCTTTGCCATTCCACCATAACACAGGAGATGACGCTCTGGTTGTGGATTAATCAATACACTTGCTGATTGCAATTGCTAAAAATTTAATTGAAAACCCCTCTTTTATCAGCCATGCAAGAGCTAAATTGGTGTTTGCTGAGTTTATACGCTGCCAATAGCATTTGAATTGACTTTTAAAAAATTACCTTTGGCCATACCATGCACAACAGGGAAGGAAGTCATTAGCAACGCCTGACAAGGGAGAAGGAGTTAGCATTACAGCTACCAACACATATTTGCAATGCACATATATAACAATTTCAAAATTCCTTTTACATGGCCATCACGTAGGAGAAGGAGAACTATTGCCAAAAGCATTTGGTTTGTTTTCAAATTGGTTGCCATTTCAGTCCATACCAAGGAAGAATTAGTTCATGCACCTATTACTGCATTTGCCCAAACTTCAATATCTCTGCTCAGCCACAACCACGTGAAGGAGGAAATTGGCTCAAGGCATCTACTAATGGTAATTTGCTAAGAAGTTTCATATTGTTTTCTCCAATACCACACAAGGAGCTGCCATTGTTTTTTCTTTTTGTTGTTTTCAACGCTGCCCCTCTAAACTACCACACAGGATATGCACCAGCCAATTGCATTGCTTGGAAGTTTCTATGGTTCCCATTAACCACGCAGGAGGAGGCACTGGTTTTTGATTTGCAAGATTTGCATTTGCTAAGAGTTTAAATACCTTCTTCACCAATCATGCAGAGAGGGCATTTACATATGCTATGGAATTTGGTCATACACCAGCAAATTGCATTGGCTGAAAGATTTTTTTAAAAAACCCATTATTACCACTTCCACGCAGAAGGAGAGGGAAGATTGGATTGGAATTTTACTTGCTGAAGATTCTTAAAACCTCTCAACACCTCCCTCTCTTCTGAGCATATCCAAATATTTCCCTCATCCTTCATTGTATACCACTCTAAAAGGCTATAAGCACCATTCCATAAGTTTGGCAAAGATTGGAAACTCCAATATGCCAATGTAAAATATTCAAATTTGAGTAAGCCATAGCATCAATAACTTTCTTGATTATCTCCAGGGGTTGAAAAGCCGTGAAATAAGATCATTTTGCCACAAAATCAATGCGCGGGCATGAGCCAGGTCGGGGCCCAAAGTGGGTCCGACTAATTTTTTTTTTGTTTCCATACAACTGACCTTAGAAATACCCG
The DNA here is from genome assembly GCF_030272615.1 of Cryptomeria japonica. Taxonomy (NCBI): domain Eukaryota; kingdom Viridiplantae; phylum Streptophyta; class Pinopsida; order Cupressales; family Cupressaceae; genus Cryptomeria; species Cryptomeria japonica. The sequence goes on along the minus strand of NC_081413.1, from coordinate 438,047,503 downwards.
ATGAACCTTAAAAATACCTCTGGAATCGATCGGCACTATTTTCGGATCACCAGACTGAGTTTCGCAACTTTCAGGCACTTACACCACATTTTCGCATTTAATCGCGAAGACCTATTCTTCAAGCCAGTCAAAACACCTTTCTGGACCTTGCCATCTGACAGGCGTGTACTATGATATACAAGCATGAATTCTACCAAATGATTTCTCAAGACGAGTCCTGAGTGAAGAGATATTAATTTTCAAAAATGCCCAACTGGCTTTGTCGACATTGCGGACCTGATGAAGTCAATGTTCTGGCAACACATGATGCCTTTCTCAAAAATATCAAACGACCTTCGTAGACCCTCAAATTTGAAACAAAGGTACCTTGAAGTACATATTAAATCTTTGGATTCTCAGTTTGACCAAAAGTCTGACTGGGTGCAAATGGCGCGCTCATGAAAATGGCTACTTTAACTGATATAGCACTGAAAGTACGGATCACTGAAAACGATGACTCAATGAACCCTTTTGAAAACCGATCAAACGGATTGGTAGGAGCCTGAAACTAGAAGCATAGCTCATCATTTATACCAACAATATCCTGGAACAAACATTCTGGCATAACACTCACTGAGGGAACTTTTACACTTATGCGAAACAGGGCTCTGACTAGGCACTGAAATAGGGACTTGTCAAACCATACAAATTGCAAATATATTAAGCTTTGAAAACTGAGCAAATGAATTCATGAAGACTTGAAATTTTGCATGTAGGCACACTTTTATGCATACAATTGAATCCATTTTGAATTTCTTCATGACAATCAACAGGGCAAAAGATGTAAACACCCAAAGTAGGCTACTTAGTAAATTATGCATTTGTGCCTAAAATACACTTTCAGCTCACCCCTCGAAATGGGTACCTAGTACACTTATCCAAACTAAATTCTGAAAGTTGCACATCACTGCATAGGCCAAATGAAAGGTGTACAACAATTTTCCAAAGCTTTACCCTTTGAAAATCAACTGGCTCCATTTTGCCCTCTCTCTAACTAGGCCATTCAAACTGACTCATTTGGAAATGCAAAGCAAAAATTTGAATTGGGCCTCAAAACTTGACTCAAATTTAATGAGTCCCAACAGTGGCTCTGACTGGGGATGGTTGATTGCAATATCAACACAAGAATCCAGAATCTATGGTTAAGCAGACCACCCAAAAATGGAATACTCTTCTCTTCCTTTCTCTTCTCAAAAACTGAGGGCTCCTTAATCTACCCGAACAACAAGGCACTTTATTGAAAGCCACACAATTGAAGCAAAGCAACTGTACAAAATATACAACTTATAAATGGCCCCAGGCCATCAAAACTGGAATCAATTCTTACCTCTGTCGAACACATGATTTTCATTTCCACAAACTGGAGGTAAGCTGAAAGTTTCATTGTTATCTGGCTGATCAAAAACACTGCCACTTCTAATCAGCTGATCACATAAAACATAATCATCAACATGTTCATAATCACTCAATCTTTGGAAACCAAATGAATGTTGAAAGGGCTGATCACTAGGTGACATAAAAGTGCCATACTCTTTACCATTCTTTCCCAGCTGAAATGAAAACTGGCCTAACTTATTCTGAGAGTTGAAAACATCAGGCACATCTCTATTGCTAGTTTTCTCAAATGATGAACACTCTTCCACAATAACGACTTGCAAACTAGAGAGGAAAACTTCCTCATAACATGACTACACCTAATCTTGTTGATCGCAATTTCTATCAGCACTTTGCATAAGAAAAAACACAGGATCATCACTTATCAATGGTTCATTTCCTACTTGCAAATTTGAGAAAACTATTTCAGATTTGTCATACCTTTTAAAATCAAGATCCACACAATGCATATCAAAATTTGAGTTCATAACAACATATGAATCTATATTATCACACCTATCAACCGTATATGCACTTTCATCTTGTCCATCACTCAAATCAAGAATAGGGAGAGAATCAACAACATATGTATCATACTTCACATCCTCAAAAACATCATCAGTATCATAACATGTACTGGTTGGGTATGAGAGATTGGGCATATGTTTGGATGCATACCTCTAAAGATCAGCAGCTAAGAGTTCTGAAATTTGTTCACTACTTAGTGAACCTTCTTCTTCATTTTCATTTTCCTTGGCTTCATCCTCTGAGCTGTAAAAATTGTCCCAATCTAATAAAGGTATTAGATCAATAGTGCTCATGTCTTTATGCACATTCATTTCATCATTACAACAACTCGCATCCGCATCATAGCTTTTAACATGCTGCTCATAAAGTGCTGCTATATTTGCAACGTAGTTTCATAACTTTGATTGCAAACATTTTGTGGATTGAAATTAACAACAAGGTGATCCATATCATTAAAATTTGAAACCTCAATGGGCTCATGATTACTCGAACAATTACTTATGTTCTCACAAATTTCTTCTTGCTCTGAATACACATCTAAACTGTCATGCTGGGAATAAGAAACACCTTCAGCATTATAGGAGGCATATCCACTCACGGATTCATCTCCCTCACTGTCCTCAATCTTGTGTACATTTTCAGATTTCATTCTTTCAATCTCATATATCCATTCTTTTATACATGCAACACTCTCTTCTGTCAAGGTTCTAGACCAATTAACTGAGTTAGGCTCATCAAGCTCTAAAAATAATTCAATCAAAACAGACTCATGGGGTCTAGCATCAGCTGAAAACTCATTTAATGTAGCTATGAATCTTTCATAAAAAATATATGATGACTCTTCCTCTTTTGTTTTCCATACTTTCTTTCTTAGAAACCAGATGAATTTCTCTTAGATCTTTTGAAGACATACTTTAATTTCTCTATCAATCTCTTTTAGATTTGACAAAGGATTTTTAGATCTAGGAACTACATCTAGATCCATCAGGTTTAAAAAAACTATTGAACCATTATCATGCTGATGCATTTTAGTGTTTCATAAATTCTTTCCAAAATATTGCAGTCATTAATTTTCAGAATTATACACACTTCTCCCATCACTTATGACTGAAATTTATTGTAAAACATGAAGCATGCATACTACAAAATTCTTTTGCTATCAATGGTGACTGTTTCACCTTATAAGGAACATAATTATTTCATAAAAACTTTGAGGAATACCTAGTAAAATAACTGCTGCTGTTGTTCACTTCTTATTTCTCTTTGACTAGACCTTCAATCTCTGAACTCCAAGCCACTATTACCTTTTTGCTGCAAGCTCACCAAATCCTTTAAATTTTTACAATAGTGCACACTGGTGCAGAGATCTTTTAGAGTCGCCACTCACTGCTGTGAGAATTTATAAAATCATTTGTAGAACATGAACAGATCTAGACTCACACAAAGATAAAAGGATAACAAATTTTCAACACTTAGCATATAACACTACTAGGCAAATAACTGTAGATCTGAAAATGCTTTCAGATTTACAACACTTTTATGACTCTTTCCTCAAATGGATATGGCTAGACTCATGGATTTGACTTGACAAATTTTTACATCTCTGTCCCCAGCAGAGTCGCCATTTTTGTTGTTCACCAAAAGTGATTAACCCAAGTACACCTGCAATTGATCTATGAAGTAGCCAATTCAACCTATGAAGAACCTCAAGGCTTGGACAACATGACAAGGATATGAATCCTTTTACTCTTCAGGCTCTGCAAAACCTAGGCGGGTATATCTTTGATGCTTAGAATTCAACCTATTACACACCTATGATAACATCAACAAAAGCAGATAAATCTCACCAAGGCTCAATAACAAGGAGGCTATTGCAGATGGATTTCTGTCAGTTAACAAATAGTTACAATTATTGATAGTCCCAAAGATACTGAGAGGGGGGGGGGGGTGAATCAGTATCCGACTAGTTAGAAGAATATTTAAACTTATTAAGAACTTTGCATTCCAAAACAGTGTACCGGTAAATAAGAATTAATGCATCAAATAAGAATAACAGAGACAACATAGAGAACACACCATAAAACAAGATATTTAAAGAGGAAACCCGATGTGGGAAAAACCTCGGTGGGATTTGTGACCCACAATATTCACTCACTGGCCAATGAATAAATATTACTTACAATGAGTGGCCTACACATGTAGGAAGGCCAACTGCCTAGAGCACACTACTCAATAAGAGTCACACTGACTACAAAAGTGGATTATGAAATCCAATATAATGTACTGCTTCAAAATAGCATCAACTATGCTAGGTTCAGTACCGGTTTAAACTCATTCCATTACCAAAACCTTCATTGTCAACTATATCACCTTATACATAATTTTCATACTTCCATACATCCTTACTTCTCTAAAATGACCTATAAGATCTCATAGATATATATGAGTCTTTTACAATATTCCATGTCATCTTTACAAAAGATAATTACATTTAAATACAATAAACAAAAGTTTATTCCCTGTCGGCTGGGGTGCCGGTATGCATTGTTGCCGCTGCCGGTGAAGTGTCTGCTGGTGTATGTAGATGTATATTGTCGGTGCTGGGTAACTGTCAGTGGCTTACCAGATGAATACCAGTTGCTTGCCATCAATGACAACATCAACTATTCTTATAAGAGTGTAGAATTCCAACAATCTCCCTCTTTGGCATTGATGGAAATACTCATGAGAAAAATCCAAAAACTGTTCCAAAAACCCAAGTCCAAAAAGTTACCAAATAGATGTGCTCCCCTTGAGCAAATGATCTCTTCTGAATAATCATTTTTCTCTCTCCACTACTCCCCCTTTGAGATCAATGACAAAGGTTGTCAAAAATAGTCAAATGAGTGTAAAAATGTCACCTCGAAGTTTGTAATTGGTTGGTTACAATCTGGAATATATATGCCAAAACTAAATTTAGACTACATGAATTTGTTGTTGTCATTCAGGGTTGCCTCAGTTTATTGGATCATGTTGGTGAGATGATGCATGTACTCTTCCAGTGATCATTCTTGTTGAAGGAATGCCTTAGAGATTTTATTTCTCAAAGAGATTAGATTGTCCAACTTAGGATCAAGTTTGTATTTAACTTCTTTGGCATTTGACTTAATCCTTTCCTTTTTTTCTCAAATTTCTCCAGTTTCTCCTAAAAACCTGCTATTTTCTTCTCAATAACTGATATAGGTTCAGATGAACCAATTATGTTATCAGCTATGTCATCTATTTCTTTCTATACTTTGCTAATCTCCTTTTCTATGTCCTTTGTCAAAAGATGTGGTTTGCATGTTTCTCTGTACAACTCTTTTGTATTCCAAAATTGTAGTGTTCAGTGCCAGTAATAGTGTATTCATGTGTTCTGTGCACTTCTTTATTGTGTCCTCAAATAATTTATCCTTCTCCTTTTCAACTTTCTCTTTGAATGTGTCCTCATTCACCTTATGAAGCATTATTACATTGTTAGTAATGAATTTGGACAATGTGTCCAATTTACCTAAAGAATCCTTTACATGATCTATGTTGCATTTTGGTGCAATCAATTGAAGAATTGGTATGGTGTCATCAATTACCTTGTAGGCCAATGCATTATAGTATATTACCTTCCTGATTGAATCCAGGAGTACCTCTGTTACATTAGTAGGTCGGAATTCACTTGATGAATTGTCGAATGTCTGACCTATTACCTTAATTACCTTTGTGCTTGCAACATTTGTAACCATTTTGCTTGTGTTATCCTCCGGTGGATCAGTCTGAGTTTGCATTCCAACTAGTAAAGGTTTTTCTGATTGTTAGTATCTCAGCCTTAGTAGGTTTCTCTGTGCCAGCATCTATACCTTTAGTATTCTTCCCAGTATCCAATGGTTGCTCTTTTTGTAATGATTTCTCTAATTGTAATGATTGCTCTGTTGGGATCTCAACCTCAATAGTCTCTACTCGTTTTTCGGCAATTTTGCCACTATCAACATTATCATCCTTAACCTCTATAGTGTCCTTATCCACAACAATATTCACTTCTTGAGTATCCACATTCATGGTGAATAGTATTTCAAATTCAGGATTAGTGTCATCATGTGTGATACCTTCATTGTTAGTAACTAGTGGATCAACAGTATGTACTGGTGCAGTATCCAAAGGTGGTGGTAAATTGTCAGTGATCTTGATGTTTGGAATACCACCAATTTTACCTTTCCCCTTGTCCTTATCCTTCTGATACACCTTGAATGTTTTCTTTGGCAGGTTCATTTCCTCTTGTTTTTCTTTTTCCAAAATGAATATATCCCATTTGTCAACAATCTCCTTTACAATCTCATTTACTCTACCTGCCATTGAACTTACTTGTCGGCAACCACTAGCAAAAATGGATCTATTAGCCTCGCAAATTAGATCATCAATTTCCTCTTTTGATTTAACCAGATGTATAACTAGAAGTTTTTCAACTTTTTGTTTCTTATCCAATTCCATCACTGCAATCCTTTTTGCATCTAATCTTCTATATAGTTCATTAGGTAAATCATCCACTACTTCAATTACAACCTTTTTATATATATCCAGATGTAAAATTATACTACTCTCAATCCTTTCCTTGTCTGAATCTTTGAATGTGTTATACAATTTACTCACATTAGCCAAATTACCATCACCAGTTATTTCATTTAACAAATTATCTAATGAAGGTATGACTAGTTTCTGTTTCTTCTTGGGAGTTAGTTTCTTAGCCGGTTTCTTTATTGCCAATTGTTTCTTCATTAAAGTCCTTGTTCTTTTGGGTGAAGGAGAGGGTACTAGTGAGGTTTTTTTCTTCCTCTCAACTCTTTTGATTTCAGTTGGTATCCCACTGTCAGAGGATGTGCCAACTGGTGAAATGTGTGCCTCCGGTTGTAGTCCTTCTAGCTCACTAGCCGTTATCCCAATAAAGTTCATAACATTTTCTTTGATTTCCTGTACCTTTTTTGATGGATCCCTAATATACTTTTCTCTTTTCTTCCTTTGCTTCATTGTTTTCACACCACTCTCAATAGTTTCAACACTACCAAAAACTTGTTCTGTTGGTTCTCTTGGTGCATCTAACAAAGCTTTTTCATATGTCTCAATAATGTTGAGATCTACCTCATAGCCCATTTTAGTTACCCATACAGTCCTAGGAAGTACAAATTCCATCCATGTCTCATCCTTTTTTATGAAAAAATAGATTTGTTTGTGATATTTGTCCACTAGACTCTGTGGTAGTCTTTCTCTAGTTTTCATTTTGGCCTGAAAAGCTTCAAAGTACTTAGTTATATTGTTGTCTTTTGCAGTTCCCATGCCGGTAAAAGATTCTTGTAATTGTTTTTTCTACTGGTATATCATATCCAAAGTCTTTTGGTCCTATAGCGAGAATCTCCTTAGTGAAATACATCATTAAGCATACTAAAAGATTCCTAAAGCGAAATGTTCCTTTCTTATCTCCTTTAATATTTTTCAAATTATCAATGAGTTCATCTTTCCGCCATTCACACACATCAATAATTGCATTGTTGTTGACCATTTTATAAGCACTATTAATGCAAAGACTAGAAACTGAATTAATCCTGTTTGCATGTGTATTCTTGTAACCAAGTATCATACTTATGAATCTCACATTGACGTCTTTGATGTCATTCACTCTTAGTGATCTACTATTTGATTTTTCTCCAGTTAGGGTCATTACTTTGTTGTTAGGAACTTTATTTGTTTTGTCTAGTCTTCTTCTGGTTGATGGTAAACTAGTTAGTGCCCTAAGTGCTTGCCGGGTAAATTTGCAGACAAAATCCAACCATAGAAATTCACCATGTGCTCTAGTTAGGAAAATTCTCACTACTTCTTCTAGAAATTCATGGATATTCAATATCTCAACAAAACCTAAAGTCTCCACAATCTTGTGTTTAGGTTTAACAGTGCCATTTTCATCACAAATTACCATTCTAAACATTTTCAACAATTCCTCAGAACCTAATTGTTCAATGTTGCAATGAATATAAATCCCAGGGTCTTCTGCATAAGCTACACCTTTAGGAATTTTTGAAAAAACACCTATGGAAACATCTTGATTAGCTACTTTGGTAATTATCTTAAACATGGATTTAGTGCGTTTTACATTTTCCATTGTAGTAGGGTTCGCAATAAATTCGGGAGCAGAAGAAGAAGCCATTTGAAAATAACCTTTAGCTACCTGACAATATCTGAATGCTTGAAAGAAATCGCTTCACACCTTCGACTTGAATGCCTTAGCTCCTTTTTTTCGTGCTCTTTGTTGATTTGAATGCTCAGTGAATAAAAAATGAGGGAAATTTGATAATTTATAATGAATTTTCTCTCAACAACTAGATTAAATGTTCGCCGGTTAAGTGAAAAATTAACACATCTGCCAGTAAAGAAGAAATCTATCTTCTCACTATCGACCGCGTGTAATCTATATGATATTCAATTTGCTACAATACCCCCAAAGGGTTACTTCTCAGTTGGATGAAGAATCTCCTGCCGGTGGAGGGTTACTCTATTCTACCAGTGAAGAAATAGTCTCATCAACATTTTGATCTAACTTCCTAATCCATTGTTTTGAAAATTCTTGCTTTACCTCATCAACATTTTCTTTGCCTTTCAAACTGGATCTTTTATTATTTGTGTGAAGTCTTACTTCTATAGAATTTTGCAATGTATCTAATCTTGTTACAAGCATAACAAGTCACATTATTCCTCTGATTAACTTTTCTATATCCTATGTCAGTTTGTATTCTGCATTGATTAGATAAGTGTCCATATCTTTCACAAACATAACATTTCACATTCAATTTGGAGTTTTCTGAATTATGACCAACTTTGTTGCATCTGGAACATTGACCGGTGGGCACATTAATGTTCTGGTTGTTTCTAAATCTACATTGATTTTCTTTATGACCATATTTTTTGCAATTGAAACATTTTCCATTAAACTTGTAAGCATTAGGTTGTCTTACCAGTTTACTGTGATCATGATTGTTTGCAGTACCAAAACTTTCTCCAACTTCAAATCCAAGTCCATTAGTATCTCCATTTGGTTTTTGACTATTCAGCATATCATCAAGTTCTTTAGAACCTTTCTTGAATTTCTCTTTGTGTTGATTTGCAGTAGCCAACTCATTTTCTAGAATTTCCTTTTGTCTCATAAGTTCAATTTTATCATGTTGCATGTGAATCAGATCTGTCTTCAACATATCATTTTCATGATCGAGTCTTAGATTTTCATTTCCAACATCATTGAATCTCCTATTCAAGTCATCTTCATTCTTCTTTCTGTCTTCAATGTCTTTACAAAACCTCATAGTCATATCTTGCATTTCGTTTTTCATAATATTGTTTTCTTGTCTCAACTTGTTCACAAGTTCATTAAGAGTTTCCTTTTCATCATTATCATTCTGCATCTTCTCATGAAATTATTTTCTTTTATTTTGAGCTATAGTAAGAATCTCCATAATTCCTTGAATGAATTGCTCTGCAGTCCTCAGATCATCTTCAAGTTTGATATTCTTCAACTTCTCTGCATGATAATCTACAAGAGCTCCTTCTAATTGTTTTCTTAAGTTCTCCATCTGTACTGGTGTCAAAATCTTCCTTAAGCTATTAGGCTTTTGAAAATAGAGGACCAAGCTCTAATACCAATTGTTAGGATTATTGATAGTCACAAAGAGACCGAGAGGGGGGGTGAATAGGTATCGAATTGGTTAGCAGAATATTTAAACTTATTAAGAACTTTGCATCCCAAAATAGTGTACCGGTAAATAAGAATTAATGCATCAAATAAGAATAACAAAGACAACATAGAGAACACACCATAACAGAAGATAGTTAATGAGGAAACTCAATGTGGGAAAAACCTCGGTGGGATTTGTGACCCACAATTTTCACTCACTGGCCAATGAATAAATATTACTTACAATGAGGGGCCTGCACATGCAAAAAGGCCAACTACCTAGAGCACACTGCTCAATAAGTGTCACACTGACTACAAAAGTGGATTACGAATTCCAAAACAATGTACTAGTTCAAAATAGCATCAACTATGCTAGGTTCAGTACCAGTTTAAGCTCATTCCATTACCAAAATCTTCATTGTCAACTATATCACCTTATACATAATTTTGATACTTCCATACATCCTTACTTCTCTAAAATGACCTATAAGATCTCATAGATATATATATGAGTCTTTGACAATATTCCATTTCGTCTTTAAAAAAGATAATTACATTTAAATACAATAAACAAAAGATTATTCCCTATCGGTTGGGGTGTCGGTATGCATTGTTGCTGTAGCCAGTGAAGTGTCTACCAGTGTATGTAGATGTCTATTGCCGGTGTCGGTAATTGTCGGTGGCTTACCAGATTAATACCCGTTGGTTGCCAGTTGGTTTCCATCTATGACAACATTAACTATTCTCATAAGATTGTAGAATGCCAACAATCTCCCCCTTTGGCATTGATGGAAACACTCATGAGAAAAATCCAAAAACTGTTCCAAAAACCCAAGTCCAAAAAAGTTACCAAAATGATGTTCTCCCCTGAGCAAATGATCTCTTTTGAATAATCGTTTTTCTCTCTCCACTACTCCCCCTTTGACATCAATGACAAAGGTTGTTAAAAATAGTCAAATGAGTGTAAAAATGTCACCTCAAAGTTTGTAACTGGTTGGCTACAATCTGGAATATATCTACCAAAACCAAATTAAGACTCTGCATTTATCTATTGCTGTCGTTCAGGGTTGCCTCAGTCTGTTGGATCATGTTAGTGAGATGATGCATGTGCTCTTTTGGTGATTGTTCTCCTTGAAGTAATGCCTTAGAGATTTTATTTCTTAGAGAGATTAGATTGTCCAACTTAGGACCAAGTTTGTATTTAACTTCTCTGGCATTTGACTTAATCCTTGCCTTTTCTTTCTCAAATTTCTCCAATTTCTCCTCAAAACCTGCTATTTTCTTCTCAATAACTGATATAGGTTCGGATGAACCAATTATGTTATCATCTATGCCATCTATTTCTTTCTATACTCTGTTGATCTCCATTTCTATGTCCTTTGTCAAAAGATGTGGTTTGCACGTTTCTCTATACAGATCTTTGTATTCCAAAATTGTAGTGTTCAGTGCCGGTAATAGTGTATTCAAGTGTTCTGTGCACTTCTTTATTGTATCCTCAAAGAATTTATCCTTCTCCTTTTCAAATTTCTCTTTGAAGGTGTCCTCATTCACCTTATGAACCGTTATTACATTGTTAGTAATGAATTTGGACAATGTGTCCAATTTACCTAAAGAATCCTTTACATGATCTATGTTGCATTTTGGTGCAATCAATTTAAGAATTGGTATGTTGTTATCAATTACCTTGTAGGCCAATGCATTATAGTCTATTATCTTCTTGATTGAATCCAAGAGTACCTCTGTTAGATTAGTAGGTCTGAATTCACTTGATGAAGTGTCGGATGTCTGAACTATTACCTTAATTACCTTTGTGCTTCGAATATTTGTAATCATTTTCCTTGTGTTATCCTCTGGTGGATCAGTCTAAGTTTTCATTTCAACTAGTAAAGGTTTGTCTGATTGTTTAGGTGTCTTGGTGATTACCGGTTTCTCCGCTTCAATATGTACCTTTGCCTCTGTATGCACAAATATCGGTATCTCAGTATCAATAGGTTTCTCTGTGCCAACATCTGTACCTTCAATATTCTTCCTAGTATCCAATGGTTGCTCTATTTGTAATGATTTCTCTGATTGTAATGATTTCTCTTTTGGGATCTCAACCTCAATAGTCTCTACTCATTTTTCAGCAATTTTGCCACTATCAACATTATCATCCTTAACCTTTGTAGTGTCCTTATCCACAACAATATTCACTTCTTGAGTATCCACATTCATGGTGAATAGTATTTCAAATTCAGGATTAGTGTCATCATGTGTGATACCTTCATTGTTAGTAACCAGTGGATCAATAGTATGTACCGGTGCAGTATCCAAAGGTGGCGGTAAATTGTCAATGATCTTGATGTTTGGAATACCACCAATTTTACTTTTCCCCTTGTCCTTATCCTTCTGATACACCTTGAATGTTTTCTTTGGCAGGTTCATTTCCTCTTGTTTTTCTTTTTCCAAAAAGAATATATCCCATTTATCAACAATCTCCTTTACAATCTCATTTACTCTACCTGCCTTTGAACTTACTTGTCGGCAACCACTAGCAAAAATGGATCTATTAGCCTCGCAAATTAGATCATCAATTTCCTCTTTTGATTTAACCAGATGTATAACTAGAAGTTTTTCAACTTTTAGTTTCTTATCCAATTCCATCACTGCAATCCTTTTTGCATCTAATCTTCTATATAGTTCATTAGGTAAATCATCCACTACTTCAATTAAAACCTTCTTGTATATATCCAGATGTAAAATTATATTGTTCTCAATGCTTTCCTTGTCAGAATTTTTGAATGTGTTATAGAATGTACTCACATTAGCCAAATTACCATCAGTAGTTATTTCATTTAACAAATTATCTAATGAAGGTATGACCGGTTTCTGTTTGTTCTTGGCAGTTAGTTTCTTAGCCGGTTGCCTTACTGCCTATTGTTTCTTCCTTAAAGTCCTTGTTCTTTTGGGTGAAGGAGAGGGTATTGGTGAAGGTTTTCTCTTCCTCTCAACTCTTTTGAATTCAGTTGGTATCTCACTATCAGAAGATATGCCAACCGGTGAAATGTGTCCCTCCAGTTGCATTCCTTCCAGCTCACTAGCCGTTATCCTAGTAAAGTTCATAACATTTTCTTTGATTTCATGTACCTTTTTTGATGCATCCCTAATATAGTTTTCTCTTTTCTTCCTTTGCTTCATTGTTTTCACACCACTCTCAATAGTTTCAGTACTACCAAAAACTTGTTCTATTGGTTCTCTTGGTGCATCTAACAAAGCTTTTGCATATGTCTCAATATTGTTGAGATCTACCTCATAGCCCATTTTAGTTACCCATACAGTCCTAGGAAGTACATCTTCCATCCATGTCTCATCCTTTTTGATGACAAAACATATTTCTTTGTCATATTTGTCCACTATACTCTGTGGTAGTGTTTCTCTAGTTTTCATTTTGCCTTGAAAAGTTTTAAAGTATTCAATTAAATTGTTGTCTTTTGCAGTTCCCATGCCAGTAAAAGCTTAATGTAATTGTTTTCCTACCGGTATGTCATATCCAAAGTCTTTTGGTCCTATACCAAGAATTGCCTTAGTTAAATACAACATTAAGCATACTAAAAGATTACCAAAACGAAATGTCTCTTTCTTATCTCCTTTAATCTTTTTCAAATTATCAATGAGTTCATATTTCAGCCATTCACACACATCAATCATTGCATTTCTTTTGACCATTTCATAAGCACTATTAACACAAAGACTAGAAACTGAATTAAGCTTGTTTGCATGTGTAGTCTTGTAACCAAGTATCATACTTATGAATCTCACATTGATGTCTTTGATGTCATTCACTCTTAGTGATCTACTATCTGATGTTGCTCCAGTTAGGGTCATTACTTTGTTGTTAGAAACTTTCTTTGTTTTGTATAGTCTGCTGCTAGTTGAGGGTAAACTAGTTAGTGCCCTAATTGCTTGCCGGGTAAATTTGTAGACAAACCCAACCATTATAATTCTCTGTGTGCTCTACCTAGGACAATTCTCATCACTTCTTCCTAAAATTCATGGATATTCAATATCTCAACAAAACCTAAATTTTCCACAATCTTGTGTTCAGGTTTAACAGTTCCATTTTCATCACAAATTACCGTTCTAAACATTTTCAACAATTCCTCATAACCTAATTCTTCAATGTTGCAATGAATATAAATCCTAGGGTCTTCAACATAAGCTACACCTTTAAGAATTTTTGAAAAAACACCTATGGAATCATCTTGCTTAGCTACTTCAGGAATTATCTTAAACATTGGCCTAGGGCATTTTACATTTTCCATGATAGTAGGGTTCACAATAAATTCGAGAGCAGAATAAGAAGTCATTTGAAAAATGCCTTTAGTTGCCTGATAATATGAAAATGCTTGAAAGAAATTGCTTCACCCCTTTGCCTTGAATGCCTTAGCTCCTTTTTTTCGCACTCTTTGGTTGATTTGAATGCTCAATGAATCAAAAATGAGGGAAATTCGATGATTTATAATGACTTTTCTCTCAACAATGACATTAAATGCTCGCCGGTTAAGTGAAAAATTAACACATCTTCCAATAAAGAAGAAATCTATCTTCTCACCATCGACTGAGGGCAATCTGTATGATATTCAATTTTATACAATACCCCCAAAGGGTTACTTCTCAGTTAGATGAAGAATCTCCTACTGGTGGAGGGTTACTCTTCTCTACTGGTGAAGAAATAGTCTCATCAACATTCTGATTTGTCTTCCTAATCCATTGTTTTAAAAATTCTTGCTTTACCTCATCAACCTTTACTTTTCCTTTCAAACTGGATCCTTTATTATTTGTTGGTGAAGTCTTACTTCTACAAAATTTTGCAATATGTCCAATCTTGTGACAAGCATAACAAGTCACATTATTCCTCTGAATAGATTTTCCATATCCTATGCCGGTTTGTGTTGTGCATTGATTAGATAAGTGTCCATATCTTCCACAAACATAACATTTTACATTCATTCTGTAGTTTTCTGAATTATGACCAACTTTGTTGTATTTGGAACATTGATCGGTGGGTACATTAATGTTCTAATTGTTTCTAAATCTACATTGATTTTATTTATGACCATATTTGTTGCAATTGAAACATTTTCCATTAAACTTGTAAGCATTAGGTTGTCTTACCGGTTTACTATGTTCATGATTGTTTGCAGTACCAAAACTTTCTCCAACTTCAAATCCAAGTCGATTAGTATCTCCATTTGGTCTCTAACTTTTCAGCATATCATCAAGTTATTATGAACTTTTCTTGAATTTCTCTTTGTGGTTATTTGTAGTAGCCAACTCATTTTCAAAAATTCCCTTTTGTCTCATAAGTTCAGTTTTATCATGTCTCATGTGAATCAGATCTGTCTTCAACATATCATTTTCATGACCGAGTCTAAGATTTTCATTTCTAGCATCATTGAGTCTCCTATTCAAGTCATCTTCATTCTTCTTTCTGTCTTCAATGTCTTTACAAAACCTCATAGTCATATCTTGCATTTCATTTTTTATAGTATTATTTTCTTGTCTCAACTTGTTCACAAGTTCATTAAGAGTTTCCTTTTCATCATTATCATTCTACATCTTTTCATGAGGTCCTTTTCTTTTATTTTGAGCTATAGTAAGATTCTCCTGAAGTCCTTGAATTAATTTCTGTGTAGTCCTCAGATCACCTTCAAGTTTGATATTCTTCAACTTCTTTGCATCATAATCTAGAAGAGCTCCTTCCAATTGTTTTCTTAATTTCTCCATCTGTACCAGTGTTAGAATCTTCCTCAAGCTGTTAGGATTTTGAAAATAGAGGACCAGTCTCTGATACCAATTATTAGGATTATTGATAGTCCCAAAGATACTAAGAGGGGGGGTCAGTATCTAACAGGTTATCATAATATTTAAACTTATTAAGAACTTTGCATCCCAAAAAAGTGTACTGGTAAATAAGAATTAATACAGCAAATAAGAATAACAGAGAAAACATAGAGAACACACCATAACACAAGATATTTAACAAGGAAACCCAATGTGGGAAAAACCTCGGTGGGATTTGTGACCCATAATATTCACTCACTGGCAAATAAATAAATATTACTTACAATGAGGGGCCTGCACATACAAGAGGGCCAACTGCCTAGAGCACACTGCTCAATAAGAGTCACACAGACTACAAAAGTGGATTATGAAATCCAATACAATGTACTGCTTCAAAATAGCATCAACTATGCCAGGTTCAATACCAGCTTAAGCTCATTCCATTACCAAAACCTTCATTGTCAACTATATCACCTTATACACATTTTTTGATACTTCCATACATCCTTACTTCTCTAAAATGACCTATAAGATCTTATAGATATATATGAGTCTTTTACAATATGCCATGTCGGCTTTACAAAAGATAATTACATTTAAATACAATAAACAAAAGTTTATTCCCTGTCGGCTAGGGTGCCGGTATGCATTATTGCCACTGTTGGTGAAGTGTCTGTTGGTGTATGTAGATGTCTACTGCTAGTGCCGATAACTCCCGGTGGCATACCAGGTAAATACTAGTTGGTTGCCATCAATGACAACATCAAATATTCTCATAAGAGTGTAGAATGGCAACACAAACTCCCCTTCTTCACTGGCTCTCACACTGCCTGTTATTAGATTACTTTCTTTGATCAGTGACCAGTTACTCTCAGTATTTCTTCTCTCTCTCTATCTTAGCCTCACACTCCATAGTGTCACTCTTGGATGCCTTCTTAACCAATCGCTCCTCACCGGGTTCTTGACTGTTAGAACTGCAATAGTTTGCTGGTTACTCTATCTTTACCGGTTAGACCCTCTCACAGGTCAACCTGCTAACCCACACTGCAACTTTCTTAGAATAAACTCCAAGGCAGATAATCTTTCTCCTTGCTTAGGCTCTCTTCAGTCTCACACCTCGCATCAAGCATCGACTCATTTCAGTCTTGAGCTTACTTATTTATGTTTTAGGGTTGCTGCCAAAGTAGCATTGAAATGATGTCGTGTTAGGATTTTCCTTCACCAACTTGATCCATATTAGATTTTATCCGATTTTCTTTTCTGGAGTGATGATGTGCATGCCATCTATCAACACTGCCAACACCTCGCATTCTAATGTGCATTTTCTATATTTGGATGTATGCAACATGCCTTTCTGCGTTTCTATGTCAAACGCCATTAATGACTTAGCTGTTTCCTTTGGCAAGCGGGTACAAAGATCAAATATTCTTGCAGGGATAGTTCAATCATCCTGTCACCTTTTCTTCCTTGAGCCGCAACATTCAGCCATCCTCCCATGATTTTTGGGTTCTTGATAAAAGCCGACCTGCTTGCTAACTGTTATGTCAATGAATACTTCATCGACCTCTACATGATCACCACCTGGCTTCCACATGTCATCCTTATTGACATCCACCTATGCTTGGTTTTTTATTTTGGTTTGACATCCTTCACCGACCAAGATTGACTATATGTTCAACTCACCTTACCGATACAACCTAACTTCACTAGTTGTCCTTCATACTTGCTGATCTCTTTTATGTTAGTGGATCAA
This sequence comes from Cryptomeria japonica, assembly GCF_030272615.1. NCBI lineage: Eukaryota > Viridiplantae > Streptophyta > Pinopsida > Cupressales > Cupressaceae > Cryptomeria > Cryptomeria japonica. The sequence goes on along the minus strand of NC_081413.1, from coordinate 438,030,266 downwards.
CTTGGCCTTCCATCAAACATGTTGGTCCAATTACTCAGTCCATTTACTAATAGCATTAAACTTATTTGTGTATACCCGTTTACATCCTTTAGTTATTCTTTTTCTTTCTTGCTTTGCTTTGCCAATGGTCCTGCTTTACCGGTCAATGATCCATTTCATATGTACCAGTAACATACCTATTTGTCTGCTTATACACTCCATATTTTAGTCCAGTTAACATCATTACTTACTTCACCCATACCGTTCACCACTACCTACTTACCGGTGACCATTCCATACCGGTTGACATCAATGACAATATAATGCCAACAATCTCCCCCTTTGGCATTGATGTCAACATACTATGTTCCTTCATCCAGCCCATTTAACCATTTCTCCCCCTTTAAAAACAATGACAAAGGGTTGTGGTATGCTTCCATCGAATCCATTCTATCAAATCCATTCTCCACTAGTTATATAGTGTATTCTCTCCTTTTGGCCACAATCTACTCAACCAGCAACATAGAAAATTCAAATGTGAATATACCATGAGTGCTTCCAAGTGGGAAAGTAGATAATCATAATCATGAAATTTCCTACACCAATTTCCTTCTTCTCGAGTTGATGTTGTCAGTACACCCATAAGTTCAAGCATGTTAGTTCTACATCATAAACACTTGATCTCCCCCTGTGTCCAACATATGGTTCAAGAGATAGGATATTTTACAATTAACTCTCCCTGAACCATAGATCTCCTTCCAATCTTAAGTGCTTGAGGTAGGTGACACAACTCCCAACTTGAGTCTTAAGTACTCAAAAGTGCTTATTGGTAATGGTTTGATGAATATGTCTACCACTTGTTCTCTTGTAAGAACATATTTCATCTTTACTTCCTCTCCTTCAACCTTCTCTCTTAGAAAATGATACTTGATGGCTATATGCTTTGTCCTTGAATGCATTACCAAATTCTTTGATATGTTGTTGGCACTTGAATTATCACACCGGATGGGAGTATGACTAGAGATGCCCACCTTTAAGTCCTTGAGAGTTTTCTTCATCCAAAGCACCCGAGAGCAGCATGTAGTAGAAACAATATGTACTACTTCAACAGTTGATAGGGAGACTGAATCCTGCTTCTTGCTATGCCATGAGACCAACTGGTCACCTAGGAAGAATGCACCACCACTTATGCTCTTCTGGTCATCAAAGCAACTTTCCCAATCAGCATCAGTATATGCTTCCAAGATGAATTTCCCCTTGTTTAGGGTACCACAATCCATAATTGAGTGTCCCTTGTAGGTACCTAAAAATTCTGATTACGACATTCATATGTGATTGCTTAGGTGTTGCTTGAAATACAGCCACCATGAACATTGCTTGCACTATATCTGGTCTAAAAGCAATAAGATATAATAAGCTTCCTATCATAGATCTATATAGTGTTTGATCCACCACCAATGATTCATCATTCTTTCCTAATTTTCTTTCGGTCACCATGAGGGTACTCACTAGTTTGCAGTCCTCCATTTGAAATTTCTTTAACATATCCTTTGCATACTTGGTTTGTGAGATAAAGATTCCCTTACCTTGCTATGATATCTGCAAACCAAGGAAGTATGTCAATTCTCCATGCACTGACATCTCAAATTTTGATTGTATCTGATCAACAAATTCTTTGCAAAGGGTGTCCTTGATGCCTCCAAAAATAATGTCATCTACATACACAACTACAATGATCATGTGATTTCCATATTTCTTGATGTATAAATTACTATCAGCACTCCCCTTTTTGAATCCTTTCTCCTTCAGATACTGATCTTGCTTTGAATACCATTCTCTAGGAGCCTTCTTTAAACCAAACAAGGCTTTCTTCAACTGACACACAAAGGTTTCATCATCATGTAACAAAATCCCTTCCGGTTGCTCCATATACACTTCTTCTTCAAAATTTCCATTGAGGAAGTCATATTTTACATCTAGTTGATATACCTTATAGCCCTTGTAGGCAGAAAAAGCTATAAACATTCTAATTGCTTCTAATCTAGCTGCCGGTGCAAACGTTTCTTCAAAATCAATGCCCTCTACTTGACAGTAACCCTTGCACACAAGTCTAGATTTATGCCTAACAACTTTACCTTTTTCATTCATCTTATTTCGATAGATCCATTTGGTGCCAATGATGTTCTTGTCTTCCGATCTAGGGACTAATTCCCAAGTCTTGTTCTTCTCAATCTACTGCAACTCTTCTTCCATGGCATCCATCCTGTTGTTCACCAAAAGTGATAACCCAAGATACCTGTAAATCTATCTATGAGATAGCCAATCTCAATCAATGAAACACCTCAGGGCTTGGACAACATAACATAGGATCCTAATGATCCTCCTGCACTTCAGGTTCTGCTAGACCTAGGGGGGGACACCCTTTTGATGCATTAAATACAACAATTACAGACACATAACTACATCAACACTAAGCAGATAAATCATTTCACAAGCTCAACAGGTTAAGAAACATTACAAATTGGCTAGATCTGTACAAACAATAGGATAAAATAGAGCTTGGAAAGAATGGAACACAAACACCCCTAAACATGAAGGGAAATTAGATTTGTCGTTTAAAATATATATCTGAAAACATCCCCAAACTTGCAAGACCAGTGCCTTGTTCATTGGGCAACAGAGTCACAGACAGAACTACAAATATGAATCATAGATGCAAGCTTATTTTCCTTAAACAAAATATTCATGCACAAATACCTTATATTAATGCACTATTTGATTCATTCACAAATTTATCAGATCTGGATACACATTTCATCATTCATGACTGACTACAGAATTTAAAACCTTCCTTGAAGGATACCTATAAACAGTCACACAATTTCCTTAAAATTGACAAATCTTCATCCTCCTTGAGGATTCAATTTATGATAATGAAATGCATACTTAGAGACAATACTGTGAGGAATTTACTCATGCCTGACACAAGCACGACCTGCAAGTAAAATCACATTTACAACAATGCACTGCAATCTCTGTACCCTGAAACCAAACAGAAGCATTCACAAATCTGGGTCATGATATTCAGAAAGTGGAAGCCATCAAATCTGGAGCATTTTCCAAATTTTTGGAACCTTTACAACTGAGAAGAATTTGGAATAAAAAGAGGAGGGAAGAAAATCAAATCTGCAACTGAATTGCCAAGTGTCTCCCCTCTAACTGAATTTTGTTCCCATGGAAACTGCCTCCAAAATATCTCACATTTGTCAAAATTAACCTCATAATTAGATTCCTCACTCCGAGAGCTTTCCGGCGATATATAATACTTTATACTTTGGCCAAAAATTGAGCCCTGGGCGAATTAATCCTCAACATGGACCCATCATTTAAATTTTTCGAATTTCTCTATAGTTTAAACTATATCATTTATTCATTTAAAATTTGATTTTTTGCCTCCATATGTGCTCTGACGCCTTGCCACATGGCGGGGTCTGATTGGCTGATGGGGTCTACTGGGTGCCACCTAGGATGACACCTCATCTTTTGCCACTTGTCGGCCACATCATCGCCACTGGGCTGCTTGCTTGTATGCCACATCATCGCCACTGGGTGCCACCTCACCAGGACCCGCCTACTGGACCACTGACTGTACTCGTCACCTACGTGCCACGTGGACGGCTCTCATTCACTTTCGCTATTTCGTGGGGTTTAAACTACGTGCATCTTCCTTCGCGAAATAGCGCGAGCCGTTGATCTCTCTCGAACTTGCTCGCTCGTTAACTTGGCCTTCGTTTGCAAAATTTCTCCTCTTTTCCTCGGGAAGCATGCCTGCGTGGGGTCCACTTGGTCTTTGTCCAGTCAACTCCTCCATCACCTCGGGAAACGTGCTCACGCGTGGGCCCACCTTGGGCGCCCATGGGCACCTTGTGTCAAAAGCCTTTATGGCTTAGACAGTATAGTATAGTGTGGATTAGCATATAAACACTAAAAAAAACTACCTCCCAGTACATGTGGGATAAAACATTATGCCTGGTATTGCCATTTTGAAGCAATTTCTGAGTTTTAATGGTGTTTTACTTTGCATTTGCTTGAAATTTATAATGATCTTTCCTCTCAACCACGTCATACTGGGATATATTATCAACACAAGGCACTTAAAGGATGCTGGAGTTTGTGACACTTGTTCTTTGAATGCTCATGTCATCACACAGAAAGCTTCAACGCTGCCCTGGTTGCTTCATTTGGGAGGGCACATGAGGAGAAAGAGGAAATTGCAATGTCAATTGCTTGAAAACCTTAACAAAAAACCTCCTCCCCAATCCATGTGAAGGATCTGGAATTGCAGCCCCCTTCTTTGTTTCCTCATCTCCACGTGAGATTTGCTAAAGTCCTTTGCAAGCCATTTTAATTACCACGCTGCTTGGAGGAATTGCATTACACTTGCCACATGCCATGCAAATGGAAGGGGATAACTACGCAGAGGGAGGGGAAGTGCGAAGGAGGAGTATGAGGGAGGAGCCGTGCTGCAGGGAGGTCTTTATACACCCCCTTCTCCCACCACACTCCATCACCAAATGTGTTTACCCTTTTGCCATGGTTCCTTTTACCTCTGCAACTCATGACATGGGAGATGTTACAAGCCCATGGCACTTGGAGGAGACAACCAGCTTGGTTCGCTTGGGGCTACATCTACCGCAGGAACCTCACACTGCCTTGGCCTTCATTTTATAATATCTTTCAACGCCCTCTCCAGCTATCACGTGAGACTTGAAGGTCTTCTGTAGCATGCCACGCTGCCTGGAAGATTTTCTATTTAAACAACCACATGCCACGCAATGGAAAGGGAGAACTATGCAGAGGGAAGGGCAGATATCACATTTGCTTTAGTTAGAAAAACTTCAACGCAGCCTCCTTGGAAATTGTTACCGTTGACTTCCAATTGCTATGCTTGACTGCATTCTGTTTATATCATTTTTGAAAACTCCCTGAGATAAAACCATTGCTGCAGCCTGGGATAGATTTGTCTAGCCTCCAGTACAATGCTCTGTCAAAGCAAACACATTTGGCTTGCTAAATGTTATCCAGAAGTCCACTAAGACACACAACTTCTCAACTACCACCATCGCATGACATGGCAGCTTGAAGGCTGGATCTCCTTCGTGTGGTGGGGGCGGTTAACCATATACCATCTCACAAATCATACCTTCAAAATTGGGAATCATGGTGAGGGGGAGGCCAAATTCATTGGTGAAGAAATCTGAAGTGGGAAGCTTGCACATGTTCACACACATACCAACACATCCACTATTCTTTAGCTACATGCAATTTTTTGATATGCACCCCACTCCTTTGTTTGACACCATTTACCTCCACCTCGATCACTTCAGATAGCCCAATACGAACTCTAGCCTCTTATATTAATATGATATATGCATCATAATTTCTCTCCTGTTTGTGACTTTCCAATTCTGCCACAATTGTTGCCATTTCCATCAATTTTAAGAATGTAGTGCACTGGTTTTGGTTAATTTTTTTTTTGCAAAGGGAATAGTTGGCATGCTAAACATTTTGTCACAATATTTTCCTCCCTCCAAGTTTTACCCTATTACTCAAATCATATAAACATATAATTTAAGATATCAATTTAAAACTTGATTCCAAACCTCAGGACGCTACAAGTCAAGTCGGGCCCCAAAGTGGGTTTGACTAAAAAAAATTTCGTTTTCACGCAACTGACCTCTGAAAATGCTTTAGGAACATTAAACTTACCTCTGGAAATGATTGGCATCGTTTTCGGATCATCCGACTGAAATTTGCAACCTCCAGGCGATTACGCCACAATTTTCGCATTTAATCACGAAGACATAATTTTCAATGTGGTCAAAACACCTTTCTGGAGCTCACCATCTGACAGGCGTGTACTCTAATATACAAGGATGAATTGTACCAAACGGTTTCTCAAGACGAGTCCCAAGCGAAGAGATATTAATTTCCGAAAATGGCCAACTGGCTTTGTCGGCACTGCGGACCTGATGAAGTCAATGTTCTGGCAACACATGATGCCTTTCTCAAAAATATCAAACGACCTCCGTAGGCTCTCAAATTTGGAACATAGGTACCTTTAAGTACATATTAAATCTTTGAATTCTCATTTTGATCACCCGACTGACAGGATACAAACAACGCGCTCACCAAAACAGCTACATTAATTGATCTAACACTGGAAGTGTGAATAACTGAATTTGATGGCGAAATGAGTCCTTTTGAAAACCGATCAAACGGATTGATAAAAGCTTGAAATTTGAAATGTAGCTCACTATTTATACCAACATTAGCTTGGAACAAACATTCTGACATGACGCTCACCGGGACATTTTTACACTTGTACAAACATCACAAACTACAAACGGATTGAGCTTTGAAAACTGAGCAAACGGATTCGTTAGGACTTGAAATTTTGCAGACTGACTCACATTTATGCATAGAATTGAATCCACTTTGAATTTTTTCATGACGATCAACAAGGCAAAAGATGTAATCGCTCAAAGAAGGCTACTCCATAAAATCTGCATTTGTGCCTAAAATGCACTTCCAGCTCACCCCTCAAACTGGGTACCTCATAAACTTGTCCAAAACAAATTCTGAAAGTTGCACATCACTGAATAGGCCAAATTAAAGGCGTGGGACATGAATCCCGAGCCTTACCCTCTGAAAATCAACTGGCTCCATTTTACCCCCTTGCTAACTAGGCCATTCGAACTGACTTATTTGGGTGCCTTTCTGACATACAGAGCAAAATTTTGAGATAGGCCTACAAACTTTGACTCAATTTTAAATACTCCCAACACATCCATTTCTGACTTTTGCTTGCCTCATTGAATGTTTTAGGTTCTACTTTAGTCATAAGGCAGAAATTGACTTGTTCATCATTCTAGGAAAGTCTTCTCCTAGTCTACACACCATCACTCTTATTTCCTAAAATCTTCTCTTCCGGGTGATTTATCTGCACATACCGGTTAGGGACCTTTTTGGATTCTTCTTTCGGTTCATTGTCTGACTGAGCTTCTTCACCTTCATCACCAAAGTCATCATATCGGTTCTCTTGTGCTTGTTGTCCTTCGTGCATATCATCATCAACTCTTATATGCACACTCTCAATGACTCTTCCTAGTATATTATTGTAGCATTTATAGGCCTTACTGTTAGTTGAGTAACCAAGGAACATTCCTTCATCACTATTGGAATCAAAACTACCTAAACCATCCATATCTCTCTTGATAAAAAACTTGCTTCCAAATACCTTGAAGTACTTGACTGATGGTGTGTGGTCATACCACAACTCATAAGGTGTCATTCAACTATTTGTTCTTAGTTGAACTCGGTTCAAGGTATATGCAGCAGTAAGAACCACTTCCTTCCAATACATATCCGGAAAACTTGCCTCATTTAACATAGTTCTGGCCGTCTCCATGACTATCCTATTCTTCCTTTCTACCACACCATTTTGTTGTGGTGTCTTGGGGGCTAAGTATTACCTTCTGATTCCATGTCTTTCACAGTAATCTTCAAACTCATTTGATGTGAACTCTCCACCCCAGTTTGATCTTCAACATTTCGGCTTGCACCCACTTTCCTTCTCTACCATCTTTTGAAAGATCTTGAATCTGTCAAATGCTTGTGATTTATGTTGTAGGAAACTGACCCATGTCATTCTTGAATAGTCATCAATGAAGAGCATAAAATATCTTTCATCGGCAAGAGCTCTTGTCCTAGGTGGACCACACAAATCTGTATGTACAATTTCAAGTGGTCTTGAGGTGTTGTGTTCTTTTGTCCTAAAGCTCACCCTAGTCTGCTTCCCTTTCATACATTCATCACAAAATGTGCTTACCAGTTTGATAATTGGTGGTATATTTCTTACATACCCCTTTTTTCTTACTGCAACTAAGTTATCAAAATTTATGTGGCCTAATCTTCTGTGCCACAACCATCTTTCATCCACTTGTCCCAACATACATTGGGATTCAAAATATTCTTTCAGATTGTAAACATTATCATCTATCCTTTTACCTTCGGCTACAATTTGACCAGTACTCTCCTTCTTTATCTGGCAGTTGATAGAATCAAAGGTAAATTTATAACCTTTGTCACACATCTGACTTACACTCAGCAAATTGTGTTTCAGGCCTTCCACATAATACACATCATGTTCTTTCTATTTTCCATCAATGTTTAGAGTACCTTTTCCCTTTATTTTTATGGATGAGTTGTCTACAAATCTCACTCAACCACCATACCAATCTTCAAGCTTGATAAATTTATTTTTATCACCAGTCATGTGGTTGGAACAACTACTGTCTACAACCCATAGATTTCTTCTTTCAGCATGTAGGGCAGTTTTCACTATCAAGCTTCATTCTGCCTTGTCGTTTCCTTTCTCACCCATACCAGTTTTGTTTCCTTCTTCTTATCAGCTGCAATTTTGTGCTTCGGCTTGGCTACTAGTTCTTGATCAAGATCTATCCTCTTCTGCTTGATTTTCCTATTCTTACAAAACTTTTCTATATGTCCAAACTCTTGATAGTTATACATTTCACATTTGCATTGAAAGATGAATCTTTGTAACTATTGTAGGATACCAGTTTACTCTTCCTACATTCAAAAATCTTATGACCAAATCCATTGCACTAATAACAAAAAACATTCATATCCTAGAGTGCATTAAATGGATTTCTACTTTCATAACTCATACTGGGCTTATTGGTTAATCTACAATTAGCTAACATATGTCCAAATTTGTTACACTAGTAACAATAACCATGAAAGTTTGGAACATACTGGTTAGGTTGCCTTGGTCCCGTAAATGACTGTCTCACCAGGGGTCTTCCTTTCATGCTGCTAACTCTAGTGAATCCTTCATGATCAACTCTTGCATTTCTCATAGGATCTGCATTCTGGTACATTGAGTGTGGCCTCCAGTTCATTGATTGTGTATACCAGTTTGTGTGGCGGTTTCTAACACCTTCTGCATAAGTCTTCTTACCGGTATCCTTGCTTACCATGAATGTCTTCTTCTCTTCACCTTCACTTGAAGAAGTGAACTATATCTCCTTTCCAGATGTGTCTTTTCTATTTTAAATATATCCTTGTTCAAAGCCTAAGCCACCGATATCTTTAGATTGCTTCTAATTGCTCAACATCTCGTCCAAGGCTTTTGTGCTACCCTTATGTTTGCTTCTCACTTTCAGTTCATCCTTACTCTTTTCAATCTCTTTTATGAGATTCACTATTTCTGCTTCTAGATTGTGATGCTCCTTTTCCTTCTTCATCAAATCAGAGGATGTAACTTCACATTTCCTCTTGGATTCTTCCAACTGGAGTTTCAAGTTAGAGATAACTTGATTGGACTCAGCTAGGGATTTCTTCATGAGACCTTGTTATTATGCTGCAGAAAGCTTGACCTTCTTGAGTTATCTTCTTGTCTTACTTATGAGCTCACCTTCTAGATCCACTTCAGCTTCAATGTCTTCTTCTTCCTCTTCTTCACCAATCAATTCATCTAGTGCCATAAAGAGATTAACTTCTCTTTCATTCTCATGGTAGTCATCTTCAGATGCACTTTCTTTGTCAGTGGCATCATCCTCAATAGTATATAGGTTGTTCTTCTTTCGATAGCCTCTTCTTCCTTGCTGATAGATATTCCTTTTTTTGTCTTTATTGGCTGATCTACGAAACCTTCTTTGCTCATCTCCACCGGTTTCATTATAAGGACATTTTGTAGAAAAGTGTCCAACTTTACCACAGTTGAAGCATTTGAGTGGTAAATTTCCTTTATACTTGCCAAATCCTCTCTTGAGCTTTCTAACAAAGTTTTCTACCTCTGCATCTGAGTCTTCACTAGATACTTTATGAGCAACCTCTTCTTTTCCCTTTTTGGTTGAGTTGAACATTGCCTCTTTCCTTGAAGATGCTTCACTGGCTTTTATCATTTCATAGGCTATTGGAGAGCCAAATAGCTCATCCATTTTGAAGGTTTCATATCCTTGGCTTCTTCTATGGTAGAAACCTTAGTATCATACTTAGATGCGAGAGATCTAAGTACCTTCTTGACAATAATCTCATCAACAATTTCTTCTCCAAGTCCTTTGATGGTGTTCACAATTTCATCTATTCTGTGAAGGTATCTGCAATCTTTTCTTAATCTTTCATCTTGATGCCTTCAAGTTGACCTCTTAGTGATTGCATCTTGGCCTCTTTGACTTTGGCATCTCCTTCAAATAACCTCTGCAATTTATCCCAAGTCTCTTTGGCGGATGCACAATGCATGACCGTGACAAACTCATTATCTGACAACCCACTTAAGATAGCATGTTTAGCCTTTGCATTATTCTCATACTCCTTCTTAGCATCCGGATTAGTGGGAGGAACACCAGGGAAAGTATACCCATTCTTGACAAACATCCATACATCAAAACCAAGAGAGGAAATATAGGTCTCCATTCTTCTACTCCAGAAGGAATAGTTGGATCCATCAAACATGGGGGATTTTGAGGAGGCAAACTCATTTCTTTCCATTGTGTTATTTGACCAGTATCTAACCAAGCTAGAGAAAGATTTAACCAACCAAGAACCTAGGTGATGCAGAGCCCTAGTATAGGTATAGGATAGGTTCCCCTAATCCAAGAGCATGCCAAGAATCCTAGAAATCACAAAACACTACAAGGGGTGAAGAAATATCATTTTGACAAGTCCCACATCCCTTTCTTCCAAAGAAGCTCCCTCACAAGGTCTTCTAGAGGCTCTTAAGGACCCTATGGCCAACAATGGGTTGGTCCCCTATCCAATGCAACAATGGCTATTTAAGGTTTTGTTTGAAGTCCCTTAGATCAGAGAGACCCCCCTTCTATCATTGTTTTAGGTTCCCTCTACCGGCTTGGGGTAACTACTGCAATAAGGCCTACTAATCCTAGTAGTCCTACCAAACCAGTTTTCCACACTTAACTCCTTATTTCTCTAGAAGACTCAGGAAAAAGTTCCAGATTTGGATACCCTTTTGAGAGTTAGAAACTATATCCCAAGGGTTCTGACTGGTTGGGAACACAAGAATCCAAACCCTATCATTGTTAGGAGAACTAATAACCCTAATTATGCCTATTTTACAAAGGATTGTGTAGACATAGACCTTAACTCACCAAACCAAATCAAAGGACACTCTTAGGTCATGATCAGACCTCTAACCCCTGATGTGAGACCTGTTTGCTTACACTTGCATTATGGCCAGATGGAGTTTCCCACCTTAATACATCAAACCCTCACCTCCAACTAGTTCTAACCTACGAAAGGCCATCAAAATACTAAAATATATTGGCCATAATTGCATCCCCTCCAAAGCCATGAACCACCAATGAAGGATCATCAAGGTAAGGCCATCTCTTTGCAAAACCCTAGGCAAGACTGTCAAATCTAGACTACTTCCAGAAAGTTACAGGTTTCTCTCTTGTCCTAGTGAATTAAGACCTCAAACTTGATGCATCCGAAAGGTGATTGGCCACTCTAGCACATCCCAGTGGTTTCCTAATTCCAAAATTATCGTATAGTATGGTACACCGTGTAGAATAATAGAATTATAGGAAATTCTTAGAGTTGTATTACTTCAATGATGCCAAATGTTTACAAAATCATCCTCTCCCCTCAATGATGGTTGGGAATGACATTTTATACCTTCCTCAATGGTTATCAACCACCTTTTCAACCAAGGTGATCATTGGAAAGAATTTTCTATTTGCAACCAAAAGTTGTCATTAAAAGTTGTCATTAAAAGTTGTCAACAAAAGTTGTCAAGTTTAAGCAACTTTTGACATATGTTAAATCTGCCTACCTAGAGATGTTTCAACATGTCCTAAACATTCTTAATACATCTCCAACACATAAACACCTAGAAAATACTCAACCAAATACCCCTAGGCCCATATGCCCATGGTGGCTTATCAATTTTCCAAATCCATGTCATTGGGTGACAAGGTGGGGTTTATTACAAAAATCAAACAAACAAGACTATCCTATTACATTGATTGGAAGGTCACATTCCCATGTGTGACCTTTAACCTTTATTTCTCTTATCATCTTAGTCTTGATGTTCTCCTGCACCACTAGGCTCTAATACCAATTGTTGAACACAATGTACCATTGAGAGGGGGGTGAATCAGTGGTTCCTAAAATATTTTCTAAGATATTGGAATACTGGTTAGCAACCTAAACACTAAACCAACAAACCGGTAAGATAAGAGTGGATATCAAAAGAGGTAAACACACAAATGCATAACCTCCAACACCAAATGTATGAGGAAAACCCAATATGGGAAAAAATTGGTGAGAAATGTTGTTGGAGTCTACTGCTCCAATCCAGCCTCATAATGAAACAATCAAATTATAATAATTTAGGGCACCAACCCAAGGAGCACCAACCCCTACTAATTTAGGGCACTTACCCAAGGAGAACCAACCCCTGCACTAAGCTCCAACGTGGTGATATATAATGAAATACAACTTTGATACAGTGATATAACCTAGTTGTAAATGAGTTCTGCAACACTTGATCAAGGGATTTTTGTCAGTTAACAAACTTGCCTTCTTCACTGGTTCTCATACTGCCAGTTATCAGATTACTCTCTCTGATTAGTCACTGGTTACTCTCAGTCTTTCTTCTCTCTCTCTCAGCCTCACACTCCATAGTGTCACTCTTGGTTTCCTTCTTAACCAATCACTCCTCACTAGTTTACTTGATTGTTAGAACTGCAACAATTTGTTGGTTACTCTATCTCTACCAGTTAGACCCTCTCACTGGTTCAGCCTGCTAACCCACACTGCAAATTTCTTAGAATAAACTCTTAAGGCATATAATCTTTCTCCTTGCTTAGGCTCTCTTCTCTCTCACACCTCACATCAAATCATTTCAATCTTGAGCTGATATATCTATCTTTTAGGGTTCCCACCAAAGTAGCATTCAAATGGTGTCGTGTTAAGATTTTCCTTCACCAAATCGATTCATATTAGATTTTATCTAATCTGATTTTCTGGAGTGATGATCTGCATGTCATCTATCAGCACCATCAACACCTCACATTCCAATGTGTGTTTTTTATATTTGGATGTCAACAACATGCTTTTCTATGTTTCTCTATCAAACACCATTAATGGCTCGACTGTTTCCTTCAAAAAGCAGGTACAAAGATTAGATCTTCTTGCAGGGCTAGTTCAATCATCCTACCACCTTTTCTTCCTCGAGCCACAACATTCAGCCATCCTCCCATGCTTTTTGGGTTCTTAATAAAAGTTGACCTGCTTGCTAATTGTTACGTTGATGACTACTTCACCGACCTCTATGCAATCGCCACCTAGCTCCCACCTGTCATCCTTGTCAACATCCACCTATGATTAGTTTGCTATGTCAGTTTGACATCCTACACTAACCAAGATTGACTACTTGTTTAATTCACCTTACTGGTATAACCTAACTTCACCAATTGTCCTTCATACTTGCTAACCTCTTCTCTTTTAGTGGATCAACTTGGCCTTCCATCAAACATGCTGGTCAAACTACTAAGTCCATTTACCAACAACATTAAATTTCTCTTTGTATACCAATTTACATCCTTTAGTTCTTCTTTTTCTTGCTTGCCTTGCCTTGTCAGTGGTCCTACTTTACCGGTCAATGATGCATTTCATATGTACTAGTAACATACCTGTCTATCTTCATACACACTCCATCTTTCATCCTGGTTGACATCATTACTTACTTCACCTATACCAATCACCACTACCTACTTACCGATGTCCATTCCATACTAGTTGACATCAATGAAAACAAAATGCCAACAAAGGTTATTGTTACAAGTTCATTAATGAAAGACATGAATAAAAAATGTGTTATATGTGAGGAAATGGGCTCCCACAAGGGTAGAGCTCAACATATATCCATGAGAGGACTGTCAACACATTATTAAAAATGAAGTGATCTCCTTATGTAAAGATTGTCACATAGGCTTAAGATCTCTATGATCATGCACTTTAGTCCCCATAGACGTCAATGGTGTTTCTTAGATCCATTTAGAGTTGTTAAAATACAAGCAACTTGTCTAATGAATAGGCCAAACATCTTGTTTTAGGAAAAACCTCAAAAAGTAGGTAAATCAACAAGATTATGTTGAGTCATATCGATCAAATTACTACTCTTGAAACTAGCATTATAGGCACTTTTCAGCAAGATACCATCATGTTACTCCAATAAAAGATCCTATCATGAAAAAGAGGACTGACATTGTCATCAAAAAGAGGCACAACGATAAACAAATAAACAAACTTTGTCAGTATGATAACCCTTTTCAGAATGAATATGGACCAGTCAAACTGATCATTTATATCATATCGATACACATCAATAGGTGGAGGACTATTGAGAAGAATAAGACTGATGAATTAAACATCGGTGGGAGTTATGATGTCGGAGTGACATTCTAGAAGTCAGCCATATATAGAGAGTTATTCTGATGGAAGTCCATAAGACATATTAGGTTGAATCACTTTGATATAAATCGTAAGGAAAAATTTGGTGATCAATAAGACTAGATAATATCAGGATGAAACACTTAGGGAAAACTTGATTTTGAGAGTCACACCGATAAGATAAAAATAACAAACAACTATATGCTCAGGATAATATCGCTAGGAAAACGACCATCGGCCAAGAACTTCCTTTGTAACCCTGACATCAATGATCCCGCTGATGATATTTAACCATTGTGACTCCTAGTGATGACATAGGGAAAGGGAATTTAGGAGATAAGAAATATCATGGAGAGTTTTCCCGATGAGAAAAACACAATAAGGTGTGTAGACGTCTAAAAATGGTCAACGCTTGTGGAGTCATACTTTAACATCTGCGCATTGCCTTATTTTAGGGTTTTTGTATTGCATTAACATTTCTTCTATGTTGCACACTTGATCTTTATCATTTGCGAGCATCAACTCCTTCTTCTATATTCCTCATTTTTCTCGCTTTCGAATTTGGTCTTGTCGATAACAATCTTCAGTCATGATTTTGGTCGATCTTATCCTGTCGCATCAATGTGCATGCTCATCTGTCATATTTTGGACATCCTCAATCCTAATTGATGATAGAATTAGGGTTTTGTCCTCTTGTCAATCTTGTCATTTTGCGATCAATTCGTCATCGATCCTTGTCCTGGTCAATCTTGTCATTTTGCGATCGATTCGTCATCGATCGTTGTCCTTTTCAATTGATGCAATTTGGATCAATTAGTCATTGTTCCTCATCAATTAGCACCTATCAATTTGATCTATTTATCAATCTTGGTCAATTTGTTAATCAATCTCAATCATTTATCAGCATTGGTCCTTTGTCAATCAGAATCATGATCGAATCGACATTAATTTCTTGTTGTCTTGACCTAATTCTTTGTCCTCTTATTTCTACGGTTTTATGATTTGATTATTTAATCCTTTTCTTCTTCTTAGTGGGTTCAATAAATCTATTTATTTAGTCCTAGGTCTTTTTCATGAATTAATTAATGGATGAAAACCTATTAATTAATTCACCTAATTCCTATTTCATCTTTTTCCTCAATTTTTCCAATTTACTTGTTTCTCCTAATTCCTAATTTCTATTTCTCCTATTTTCTTCAATTTTTCTAATATTTCCCCTAATTTCATGGGAATGGCATTTCAATTTTGTCATAATTTGTCATAATTTGTCAATCAATCAATCTTGCATGTCAATTTTGTCATAATTTGTCAATCAATCAATCTTGCATAGAAAATGTCAATTTTGTCATAATTTGTCATATTTGTCATTCTTGATTTGAAATTTCCTTTCAAATCTCTTCATGCTAATATTGTCATCTCTCCAATTTGTCTATAAATTGGATGATTTTCTTCAATCAATAGATCTAATCACATTTTCAGAGGATCAATCACGCTTCTAGTATCCCTACGCTATCATTTCATCTTGTCAATCTTGCTTTCATACTATGCTTTTGCATTTGTAGGTGAGATCCACAAACAAAGTAATTTGAAGGATAAAGAAGGACAATGGAGAATTATGGAGGAGATATTCACGTTTGTAATGGTTTGCATTTGGTTTAATTATCTTGTCTTCATATCTCTATTGAATATTTTTAGGATTTCTCATCATTGCAATCTAGTTTTTGTGATTGAGCTAGTCTAATATATTTATTTCTTTGATGAATTCCAAATTCCCATCTACATTTTCTGGTGAACCCGATGTGAAACTAACCATTTAACCATGTTTTGAGTGCCTTTTGAGCTGTTTGCAGGTGAAAACCCAAGAAACAGGGCAACTCAGGGCTTTCTGGACACTTTTGCGCCTGTGTAGAAGGGATCTGCGCTTGTGTTAAGGAGATCTGCGCCTGTGTCAAAGAGATCTGCGCCTATGCCAAGGCATTCTGCGCCTATGTCAAGGCATTCTGCACCTATGTTGAGACATTCTGCACCTATGTAAGGCCAGAAACAGAGGTGAAACCAGTGTTTTTACTTGCAAATTACTTTGTTTTCATTCTGTTCTTATATTCTGGTTTTTCTTTGGTACTGATTCTCTGTACAGCACCTTGGTGTTACATGTGACGAAGACTAAAAATGAAATTACTAACAAATCTTACGCAGGACGTGGTCAAAGACTTTTATTAAAACATCTTGCATGTGATTTTTAAAGTAGTTGCACATTTAGTTTCTTAAAGGTTAATGAACACCATGCATGCTTTGATTGCTTTTAGTTTGATTGCATGTTTTAACCCTTAGAATTGGGCCTACCTCCCGATTTGCCTGGCACTTCGCACAGGCATTGGTGAGAGGGAACGACCCAAAGTGGTGACGGGCTAAAGCCAAGCTCTTCCGAACCACTCTAAATAACCGTGGATGCAACGAAAGTTGTAGACAATGGGTGCTGGAATGGTATTGCGATGATTTATTCGCTGGATCAATACCCACTTGAATGGATGCCCTTACTAGAATCTCTTGTTTTTAGAGGCCAAAATCCTTCTATCTATTGGCTCAGGCGTTGTGATACGCGCATGCCGAAGATACCTCTCATGTGCTCCTTAGTTAGAGATAGCAAGTTCTTCCCTTGAACTCGAAGCTTGGTATGCCCAAGAAGTGAGTGCACTGTAAGGGGGAGCCAGTGCTACCAAGCATCTAGCTATCCGACTAAGTGTTGTATTTCGTTAGAGGATTCAACAGATATTGTCCTTGCTAGCCATAGGATTTGTTGTAATTGTGCTTGATTGTATTGAGGCAAAGTCAAACAAACATTTTGTCTTCCTTGATTGTCAAAGGTTAAATCAAAAACAAACTTTCAAAAAGTGCTCATAATCAACTTGGGTTTTCAAAATCAAAAACCTTCAATTCAAAACAAAAACCAAACAAAAGTCCAAATTTTTCCAAGTATCCATCCAACATTTGAACATGGCTTGTCAAAAAATTGAATGTCTTTGTTTCAAAATTCATGTCACTTTAGGCTAGGTTTTGCATAGTCCCACTTAGGTCCTAAGGCATATTGTCATCTCCTTTCATTTTAGTCCTTTTCATTGCAAGCATCCGCATTTTGCACTTAGGTCCAAGATCATTTTCCCTAAGTTTGCATTTCATTGTCATATCCAAGCTAGATTTCTATTTAGGTTACATTCCTGCATTATCTTTGTCATGCTAAAATTAGGTCTTGCCTAGGTTGCATTTTGCATATTCCAAGTCATTGGTCTTCGCATATCCTTGTGACATTCCTGCTTCATCTTGCCATATCATATCCTTAGATAATTTTCATGTCCTAAGTCATTGTCATAATCATTGCCTTCCTGTGTTTAGTCTCAAAAATTTGATTTGTCAAACTTGGAAAATCAAAACTTTGGATAATACCCTAAGTTGTTGTTAGGGAGTCTTGACCTAGTCTAAAAATTTGTCCTTTTATTAATATCATTTTTGTCAAACCTAGCTTAGTATCCAGGCATATAGGTGAGACATTGTCAATTTGTCCTATTGTCATTTGGTCCTTTGTCCTTTAAGGTCTTGGCTTCATTTCAGCTTCCTAAGGTTGAGTCTTTAGGTTTGCATTTCAAAAAGTTTGTCCAAATCTTGAAAAACAACAAAAACATAGGTTGCATTCTTGCCATAGATTGCATTTTCATCTATTTAGGTTACATTTAGTTGCATATCATACATCATCCTTTTAAAATTAAAAAAAATCCCAAAAAATATTGCATTTGGATAGCGACATGCCTGTTGAAACAAGGTCAAAATCTAAGAAGATGGGCGAACCAACATATCAACCCATTGACAATGTATCAAACTCATAGTTTCAACCTAGTCAATCATTACAAATTGAAGGTTCATCAAACACATCAGTACCACCATATGGAATGGTTCAACTTGGACCACCTCGATTATATGAGCCATTGTTTGTACCCATGAAACTCGGATATGGGAGTGTTCCACCAACACCAAGAGAAAATGCACCTTTCGACTGGAATCAACCGAAACTGCAACATGAAATTCAAACATTACATGAGGAACAAACTCTTTCACAAGGATTTGGTTTAGATCAAGGCGTTCAACAAGAAATAAATCCAAATGTTTTACCAGATTCTTCATCAGATTCTGATGCTTCCGATGATGTTGATATGTTCCTTAAAGATCCGAAGTTGACAAAAAAGATGGATAAATTCTTGAACAAGGTCTTTAAGATGTTCCCACAAAAATATCTTGACATGATGAGTAATGTGACCTCCTCAAGTGAACAAATTAATGTGCAAAAACAACAAGGTGGTGAGATGTTAAGTTTCTCTCCACATCCAAATGAAGAAAATGTGCAACAAGAAACTCAACACACCTTGATGAGTAAACATGCGTCAAAAACGTTGACAGTGACTATTCCTCAAAAGTCACCATTTGAAACAATAAATAATCCATTATTTAATACAACACCTTTAACACAAGATCAAATGAGGGCCACACAAATATTGACAGCTGTCCCTCAACAAGAAATGATTCCTTGAATAATTACAAGTGGATCAAAATCTAAGATGCAAGAAAGCTTTACGACTGGAATGCCTGATCTTACGAATGTTCAAAACAATCCTACAATGCAACAAAGTTTATATGTCCCATCAAGTTCAATATGTTTGCCAGATATTATTATGCAAAATATTGTGACAGATCCTTTAATAGTGGCAACACAAAGAGCCACAAATAGTGGTGTGCACCAGCAACAAATGTTGCAACAGTTGAGGAATGCACAAAAGGCACAATCAAATGCGCAAACAAGCAATGCACAACAACAACAATATCGCATTCAACAACACATTGCAGTGTCTTCTGCACCATTACAAGTTAATTCAAACTTGCAACCACCACAATGGATTGGACAAACAACACAACAAGTCAATGCAAGTGCCATCCCCCATCTCAAGGAGAAACAACAGAAACCTCCCAAACAAAGTTTTTTGCAAATAATGGGATTTACATCAGGACAACAACAGTTGGTACAAAGTCAACAAATTTTGATTCGTCAACATCAATAGCAACATGTGCCTCAATATGGGCTAGGAAAAACAAGTTATCATACATCACAACCACAACTAATGTCCATGCAATATCAACAACACCCTTAACTGCAATTTACACCATTGCGTCCAAATAATGTATCAAATAATGCATCCTCCCAAGGATTGTTTGCCAAAGAAATATATGCTAATCAATTCATTTATACAAATCCCTTGTACTATTTGGAAATGCAAGATTTAATGCCATCAAATGCTTCTCTTTTAGAGAGTCCCATTCAAATTCTATCCCCTTCATGCCAAATCATTGATTCCTTGTCAGAATCCTCCATGCATATCCAAAGTCCAACCCCATGTCAAGAGGATAATTTAGAGCATGAAGAAACGTGTCTTGAAACAGATCAAGATCAAGATCCTGAAACCTTATCATCCCATCCAATTGTTGACCAGGATCCCATTTCCCCAGATACTCGCAATGATTCCATTATTCTTGTCCATCCTATCCAAAGTCCTATTGACACTCCATTCCCTGAGAAAGATCAAGATATCCCAGTCCATCCAATTCCAAATGATCCCATTCCATTTCATGAAAAAAATGTCCTTTCAAATCCCATTGACATTCCAGATATCCCTTCCATCCTTTCCAATGATCCCATTAAAAGTCAAGAGAAAAGAACCTTTAAAGAGGATTCCAATGATCTTCCTCCTTGTCAAGATCAAATTATTCCTTTAAATCCTCCACAAGATCCTTTTGTTCCTCCATCTCCTTGTCTTAATGCTCCATATACACTCCAAGGTCTCATTTCTTTTGATGATCCCATTATTTCTCCCATTCCATCTCTTGAAGAGCTTGTCATTGAACCATGTCCACTACACAATCCTAGTCCCCCTCATGATCCTAATCCCCCTCATGATTCTAATGTGTCAGTGCAAGATGTTCATGAACCCTTGACATGCATAATGGGTTCTTCCACTTTGGTGCAATCTGATCCACTTCAAGATCTCATTATTTCTCTCATATCATATCCACCTCATAATGGACTTGCATCTTCTTCCCAAAGAAAAGAGTATCCTATAAGTCAAGATATTCATAAAGGCAAAGGAGTAGACCGTCATGAGAATGAACCCCTCCATATCAAAGAAGATCTTAAGGGTCATGGCCTCAGTGAAATTCCTCAAGACGTGGGTACCCCTACTAAATCTAACATCCCTTCAAAATCCAAACATACACCTTTCCCATCATACTTTCCATCCATCTTAGGTTCTTATATTCCTTCGTCCTCTATGCAAGGTCAGCAAAGGAACACATCCTTGAGTAAATTTCATGCATCCAAAAGAACTCCATTTCATTAATATCCATCCATGCATTCTTTTCCCCCTCCAAGCAATTTGGATGCCAAGTATAAAAGTCATAAGTCTAGAAATCCACATGTATTCAAGGATCAACATGTCCAATATAATCAACATGTCAAAACAAAGAAAAATATGATCCAAAAAGAAAAGGAAAAATCCAAAAGGTCACAGAGGCCCACTGCTCAAAAACAAAATTCAAAATCTATATGGGTTCCTAAATCCCTTGTGCAAGCAATGCACTCCAAGGAACCACAAAAGCATGAAAAATCAAAAACCATGTGGATCCCTAAGCGGCTCCTTGAAGCACAAAAGCCTAAAAAAACATCCAACTTGGCATCCAAAGTTGCTATTCCTCCATCCTGTGAGGCCTCACCTTGACTCAGTCTGACATTCAGTGGATTTTATATTTAGACTATTATGGATACTTTATTTTGATGCATTTTGAGACTTAGAACTTATATGATTTCAGGATTTGGATAACATTGCTATGTTTTGATGATTTACTTATATGCTTTATGAGATAGAACACTACATGATTGTTAGATAGGAGGATATTGCAATGATAGATGTCGTTATTAAATTTGCAGGACTTTACTATGATAATAGAACTATGATGTATGGTTAAGTTTATGTGAATTGGAATGAAATTGCTTATGTGAAATTGCTAGATAAAAGATGTATTTAATATGTGCAGATGAAAATTGTATGCAAGTGATGATGTGTATTGTTATTCCTTTGAATTATATTATATGTGGATATTTGAAAGTACTAATGTGTAAATTGAGATGCGCAGGAAATTTACCATGTGACCATGGAAAATTACGGAGAACCAAACCTAGACTTATGTATGTTCGTAAGCCAGGGGTTGTCTATTTGGAGAGACAACACCCTATTTGTGTTGTATTTTATTTGTAACAGTATATGCTGCATGAGTGTTAAGTGTTATTTAAATTTAATGTGTAAAACCCACAAGAGACGATTTCATGTTTTAATTTGTAAAAGTGTTTTATTTGTGTCACTTGACACATGTGTGGATTTAAATTTAAATTTAAATGTTTTATTTTTGTCTCTTGGTGGGAAAGTGTTTAACTATAGTTTCTTTTTAAATAATATAACGTGTTGTCATTAATACCTTGGAAAAGAATCTTTGGAGTGGTCAACATATGTTTGACCCGAAAATAAACTTCAGAGGGGTTTAAAATGGGTTAAATGAACACCTAGGGGTAGTTTAATAGGGGTTCCTAAAGCCCATAAGGTATACCTAGGGGTTAGGGGTAATTTTAGGCAAGTTTCTACTTTTAAGTGGCCTTTTTGATGCTTTAAAAATTGGCTTTTTTGATTTGTGCGAAAATTGAAAATTAGAAGTTTAAATCTAATTGAGATTTTTCCTATTCGAATGAGAGTCTTTTTGCATTCTGCTTTACTTTCCTTTTTGGTTTTTAGAAACTTGTGAGAACTTAGAGAATGAGCTTCTTAAGAAAGAATTTGTGAATTTGAGGGTAATCACCCACTCTCCATTTTTGGAGACAAGAGAATTTTTGTAAAGAAAAGAATAGTTTGGAATAGAAAATTTGACTAAGGGTAAAAGAAGAAGATCCGTGGATTGGGCAGCTCTTCCTCAAATATTATACTACCATTGGGCAGATTAAGGTTGGTTTGATTATTCCTTAAAATGTCTATTTTCTTGTATGTGTTTGAGAGTATGATTGGTATGAGAAGTCTGTGTTTTTGAATGTTTTGTTTTAGAATTTCATTTGGAATTTTGCATTATGCTTGTTGTGTTTTGGGAGATTTCTCAAGACCTCTTACTCTTGGGAGAGAGGAGGATCTTGTGGGTGGTAGCAGTGACAACCCTCGAGTGAGAGACTCTCGTTTGAGAGCGATCACAAGGGATCTTTGTGTGACCCTTGCTGCATGGCCTGTTTGTGCAATGGGGGTCATAAGGAGGGACATAAGGCTAGAATGCCTTTGGGGGGCATAAGGAATAAGGGGTTGAGATTTCTGATGTATTTATTGTGCCATGAGGTGGCTACTTGTTTTTCCATACTTGCAGTTCTCCTTAGGGTATTGGTCCACTACCACCCTTAAAAAGGTCATCACCAAAGTGTGGTGCTATGTAGCTAGGTTGGGAGTGTGTCTGAATCTCTGTGTGTGTATTTTTGTCTTCTATGTGTTTGCATGTTTGTTACCCGTCTAGGGCTTGGTTCTCCGAGCTTGGGGGTGGCTACCAGTTAGCCTAGGCTGGGAGGTGAGCACTCCGTGGTCATATTTATGTTTGTATTATGCAGGAATGCCAGGAGAAAAGACTAGGAAAAGTGAAAGGTTGCAGAAGAATATTGTTGAAGAAATTCTAAGTGGATTTGTAGTTATTAGTTTTGTTAGGAGAAATACGCCCTCATTTGTTGAAATGAGAGGCAAGTTGTAAATTTGAAATATAGACATGAGAGTTGGGATTGTAGTTGAAAAAAAAAAGAAAACATCCTGTAAATGTTGCAGAATATCTTAGAGTTGTAAAAAGCTTGTTTTATTTCTATTCCTATTTTAAAAAAAAGGGCTACTTTTGATTTGCATTTAATAGTTTTTTTTGTAATATGGAAAAAAAAAAAAAAATCAGTTTTTTAATTAATTTTACCTTCATTCTACCTGCAGAAAAATATGAGTAGTATGTATTGTTAACATTTTAATGAATGTATGCATGTTGTTTTAAAGGTGTATAATGTAGATTATTTTTCCTATTGTAAGATCTACGTTTTATGAACCCTAGAAAATATTAGTTGCAAGAAGTGAAATTTCACAATTAATTTTAGGAATAAAACCTTAAGCATTCCTCTCTTCTAATCCCTTATCTTGAGTTTATTAAACTTTAGATTTTTAAGTTGATATTAAATTTATTGATATCTATGGTTTACTTTGTTGCTTTCTTTTTATATTTATTACCTTAGACTCCAGCAATATCATGTTTATGCCATTGATAATATACAGTAAGAAAAAAAATAAAAATCAGAGTGTTAAAATTATATAGATTCCATCTAAATCCTATATCCATAAAGCAAATGGACAAAAAAAAACATTATTCATCTCTGTAATAGAAAATATAAATAAACTTCTTTCACTGTTTTTTTTTAATATTCATAATAACAAATATATATATATATATATATAATATATATTTTTTTTACAAAAAAAAATTTAAAACAAAAAAAAAAATGATTAAGCGGAGGGTTTCGGCCGGGGGCCGAGCGCACTGTGCAATGCACAGTGGCCGGCGGTTGAGACCACTGTGTATTGCACAGTGGCCGGCGGGCCGAGCTCACTATGCACTGCACAGTGGTCGGCGACCGTGCTCACTGTGTGATACACAGTGGCCGGCGGCCGAGCCCACTGTGCCTTGCACAGTGGAGACTTCGGCGGCGCCGACTCCTGCCTCCCGCCTCCTCCCTGCGTTCGCTTATCTCCTCCCACGTTCGCTCAACCCGTCCACCACCATGTCTGCCCTGCGTGGTAATGTAGGGTTTCAAAAAAAAAAAAATTTAAAAAGAGAAAACCCTACCTCGGTTAGAGCTAGGGTAGAGGGAAAGATAAATAAGTTTAGGGGATTTTTGAAAAAAAAAAGAGTCAAAGAAGTAATTTTATAATGAAATATAAATTAGGGTTTTCATGAGATTTATTTTTAAAGTTGTGGAAAAAATTTATATTTAAAATTAGTCAGGGTTTCGATTTAGATAGGCGGGGAAATTATAATTTCAATTAATTATTTATAGAACTAACTATTTGTGAAGCCTTAAATTAAATAGAAGGGGAAAATTAATTCCTTGATAACTAAAATTGATTTTTGGAAAGATAATTTTCCTCATCGAATAATGAGATTTAGAAAATTAATTTGACACTTTAATCCATTAAATTAATTAATGATTTAAAATGAAATTTAGACAATATGGCTTTATGGGAGATCAATTTTTATCTTCGTCTACCCATTTAAATGAGTTTAATAAATTAAACTAACGACTATATTTGATGAGAAAATAAATTAAAACATTTAGTTTTTCCGCAAATGAATTTTAATTAAGTTCAATACTTAGTTAGTATCAGAGTCAGTTCGATCTTTGTTATGGCCAACATGTTAACACATGTCGTGATAGCGAACTTTGTTAATTAACTAGTTGTTGTTTTTTTTTTTAAATCATTCCGTTTTTGCCCTAATTTTTGGGCATGACACATCCAACCCTCTCAAATTTGTTCCTCCATCACCTTCTTCATCTGTTTTGGGCCCTTATGTCTACAAATCCCTAGCTATTCCTCCGTGAAAATCTCAATATCCAAAATACATCTTTCCTCCATAAGTCCATCACCCCTCAAGGTGTGTGCCAATGTCAATCTTGCCTACATTTCTATCCACTCAAGCACAATTCTTCCAATACCCTATCCATTATCCAATGCATATTTTCCATCCTTCCATCCCTTCGGTCCAATCCTTTGCATAAATCCTTGCCTTAGTTTCATCTCTTTTTCCATGTCCTTATCCTACCAATATCTTGGA
The DNA here is from genome assembly GCF_030272615.1 of Cryptomeria japonica. Classification (NCBI taxonomy): domain Eukaryota; kingdom Viridiplantae; phylum Streptophyta; class Pinopsida; order Cupressales; family Cupressaceae; genus Cryptomeria; species Cryptomeria japonica. The sequence continues at coordinate 438,004,814 of NC_081413.1, read as the reverse complement.
GCATGCTTTTAACAGTCATGGTCTATTTTTTTCAAAGCTACTATCCAAACAAAAGGATGTTTGAGTCCTTCTTCCATCCCCTATCATGTGTCCATCTTCTATTGAAAAAGTCAAAATACAAAAAAAAAAAAGGGTGAGAAAAAAGAAAAAGACAAAAGAAAAAAGTAAGGCAAAAATAATTCGTCCACTGGTGAAAACCTGGCAAATAGGTGCCTTTGGCAAGTACCATGATGAAAACCTAGTGAACAGGTGTCATGCGTAATCTATGAACTTCTTGCATACCGTACTTGGGGATAGGTTTTATCCTATCATATCCTTTTGTCCTTCATTGTTCCATTATCCTATCGAACCCCTATCATTACCCTTCATATCCTATTGTCCCTCATGTCTAGTTTCCCTTTCCACCTTTGATCTTGACAAGGCTGAGGATCTTCATGAGCATCATGCATCTTGTTTGCAGCTTTTAGTTCATCATAGCTTTTGGTCTTTATCCATTTGCTTATTATAACCTTTCATCCATATTTCCTAGCTTATTGCAACTTTCTGCTACTATCCCTTAGCCAATCCCGACCTTCAGTCCATGTCCCTTATCCATTCTTGGTCTTTCTTATCCTATCCATATCTTATCACTATCCATACACTCTTTCTATCCCTTGATCTTGATCTGACATAAGGACATGAAATGCAAAACATGTTTTTCAAAAACCTCTTGACATGTCCCTCATGCCATGTCACTGCTTTACTTTGCCATATCCAATCTCTTGTCCCATTGTCTCCATAATAAAAGCCCTTTGTCTTCCCTCTATCCATCATCATTTCAGCAAGCCTATTTATTCACTTGACATATTCCTTGCCTTGCTAGACACTAGGGGCAAAAATCATAAAAATCAAAACAAAAAAAATCAAATAAAGTCCTAAGGAAAAAAAAAAACAAATACTAAAAAATCAAATAATGTCCTGAAAAAAAATCCCTAAAAATCAAATAATGTCTTGAAAAAAATCCCTAAAAAGTCAAATAAAGTCCTGAAAAAATGAACAAATTTTTTTTTTTTCAAAACATCAAAATCCAAAAATTAGTCCTTTGGCATTTTGCATTTTTTCAATAAATGGTACCCTTTGTGCATAGACAGATCACTGAGCATACATCCAATGACAATCGATCAAACATTTGTGTAGACAACAAACAGATAACATGTTACAACACTGCGCTTTACTGAAATCATGCGTTAATAGATGAATTTTTCAATCAAACCAGACATTCAAACTGATCAAAATTGTCATATCAATCAATCAACATCAATATCATTTGTCCTTGCCACTATTATCATGGGTCTTATATAGGGTGTGGTATACTCGAAACCAGACTGTGTCCTATCTTAGATGGGGTACTGCATTCCCTGAAACCAGACAACATGATCATTCTTGTTTTCCACCTTTGATAATGGCAATCAGACTGTTTGTTTGACTTGGTCAAATTTGTGCATCTTATCTTTTCACTGATTTATCTTTGGTTTTGATCATGTTCCTATGTTGCTCAAGGATGTCACTGAGTGATTTAGAGTGACTAGGATGGTTCATGGTCCCTTTCTTTTTTTTTGGTGTTTGCTGTTTGTGGAATGTTTGTCACAAACTAGGGCAACTATATCATTGGGTGTCTGTGATAAGTACGTTCGCTCTGTGAATGCCGCACATACCTCAACCCTTGAGGTATGCACCCTAGGATGATTCACTCATTCCTTGTGTGCGATGTGTCTATCTTTTGCAATAGAGGTTGCGTTTCAGCTCTATCCTTCAATGCCATGATGCTCTGCATCCACTTTGCTACATGAAATAAAGGTTCTCACCTACTTCTGTGCATTGATGAAAGCAAGTTTTTCTTCATCTCTAACTGTCCTCTGTCTCATTTCTTCTTACTAACATTTCTTCCATCAGTTTGGGCATTCAGTTTGATCTAGTTCTCTGATCTCCACAAAAAAAAACAAAAAAACATAAGTTGCATCCTGCATTCATTGGTTAGTACATTTGCATTATATCAAGCATTTTATCCATTTCATATTATAAATGCATCCAAAAAATATAAACACCATTCATACATGTTCCAAAGATAGTACATAGATAGTGCATAAGACATCCATACATGGAACTTAAACATAAGCCATAACACATTGCATTCCATCATATAGCTGCATATCATATCATATATCAAAACAATATCAGAGTACAAAATTGGACTATCTATCCTAAGTATGGCCCGTAGGCTGAATACATAATGTCACACTATATATGTCCCATCATAAGGAGCACGTGCCTCTGTCACTGGGTGCTCCCTCTGTCCTCCTCATCCCTACCATGTCTCAAGGATGATGTCCCTCCTGCCCTGGGTTCTGGCTATGGTGGTCTTCTAGGTCCACTCACCCCCATGCTACTCACTGACCTCCGAGAGCGTGGCTTGCTCTCTGTCCCCGACCGTGACCAATATGATGCTGCTCTCTACTCTGGTGGAACTGCACTCTCATATAGTGTCCTCCAATGGGATATCTCATCTCCGGTCTCTACCAACATCTGTGCCATCTCACGTGCACTGGAATCCCTAATTGACCCAATATACTCGGTCACTCTCTACTCTGCTTGTTGTGCCTGGGCTATTGCTGTATCTCGAGCCACTGTTAGTCTGGCTATCTTTGCTTTGAACTGATCCTGCTCTATCCTCAAGATAGCATTCTGTCTCTCTAATGTCGCAATGTGATCATGCTGACTCATTATGGTGGCCCTACATATCTCCATCTCCTCTATGCTAGCTGTCTCCAGCTCTATGGGCATATCCTGCAATGACTCCTGATTGGCTAGATCTGGCTCATCCTCCTCATCTTCATCTCCATCCTTATCATCCCCTCCATCCTCATCATCATCTCCATCCTCATCATCCCCTCCATCCTCATCACCTCTGTCCTCGTCATCCCCCTCATCCTCATCACCTCCCTCATCCTCCTCTCCATCCTCATCATCTTCGTCCTCCTCTCCAGTGAGTGGGAAGTCCTCTTGTCTCCTAGGTACTGGAATATCAGGGTCTATCAATGGCACATGCCATCATTGTGCAAACCATCGCTCATACTCCTTTATCATCCTAGCATCTACAACATCTGATCTCCAATCCCACAATCTCTGTTGTAGCTGTGTGAAGTCGGTAGATGCTATGTGTGGCTGAATCATCCTCCCCCACTGACTCGTCTCTCTGTGAGATCGGGCAAAGTGTGTAGTCCCTCTTGGTACATCCTGCCTCTCTCCAAACTATTGTCTGACTCTCTCTGGCAGATACATCTCAATCACTCTCTGGTGGTTCACTGGTTGCCCAATCAGGTACCTCTCTTGTCTGCAATACGGTAGCTCATCACTATGATCTGACCATCCAGGGAAATCCTGATATGGCCTCCATGTGAACTCTCTCAATCTATCTAGCTCATGTCGCCAATACAGTATGTATCCAAATGGACCCTATCTCAATGTACCCCCATAGTAGTACACATATGGTCGATGTGGTACTACCTGTCTCTCTGCAATCGGTCGACATATGGCTATGTGCTCAAATGCCCATACCTGTAACAGTGTGACCCCATAGCTCAAAGTCTGAACCATCTGATACACTATCTGATACAACTGAGAATACAGTATGGCAAGCACACATGGTCCCCATGCATATATAGTCCCCTCTGTCACCATCCGCTCTAGCACTCTTCCCCATCCAATAGGGAATCCATGTCCTCATCTATCACCTGCTAATAGGCATGCTATAACCACTGCTATCACCACATAATGCTGATCATACTCTGCTGCCATGGTCTCCCAGCCAATCTCCCTCTCTACGATATCCAGATCATCTGCGTCGCACTTGAATAATCTTCACAAAGTATCTCTCCCTATCGCTGGGTCATATACTATCATCTCCCCATGAATCGGAATGCAGAGGATACACCACACGTCCTCTAGTGTCACAGTCACCTCTCCAGTCAATAGATGGAAAGAAGAGGTCTCTGAATGCCATCCCTCTGCCAATGCGGTAAGCAGTCCTATGTTTTCCCTAATCTCAGGCATGAATGTAATATAGTATAATCCAATTCCTGCTAATGTATCTCTATCCGTACTCCTGAGTCTATGTCGCAACATGAAGCAGTCGGGTCTATTCTCCCGTGTAATCAATGAACACTATTGACTCTGCATCACAATTGGGGCACACTTTGTCAATTTTAGGGTTTTCTCCTAAGGGCTGCATTTCCTTGTTTCATGCACAAATCAAGGTTTTTCTTATCTATTTTGACCTATCCTACCCTTATCCCTCTTTTCGGGATCATCCGCGCACTGTTTTCGGTCAAATTAGGGTCCTAAGTGCACAACTACGCTTGTGTACCCTATCTTGCGCATGTGCAACATCAAGTTGTTCCTGTGTACCCTACATAGGTGTACAACATCCTCACACAGGCGCAGAATGCGCCCACATAGGCACAAATGTCCATTTTTCCATTCCCTCTGGGCCCTGCAATGTCCTGCATTCAAGCAAAATTCATGAAATTGACAATATGGGTTTTTGAGCTACATACCACTGCTCCCACATCGTCCGATCGTCTATAGGTGTGTACACATTCCCCAAGGTGATATACCATTGGAATGTTCGCCATCTCTCTGCAAGTGTCTTTTTCCTGAGCAACAATTCCTCCACTTCGGCTAGTGCAAATGAGCTCTTTTCCTTCTCCTTGTCTCATTTATAGATCTTTGTCAGTGCCTAGATGGACATGCATGCTCTCCATCTTATGTTGGTCATGGTCTTTTGCTCCTTCTATTGCTTGTAATTTGTGCATCCAACCTTCAATTCTTGATCTGTTCGAACCTATCATTTTCTATTATTCTTATTGACAAATTGGCCTCTTTTCTGGATATTTCCGGCCAATTCCTTGAGGGGGCATGCATATGTCATTGTTATTGTTTGGGGAATTTTCATTATTGTTCTTTGAAACAACGCTTAGAATCACATTGTCTCAAAGAGGGGCAAAATGTAGACGTCTAAAAATGGTCAACGCTTGCAGAGTCATACTTTAACATCTGCGCATTGCATTATTTTAGGGTTTTTGCGTTGCATTAACATTTTTTCTATGTTGTACACTTGGTCTTTATCATTTGCGAGCATCGAGTCCTTCTTCTACATTCCTCATTTTTCTCACTTTCGAATTTGGTCTTGTCGATAACAATCTTCAGTCATGATTTTGGTTGATCTTATCCTGTCGCATCAATGTGTGTGCTCATTTGTCATATTTTGGATATCGTCAATTCGATTTCATTTTGGACATCATCAATCCTAATCGATGATAGAATTAGGGTTTTGTCCTCTTGTCAATCTTGTCATTTTGCAATCGATTCGTCATCGATCCTTGTCCTGGTCAATCTTGTCATTTTGCAATCGATTTGTCATTGATCATTGTCCTTTTCAATTGATGCAATTTGGATCAATTAGTCATTGTTCCTCGTCAATTGGTGCCTATCAATTTGATCTCTTTATCAATCTTGGTCAATTTGTCAATCAATCTCAATCATTTATCAGCATTGGTCCTTTGTCAATCGGAATCATGATCGAATCGACATTAATTTCTTGTTGTCTTGACCTAATTCTTTGTCCTCTTATTTCTATGGTTTTATGATTTGATTATTTAATCCTTTTCTTCTTCTTAGTGGGTTAAATAAATCTATTTATTTAGTCCTAGGTCTTTTTCATGAATTAATTAATGGATGAAAACCTATTAATTAATTCACCTAATTCCTATTTCATCTTTTTCCTCAATTTTTCCAATTTACTAATTTCTCGTAATTCTTAATTTCTATTTCTCCTATTTTCTTCATTTTTTCTAATATTTCCCCTAATTTCATGGGAATGGCATTTCAATTTTGTCATAATTTGTCATAATTTGTCAATCAAACAATCTTGCATAGAAAATGTCAATTTTGTCATAATTTGTCATATTTGTCATTCTTGATTTGAAATTTCCTTTCAAATCTCTTCATGCTAATCTTGTCATCTCTCCAATTTGTCTATAAATTGGATGATTTTCTTCAATCAATAGATCTAATCACATTTTCAGAGGATCAATCATGCTTCTAGTATCCTTACGCTATCATTTCATCTTGTCAATCTTGCTTTCATACTATGCTTTTGCATTTGTAGGTGAGATCCACAAACAAAGTAATTTGAAGGAGAAAGAAGGACAATGGAGAATTATGGAGGAGATATTCGCATTTGTAATGGTTTGCATTTGGTTTGATTATCTTGTCTTCATACCTCTATTGAATGTTTTTAGGATTTCTTATCATTGCAATCTAGTTTTTGTGGTTGAGCTAGTCTAATATATTTATTGCTTTGATGAATTCCAAATTCCTATCTACAAGGTGAAAGGGTACTAAATGAATCGGTAAGACTAACAATTGTCAATTCGAATCAAACGAAGTGACCAATTGATATCTCCCATAGGCAGTACATCACTTACTCATGCCGATAAAAGGAACTTGTCACATCGAACATATTATTGAAAATTTAAAATTTATTGAGCATTAGGTGTTGAAAGTGACAATAATGCTACACAGTCGGAGTTCTCTGAGAAGAATAATCGCAGACATCTCAACGAGGGATCAAGACATAGAATTCAAGCAATAAAAAGTAAGCAATTGAGGTATTTTTATTGACTTTGTGAAATTCATTTTTGAATTGTGCTATCTCATTCATAAAATGAAGTCCTGCAACATCAAATGGAAAAAGAAGAAAAGGGGAAACTAGTAAAACTAAAGGAAAAAAGAAGAAGACACAAAAGGAGAAACCTTCGAAGCAACAAGAGGTAGTTGAATTGAAAGAAAAGGTCGAAGAGAGGAAGTTAAATCAAGACCTAATTGACCAATTACCTGGTTCAGGGGATATGGCTTGGAGAGTCATTGAATTGAACCCGTATTAACAAATTTGAAGACAAGTACCACAACGTAGGAGATATATGGACTGATATCTGGGGGTTCAAATTGTTCCTCTTCCATTACTATCGAAGTACCAAACATGAACTGATTTTCAATCCATGGAGGATGAATCTAGGAAAGATAGCTATCACAAATGTATTCATAAATGTGGACCTAATCAGGCTTTTGGCCGGATACTACAATTCAGACCTTGGGGCTATTTGTGGCCTATAGGGAAAACCATTTGTTCTCTTGTCCAAAACTTTAATTAAGGATTTTTTTGGTTTTGAGGATGTGTATGACCATCAACTTGTTTATCAGGATTAGAATAATGAATATTGGAGACTAGACACCACCTACAAGGGTTGGAAACTTTCATTATACAGACCAAGAGTGGATGGGCATACAGTACCATTGACAGATGATGATGGGCCGCCATTCACTGTGGACCTATTTGAAAATTATTTTAGATAAACATATTATACTATGGGATAGGTGTTAGGGATTGAAGTCCCTGATCTCATGACAATTGAGTCTATGGTGATAGATGCTGATGTCTAGAGTCACAACCCTAGGAACTTTGACTATGCAACATTAGTCTATAGATTGATTGACCTAGCCCTTACATCAGCAAAGAAGAACCCTTCTTAGATATTCCTAACACATTAATTTGTTCTAATGCATATGGTCCTGTATTTTGGGTATGAAAGGGGTATGTGGCCAGAGGAGTTAAGAATACAACGGCTTGATCAAGAGAGAAAACCATTACCAATTCAATTATGGACATTTATTTGGGACAATAGGTTCGCTAGGTCCAATTATCCTTATTTTGAAGAATATTTTGTAAAAACTATTTTTCAAGATGTTCAACCACCCATGTGATCACTCCTTATTATATGAGATCGAAAGGTTCTTGAGGCCAAAGGACTGTGGTGGCCCAGAGACTGTGAAGCACAATCAGGGCAATTGGTATTTCTATTCAGATGCTACTATAATAAGGGTTTATGGTTTCAAGGATACACCATTTATATTGCTAATAACTATACCAGACATAATAGTTTAATTGGAAATAGTGAGGCAATTAGACTATTCTGATGTCATGAACTTAAGGTGCTATGAAAAATAGTCTTTCATGCAAGAAACTTTGCACTTTGGTGATTTCACTGTGCTTGCCAAAGAAGGATACAATCAGATGTTGGGTAGGCTAACACATTATAACATGAACAAGGATATGCCAAGGAAGAATTTTGACCCGAAAGGATTCATTGATAATGCCAAGAGAGCGCAAAAGCTTAGTGGGCACACCCACAAACCTTGCTTGGAAGAAGATGTAATAAGAAACTTGGATGAGGAAAATGCCATTAGGGCTATTGAGAATTATAATATGGATGTGGAAGCTAGGATAAGAGAAATGCAAAGTGTGCAACTCCTTTCCTCTGCAAGTGAGGAGTCATCTGATGAGGAGAGTCCACCTCAAAAGCATAATAGGATTTCAGTCTCTAGGATTGAATCATATCAACTAATGAATAGAGAATCCGAGGTTAAAAAATCTATGGAGGAGGATTCTAGACAATTGGCTTGCAATCTTTTTTATCTCTGATGGTAGTTCATCAAGTCACATGAATTTAAATCTTTTTTGTATAAATTGAAAGGAAAAGTAGTAAGAGAAACAATTGATGATATCACTGACAACAATGAAAGACATCTTCTAGAGACTTTAAGGATGGACATAGAGCATGAAATGGATACAATGACTCCTGAAAAAGGGAGAAAACTCTTGGGAGATGTAGGAGTATTGATATTTTCGGTATGGGATCTAAAATCTGCCTTGGTATTTGATAGTTTCTTGCATAATTGTGGTGTAAAACATAAGCTGAGTCCTATAGGAGTGACTCAAATATTTGTTGGATCGGGATATAATCCAGATGAACATTCACTCTGGATTTGGGCATTATATCTACCACATAAGAAACCCATGGTTGTAGACACTGAAAAAATTTTTTGGCATGTAATGACTTTTAAAGTGGGAGAAGTAGATCTTGTAGTCACTGCAGATTTGGGCATCAACATAGCCAAATTTAAATAAATCTCAAATCCAATTGGTCATGAAGGAAAATGTTGCTTATAGGCTCATGAATGAATGACTAGTTAAAGAAATTGAACTCTTAAAGACATGATAAACACAGCAGAGCAGACACCTATGCTTAGACAAGGAGAAATCTCTTAACCAAAAGACAAATATAGTAAGCTTAAAGAAGAGAACCAACAATTACAAAAGCAATTGGACAATGCTCAGTTTGATATCATGTCAGTCTTCATTCAGAAAAGGTTTAACACCATGATGATATGGATGGATAAGTGTTGGACTACATGTTCAAAGAATAATCTTGCCATCTCAGAACATAATAGGTTAGGAAATTAGTTGGAAGAGAAGTTGGATGAGGTCTAAAAGAGGAGTAAACTTGACCCAACTATGATCAAGGAAATTGAACATTTGATTGAGGCCCACAACAAATATGAAGGACAACTAATGGAGGAGTCAAGATACTTTGATTTTAATGAAGGAAAAATGATACCTCCTTTGATGACTGAGGATGAAGAATTGAAAGAACAAATCATGTGGGTCTAGGAATGTCAAAAGTATCTAAATGATGTCATAAGAGAAGCCCAAAAGGGAAATCCATACACACTCAACAATCATACAAAACAAATGTTTGCTGCAGAGAGCACAGTTAGAGGGGTCATTGAAGACTGTGACACTTATCTGAGCCAGAGATATGCGGATCACTTGAAAAAAGTACACATGTTCTTAATTAGATATAAAGGCATTTAGTTATCATGTAATTAGTTTAGTTTCAAAATACTCTTTGAAGGGACTTGACCCCTCATCCTATTACAAATATGTGATGTATTCATTTTAAAGAACAATCAATAGAAGACAATCTTGTTACTCTGCAAATTTTATTTTTTCCAGTGAATGATCTAAGTGTTTTCAATTCAAATGTGAAAAGGGAAATCTTTTATTCTAGATATCAGTTCTCTTGTGATTATTACTTCAATCAAGTAGTTTTTATCTTAAATTTCCTTACAAAAAACTATTCATTATTGTAGCCATTAGAAAAATAAGACTTATTTGAGACTTTCTTATCCTTATAATTCTTGTCTTGCTGGTCTTTTCAAGTAAAAGTTAAACTCAATTAGACTAACTATTGTGACAAGAAAATAGTGGAGTAGTATTGGAAGTTGGAATAGTTGACAGATCCATTCCAGCAGAATTATTGACTCTTTAGCCCAAGAGGAGGAAGGCATTGATCAGTCATTAAGTTGCATTTAATCAATTCAAATATTTACATTTTCAATTTTAGTTTAAAGATATGAGAAGGAAACAAAAATAGGAAGTAGGGATAAATAGAAGAAGCTAAATAATTTTATCTCAGAAAAGATATATCATTTTGAGATAAACAATCAAAATCATAATATAGAAGAGAAGCACAATCTATTATAAAAAATATCATCTTGAAGAATCAGTTGGTGAAGAGGTATACCCACCTAGGTCCTGCAAAGCCTAAAGTGTAGGGAATGAATAATCCTAAAGAAACACTCTATCAGTTGGCTAAATTAGTTGGAGGGTTTGAAGATAGGATTTGGTATAACCTTATAACTTTCCAATCTGTTGATTTGGGAACCAACAAGATCCATGAAAAATTAAAAGAAAAATTATCGAAATGGACAAATATAATAATATATATCCTCTTAATCCCAAAAAATTTCACTTGATTCACTGAAAAAGAAAATGACTTGCACATTTTCCAAGAAAGAGCCCAAAAAGTAGAAGATTGAGATCTAAGTGCCGAATAAAAAAATTGCATAAAAAGACTTGAGATCTAAATAGGAGACATTAAGAGGTTTTTGACTTTCAGCAATGAGGGTTTCAAATTACCTCTAAATTTACTACAGAGGACCTCGCTAACTTCAAATTCACTGCAACAAACTCCTAATTCCTTGCCCACCTTTTCAAAAGTCTCCAGGTCCTATCTGTGAGGCCCCACCCCGACTCAGTCTGGCATTTCAGTTGTTTTTATGTTGAGACTATTATGGATGCTTTATTTTTATGCATTATGGATTTAGAACTTATATGATTCCATGATTGGGATAACATTGCTATATGTTGATGCTTCATTTATATGCTTTATGATATAGAACACTACATGATTTTTTAATAGGATGAATTTGCAGGACTTTACTATGATGATAGAAATAGGATGTATGTTTTATGTGTGGATCAAAATTATGAGAATTAGGATAATTGCTTATGTGAAATTACTTGGATATAAGATGTATTAAATTGTTCAAATGTAAATTGTATGCAACTGTTTGATGTGTATTATTATTCTTGTGTTTTATATTATATGAGGTTATTTGAAGTTACTAATGTGTAATTGAGATGCACAGGAAGTTATCCATGTGACCATGGAATATTACGGAGAACCAAACCTAGACCTATGTATGTTCGTAAAATCAGGGTTTGTCTATTTGGAGAGACAACACCCCATTTGTGTCTTATTTTATTCGTAATAGTAAATGATGCATGTGTGTTAAATGTTATTTAATTGATTTATGTAAATCCAACAAGAGACACGATTTCATGTATAATTTTGTAAAAGTATTTTCTTTGTGTCACTCGACACGTGTGGATTTATGTTTGAGTTTTTAAATTTGTCTTTTGGAGGGAATTGTTTAACTATAGCTTTTTCAATTAATGTAATGTGATTCCATAAATGCCTTGGGTAAAGAATCTTTGGGATGGTCAACATAGGTTTGACCCGAAAATAAACTTCAGAGGGGTTAAAAAAGGGTTAAATGGACACCTAGGGGTAGTTTAATAGGGTTTCCTAAAGCCCATAAGGTATACCTAAGGGTTAGGGGTAATTTTAGGCAAGTTTCTACTCCCATGTGACCTTTTAGACACCCTAAAAAGTGACTTTTCTAAGTTGTGCGAAAATTGAAATTGGAAGGCTTGAACTAAGTTGTAAACCTTCCTTTTCGAATGAGAGTTCCCTTTCCCACTTTACCTTACCTTCCTTTTTAGTTTTTAGAAACTTGTGAGAACTCTCACAAAGGGCTTCTTAAGCAAGAATTAGAAAATTAGTGGGTAATCACCCACTCTCCATTTTTGGAGACAAAGAATTTTTGAAAAGAAAAAAGATAGATTTGGGATTGAGAATTTGGCTAAGTGTATAAAGAAAAGACTTGTGGAATTAGGCTGCTCATCCTCAACAAAACTAGCATACTTTTGGGCAGTTTAAGGTTGGTTCTACTTTTCTTGTCATGTTTTCTTATTGCATGTTGTTTTGAAAGAAATGCTTGTGTAAAAGACTAGTTTTCTTGCATGTATTTCTTGGAAATTTATTTGGTGTTTTGTGCTTATGCAATGTATGTGTTTTGGGAGTAATCAAGACCTCCTCCTCTTGGGAGAGAGGATGGTCTTGAGGGTGGTAGAAGTGACAGCCCTCGAGTGAGAGGCTCTCATTATGAGAGTGATCACAAGGGATTTTATGTGACCCTTGTTGCATGGCTTGTTTATGCATTGGGGGTCATAAGGAGGGAAATAAGGCATTAATGCCTTGGGGGGGCATAAGGAATATGGAGTTGTTATACTTGATGTATTTGGTTTTCCTTGAGGTGGCTATATGTTTTACCATGCTTGTAGTCTCCTCAGGGTCCTTGGTCCACTACCACCCTTGATAAGACATCACAAATGTGTGGTGCAGTGTAGCTTGGGTTGGGTTTGTGTTTGTATATTTTCTTGTCTTTTGTGTTTGCATGTGTGTTACCTGTCTAGGGCTTGGTTCTCCAAGCTCGGGGGTGGCTACCAGTTAGCCTAGGCTGGGAGGTGAGCTCTCCATGGTCATAGATTTTGATTTAATTGCAGGTTGTTAGAAGAAAATAGCAGGACAAGTAGATGTGGCTGGATTTAGTTATTGCAGAAAAAAGAAAAGATTTGGATATGTATTTATTACTTTCCTCATTTATTAGAAATGAGAGTCCTAATTGTAAAGTGACAAGAGTATCTTGGAGATAAGATTTGAATATTTGTAATAGTCATATAAGTTGTATTACAGAAAAGAAAATGATTGTTTCTGAAAGTAGTTCCTAAAGTTTTGAAATAAATATTGTGTATAGGATATTTTGAAAAGGAAAAAAATTGTTATTTTCCGTATGTATCTGAAAACGATTTATTTGAAAATAAATGAATTTGATTTGCATGCATGTAGAAAGCTGAAAATAAAAGCAATTAGATCAATTCATGGAAATGTAAAAGTCATTTTATTTAATTCTGTAAATTTTATTTTATCTGTGATTTTTTTTTTTTTAATTTGCAGAAAATAAGAGCAAAGATTTTATAGCCATCTCTGAGGTTATAGATTAATAAATTATAGCTATATTTAGTTGCTATTAATTTTATTAAAATTTATCATTTAAATAAAATGACAATCATAATTTATTATAGTTTTATTTTAATAAAATCCAGATTTATTTACTTCTTGGTGAATTTATTAAACTTGGTCATTTATATGGTTGATGTTAAAATTTACTAAATACTGTCATTATTTATACATGGAAAATAAAATCTACAGTTAAACAGTTTAAAAGAAATAATGAAATTACTTTACTTTTGCTGTAAGTAAATTGGGATTTAAATAATCCATCTATTTTATTTTTGCATCTAGGAAATTTATGAAAAGAAATAAATCAAAAGAAAACAATATAATACTTCAGTATTCTGTTCGAATACATACCTGAAATCAAAATACTATGGTCTATTCATTATATAATTTCTGTTATGTAATATATATATATATATATATATACATATATACACATATATATAAATATATATGTATATATGTATATAAATGTATATATGTATATATGTATATAAATGTATATATATATATAAATACCTATGAAAATAAATATATATATACTTATATACATATAAAAATGTATATATATATATATATATATAGTTTTTGTTTTTTTTTTAAATTAAAAAAAAATTTGCAAAGAAAAAGAAAGAGGGGGCGGGTCGGGCCGAACCCTACTATGTTTTCACACAGTGGGCAGCGCCCAAGGTACCGCCACTATGTGAGCACATAGTGGGCAACGCCCTTGGCACCACCACTGTGTGTTCACACAGTGGCTGTGCCTGCGACACGACCATTGTGTGGTCACACAATGGGTGGCGACAGCCGAGATAGACTGCCGCTCCCCCCCTCCAACAAACAATGCCTCCGCCCATCTACCATAGCCGTCGCCGAGGTTCCCATTCGGCCCTGCACAAAATCCTTAATAAAAAAAAAATATAAAACCCTAGCTTGGGTAGGGCTAGGGTAGTAATAAGAAATGATAAATTATAAAAAAAAAAAAGAGTATTTTATAATGCAAATTCCTAGTTAGGGTTTGCATGGTTTTTCTTTTATAAATTTGGGAAAATTGTTATATAATTTAAATATATGGCTAAATATAAATATATATTTATATATAATTATATATATATAAAATCAAGTGGGCAAACACTGATTTTTAATCAACCTAAGGGTATTTATTTAAAAAAAAAAAGAAATTGAGTTTTAATTAACATACTTGGTTATAGTTTTTTTTGGAATTAAACCTTATAGGATGTTTTTTCGTCATGGGCTTAATTGCACCTTAGTTAATTTAATTTAAGCACATTTTAATTATGGATTAAAATGGATGCTAGAAGAATAATTTTAATTAGTTTTCTAAAATCAATTAATGGCTTTCAGAGATTAATTTTGCTTGCGCCAATTAATTATCTAAATTAGTTGATTGATTAAATTCGAGTAGACAATAAAACTATTCACTCAGAATTCCGCATTTAATTTTAATTATATTTGAATACTTGAGCTAGTAGATAAAGTTAACTCTAAACATAGTTAAGACAAAATATGTTTTAGTATTTAATATTTGTCAAATTAAGATTTAAGCTATGATTTTAAAAAAAAATTATCTCGTTCTTGCCCTAAATTTTGGGCATGACCCTATCCAAAAAATCTTTTTTTCGCACATGAAAGTGCTTCAATATCTGTCCATGAGAATAACAAACGTAACTAGTGATATTCAATGATGATACATTCAAGGCACATTCAAGGCACATTCAAGTAACTAGTCATATTTAATAATGACACATTCAAGGCACATTAAAATAACTAGTGATATTCAATGATGACACATTCAAGGAACTCTTTGATCAAATAACAGTAGTAAGACCTGGGATAAGATAGTGTGTTATCTGCAACAAACTATGATATGATCAAATCCAAAGATTATGGACAATAATAAGCTAAAATCAATGACAAATAACAATAATAAGCCAAGAATCTTAGATTAATAAATACAACAACCAATACATAGTAATAGATTCAATCTTTTAGTACCGAAGAGCACTACAAGTTAACGGCTCAAAAACTGCAGAAGGACAATATAATGAAGAATATGTGTCCTTAATCAAAATGACACTATCATATGTTTCCAATATACTTTGATATGATAGTCAAATATTGGTTAATTTAAACTATATATTTTAAATAAGATTTTTTTTTTTTTTTGTTTTTTTGTTTTTTTGATCGGTAAGAGGCCGAGGCCAAGAATTTCTCGCCTCCATTTTAAATAAGATTTAATTGATTATATAGAAAATATAAATGGAATTATGTCCAATTTACATGAAGATAAATGATAGTTATTGCTAAAATCAGTTTAAAGTGTATTCATTTAGGGACCTTTCATTAAATATTCTCAACTTTCACATCATAAAAAGATCTTAAAATATTAATTGTTTGTAATGATAAGAATTTGGTTGTTACACCTTCCTTTACTATTTTAAAAATCGCATCGACCAAAATATTGTGTAGCAGTAGTATGGAGTGCATTTCATCTATTTTATGCCCAAAGATTTCATCATACCACTTTCTTTTCAAAGGCACCCAAAATTTGATGTGTAGTTACTTCCAAAATATCTAAAATAACCTTACTTCTTGGTGTTGGCATTAGTTCTAAGATTTTATAACAAGGTTTCTATAGTTTAAATGTCTATATTAAAATATCCATTACACCCCCAACATTCAATTGTTGTGCTGGTATATAAGAAATATATGCATATCAAACCTTGTTCCTAAAATCTTTATTTTTTGAAATCATGGAAAAATTACATAATTTAAATGAAGGCAACCAAAAGAATGCAGAGAGATAAAAAAAATCTATAGAGAAACTATTTTACATACCTCAAATACAAAATTGTAGAATGGAACAAGAAAAAATGGCAAATCAGGGAAATAATGAAAGATCCACACAAAATTCTTATACAATGCAGTCCAGTTGAAGAATTTTCATTCAAAACACGATAGTGAAGGGGTTGTTATGATGATTTGTTTGAAGTTTCATAAGTTAAATTTAGTCACTACCATATAAACAGTGAATAAATTTAAGAGCCCGATGAATTGCCAACATAGCATGAGGATGTATGATGTTAACAATAGAAAAATGATATTATGATGATGGCAAAACTACAAAAAGTTTTGATCATATTTGTATTGAGCATGAAAGCAACTAGCTTGAGCCCATGAATGATAAGCATCGTGTAGTAGAGTACCAACCCTTGTTGAACACGGATGTCACATTTTTTGAGGCTCGATCAGTGAAAGGAGCCATCCTCTTTGCTTCATAAGTAGGTGAAGAAATATGAATGCACAAAGTTGGTAATGGTGGCTAAAGTGATATATTTCAGTTGAAGGATTTTCATTCAACACAAGATAGTGAAGGGGCCGTTAATGACAGTAATATACGTGCAAATTTTGTTTGCATATTTGTATAAAACATGGCATGAGTTGAAAAGTTTAAAAATTAAATATGAAGTGATTTTGATTCACCATTTTGTGTATAAGTAGAGAGGAGAGGTCGATGTCTTTGTTTATTTTCCTAAAAAACAATGATGAAATGGGTCATGGTTATTATTACAACCATAAGTTGAATACATGAGATCTTCCTTAACTCAAATGAATGATAGTGTACTGATTTCTTCAAAACTTGCTACTTTATTCCCTGGCTCTCTTTCCTCTCAGCTACATAAGACTATTTTTACTTTTAAAACTATTGATTTGGGTTGGTTGAGTTCTTGTTTCCTTTGTAAGAACAAACATTCCAAAAGGAGATACCTATACTTATTAAGGCCCTAGTAGTTTGAGGTCAGAAGATACCAGGGGTTCTAACCACTTTGGGGTGAATATGAATATAGAGTTTAACATGAAGAGTATGGTAGGCTAAGGATCCTTCCAAGGTCAAGAGTTAGAGATGCTACAAGACAGTATGATGTTTGAATCAAACACAATGAAAAAAAGTATCAAAATGATAGTGATGTGTTAGAGAAGGGTATTCTTGCAGTCAAGAGGTTTTATCTCAATTTTCACAATCAAGTGACAAAGAGCTTTAAAAAAGTCTTTCAATGATAATAATAAAACATAGTATTTTGAATAGTCACAACTTTTAGAAGAGAACATGCCAGATTCTCACAATCAAGAGTCACTGCTAGAAGACATTAATGCTTGCATGAAAGATTGTAGCAACATTCGAGACAAACCATTGCAACCCTAGCACATATATGAATGAATGAATAAAGGTTTGTTAGAAAATCCATCAAAAGGGAAGAGATATTAAATCACGAGGCTTATCAAAGCATGCATTGCAGTAGATACTATGATTGAATCAAAAGAACATAATACATAAAATCCTTAAAAAGGTTATAAAGCCACACAAGACAATTGTGAAGAGAAAGATGCAGTCACTTGAAGGGTCTAATAACCTTGGAGAGTGATAGTGGTTAGTCTAAGGGCATGATAATGAAGATAAAAACCCTCAAGGTTAGACAAAGACAATCCAATCATGAAAGTATAGTGAAGAAAGACAAGTAAATGACCTAGAACAGTAATATAGAAGCACTATCAAAGAAAAATCCCTATCAAAAAGTTAGGATAGTCATGGGCGATGGATGCAGACCTTAGAAGATGAGAGCAATTTTGAATGCTTAAAAGAAAATTTGACTTGAAAAAAGATACTTTATAGACATGCCTATATATTAGCAGTAGTTTGCATCCCAAAACTTTCATTTTTGGAACATTTGGGAGTCTCTCTTTGCATGAAATAATTTATTTCCGACATCTGAGCTCTTGGAATCTAATCAATAATTTGATCATCATGCAAAATAAGATGACTATATATGAATGCATCTCTATATTTATCAATAGGCATGCTACCCTTGTTGTGACTATTGCTTTGAAAGTAAACAAGGAAAAACCAGGAGCAAACAATACATTTAATGTTAGAGGAAAGATGAATACATACCCGCTGGCCTTAGAGTAGCTAAAGACAAAGGTAGACATGAGATGAAAGCATATATTCTCTGAATAAGCTATGGCTTGGAGATGAAAATGTTAGGTCCCAGAGACAACTGAGAGGGGGGGTGAATCAGTTGTCCAATAAATTCAACCAAAATTAACTTAACCAAAACTTAATGCTTAATGTCGGTAGACAATTTTATCAGTTAATTGCGGTACCGGTAAAGATTAATGTATGAAATAGAAAGACAATAACATCCACAACACAACACAAATATTTGTATGTGGAAACCCTGTAAGGGGAAAAACCACGATGGGAAGCCTTACCCACAATCAAATGATACTACTGTAGATAGTATGTGTGTACAATATGGAGTCTGCACATGTAGAAAGGCCAGATGCCTAGAGCTCACTGCTCAATCACAAAATGGGAGTCACACTGACTATGATTGGATGGTTAAATCCAATGATAATGAACTACATAAAATAGCATCTTCATATGCTAGATTTAGTATTGGTTTAGCTTTGATTGCCTTCACAAAAAACTTCCTTCAATCTTCAAATAATGTCTGTGTGTGTAGCTCTGCTTATTTTTCAATATACCTTATTACAATCCTTTTTCTTATTGCATATCAATCTCATAAATGAGATCTTAAATTTGTGTCATAACCTAAGACCAATTGAATAGGTCGGCTCACTAAAAGATATTACAATAAAATTAATTACAAATAAATCAATAAGCGATGCATCATGTCGGCTCAATGCATTTACAATAATAATAAATCATCTCCATAACATGTTGTGCTGATATAGAATATATATGCTTGTCGGTGCATAACCCGGACCTATTTGTCGGAAACAACAAATATGCAAACCCGAATAGAACAATAACAAAATTGCCAAAACCAAGTGATCGAATAATTTCTTCAACATAACCAAGTAGTCTCCAAGTTATTCCAAGTGCCGGTAAACAATATAACTTGTCGGTGAACCAAATACCGATGACTGTGCATAAGTCACTGACTTACCGGTGAACAAAACCAAACATCTCCAAGTGCTGATAAGGTTGACAAGTGTAATGTAGATAAAATTGGCACCATTCATTTGCCGCTTGATATGCTAAAATGTTTTTAAGACAAAAATCCACTTGGCGCCATTCATTTAATGTCTATCTTTATTTTTTATTTAAGGCAATCAAAATACTTTTAATTTTTAATTTAAGATAATTTAAATAATAATTTAAATGTTTAAGAAAATAATTATTTTGTCTTTAAAAATTGTCTTAAACCTCCTTTTTATGTAGTAGTGGTGAAATGTTATTACTTTTATTATAAAAATAAAATATAATATAATACATATGCTAATATAATTATTTATTATTTATAAATAAAATTAATATTTAAAATAATTAATAATTTACAAACAAAAATATTACAATCGATCATTTAAAAAAAAAATGTATTATAAATCAAAAGTTATGTATAAATGCGCATAGAATATAAAGTACCTAGTTTGAAAGCAATGTTGTTTCATTTTCAATGAAAATCTAAATAGGGGAAAGTACCTAGTAGTTGAGCACGTTCCAATTATTGTGATAGAAATTATTGATTTAATGCCCCATACTTGTTGATTTAATGTCCAACTTTTGTATAACGTGTTATCAAATGAGGGATACCTCATGACTAATAGTATAGAGCAATAGTAGTAATTTATTTAGTCATTTTTATTTATGTGACTAATCATTTAGTTGTGTTTCTTACCTAATGACCAAATTAGTCATTTATTTAGTCATTTATTGTTGTGTTTTCTTACCCGATGAACAAATTAGTCATTTATTTAGTCATTTATAGTTGTGTTTTCTTACCCGATGACCAAATTAGTCATTTATTTAGTTGTGTTACAAATAATGACCAAAATTTGGTCATTTTTACTTATCGTGAGTAAAAATTGTAGTCACTTGGTCATTTATAGGCCATATTTCTACTAGTGAATGCTCTAGTGCATGGCGGGCTCATGATCACGCCATCCACTATTTGAAGGGCATACAAAATTGTGAGGAAACAATGATGTGGGTCAGGTGAAAGCCTGACACACATCATAGCCATGCCTTTGGGGTGTGTTGGGTTTTAAAACTTGACTCACACCATCAGTTGGGGTTTACAAAATATGAATCTAAGAAAAGGGAAAAAATGATAATGTAGGTAGAATGTCATAGTATACACCAGAGTTAAAGCATTAGTGTATATTGTGATATTCAACCTTGCCACCATGGTAAACCAAATATTTGATGAAAAAGGGGAAATTATGAGGGAAAGACTAAGAATACATACCATAGAATAGAAGGATCCAAGCTCTATCCAAAAGAGATTGATGCCTTGCGAATCACCCACACAAAAATGAAGAAAAATAAATTACTTGCTTTTAAAATGAAGGGGTAAGAAACCTGAAAAGAGCTAAACTCTTAAAATCATTAATTGCAAATATGTGATTCATAATGGTGTATTTCGGACTTATAAGTCCAATTTACACAAGAAAAGACTACCAAGTGCAATTTCAAGTTTAAAATCCAATTTTGCACCTAAGGACTAAAAATGGTTTAGAGTCGGATTTAGAACCTAATTTAGCACGAAAACAAGAAAAAGTCATTTTTAAGTTAAATTTTGAATTTTAACTAAAAAGGTGAGATTTTTGAGAATGAACACTAAGTATTCAAGGATGAGTGAGGCAACAAAAATGCCTCAAAAACCAAAACTTGGAGAAAAGAGGACAAATTTAAGAAAAATTCATAGGGGGTTACCTTGTTTTCTCTTGAATTGCAAACAAGGATAACACGAAAGACCAGGGCGACCTGCAACATGGTCTCAAAAAATCAAGTTAACCTTCTGGGAACATATCCAAATCATCTTCTTCTGCTTATATCTAGGTCAGTGTCTCTGTATGATGGCTATAGCTCACAGTTTATGCCCGATCTCTTCAATATTCACCCATTTACCCTAATTTAAGCATTTTCACAATTCAACTTAGAAAGAGGGAATAAAATCCTAATAGAGGTGGAATCTAATTAGAATTTCAAAGCTCTTCCCTTAGAGGGATTAATCCTAGATATATTAGGTCCATCTCCCTTTCAATGTGATGGTATTTTAAGAAAAAATAGTGGTTTTATTACTATAATTGGTGAAACCCTAATTTTCACCATTACACTTATTAACAAAGGGAATATCAAGTTCATCTCAAAAGCAGGGGACCCTGAGAATATTTGCAATTGGTGGCCTATAAGATTACTCAATGTTTTCTACAAGATCATTTCTAAATCATTGGCTCTTAATATACGCCATCTCCTCCCTCAGATTGTCCGGCCTAAGTAGATAGGCTTCACTAAGTCTAGATTTATTCTGGACAACAATATTGTTATTTGGGAAGGTATGGAGTGCGCTTGATGCTCCAAGAAAAATGCTATTTTTTTCAAGATAGACTTTGCTAAAGCTTATGATCGTATTGAATTTCCTTTTATTCTTGCTAGGCTCTAGGCCTTACGGTTTGGTCCTTGCTTCATTCAATCTATGCAAATGCTTTTTGGGGCTTCCTCATCTTGTATCACCATCAATGACCAACAATCTTCAACTTTTTGATTGTTTTGATCCATTTGTCAAGGTTGCCTGTTGGCTCCCTCTTTGTATTTGTTGGCTGCTAAAGGTTTTGATTACCTTCTTATAGTTGCCATCTCTATTGGGCATGTCAGGAGGATTTCCTTGCCCATGTCACCTACTCAGCTTGTCAATTACAAATGATTCCTTCCTCACCCTCATTGAGGATGAAGATAATGTTCATGAAGCTCTTCAATGCCTTGATAATTTCTATTTGGCTTCTTGGTTGGTGATTCAATGGCACAAAACCCAGTATTACAGACAATCCTTTCTCCTGACCCCTCATTGGATTCTCCAATACTGGTGGAAATGGATTTAGAATGGAGAAATTTTTTGATTTCTAAGAATTCCCTTTGCCTTCCAAGTTACTTGAAAGGAAGTCAAGTAGTGGAACAACTTCCTACACTAACCTTGAGAGGAGAGTAATGCAAAAACATTTACAGATCATCACAACATTTACAGAAAAGAAAAATAGATATAATAATATTCAAACCATAGCACAGTGATTTACGTGGGGAAAACCCTTTCGGGAGAAAAACCCCACACTCCAAAAGCTTCCCAATATATTAGGCAGCAATCAAAATAGATTAAAATATACTTGCAAAGAAATCTCTTCATAGGAGTACCACTAATCAAAGATTTAGAGGTAACTCAACAACCATAAGACTCTAACACACAACCTCTATCTCATGCATCTCATATATAGGAGATACAATAGAAGAAACTGTCAAATGGTATTACAAAACCATGGACTAAAATCACCCCATAAGGTGTAGCCGACCTTATCTCCCTTCTAGATACCATATGACATGTCCCTCCCTTTTTACAACTCATTTATGTGTCCGATGTATTTTATATTTCCTATTTTAGGAGTACAAACTTCCGGAGGCCATAACTTGAGAACCGCGTGTCTGATTGACGAACTGTTTGAAGTGCCAAAAAGCTCACAAAGTGCTCTATTGTCTTGTAAGCTGCTACAACTTTTACACCCACTTTTCAAGGTGTTTCAGGGCCTCTAAACTCCTCAAAATCAAGTTTAAACCTTTCATTGGACCCCTCCAAAATGGAAAATTTAATATCTTCAAAACTAGCTATGAGCTTGCGACGTAACTTTACTAGAATGCTTATCTAGCCAACCAAAAGCTTCAGGGACAATTTCACACCATTTCAAGATCAAATGAAAACTTACTATAAATAGTAACCTCATGTAAATGTAAGGTTGAGACACCATTTTCCCAAATAATCGCCCACTTGTTGAACACCTTGCAAGAGAAAAGGGAGTATCAACATAATGAATCAATTTATAGGGGCCATGAGGCCCATAGACTCTGAGCACCATCTGAAATTCTTTGTGCTCACAATTTTAGTTAAAGAATATGCAACATTCATCAAAGTTTCTACCTTAACCAGCTTCACCCTACCATCTTCAACCATATCTTTGACAAAATGATATTGAACATCAATGTGCTTGGTCCTGGCATGAAATCTCAGGTTCTTAACTAGGAAGATCGCACTCTGACTATCACAATAAACTATCATGACTCCTTGTTTTATTCCAATGTCTGAACATAGTATCTTAAGCCAAATGGATTTTTTACAGGCATGATTAGCTACCATATACTCTGCTTCAGTAGTGGAAAAAGCAACCACAACCTATCGCTTGCTCACCCAGCTAATTGCACCACCAAATAAAGTAAACACATAAGCATTAGTAGATCTTCTCTATCAATATCACCTACCCAGTCTGAATCCGCATAACCATGAATATCAAGGGAAATAATGTCTCCAAACTAAATTACCATGATAACACAAAGAATACTCTGAGGTACCCTTCAAATATCTGAAGACTCTTTTGACTGCATCCCAATGAACTCTACCAAGATTAGATATATATCTGGACAGAACTCCCACTACATAGGCAATGTCTGTTCTAGTATAGATCATAACATACATCAAACCTCCAACTTTACTTTGGTAAGGCACTTTTCTCATGTCTTCCATGTTCGATGGGGATGTAGGACAATTTGCAATAGATAATTTCATTCCAACTATAAAAGGTACACACAATTGTCTATGATCCTGCATGTTGAACCTCTGTAACACTGAATTCACATACTTACTCTGGCCTAGACATAGCTTTCTGTTCACTCCATCTCTTTTAATTTCCATCCCAAGAATGTGTTTCACTGCACTAAGATATTTCATTTATAATTTAGCAGTGAGCTGAGACTTTAGTTCTGAAATCATACCTTTCCCTTTACCAGTCAATAACATATCATCAAAACACAATGCAGTGTACAAGAAATAATCACTATAAGATTCATAATAAACACCGTGATCTGATTTAGAAAGCTCAAATCCCAAACTCAACACATATGTATCAAATTTCTGGTACCACATCCTAGGAGTCTATTTGAGGCCATATAGGGATTTCTTTGATTTACAGACCAAATTACTTTTACCTTTCACAACATAGTTCTCAGGCTGTGTCATATAAATATCCTCCTCCAAATCACCATGAAGGAAAGCAGTTTTAACATCCATTTGCTCAACTTCTAAATCATAAGCAGTAGCAACAGAAAGCAAAAATCTAATGGATGTCATTTTAGCAATAGGAGTGTTGGGACCTATAAATTCTTGAGGGTTTAGGGTTTTTTTCTTTTTCATGAAAACATTTAGAAAATTTAAACCTTTGTAGCGCATTATTGTAATTCATATTGAACTTGAACCCTTGAACCTTTTTTGGTTCAAGGTTCAACCATTTCTCTTGCATGAGTCATGGCTTTGTAATATTTTTTAATAAGCAAGTGAGAATGTGCTATGTCAGTTTTGAGCCATTTGCTGATCAGTTCAAGGTTCAAGGTTCAAAATGTACCTTTCTTTTGATTAAAGGTTTTTTCTTGTTACTTTTTCCACTTAAGTGTAAGGGTCTATGCATCATCAAGAGGGGCCCCCTTTTAAAGTCTAGGCCTAGGCAGATTCTGATAAGTTTTTAATTTTTCCTAAGTCCTATGTCTTTTCCAATGTCTCTATTGGGTTTCCTAAAGATCAAGAAAGTTTCTTTAGATCTTGCGATTGTTGCTATACCACAACATAAAAGTGCTCGATGGTTATCGCCTGCGACTTGGCGAAAAACCACTAGCAGTGAACCATGGCCGACAGTTAATGCAAGCAGTTCAGGAAAATAAAGATCCATACGCGTTTGGGGAGGCATCAAAGTTTTGTAAACAATGTAATGGTAGGTGTATAGTCCGGGCCCAGACTAGAACCATCTTCTCTGCATAGTCCAAGGAAGCAATTTCAGTTGCTAGTGCCATCAGCTATTGGGTTAGCATGTTTGGAGAGGTCTCAATGACCAGATGGAAAGGCCCAGGCATGGTCCATTTATCCCACATTGGCCGCGAGGAGGAGCATTTCAGCTATTAAATGTAAAGCCCCATACATTTTAAGTGTCAAATCTTACGGGATTTTGGCAAGTAGCAGCTCAGAAGTGGTGGGCCCCCCATGTGCATCTCAAAGCACCCAAATTTTGTAGCAGAAAGGCAAAATAACCAGAAAGCAAGTCAGTTAGATCAACAATTGTCACTATGTCACGACATAAAGATGCTCGCCAGATATTGCCGCTACTTGGCGACTGATGAGGTGGCAGACAAGTGGCGAACATGTGGTGATGTCGTGGCACAATAGAGAGCTCCTCAGGAGAGGCTAATGATTGAGAAGATTGCTGAAATCCAACAACAGATCCAAGGCAGATCAATGATGGTGTGAAATTTTGGGGCTAACCATGACTATCGTTGTACCGCAGTTGTGAGGTGCCCAGAATGAATACCCTCACGATAGGTGGTGCCGAGGTGGACTCTGAGAAAATCATGAGGTGCCACATGGTGGCATGCAGCTGATGAGGTGGAAGGTCCAGTGGTAACACAAGGAAAACAGGTGGCGTGTCATCAAAATGAATATCAAATAGATCTTGGCTTTGATGGATCACTATAGGGACTCACTGAAGGCATCAGTTTCATCGACATAAAAGGTGTCGGTGAAAATAAGGTTTTGATAAGACAAGAAAGCGTCTTACCAAAGGGGAGGTTTGTCCAGAAGACTGAGGCCTAACAAACCAAAACAAGTGGTGGGTCCGGTGGTGCTCATGTGACAAATGAGGCCGTGCTTAGGTGGATCTGGTGGCCAATCACAGACTGACATATAGCACAAATGGATGAAGAGGTAAAGACCAAGAAGGTTTGTGCCAATCTAATGGTTTTCACTATATAGCTATGCAAAGGTTCTTTATGGTTATCCCCTATGAAATGGCAACTGATGATGTGGCAGTTGTGGTGGTGATCTAGGTGGGCTCGAAGCAAACTAGGAAGTGACACATGGTGGGCCTGCCAGAGAAGAGAGTAGGCCATGTGAATTAACCAGTGAGCATGTCAAGAGGGATCTAATGGTGGTCACCATGTCATGATGGAAAGATGCTTGATGGCTAAGAGGCATGACTTGGCGACTAAGCGGTGGGACCCATAGGAAGAATAGTTTGAAGGAAGTAAAGAACAAGCAAGTTCAAGGAAGATCTACGGTTGTCGCCATACTGCAAGATGGAGGTGCTTGAATGTTAATGGCCGTGACTTGGCGACTGGTGAGCTAGCAAGATAGGTGGAGTCCAGAGGGACCCACGAGCAAACCAAGAGGTGATATATGGTTGAAACCTGTGCAGGAAAGTTCGACAGTGGTTAATGCCATTAGTTGAGGTAAGCGGTCACGACAGCTAACTAGTGGTAGCGGTTAAGTTTTTAACAACTAGAGACCAAGTGGTGGGGCTTGTTTCTAAGCGGATTACTCAAGAAAGTTAAAAGGCGTGTTATTTTCCCATGATCGGATGCTTGTCACTATACCATAATGGAAAAACGTCCAAACTTTAAAGGCCGCGACATGATGACAAAAGGAAAGGTACTTAGAAAGAAGACCTCTTGATCCATTGGTGCCAAAAGTTTTAAATATTCAAAAGAAATAGCGGCAGAGGTGTGGAAGTTACATCTGACATTGCTTCAAGGTGAAAAAGGGTTGGTGAGAGGTATCCAGGGAGATCTGCAGGGATATCTGCAGAGGACATAATGGTGCATGACTTTGTGTTTTCTTAGGTAGAACCATCAATGCTCTGGCTTGAGATAATACACCGACATTATGAAGCTTGTTGCATCCTGATTTCTATAAAAGCATACCAAGGCTACCTAGAAAAGGGACAAAAATTTTTATAGCTAAACTCTGGTAAAATTAATACAGGCCTTTGTCTTAGCAATTTCTGAGTCAAATATGAAGTACTTGTAACCTTTTGATAGAGGAATAAAATATATAGTCCAAAGAATTTATATTCAGATTTGTATTATCTCTATGTCATTGTACTAGTGTTCATTTTGTTTAGTAATCAAGGATTGCTTATTTGAATGATTTGCTAGGCATCTAATGAAGTTGTTTTGAGTCTTTTTCTTAAGGAGAAAAATATAAATATACTTTGAATAAAGTCATTGATATCAGTATTTCTGATGTGGATTTGATGATGAAATCTGATGTAGATTAGGACTCTATGTATGTTAGGCATATTCATAGTTGATAGATCAGGAACTGGTGATTTGTGTACTAGTTTCTCTTGTAAGGTTGCAGTCTGTTGTAGATGACTCTGTTGCCCAGATAAGGTACTGGTTTATCTGTTGGTTTTTGTTGCATTTGTGATCATTTTTTAAAAAAAAAGGCAAATCAATTTTCCATTTAGGTTAGTTGTACTAGTCAGTAAGGAATATTTGCAGGAATTTACACTAGTTTTCTGCAAACCATTTACTATTTTTGTGAGAAAATAGTCTTTAAAAGGGTTCACTTGCCCAATCTTTTATAAGCTTAAAGTGAGATATCAGTCTCGAGGCACCTATTTTAAATTGTTATTGAGAATAGATAGACACCTCAAGATTTATATCTCTCGGCATATTTTAGATAGATGCATTAAGATATTTAAGCTAGTAGTATTCACAACGCGACATGTAAAATATTAATCTACCACATTTTTTATTTAAATAAATTATTATTATGCTTTGCAAATCATGGTGCCTATCATATTTGTTGAAATATACAATAGGAATTCATAATGAATGAGACATTTCATCTTTTAAAACAAAAATTCAATCTCAATTTTAATAGAAAATTTCACTTTAACAATGTATATATTACATAAAACTATAATATTTCCAAATATTTGAGTCTTTCTTCCTCTGCTTTCCTTCTAGTGGGTTGTTTTCTTGTCTTCATTTTTTCATAACATTCATAAGAAATTGGTGGTGATTATCTAATTCCATCCAAGGCCGTAACACATGATATACCAACAAATGTTAATCCTGCCCTTGATCCTTGTGTGATGTCAATTGTTGCCTTGGAAAGACTTAGTCCTTGTGATTTGTGGATTATTAGTCCCCAAGCCAATTATAGGGGCAATTGACCTGTGCAATCCCTTTGTATTGGTGAAATAGGAATTAAATTTGGAAATTCATCTTTGAAAGGAAGTCTAGAGTAATTATCAAATTCATCCATAACATATGTTGGTGAATCTAGTGGGGCACATCCAGGTTTGTATATGACATTTCAGATATATCATAAAGATCCATTCACGAGACCTTCTTCTATCCATAAATTAGATGTTAACATGACCCTTGCATCCTTAGCAATTAATAATATTCAATTCATCATTTTGACCCCCTGCAGGATTAGTACTACCTTCTTAACTTACAATGCTTCGAGCTATCGATCTTCTTCATACATATACTTTTTTTTGTTATGGTTATGTACATTATAATTTGTTGCAATTAGATGAATATTATTATCAAACTCCTCCTTAGTTGTTGGATGTAATGAAACATCTATTCTTCTCATCAATAATTTCCAATCATCTTTAGTTGGATGTGCATATTTAATATTTGTGAGTAATTGGCAAAACCTTTGTCGGTCTTCTCTTTCACCTTCCTATTTGAACACCTTATCCAAAGTAACAACTATCTTAAACTCTTCCCATATTAATTTTTCATGAACATTACTATCATAATGTGGTTTGTGACTAACAATGGGTAGTTGTCCCAAATCTCCTTCCAAAATGATTGATCTTCCAGCAAAATTCATGTTTGATTTTTCGAGAAAAGATTGACATAGTCTTGAATCAATATTTTGTAACAAATTTTGTCCAATAAAACTCATTTCATCTATCAAAATGTATTTAATATGTTGAATTTCCTCTTGGAGACTCATGAGCCTTGTGCCTTCTGATTCAATAAAATTTGAAAGAGGTAATCTTAGAGTTGAATGAATTGTTGATGTACAAATGTGAAAAGCTACTACTCTAGTTGGTGCTAGTAATAATAGGGGGGATGTTGTAGTGCTGATGAATCATAAAGAGCTTGACAAATTGCACGAGGAAGATATGATTCATGTTCCAATTGTTCCTTGAATTATCATTTATAGTGGCATGGCATTGCCATCTTGATTATAATATGACATATTAATATCAAGTGATTTTTTCTTCTTAGCACCTAATGTTCCATATGATATACTTGACATCATATCATCATGTATTAATAAGCCATTCTCTTTCATAGTGTTGATAAAATTTATTGCTTTATTTGTGTAATCATCTCCTTTATATTCTACACTCCATGGAGTTTTTTAATCAATATCTCTTCTTCCCAACATATCTATTATCGTTACATCGATAATCTATTCATGGCGTAGTCTTGATATGAACTCCCACTCATGTTCAATTGTATTCTGATTATTTAGTAAATAATCCGCATCTTCAAAATCATTATGATCTTCAATTTCATTTGAAATAATCCTCTATTCCAAATGTCATGGATTATAATTGAGTCACTCCCAATTTGATATAATTATATTATCATCAACTCCAATATCTCTTTGCATGTTACAAAATGTCTTGTACAACAATAACTCGGACCTACAAAAATCAAGCCATTTTTTGATTGACGTGTAGGTATGGTGTTAAGTCTTGGAAACACTCTCACAATAGTTGATATTGTTAGGCCCAATATGGAAAGCTAATGTATTGAGAGGGGAGGGGTGAATCAGTACTACAAAAGTTTTCTTTAATAATAACCTTACTGTTATGCATAAACAAAATACTGCAATAACATAAAATAAAGTTAAAACAAACAGATAACAATCATGCATGATTCACTCCATAACACATATATTTTGGTTATGCAAAAAATTTTGGTTAGAGATAAAAACTGCGGTGGGGATGGCACCCACAACTTCACTACTGCAATAATAAAGATTGCTCGGTTAGAGCTACATTTAGCTATTTCTGATAGCTTACCCTGTTAGGAGTAACAAGATCTATTAGATCTACCTTGCTAAAGGATTTTACAACATTAATCTAAATGTTGCACTTGGTTAGAGGATTTACAATTTATAGACTTGGTTAGAGTCTTTTACCCTGTTAAAGGTTTCTCTTTCAACTTCACAATATTACAATAAAATCATTACAAATATCTGCAACTTTACATCTAAAATGTTATAGCAGATTCTATGTGCACAGAATAAGATTACCTTACTTATAGCATACCTTGGTAACCCATATTGTAACTTGGTAAACCCTTTTGTTTACTCTATTCTTTGACTGTTCTCTGATAACCTTCTCGGTGACCTCTCTGTGTCTCTGTAACAGTATTCCTTCACACACACACACACATTTTTTACTCTCTTCTCATGCTGTATAAATAGATCTCTTAAAGCAGTGATCTAATTCATTGCTTCGATCTTACAAACAAGATTCCTCAAATGAATAACTAAACAAAATATTTCATTGGTTAGATTGACCTTGCAATCATACACAATCTTCTAGTGCAATTTCCAATGTAATAATGGTTAGATGTGCCTCGATCTTGTAACATGTTTTCATGTGCATGTCTAGGTTCAATGTATCTGGTAACGTGTTTCACTCGGTGAATATCAACTCGGTGTGTTAACTTTACTGCTCGGTAGCCATAAAAAGATACTCGGTAAACAGCTCGGTGAATACTGCATTTTGTGATTGCTTTCTTTTGTAACCGACTAGACTGTTCATACCGACTTCTCTGTGTGTACCGACTGCATGATTCGGTAATGCTAACCGACTAGAATATATAGTATGACTTTGAATATAATAACTAATGGCAATTTGATAAGTAGTAACAATTTCCCCTTTTGACATTAGTTGAGATGTTTGACAAAAACTACTTTCAAAGTCATAACTCAAAAATCTAAATACTCTGCAAAATGACTACACTTGACAATATATACAATAGTCAATGAAATAGTATATGCAGGTATACTCCCCTTATCATTATTCTATACATAACTTTGAATTTTGCATGCTTGGTTCTGTTCTATTCTTGTGTGCTTTGATTGCTCTGTATATTCTGCTTGGTATACTCCCCTTGTATACAATACTCAAAACTGTGTTACCAAAACTGTGTCACTCTCCAAATATAGTATTACTCCCCCTTTGTCTGGTATTACTCCCCCTATGTAGTATTCTAATATTACTCCCCCTTTTTGACAAACATCAAAAACTTAATTTCCATCCGGGGGCGGTAACTGATCAAAAATAGATTTATACTTGTTATGGGCATCGGTGAGGGCAACTTAGAGTGAATCCTTTACACTTTTTATTAATGAATTTTGTGCTTGAATATCAGCTAATAGTGATATTAAGCCATCAAGAGTGCTTCCCTCTTATGTAGTTGATAGGTGTGTAGCTCTGTTGATCTATTCCTGTACTGATGAGAGATGAGGAAGGAATAATGTCTAAAGGGTCATTATATCCATCCTGATTTTATGCTCTTCATTCCTGAGTTCTAACTGTTGAGCCATGAGCTGTTGAAGCTTGGTATAAAAATTTTGAGCTGAATTAGGCTCGGTGGTCAACTTAGTTGAGAGATCGGCGATCTCCTTCTCAATTGCATCAGTTTTATTCTTGATATCTTTAATGAATAAGGAAAATGTACAAAGTTTCTGAAATAAATAAAGAATATGCTTGAGTTGAGGGGACAACTCAACAATGAATTTGACAAGCTTTACTTTTCCTATAGCTAGAGCTTTTTGTACCTCTTCAATCATTTTTGTTGTAAGCTCCTTATCTTTTAGCTTGCTTAAGTACTCAGATGCATCAACTCCAGATGTTTCTATTTGAGTAAGGAGTTCATCCAGCTGAATGTGGATGGCTACATCAGTTGACACTATTGTTGAAGGTAGCATTTCTGTTAGTAGTCTCTTGACCTTCTGTAGTACTTTATTCTTCTTTTGAATAGCCAATTGTTTTTCCTATTCGGCCTTTGCTTTGCATAGTTCACCGAAATTGATAAGTGCTTGCCCTTTTAATTTTGAGATATCGACATTGGGCGACACTATCGGTTTAGTCAAATCAATTTTGAATCTATGCTTTCTCACCTTCTTCTCTTTTCCTTTGGTTGGTTGCACTAAGATAAGTGCTTGTGAGGCTTGCTGACCTTCAGTAGGTTGCTCGATAGATGCAACACTTTGGTCGGTTCCTATAGCCGTTGTAGTGTCCTTGGGTGTCTTGGTGCTAGGGGTCTCAGCTGTAACATTTGCAGTGCTTGATGGTGCTTGAGATGTCTGATCTTTGGTTGTATCTTCTACTACTTCAGACTTGTGACCTTCGGTGCCTTGATCTATGTCCTTAGGAGCTTCAGTTGAGACATGTGGCTTCACCGGTGGATAAGGCTGAACTTGTTCTAAAATAGATTCACTAGATACAAGTTTTGCATAGGTGGTGCCTTCAATCATTTCCTGCTCCAGTGCTTCTTCATCCATAACATCTTCATCCATTTGAATAGTGTCAGCTAGGTCTAGGCCTTGCTCGGTGACATCAACAATTTCAATTTGAGATTGTTCATAGACATCCTTTAGTTTGAAGATCTCCTGCCACTTGGCTTTTGTCTCATTTTCCACATCAATGTATAGCCAATTCATCAATTTTGAGGCTCTCTGTTTGACAAGAAATTTAGAATTATATGTGGTCAAATGCTCCTTGATTTCTTCTACAGACATATCAGGGAATAGATGGACTAGACTTCTTTCTCTTATTTATTTCTCTGGGTCCATTGCATATTTCCATCTATTATCAATATGTAAGTATAATTCACTTGAAAGTGACTTTACTAGTTCTAATGGAGCTAGCCGAAACTTTAGAAGTGTGCAGATGACAATTTCTTCAATTTGTCGCTTCTCATCATTATTCCTAGTCTCATACTTAACATATCTAAATCCTACAAATCCACCGTATTCTTTAAGAATGGCACAAAAAATTTCAACACTATGAATATCTACCTTTTTGCTTTTTACAATCTGAAATTTGTTCGCATCATCAGATTCTGTATCACTAGACTCTTTTGCCAAAATGAGTCTCCGACTAGATTTCTTATAGGTCTTGGTTACCTTGGGTACAGTAACACTCTTTTTTTTCTTACTCAGTGATGTAGTTGATGCTCTAGTGTTGGGTCTCTTTGTTGGTGGTGTCGGTAGGGCCTTTGAAATGTCCTGTTTCTTTCTTTTCAAAACTTTACCCTTAGGCAACTAGGTACTTAATGTTATTGCTGCCTCTTGAGCTTCTGATTCCTCTTTGGTAATGGCAAGAGTGCCTTTGACAGGTGTAGAGGAGGATTCTTCTCCGAATTTCTTAGATAAAACCTTTATCATTTTTGTAGCTTTTCTTGTAGCCTTAGGTACTACAATGCTCATTTTTACTTTTTCCTTCACCTCTTCATATGTTCCATATCTTAGTTCGGTAGCATGCCTTGGCAACGATAGATAGGCATCAATTTTTTGTTAAGTTATATCATAGTCAATCTCATAACCCATTGGTGGCAAATATTGAGTCCTCGGTTCAACAACATTCATATAACAATAATCAGTGTCTACATCAAAACATATATCATCCTTATATTTTTCTACCAGCTGTGGTGGAATCCTGTACCTGTTGTGCATCTTCTCTTGAAATTTTCTAAAATAGTCATCCATGATATCATTAAAGTTATCTCCCAGTTTCTTGATAAAATCATTGATTTGATGGGTGATAGGTTGGTGTAGCTCCCAAACTACTTTACCGACTGAGGGAAAGAACGTCTCAAAGTAGAAAAACATGCATACAAGAAGTGAACCAAACTTCAGTGTATTTGCTGAGTTGTTCTTCTTCAATTTCCTTATTGTGTTCAGGTTCTCAAACAAGTTCTTCAGTAGCACTTCACATAAATCTACTTTCATCCCCTTCTTCACTATTCTGTAGGCCAAGTCAACTACGACACATGGTACTCTATTTTCCCTTGCAGATTGGAAGAAACAGTAACCAATTACTCTAATTGCAAACTTGAGTTCTGCATCAGTGACATTGTTCAATTTCAGTCCTCGGTAATCAGATTCTACTCCAGTTAGACTGATTAGCTCCTTCTGTGATATCATTTTCTGTGCTCGTGCATGATCATAGATAGGATAACCGGTGATTACATGAATGATTTCCTTAGTGATTTTGAATGGTTTCTCCTCTAGCCACATAAAATCATCATGTACTCTGCTCAAGACAAACTTAACCCACTGGGGTTTGAACAGACGGGGATAGGCTAGGGCTTCAATTAATCCCTTGATTTTGATATGCTTGAATTTGCTATCCATTTTGCCATCAGTACAGAGTTCATCATATGTGTCACTAATCTCAACATGACTGAGTTCCTCAACACGACATTTGGTGAAGAATCTAACATATTCAACTAACAAGACTCGATCCGGGATGAGTGAAAATGCAGTTTTGTCATCCGGCTCAGAGGCGACTTTGGGAGTCAAAGAATATTTTAGCAAGGGCTTCTCCACAATTTTGACATCTATAGGATCTTGGATCTTGGGCGCCATTGTAGGTTTCAGGTAAAATTTAGCAAACTAACCTTAGGGTTTACAAATGATTGACGCTTCACACTTGGTAGATAATAGCAATTTGACTAGATTAGAAACCAGCTTAACAGTGTGAATAGATTTGATGTAAATACCTTGAAATTTGCTCTAAATGAAGTTTGATCGCCTTGATTCGCTCTGCTCTGCTCTCTTGAAAACTTGGTGAATGAAAATGACTACAAAAATACCTTTAAGTACTCAAAAATACCTTATCGGGCTCTGTGCAAGTTAGGTCAAAGCATTAAATGCACTCGGTTCACCTTTTACTGATTTACTCCTTTTTTGTTTTTAACCGAGTAACCAAATTTCCTTCATTAACTGACTTGATAGGCTTCCTGTATACACCGACTTGACAGGTTTCCTGTAAAGTACTTTTGATAGAATTTCAAACTGACTAAATGCATCTTAACTATGTAGATTTTTAATTTTGTACATAGTAGAATAGGAACTGTTATGATTTAACCTTTAGAGAATGCAGTCCCTTCATACCTTTTCTGACTAATTTGGAATAGGTGCACCTAACTCGGTAGGTAAGGTGCTTTCTTCATCTGACATGATTTCCTTCTTTTTCCAAATCATCTTGAATTTTCCTTTTATCTCTTCAGTGTCTCTTCTAGGTTGATCTCTGCAATCTCCAGCTAAATGTCCAACTTTGTGACAATGAAAACATGCCATACCAGGATTTCTCCATGATCTTTGGTTGTTCATTCCAAACCTTATAAAATAGTTGGCACTAATATATCCATATCTTCCACAACATTCACACCATATCCTTGTATTGTAATCCCATGGTACTACTGCATATTGTCAGTAAGGATCTGTATGAGTTCAGTAACCTCTAGTGTTTGCTCGGTGTGGATACCGCATGTAGTTCTTTTGCTTAGACCAACACTTCTTGGTACCATGTCCATATCTATTGCAGTTTCTACAAAACCCTTTGAATTTTGCCTTCTGATAGTTGTTAACAGACTTTGTCCTACATTGATTAGATTTGTGACCATTTTTATTGCAATTGTAACAATATCCATTGGACTTAGTGATATTCGGTTGCTTACCTTTTCTAATCTGGCATATGTGGGCAGTATGACCTTGATTTCCACAGTAGTAGCAAATAGGCTTCTTCCTTTTGATGTTATTCCTATTTCCAGCTTGCTTTGATGATTCTCCTCTCTCGGTGGTATGAATTCCTTTCTTGGTTGATTATTTTCCTTTGTAACCGAGTCCTACATCTTTGTTGGGTCTTCTTGTATTCAGTTGCTCATCCAACATCTTTGATGCTTCATAACTCTTCTTCAATGTTTCTTTGGATTTCTTCTTTGTTTCAAGTTCACCAGTCAACCTTGATACTTCAAGTTTCAATGCTTGATTTTCATCAT
Organism: Cryptomeria japonica; assembly: GCF_030272615.1. NCBI lineage: Eukaryota > Viridiplantae > Streptophyta > Pinopsida > Cupressales > Cupressaceae > Cryptomeria > Cryptomeria japonica. Next base: position 437,968,418 of record NC_081413.1, on the reverse strand, counting down.
TCTTTAGAATTGCTTCATGATGTGCATAACCTAGTTGATCTGTCATATTTTGTTGAATACTAGTTAGCCCTATGATTTCATCATTCTTATCAGATACTAAGACTTTGAGTTGTTGTTTCTCTCTTTGTAGATCTCTTTCTTTATCCTCAACTATCCTTAATGCATCTATATTTTCAGTCATCTATGTACTGAAATGTTCATGTTCTCTTTTCATTGCTTTTAGTTGATTAGCCAATTCTTTGTTCTTTTCTTTCAACATTCCAATCATTTCTTTAGTCTCTTCAGATATACTATTCTCAGATGATGTCTCTATTTGTTCCAGTAACTCTTGAGAATCCTACAAGTCATCAGATAATCTTCTTCTTACTTTTAGAGATTTTTGCATTTGCCTTTGCATGTCTGCAATCACTTGATTTGCATGATCCAGCTCTTCTTGTAGATATACAATCTTCCGAGATTGTTTATAGCCTTCCATTGATAAGATCTTTCTCTTCAAGTAGTTAAACCATTTTCCAAGATTCAAGCTCTGATACCAATTGTTAGGCCCAATATGGAAAGCTAATGTACTGAGAGGGGAGGGGTGAATTAGTACTCCAAAACTTTTCTTCAATAATAACCTTACCGTTACGCATAAACAAAATAGTACAGTAACATAAAATAAAGTTAAAACAAACAGATAACAATCATGCATGATTCACTCCATAACACATATATTTTGGTTACGTAGAAACTCTTGGTTAGAGAGAAAAACTGCGGTGGGGATGGCACCCACAACTTCACTACTGCAATAATAAAGATTGCTCGGTTAGAGCTACATTTAGCTATTTTTGATAGCTTACCCTGTTAGGAGTAACAAGATTTGTTAGGTCTACCTTGCTAAAGGATTTTACAACATTAATCTAAATGTTGCACCTAGTTAGAGGATTTACAATTTATAGACTTGGTTAGAGTCTTTTACCCTGTTAAAGGTTTCTCTTTCAACTTCACAATATTACAATAAAATCATTACAAATATCTCAACTTTACATCTGAAATGTTATAGCAGATTTTATGTGCTCAAAATAAGATTACCTTACTTATAGCATACCTCAGTAACCCATATTGTAACTTGGTAAACCCTTCTATTTACTCTGTTCTTCGACTGTTCTCTGAAAACCTTCTCGGTGACCTCTGTGTCTTTGTAAGAGTCTTCCTTCACACACACACACACACATTTTTTACTCTCTTCTCATGCTGTATAAATAGATCTCTTAAAACGGTGATCTAATTCATTGCTTTGATCTTACAAACAAGATTCCTTGAATGAATAACTAAACAAAATATTTCATTGGTTAGATTGACCTTGCAATTATACACAATCTTCTAGTGCAATTTCCAATGTAATAATGGGTAGATGTGCCTCGATCTTGTAACATGTTTTCATGTGCATGTCTAGGTTCAATGTATTTGGTAACACGTTTCACTCGGTGAATATCAACTCTGTGTGTTAACTTTACTGCTTGGTAGCCGTAAAAAGATACTCGGTAAACAACTCAGTGAATACTGCGTTCTGTGACTACTTTCTTCTGTAACCAACTAGACTGTTCATACCGACTTCTCTATGTGTACCGACTGCATGATTCGGTAATGCTAACCGACTAGAATATATAGTATGACTTTGAATATAAAAACTAATGGCAATTTGATAAGTTATAACATATATAGTCCTTACTTCCCATTTCTTATCTCTTTTTTCTTGGAAATTTATGTCTTAGATATAGCTGCATGTATAAGTGTGAATCTTTCCATGCATATGGTCTATATATGTATCCTTCAATGAAATATTTTTTATGATGTCCATCATCATTTTCTTCATTTTTTATCACAAGCTTGAACACCTCTCTTGAAACATTTAAAGTAACAAATACTCTACTACTTTCTACCAATGGAAAATCTAATAACTTATGACATATTTCTTGAGCCCCAATGTCTTTTTTGTTAGAAGTATCTTCTATGCCCTTGAAGCTACTTCATCTGGGTTTCCAATATTTGAAAATTGAATTAACATTTGATGATAAGTTTCTGAACTCTTTTCTACTTTTACTGCATACTTTGTAATATAATTCATTACAACATGTCTTGAAAGAATTGGTTGCCAATCTACATTTTCTCTCCATTACTAAAGTATGTTAAAATTATGTGTGTTTAATCAATCATCATTTCTTGCAAGTTTATATACTTTATCTCCTGTGGCCGGGTCTTCAAATAATTTCGATCCATCTAGGTGTAATGGCCATGATGCATTGTTCCCACAAACAAAGAGTAAATTGTTAGCTCATATAAATATTTTAATTATTTTTTAGTATAAAATACATGAATCTATAAATATATTACCTACAATGCATTCTTCCTTTTTTTTTATGAAGGCAAGCACCCTCTTTACACAATGTATGACATTCACCACAATTGAGAAACTCTTCATAGTCATGTTCTATCTAGTTTAGTTGTGTATTTTGAAGACATGGATGTTGTGTAAAATTTTGTTATACCTATCATTGATGATTAACTGTTGGGCATTGCTACTGCTAGGATATGTTGTTGTCATTGATGTCAACATATTCTTGTGATTTATTGCTCCGGTGATTACAGATTGGGATATTGGGATCTTGGTTTGGTGTATGAAGTATTTATAGTATCATTATATTTTTTTGTATTGGTTTTGATGATCTGAAAATCTTAATTGATCATATCATATGATCTGGTTTGTAGTTTGTTTTTCTAATCAGTTCTTTGTAGAGTTCAGTATTTCCTCTGGTATATTCCAATGTGATTAGATCTTGAGCTAATTTTTTGGGATTTTTTTTGGATGGTCTTGTATATCTTCATTATAGATGGTTTGTGATTTGGTGCTCTGCAGGTTATCTTTCTTTATGACAGTTTCTGTTGTTTGAGTGTTCTTGAAGTTCAGATGTTGATCGATGAAGATTTGATAAGTTGTGTTGGTACAACTATTACTGATGACTCTAATGTACTTACTGATGTTTCCTAATTTTGTCCTACTTGTCTTGATGATCCACATTGATTGTTGTGCGAGTTCTTGGTGCTTTTGTTGAACCAGTGTTCTTCATGTTATGTGGTATTCCTGGTGGTGTAGCGTGTTGCGGTTGATTGTGGCATGATTTCTGGTGGTGTTGCCTATTTGTAGAATTTTAACTAGGTCCATGTTATATCATGTATATCATTATATTGGTCTGGTGGTTGATCTTTGTATCATGTGATGAAATTTTGTAATTGTGAGTTGAGGGTTTATCCGACCTTGTTGTCAAGGTTGATGATTTGTATAAATAGGTGATATAGTCATGTAATTTAGTTATTGAAGTTGTGTCTACATTATGAGAGATTGGTGTATGTGTGAACATAGGGATTCATCTTTCGGTGTGGTGTATTAGGAAGCGATTGGTATTGCAGAGAAGACATATGAGCTTAACCGAAACTTTCATCAGGCATTAGAAGATGTTGTTATTGTAGTTCATTTGATTCTGGATTGTTGTCTGAACATTTTGTAAGTTAGTGAGACTTCCTTGTAAGGTAGTGAACCTTCCCCGAGGGTTGTAGTCTCTTGAGTTATTGTATCTTGAGCTATAAGCTCTAGGAAGTGGGTCTGAATGTTGGTGCATTTCCTATTATAATATTTTCACATACTACTGCAGAGTATCATCTTAATGTGGGTAGGTTCCGACCATGGTTTTTCCCTTAACTGGGTTTTCCACATCAAAATCTTGGTGTTGTGTTTTGTGCTATCAATTTGCTTATCTTTTTTGTTAATGCAGTTTATAAGATTCACATTTGTGGTTGAGTTTGATCATCTGATGAAAATTTATTCACCCCCCCCTCTTAGTTTTCCTTCATTGTTGTTGCCAACAATTGAAATCAGAGCTAGATCCTCCGAAAGAAGCTTAACCACTATAGGAGATCCAAGATGGCAACTGGAAGTGGAAGTGTTATCTTTAAGAAGGAGAGTCCTATATTTGATAGAAGAAACTATTCTATATGGAAGAACTGAATGGAGGTGCACTTGAGATGTCTTGAAGAGGATTATTGGAAGATTACTAAGAATGCCTATTTTGTTCCTTTGAATGGACCGGTTACTCCTGATGAGATCAAGGAAGCTGAAAATAACATTAGAGCTAAGGAAGCATTGCTAAATGCCTCAATTGATTTAAATATGACTAATGTAATGGGACTTCAGACTGCAAATGAGATCTAGGAGAAGCTTGAAACCTTGTATGAAGGATATAAACAAGTCAAAGTTTCTAAGTTGCAAAGTTTGAAAGGGAAGTATGAGATGTTGAGGATGAGAGAAGATGAGAACATAAAATCCTTTATGGCTAAGGTTAATGAACTTGTCCTAGGTATCAGATGTGCCGGTAGAACCCTTGAAGAAGATGAAATTGTTGCTAAGGTGTTGAGATCATTGCCTCCTTCTTACAAACATAAGGTAGTTGCTATTGATGAGATCTAGAGTGTGACTAATGTGACAAGAGATATGTTGATTGGAAAGATTGTTGCATTTGAATTGACTGAGTTTCGTGAATCACATGGAAATTCTAAGATAGTATTTAGAGAATCTGTATCCAAAAAGAAGAATTATGACCCTGATGAATGCAAAATATCCATATATGAAAGAGAGAGAAGAGAGATGGAATATCAAGAAAGAGAATTGGAGGAGCTTGAAGAATTGATTGCCCAAAGATTGCCTAAGGGAGCTGGTAAGTATGATGGAAAATTTCCTTTGAAATGTTTCTCTTGCAATAAGATAAGACATTTTGCTTCTAGATGCCCAAAGAGAATGTCTAAATATGATAGGCATGATAAATTTGATAAGCATGAGAAGTATGATAAACCTTACAAGATTAACCAGAAGTATAAGCATCAGATAACTATTATTATAATATTGATGAAGGTGTTATAGATGAAGAATCAAAAGGAGATGAAGTTGTGTTTATTGCTATCAAAGAAGATAGACCAATACCTATTGATTATATAAGCCGCACTATTGAGGAGAAATCTTTAGCTGCTAAAGTTGAAGAGAAAGATGAATGGGTGATTGACAACGGTTGCTCACATCATATGAGCGATGATAAAAGAAAATTTGTGAATATAGAAAGATATTATGGTGCAATAGTAAGATTTGGAGATGACAAAGCCTATGTGATCCATGGTAGAGGTTCTATTTCCTTTGATGGTAAGCATAACACTGATGATGTCTTGTATGTTGAAATTTTGAAGCATAATCTTTTAAGTGTTGGATAAATGGTTGACAAAGGTTATGATTTATAGTTCAAGAATGGAAAATGAAAGATCCTAAATGCCTCTGATATAGAGATTGCATCAGGAACTAAGATTGAAGGTAATATATTTCATTTTGAATGCTGGTGAGAAAATTTGCTTGATTGGTCAGATTGATGAGAGTTAATTGCAGTATAGGAGAATTTTTCATGTTGATTTTGATTTAATGATTAAGATCAGTTCTACTAAAGATATTAGAGATTTGCCTAAAATTGTTAAGCATGTTAATCTGATATGTAAGGAATGTCAAATGGGTAAGAGAACAAGAATTTCTTTCAATAGTAAGCAGTATACATCTAAAGGATTGCTAGACCTTGTGCATACTAACCAATGTGGACCTACAAATGTTAGAAGTGTGTAGGCTGATAGATATTTTATGCTGCTGATTGATGATTATTCCAGAATGATGTCGGTTGTCTTTTTGAAGGATAAATTAGAAGCATTAGATAAATTCAAGACATTTAAAGCAAAGGTTGAGACTAAGATGAGATTGAAGGTGAAATGTTTGAGATCTAACAGAGGAGAATTTTGTTCCGGTGAGTTTGATCCATTCTATGAGAAGCATAGGATTAGAAGACAATAATTTTCTCCTAAAACCCCATAGTAGAATGGAGTTGTTGAAAGGAAGAACATGACTATCTTCGATGTTGCAAGGACTATGTTGATTGAAGGGAATGTTCCAAAGATCTATTGAAAATAATTTGTTAACACTGTTGTTTACGCATTCAACTGAGTTCACATAAAAGGTGATACTATTAAGACTTCTTATGAGCTATGGTTTGGTCAAGTTCCTATTGTGAGCTATTTCAGAATTTTTGGTAGCAAGTGTTATATCAAGAGAGATGAGGATATAGGAAAGTTTGATGCAAGAAGTGATGAAGGAATTTTCTTGGGATATTCAATAAAGAGAAAAGTTTGTTGATGCTACAATAAGAGACTGAGAAAGATAGTGGAAAGTGCAAATGTGAAGGCTGATGAGAACTATGGAAAAGAAATCTGAGCATGTGGATATGATGATGGCCAGCATATTGTTTTGACACCTATTTAGAGTGAAGAATTGAAGTAGAATGACCTAGTAGAGACTATTAATCTAGATGTTGTTGCCGTTGATGGAGACGTGCAGGAACTTGAAAGTCAGAATAATCAGAAGACTTTGAGGTATGTAAGATTGAACCACTCTGAAAATCAGATTATTGCTAATAAAAATAAAGGTGTAATGACTAGAGGAAGGCTACGTGCTGAAGAGGTATGTTTGATTTCAAACATTGAACCTAAAGATGTTGTTGAAGCTTGCAAAGATGAAAATTGGATAAGAGCTATGGAAGAAGAAATAGATCAAATTGAAAAGAACAGCACATGGGAGCTTGTGCCTAGACCTAAAGACAAGAATGTGATTGGTACTAAATGGGTATTCAAGAACAAATCGAATGAAGCCGATGAAGTTGTTAGAAACAAAGCAAGTTTGGTATGCAAAGGATATTCATAGAAAAAAAAATTGATTATGAGGAGACTTTTGCTCCGGTAGCTAGACTTGAAGCCATTAGACTATTGCTCACATATGTTGCCTATAAAGATTTCAAGGTATATCAGATAGATGTCAAGTCAACTTTTCTGAACTGTGATCTTGAGGAAGAAGTCTACATTGAGCAACCTGATGGATTTTCATTACCAGATGATGGAGACATGGTTTTAAAAATAAAGAAATCTCTTTAAGGAATGAAACAAGCCCTTAGCGCCTGGTATGCTAGATTGGATAAGTATTTGCTGAAACTGGGATTTAATAGAAGTACTGCTGATAATAATCTATATTTTAAGATTGAGAATGATAACATCTTGATTGTTGAAGCCTTTGTTGATGATATTATCTTTGGAGGAGATGATAACTTGAGTATGAAGTTTATCGGTGATATGCAAAAAGAATTTGAGATGTCGATGATAGGAGAAATGAAAATTTTCTTAGGTTTACATATTTCACAGACCAGAAAAGGTATTTTTATATCTCAAACTAAAGCAGTCACCTGCTAGGAGGGACCTCAAAGAGATCAGTCCAGACTGGTCAGCAAGAGTAAACACAATGGAAACATAGGGACATGATGGAGGAAATGTAGAACAAATTGAATTATATCATGAAAACTGATTAGAATCAACCAATACAAACTGGGTTACATAAATCGGCTCACAGGCCTACTAAAACATGCTCAAAATACAGAACAAGTCACAACTGGGACCTCAAATCTTAAGATCTATCTTCTATGCTTAGTCTAACTTCTTGATTACATTCTAATGCTCTATTATAATGATTTATATTATCCAAGGGGATCCGATCGGTCTAAAAAAGGATCAAAACCCGAAGAACAAGACCTAATATGCAAAACCAACAAGGTCAACCTCCACCAAAGAAAGTCCTCTGGAAGACCCAAAGGATGAAGTATAGATCATAGGAAAAGATCGGCCACATGCTAAGGAATATCAGAATCAATGATTAGGGATATTTAAGCTACGAAGGGATCCGATAGATCACCAATACAAATAGGTCCAGGCAACCGATAGTGATAACTTGCCGAAAAATGATCCAAATGCTCCACATTTTGGAAATAAGGAAGATGATCAGGTCTTCAAGAAAAATACAACTCCATAGGTTCTAGTGAGCCAAATATAGGACACACAGAAAGAAATGCTAAAACTGCAAACAAAAACCAAAACAGAAAGAAAATATTTTTGGTTGATGCAAGATTGCTATGAACCAGGGATGCTCCTGCATCAGACATCCAGGTTTGTTGAAAAAAAGTGAGTCTTTCACTTTTTTGGGGTCAGAGGAAAACCAAGGTGGTCTACCTCTATCTGATAAATCCAAGATGAATCTTCAACTAGTATGTCCTTCCACTTAACAAGATACTCTTTATACTGACTACTCAGGGTACTATGCCCAATCCTACTATCCAAAATATCTTCAATCTGATCCAGTTCTTTTTAAGGCAACTGTTTCTCCATGTATACAATAATGTCCTCACTGAATTCTGGTTCATGATACTTATGAAGATCTGTAATGTTAAACATACGTGAAATACTCAGACTATCTGGTAACTCCACTTCATATGCATTCCGAGAACTGAACTTTCTCAAGATCCTGCATGGTCCAAACTTTCTCCTCTGCAACTTGTTATAAGTTCTAACTAGGAATATTTCTTTTATCAGGTGCACCATCACTTCATCACCAACTTCAAATTCCTATGTCTCCTCTTCTCATCTACCTTCTCCTTATACTTGTTGTTCATGTCCTCTAGATGTTTCTTAACTTGAATATGTAAGTCCTTCATGTGATTTGAAAAATTCTTCTTCTTCTAAACTTGTGTGGTCGTCACTACTAATATCTCTTAATTCTGATATACCTCTAGGATGTACCCTGGTAACAATCTCAAAAGGTGTTCTTCTGGTACTCCTATTTATTGAATTATTGTAGGTAAATTATGCTCGTGCAAGAATGAAATCCCAACTCCCGGTTTTATCTCCAACTAAATATCTTAATAAGTTTCCCAAACTCTGGTTAACTACTTCTGTCTATGGATAAAAGGTAGAACTGGACATCAAATATGTCTTCATCTTCTTCTAAAGTGTTCTCCAAAAATAGCCAACAAACTTAGTGTCTCTATCTAAAACTATGCTCTTAGGTAATCCATGTAGTCTTACTACCTTGAAAATAAGGTCTTCTATATGTAATGCATCTAATGTCTTCTTATAAGGTATGAAATGATCCATCTTCAAGAATCTTTCCACTACCACAAATATAAAATCATTCCCTCTTAGTGTTTTAGGTAATCCGAGTATGAAATCCATCCTTATATCCTCCCAAGGTCTTACTGATATTGTCAAAGGTTTATACAATCCCACATTCTGACTACTACCCTTTGCAACTTGACAAACTCTACAACTTTGGACACATTTCCTAGCATCCTTATGAATATGGGGCCAAAAGTAATTCTCACTCACCAATGCTACTATTTTGTCAATACCAAAATGTCTGTCTAATCTTGCACTGTGTTTCTCCTTTATCAAATTCTCCCTCATAGAACTCTTAGGTATGCACAATTGTATTCACCTGAATAGCATCCCATCCTAAATGAAGTAATCTAACCACTTTCTTCTATCTACCATAACCAATTCACTACATGCTCTCCAAGGCTCTATAAAATCCAGGTCATCATCATACAAGGTCTTCAATTCCTCAAATCCTAATATTGTCAGTCTCATCTCTATCAGCAAATTCCTTCTCCTACTCAATGCATCAACAACTTTGTTAGATTTACCACTTCTATGCTTCAACAGAAAGGTGTAACTCTACAAAAATTCAACCCATCTCATATGTCTCTAATTCAACTTACTCTAACTGTTCAAATACTACAAGGCTTGATGATCCATATACAGCACAGACTCCTTAAGCAACGGGTAATGTCTCCACTTCTTCAAGGCTTGACCTATGGTATAAAACTCTTGATCATACATTGAATATATCCTTCGGGAATCAGTCAATTTCTTACTAAAATAAGATACTGCTCTTATTGTTGTTCCACTTGCATCACAATCCACTTGAAATACTTTATTGAAATTTGGTAAAGCTAACACAGGCTGCTCAGTCACTTTCCATATCAACAATACAAATTTTTTTTTTACTCTGGTGGTCCATTTGAATTCCTTCCGATCTCCCCTCATGGTCTTAGTCACAGGGTTATAAGTTGAACTAAAAATTTTGATGAACTTGTGGTAGAAACTAGCCAATCAATGAAATTATCTTACCTCTCCAATGCTTTCTGATGTAGGCCACTCAGAAATTGTTTCTACTTTCTCAAGGTCCATCTTCAAACCATTCGCAGATATCACAAATCCCAAATTGAATAATTCTTCCTTCATGAAAGTATACTTCTTAAGATTTATCGACAACTTTTCTTACCTCAACCTCTACAAAAATTGTCTCAAATACAACAAATGCTCCTCTTTTGTTTGACTGAAAATTAGAATGTCATCCAAATATACAATAACAAACTTACCCAAGAATTTCTTCAATACCTCATTCATCAGCCTCATGAAAGTACTTGGTGCATTAGTTAACCCAAAAGGCATCACCAACCATTCATATAGTCCTTCATTTGTCTTGATTGTTGTCTTCCACTCATCTCCTCCTCTGATCCTTATATGATGGTATCCACTCTTCAAGTCTATCTTTGTAAAGTATTTGGCTCCACTCAAACAGTCCATTGTGTCATCCATCCTAGGAAAAAGGAAACCGATATTTCACTATGATCTTGTTTATTGCTCTAGAATCGGTACACATTCTCCACTCTCCATTCTTCTTAGGTCCTAATACTGTTGGTACTACACAAGGGCTCAAATTTTCTTTGATCAAACCTTTTTTCAATAACTCCTACACTTGTCTATTCAGCTCTGCATTCTCTATCGATGTTATCCAGTGTGCAACTTTGTTAGGAAAACTAGCTCCAGGAACTAGGTCCATGCAATGATTGATACTTCTCATAGGTGGCAATCCATCAATCACATTATCTGAAATGATGTCTTCATATTTTGTCAACAAATCTTTTGTCTCTTCCGATTGTTCATCTTCATGCTCTGGATTCTCAATCTTCTTAGGAACAAAGGGAAAACGCACATTCTCATGTCTCAATCCATCCAATAATTTCCTTCCATCCACCAAACAGATTCTAGCATTCATATAGACTTCATTCTTCAAATGTTCCTCCAAGGGAAACAAGGTTTGCTTCATCCCATTGGCCACAATACTATATGTATTCTTCCTCCCATCATGTATTGCATTTTTGTCAAACTACCAAGGTCTACCAAACAAAAGATGAAAAATATCCATAGGCATAATATCACATAAGACTTCATCATGATAATTCTCAATTTTCAATTTTATCAAACATTGTTCACTTACTAATAACTTATGTTCATCCTAAATCCATGCTATCTGATAAGGCTTAGGGTGCTTCAATCTTTCCAAATTTGACTTATTCACCATCTCTTCTGAAACAAGATTATTTGAACTACCACTATCAATAACAACTTTACAACAGTTACCGGATACCTTACATCTGGTCTTGAACAAATTCTTCCTCTGCAAGGGCTCTTCATCTCTCCCGATATGACACAAAGCTCTCCTCATCGTCAACAGTTCTCCCTCTTCTGGTTTATTATCTAATCCGGTGGGGTTTTCTTCTACCATTGTTTCTCTTATGGTATTCTCTTCTTTCTTACACTCAAAAGAATGATGTCCTTCTCCTTCACACTTAGAGAAAGTCCCTATAAACACTCTCATGTCTTGTCTTCCAAAATTCTTGTTCTGGTAGCCATACGGTTCTCTCCTCCAGTATAAATTTGTATCACCTTTTCAAATTGAATTAACTTCTTTTCTCACTTCTTTGTCCATGCTTTGATCTACATAGGTTCCTCTACCTCTGGTATGCCCTCTTCCTCCTTAAAATATTCCTTTGAAAAACCTTCCACCTCTGCCTCTCTGCCTCTGCTCGTGTCTTTTGTTTAGCTTCTCTTCTACCTTCAGGGCATACTGGTAAGCCTCTTCAACACTGTAATTTTATCAAATTGAGTTCATCTTGTATAGACACCCGCAATCCATTCAAATATCTTGCAACTTGTTCAACTTCATAATCAAAATGTCTGGATCTGATATTCAACTTGTAAAATACTTCGGTGTATTCCTTAACACTAGATTCCTTCTGTCTCAAATTCTGCAACTTCTAGAATAGATTCACTTGATAATCAACTGGCATAAATTTTGATTTCAAATTAGCAACCATCTGATCCCATATCTTGATCTTCTCTCTACCTCTTCTATGTCTATCAACCTACAAATGCTCCCACCAAACAGATGCATACCCTTTCAACCGGGTACAGGCATATTTCACCTTCCTTTCTTCTGAAGTGTTTTTAAAATCAAAATATTTCTCCATCTCTAAGATCCAATCCATCAATTCATATGAATCTAACTTTCCATCATATTCTAGTGGGGTAAAATGAGGTTTAGTATTACCCTTCTCAAAACCTTCAAAAACCTTTACTCATTCGGATCAACTGCCGGTGGGTTTACTTGTTTTGTCGGCCTTTTCTTTGGGTTGTCTCCATGGCTTCCAACCAGGCTACTATTCCTCGCAACATTTCCATCCCAAAAGGGTCTACATTCCCACATGCTCCACCATTCCTAGTTCATTTTTATGTTATCTTCACACGAGTCCTTTGTAGTTGTAGGTCACATATGTTGGCAATTGACACTCTATTAGTTAGGTTTCAAAAAAAGAGCCAACAAAATGGCGACTCTGCTAGGGACAGAGATGTAAGAATTTTGTCAAGTCAAATCCATGAGTCTAGCCATATCCATTTGAGGAAAGAGTCATAAAAGTGTTGTAAATCTGAAAGTGTTTTCAAATCTATTGTTATCTGCCTGGTAGTGTTGTATGAAGGCAGGAATGTCTTCTTTGTGAGAGTCAATTCCTATCCAAGTGTTGAAAGTCTACTATCTTTTTATCTTTGTGTAAGTCTAGATCTATTCATGTTCTATATTGATTTTATAAATTCTCATAGCAATGAGTGGCGACTCTGAAAGATCTCTGCACCAGTGTACACTATTGTAAAAAATTTAAAGGATTTGGTGAGCTCGCAACAAAGAGGTAACAGAGGCTTGGAGTTTTTAGATTGAAGATCTCAGTCAAGGGAAAATGAAGTGAACAGCAGCAACATTGATTTTACCGAGTATTCCTCAAAGTATCTATGAAATTATATGTTCCTTATAAGGTGAAACAATCACCACTGAAAGGAAAAGAAATCTTCCCATTTACATACTTCATGTTATAAAAAAAAATTAGTCATAAGTAATGGGAGAAGTGTGTATGATTCATAAAATTAATGACTGCACGTGTTTTGAAAGGAGTTTGTAAAGTAGTAGGGTGCATTGTCCAAATAATGGTTCAGTAAGTGTTATAAACTTGATGGATCTAGATGCAGTTCCTAGATCACCAAATCCTTTGTCAAATCTGAAAGAGATTGATAAAGAGATTGCAGTATGTCTTCAAAAGATCCGAGAGAAATTCATCTGGTTTTTAAGAAAGACAGTAGGGAAAAGAAAAGAGGAAGAGTCATCATATATTTTTTATGAAAGATTCATAGCTGCATTAAATGAGTTTCCAGCTGATGATAGACCCCATGAGTCTATTTTGATTGAATTATTTTTAGAGCTTGATGAGCCTGACTCAATTAATTGGTCTACTACCTTGAGAGAAGAAAGTGTTTCCTGCATTAAAGAATGGATAGATGAGATTGAAGTAATTAAATCTAAAAATATACACAAGATTGAGTACAGTGAAGGAGATGAATCCGTGAGTGGATATGCCTCCTATGATGCTAAAGGTGATTGTTATTTTCAGCATGACAGTTTAGATGTGTATTCAGAGCAAGAAGAAACTTGTGAGAACATTGTTAGGGGTCCCACAGATACTGAGAGGGGGGAGGGTGAATCAGTATCTAACATGTAATAAGAGATTCTTAAGTTAAAACATGCAGAACATAATATAACAGTGTACCGGTATGCAAGACATAATGCAATAAACAAAATCAAGAACATCCATATGAAAAGTACACCATAACATAGGATGTTTAACAAGGAAACTGAGTGTGGGAAAAACCTCGGTGGGATTTGTGACCCACAATATTCACTCACTAGCCAATAAGAGAATATTACTTACAATAGGGGCCTGCACATGCAGGAAGGCCAACTGCCTAGAGCTCACTACTCAATGGGAAGTCACACTGACTTACAATAAGGATTATACTAATCCAATAACTTGTACTACTTTACAATAGCATCTCCAATGCTAGATTCAGTACCAGTTCTTACTTTGTTCTTTACATATACCCTTGACCTATAATTCGCACATTAGGTCTACCTAATAATTTTCTTTATGCCCTTTCATCACTTTTTAAATGTCTATAATGATCTTCTTTATATACAAGAGTCATTTTACAATTTTCCAAGTCGGCTTACAATAATAAACAAAATATTACGTAAAAAAAATCCTGTCGGCCTCTGTGCCGGTATACATATTTTCTTCTATGCTGGTGTGGGTGTAGAGTGATCCATTGATGTCGATGCACTGTCTTGCCTGTGTAATGCTTTGCCGGTATAATGTCTTGCCGGTGCCATAGGATTGCAAGGTTACCATCAATGACAAAACCTTCAATCACATACAATGTCTCATTGGAGTGTCCATATGCCAACAATCTCCCCCTTTGGCATTGATGGCAACACTCATGAGAAATTTCAAAAATTATCCAAAATGTGTAGTCCAAAAAAATGTTACCAAAAATGTTTACCAAAAATATGAGAGCTCCCCTTGAGCATATGATTCCTGTATTTTGAACTTTCTCATCCCACTACTCCCCCTTTGGCATCAATGACAAAGGTTGTCAAGATGTTAGTAGAGTTTGTAGGTTCATCTATCCATATCCTTAACCTTGTAGCTGGGTAGTTATTATCTGAAAAAGATCTCCCAAAATTAAGTTTATATTATCCATAAACTTTTTACTATCTTTTATTGTTGTTTCAGTCCTCTTTACTGTACTGGTGAGATGCTGCAAATGCTCTGCCAGTGTTTTGCTTCCCTGTATTAGTACCTCTAAAATTTCCTTCCACAAAGATGCTAAATAGTCCAATCTTGGACCTAGTTTAGATCTCAAATGCTTTGCCTTGTTTATTATTCTCTCTTTTTCTCTTTCCAGTTTGAGCAATTCTCCCTCAAAATTTGCTATTTTCTCTTCAAAAACTGATAATGAATCCGGTGAGTTGACAAAATTGTCTGCAAGCTTATTTATCTCATCCTGTGTCTTGCTTATTTTCTTGTCAATATGTATAGTCAAAAAGTCTGTTTTACATGTATCTTTATATAGATTTTTGTATTCTTTCAACAAACTACATAGTTCTGGTAGAAGTGTGTCAAAATTTCTGTTACACTTCTTTATTTCCTCATCAAGGAATTTCTGTTTCTCTTTTTCTACCTTGTCCTTTACTGATTCTTCCTTTATTTTCTCAATGTTTTTAGAAATATATTTACACAATGTGTCCAATTGTCCTAAAGAATCTTTATTATCTATATTACAGTTTGGAGCTATTGCCTTCAAAATTGGTATAGAATCATCTATTGCCTTATAAGCCTGTGAACTGCAGTCAGTTATTTTCTTAATGGAGTCTAATAATACCTCAGTTACATTTGTTGACTTGAATGTTGATGATGACCCAACAATCTGAGTGCTGGTGGAAGTAACCATGCTTGTATTGATCTCTGGTAGGTCAGTTTGTGTCTGCATTTCTTTTAGCACTGGTTTTCCTACTTCATTACTTACCAGTGGCACTGTTTCCTTATGAACCTGTTCTAGAGCCTTTAGCTCTATTGGTTTCTCTGTATGTTGTGTTGTCTCTATCTGTGCCTCAAATTCTACCTTTTTCTCTGTATCTTGTGTCGGTTTCTCTTTTTCCCCTACTACCGGAGGCTCATTAGCCATATCTGACTTGTCAGTTGTATCTTTATCAACTATTATGTTGATCTTTTGGGTATCAACATTTACAATATACAGAAATTTAGTAATAGGATTGCTATCTTCTACATCCATACTTTCTACTGCCGGTTGATCTTCAGTAGTTGTAATTTTCATCAGTGGGGGTAGGTTGTCTTTAACTTTTATGCTTGGTGGTGCACCAATTTTGCCTTTCCCCTTATCTCTGTCCTTCTGATATACCTTTATAGGCTTAGGGTTCCTGTACTCTTCTTGTTTCTCCTTGTCAACCAGGAATATGTCCCAACCATCTTCTGTTTCCTCTATGTCTTCATTGACTCTTCCTGCCATTAATGAAATATGCCGGTGTGCAGTAGAGAATACTGATCGGTTCACCTGAGCAATCAAATCATCAATTTCCTTGGGAGAGTTTATTGGATTTACAGCAAGTAGTTTCTCTATTTTTATTTTCTTATCTAAGTCTATCACTACTTGTCTTCTGGCCTCAAGTCTTTTGTACAAATCATTAGGAATTTCATTTGCTACTTCCATCAAAAATTTCTTGTACATGTCCATATGCAGTATCACACTTTCCTCAACTTGCTCTTTCTCATCAGCAGATAGAGTGTCATAAATTTTTCTTATGTTTTTCAGTTTTCCTTCCTCTATGATTTCATTTAACAATATATCAAGAGGTGTCAAGTCACTATTTGTCCTTTTCTTTTTCTTTGGTGTCAGCTTTTTCTTGGGTGTGGCCTTTCTAACCGGAGATCTCACTGCTTGTTGCTTCTGCCTTGTCCTTCTAGGTGAAGGAGTGGTTGCCGGTGAGGGATCTCTTTTTCTAACAACTCTTTTAAAAGTTGCTGGCATGTCACTTTCCGAAGAAGTACCTAACAGTGATAGGTGAATTTCAGGTTGTGGAGCTGCCAACTCATCCTCTGTTATGTCGGTTTTCTTTAGTACATCTTCCTTAATGGCCTTTGCTTGCCTGGATCCTTTCCTCACAAATGCCTCAACCTTCTTTACTCATTTCTTTGATTGTATTTGGCTTTCTATGGTCTCAGCACTACCAAATACTTCTTCCTTAGGTTCATTTGGGGCTTCCAGAAGTGCTTTAGCATAGGTTTCAACTATGTGATCATCTGTCTCATAGCCCATTTCGGTTACCCAAATTGTCCTTGGGATGACCGCTTCCATCCAAATTTCATCTTTCTTAAAACAAAGCATATATCATCTTTGTATTTGTCTACTATTTTATGAGATAATGTTATTCTTTGCTTCATTTTGGTCTTCAATGCTTGGAAAAAGTCATGAATATTGTTCTCCTTGTTTTCACCCATGGTATTGAACAGTTTTGTCAATTGCTTTCCTACCGGTATGTTATATCCAAGTTCTTTATAATCTATACCGGGAACCTATTTTGTTATGTGTAGCATTAGACATACCAATAGATTTCCAAATTTGAAAGTTCCTTTCTTGTCCTTCTTTATCTTTCCAAGGTTGTCTATTAGTTCATCCTTTAACCATTCACAAATGTCAATTTTTGCATTGTCTGTTACCATGTCATAAGTACTCTTAATGCATAAACTTGAAATTGAGTTAAGTTTGTTAGCATGAGTGGCTTTGTAACCTAATATCATACTTATGAATCTCACATTGATATCTTTGACACCATTAACCCTTAGAGATCTCTTATCGAATGTTGCACCTGTTAGTTTTGTAACTAGGTCATTTGGAATCTTCTTGGTTTTGTCTGGTCTCTTACCGGTGCTCGGTAACCATGTGATAGCTTTCACAACTTCCTTGGTGATCTTATGGATTGCATCTAGCCAGAAAAATTCTCCATGAACTCTACTTAACACTATCCTAATCACATCCTTTGGAAATTTAGGAATGCTAAGGATTTCTGTGAATCCTATGGTTTCAATAACCTTGTGTTCATCTTTAACATTGCCGGTATCATCACATATTATGGCTTTATACATGGTTTTGATTTCCTCATCTCCTAACTCTTCAATGTTACAGTGGATGTACATTCTAGGGTCTTCAGCATATACAACACCTTTAGGGATTTGAGAAAAAACACCTAAGGTATCATCCTTTTTTGCTATCTCAAGGACTAACTGAAATACGGGCCTAGGTCTTTTAATTACTTCAACAACAGTAGGGCTTGCTATGTATTCAATTGCAAAGGTAGATGCCATGATTAAATACCTTTTTCTGCCTTGGATGGATGATTGCTTGGAGTGTGCTTGCTTCTTGCTTGAAATGACTTAGCTCGGAATCTTCACGCTCTCTAAAAATTTGAAATCACAGTGAAATGAAATGCAGCCAAAATCTTATTTTTATAATGTCTTTTTTCTATGTACCACATTAATTTCATGGCGGTTAAGTATTCACTTAACATTGTCTGCCAGTAATAAGTAATTTTCAACTTCTTATCTCTAACCGAGGGAATAATTAGCACATGTGTCATTTGATTGCCAAACCCTCAAGCAAATTTTCTTCAATTAGATGAAGAACTTCCTGTCGGTGGAGCACTGCTCTGTCCTACTGGTGAAACATCACTTTGTCCTACCAGTGGAGCATTGATTGGTTCTACCGGTGGAGAATTATTCCCAATATTTAGATCTTCTTTTCTAATCCATTGCTTTGAGAATTCTTGCTTAACCTCTTCAACTTTTTCCTTACCTTTCAAGCTAGCACTTTTGTTGTCTACCGATGTACCTTTACTTCTACAAAATTTAGCAATATGCCCAATCTTGTTACATGAATAACAAGTTACATTATTCTTCTGAATAGCTTTCCCATAACCTATGTTGGTTTGTGTTCTGCATTGATTTGATAAATGTCCAAATCTTCCACAAACATAACATCTCACATTCATTCTGCAGTTTTTCAGAGTTATGACCAACTTTGTTGCATTTTGAACATTGACCGGTGGGTCTATTGATATTCTGATAATTCCTAGATCTACATTCATTTGCTCTATGACCATACTTATTACAGTTAAAGCATTTTCCATTGAATTTATAAGCATTAGGTTGTCTTACCGGTTTGCTGTGATCCTGAGTATTTGCAGTACCAGAGCTTTCACCAACTTCAAAGCCAATTCCAGAAGTGTCACCTTTAGGTTTTTGATTCTTCAGTAAGGTACCAAGTTCCTCTGAGCTTTTCTTGAATTTTTCTTTGTGTTGATTTGCAGTTTCCAGTTCCCTTTCCAAGATTTCTTTTTGTCTCATCAGTTTCATTTGAGTCATTTTGAGTATGCATCAGATCTGTCTTCAACATGTCATTTTCATAGCTAAGTCTTGTGTTCTCATTTGCTGCATCACTTAATCTTCTGGTCAATTCTTCTTCATTCTTCATTCTTCTTTCTATCCTCAATCTCTTTGCAAAATCTCATAGTCATATCGTGCATTTCATTTTTTGTTGTCATGATCTCTTGTTTCAACTTGCTTATCATATCATTAAGTGATTCTTTTTCATCATTTTCATTTTGCAATTTTTCAGAGAGTTCTCTTCTCTTATTTCTTGCAACAGTAAAATTTTCTTGTAGTGCCTGAATGATATCCTGAGCAGCTCTCAAATCATCTTCTAATTTGATATTTTTCAATTTTTCTGCATCATAGTCTGTAAGAGCTCCTTCAAGTTGCTTCATCAGGTTTTCCATCTTTACTGGTGTCAAGATCTTCCTCAAGCTATTAGGCTTCTGAAAATAGAGGACCAGGCTCTGATACCAATCATTAGGGGTCCCACAGATACTCAGAGGGGGGGGTGAATCAGTATCTAACTGGTAATAATAATTTCTTAAGTTAAAACATGTAGAACATAATATAACAGTGTACCGGTATGCAAGACATAATGCAAAAAATAGAATCAAGAACATCCACATGAAAAGTACACCATAACACAAGATGTTTAACGAGGAAACCCAGTGTGGGAAAAACCTTGGTGGGATTTGTGACCCACAATATTCACTCACTGGCCAATAAGAGAATATTACTTACAATAGGGGCTTGCACATGTAGGAAGGCCAACTGCCTAGAGCTCACTGCTCAATGGGAAGTCACACTGACTTACAATAAGGATTATACTAATCCAATGACTTGTACTGCTTTACAATAGCATCTCCAATGCTAGATTCAGTACCGGTTCTTGCTCTATTCTTTACATATACCCTTGACCTATAATTCGCACATTAGGTCTGCCTAATAATTTTCTTTATGCCCTTACATCACTTTTTAAATGTCTATAATGCTCTCCTTTATATACAAGAGTCATTTTACAATTTGCCAAGTCGGCTTAAAATAATAAACAAAATATTACATAACAAAAATCTTGTCGGCCTCTATGTCGGTATATATATTTTCTTCTATGCCGGTGCCGGTGTACAATGATCTGTTGATGTCAGTGCACTGTCTTGCCTGTGTAATGCTTTGCGGGTATAATGTCTTGCCAGTGCCATAGGATTGCAAGGTTGTCATCAATGAAAAAACCTTCAATCACATACAATGTCTCATTCGAGTGTCCATATGCCAACAAACATAAGTAATTGTTCAAATAATCATGAGCCTATTGAGGTTTCAGATTTTAATGATATGGATCACCTTGTTGTTAAGTTCAATCCATAAAATATTTGCAACCAAAGTTATGAAACTATGTTGCAACATATAGTAACACTTTATGAGAAGCATGATAAAGGATATGATGAGGATGCGAGTTGTTGTAATGATGAAATAAATGTGTATAGAGACATGAGTACTTCTGATTTAATACCTTTATCAGATTGGGACAATGTTTACAACTGAGAAGATGAAGCTAAGGAAAATAGAAATGAAGAAGGTTCACTAAGTAGTGAACAAATTTCAAAGCTCCTAGCTGCTGATTTCCAGAGGTATGCATCCAAAAATATGCCCTATCTCTCACGCCCAAATAGTACCTGTTTAGATATTGATGATGTTTTTGAGGGTCTGAAGTATGGTACATATTCTATTGATTCTTTCCCTATTTCTGATTTGAGTGATGGACAAGATGAAGATGCATATACGCTTGATAGGTGTGATAATGTAGATTCATATGTTGATATGAACTCAGATTTTGGTATGCATTGTATGGATATTGTTGTTAAAGAGAATGATAGATTTGAAGTAGTTTTCTTAGATTTTCAAGTGGGAAATGAACCATTGATAAGTGATGATCATGTGTTTTTACTTATGCAAAGTGCTGATAGAAATTTTGATCAACAAGTTGAAGTGCAATCATTTTATGAGGAAGCTTTCCTCTCTAGTTTGCAAGACAGTATTAAGGATGAATGTTTTATTCTTGTGCAAACTAACAATTTAGATATGCCTGATGCTCCCAGTGTTTAGAATAAGTTGGGTTACTTTTCTTTTCAGCCGGGAAGTAATGGTGAAGACTATGGCACTCTTATGTCACCTAGTGACCAACCCTTTCAGCATTCGTTTGGTTTTCAAAGATTGATTGATTATGAACATGTTGATAATTATGTTTTATGTGATCAGATGATGAGAAATGGAAGTGTTTCTGAACAGGCAGATGTGAATGATGATTTTAGCTTGCCTTTCATTTGTGGAAAAGAAAATCATGTGTTTGATAGAGGTAAGAATTGATTTTAGTTTTGATGGCCCGGGGCCATTTATAAGTTGTATATTTTGTACAGTTGCTTTGCTTTTGTTGTGTGGTTTTCAATAAAGTGCCCTGTTGTGTTGTTAGAATAAGGATGCCCTATTTTTGAGAAGAGAAGAGATGTATGATCCATTTTTTGGGTGGTTTGCTCTACCATAGATATCTGGATTCTTGTGTTGATTTTGCAATCAACCATCCCTAGTCAGAGCCACTCTTGGGACTCATTAAATTTGAGTGAATTTAAGAGGCCCATTTCAAAATTTTGCCCTGCATTTCCAAATGATAAAAAATTAGTCAGTTTGAATGGCCTAGTTAGAAAGAGGGTAAAATGGAGCCAGTTGATTTTTAGGGGGTAAGGCTTGGGAAGCGTGTCCTACACCTTTCATTTGGCCTATTCAGTGATGTACAACTTTCAGATTTTAGTTTGGATAAATTTACCAGGTACCCATTTCGAGGGGTGAGTTGAAAGTGCATTTTAGGCACAAATGCAGATTTTATTGAGTAGCCTACTTTGAGTACTTATATCTTTTGCCCTATTGATCGTCATGAATAATTTCAAAATTTATTGGATTCTATGCATAAATGTGAGTCAACATGCAAAATTTCAAGTCTTTAGCATTTCATTTGCTCAGTTTTCAAAGCTCAATATGTTTGCAGTTTGTATGTTTTGACAATTCCCTGTTTCAGGACCTAGTTGGAGCTCTGTTTTGCATAAGTGTAAAAATTGCCTCGGTGAATGTCACGTGGGAATGTTTATTTCGGGATATTGTTGATACAAATGAAAAGCTATGTTTTAAATTTCAAGCTCCTGCCAATCCGTTTGATCGATTTTCAAAAGGGTTTATTGAGCCATCTGTTTTAGTGATCCGTACTTTCATTGCCGTATCAGTTAAAGTTGTTATTTTCATGAGCGTGCCATTTGCACCTAGTCATCCTTTTGGTCAAACTGAGTATTCTAATTTTTAATATGTACTTCAAGGTACCTATGTCTCAGATTTAAGGGTCTATGGAGATCGTTTGATATTTTTAAGAAAGGCATCATGTGTTGCCTGAACATTGACTTCATCAGGTCCGCAGTGTCGACAAAGCCAGTTGGGCATTTTCAAAAATTAATATCTCTTCACTCGGGACTCATTTTGAAAAACCGTTTGGTAGAGTTCATTCTTGTATATTAGAGTACACGCCTATCAGATGGCGAGATCCAGAAAAGGTGTTTTGACAGGTTTGAAAATTACGTCTTCGCGATTAAATGCAAAAAATGTGGCGCAAGTGCCTGAAAGTTGCAAAACTCAATTTAATGATCCAAAAATGGTGTCGATCGATTCTAGAGGTAAGTTTAAGGTTCTTGAAGCATTTCAAAGGTCAGTTGCATGAAATTTTTTATTTTTTTTAGCCGGACCCACTTTGGGGCCTGACCTGGCTCATGCTCGTGTATTGATTTTATTGGCGACTTGGCTCACTGCGAGAATTCCAGAATATCGAAATTTGATCATGAGACATGTTATAAGAGTGATGATGATAAAGACCAACTCAATGGCAATGGTAATAGAGGAAAATCAATTTACAAGGGCTCTCCATGAACTCGAAGTCTTTCAGGAAAAAGAGGAGATAGAAGTTTTTTATTCATATCAAAGAGATCTTCACAAAGAGGGAGAACGGTTCAGCAACAAATGCTAACTTTGGATTGTTGTAAATGACTACAGAAAACTTTCAGATAGTAACATTGATAGCAATTTAGACATCAAAAACTCAAACCAAGATTTTGAGATTAAGAGTGAAGAAAAACTTATAAAACCATTTACCGCAGTGAAACATGTAAAATCTGAAGATGACAGTGAAGAAGTTTGTAAAATTGAGACTAATGCACATCTAGTAGATGGAATTTATGTTGTAAAAGAAGTTGTTGCAGTCAAGTTCAATGTTGAGGATGAGCTTATGGGCAAAGGCCATTTTATTTTCCAAGCCATGCAATTGCTAGCTGCAAACCAGTCAAAATTTTAAAATTTGATTTAACTATCATATTTTGTCTTAACTATGTTTAGATTTAATTGAGTTAACTTTATCTACTAACTCAAGTAAGTAAAAATAATTTAAAATTAGATGCAGATTATTAATTCTCCAAAGAAATTATTATTGCCTCAACGATTTTAATCACTAAATTATCTTAATTAAAATTATCTAAAATATTTGGCGAAGATATTACTAATCTCCAATAAGTCTATATTGTCTAAAATTTATTTTAAACAATAATTAAAAATGAATTAACTAATGAGTCAATTAATTTCAAAAGAATATCCCCCATAAATTTATTAATAATTTAATCTAAAAACATCCATTTACTTTATACCCTTATGTTTAACAACAATTTTCTAATAAAATATTTGATTTACCATTTACCCCTTTAACAACATTACTATTAAATGTTTACTAAAATAAACATATATATATTAAATTATAAAGTTCTTTAACATATATAGTTAAATTATATATATTTTCTCTTAAACAGATATTACTACGATTTACCCAATTCGCTCATATCATTTAGGTTATATATATATATATATATAACACAATATATATATTTTTCCATTATTACACATGTCCATGGAAACCCTAAATTTATTAATATAAAAAGAATCCTTTTTATATTATTTCTATCATTCTTAAATTTTCTTGCTACCCTAGCTCTAACTGGCTAGGGTTTTATTTTTATTTCTAATTCGTATTTCTGCAGGGGCGAATTTTTCTTTTGTGATGGGCGGCAGCCATGAAAATCACGGCAAAGGGGAGGAGAGGCGGTGGCGCCACTGTGTGTCCACACAGTGGAACCTGCCACACCACTGTGCGTCCACACAGTGGCGGGCACAGCACCACTGTGTGGACACACAGTGGAAGCCGCGGGGCCGACCACTGTGTGTACACACAGTGGAGGCCGCGGGCCGACCACTGTGTGTCCACACAGTGGCTTCGACGCTTCGGCCCTTCCCCCCCATGTTAATAACCCTTTTTTTTATATATAGTTTTTTTTTTAATAATATTTTTATTTTGTTTATTTAAATGAAATAAATTTATATATATAAGAATTTGTATTTATATTTTTAAACAAGCAAGTTTATTTATTTAACTTTAAGAAATGAATTCATTTTTTTTCTTTTATGCATGCATATAAATTAGTTGTTTGTATATATATATATATATATATATATATATATATATATATATATATATATATATATATATATATATATATATATATATATATATATATATATATAATAGTATTGAATCTAGGGCAATTTCTTTTCATGCATTTATTTTTATTCTGAACAAATAAAACAGATTAGATATTTTCTGCAAGTTTAATCATCTTAATTATTTCTTTTTTATTAATATCCTTGTTGCCAAGTAGAAATGGTTAGGCTATCTAAATATGGCTTTTCTTTCTATAAAAATAAAGTAATTAACAGTATTAAATATTCTTAGAACAACATCTTTAGAATTTATTTACTTCCATTAAATCTGATTAACTATAGAATTTATTTCTGCAATAAACAAATGACAGAGTTTGATAATTCTTCAGCAACTATTCAAATGACAAAATTTAATAAAATTAATAGCAACTAATTAAACCTATAATTTATTAATTAAAACCTTAGAGATGGCTATAAAATCTTTGATTTTATTTTCTGCAAATAATTTAAATAACAGAATTAAATACTAAGTTTTTCATTTCCATATATAGATCTAAAATGTATTATTTCCAGCCTATCACATGCATGCAAATCTAGTCCATTTCTTTTCTTATAAATTGTTTTAAATGCGTAAAGGAAATAACCAATTTTCTTTCTTTTCAGAATATCCCATACACACAAATGTTATTTTTCAGAACCATAGGAAAACTTAAACTAGAAAATACTTATTTCTTTTCTGAAATTTAGCATACTAAAAAATATCACAACACTTTAAAACATATTTCAAAAAAAATTTATTGTCACTTTACAAATGAGTCTCTCATTCCTAATAAATGAGGACTTTTCAAAATAATAAAAATTTCATTTACAAATGTTTTTCTATAGTAAATAGCTCTATCAAATTTCTACTTGTTTTATTCTTTCCTTCCAACAACCTGCAAATAATCAAAGGATATGACCATGGAGTGCTCACCTCCCAGCCTAGGCTAACTAGTAGCCACCCCCGAGCTTGGAGGACCAAGCCCTAGACAAGATTACACATATGCAAACACAGTAAACAAGCAGAAAACAAACACAAACACATTCCCAACCCAAGGCTACATTGCACCACACATTGTGATGTCTTTTCAAGGGTGGTAGTGGATCAAGTACCCTGAGGAGACTGCAAGTATGGTAAGACTAATAGCCACCTCATGGAAAACCAAATACATCATAAGTATAACAACCCCACATCCTTATGCCCCCCCAAGACATTCATGCCTTATTTCCCTCCTTATGACCTCCAAATGCATAAACAAGCCATGCAGCAAGGGTCACATAAAATCCCTTGTGATCACTCTCATAACGAGAGCCTCTCACTCGAGGGCTGTCACTTCTACCACCCACAAGACCATTGTCTCTCCCAAGAGTAGGAGGCCTTGATTACTCCCAAAGCACATAAAATGCCATACAAAAGTAAAACATTAAACACAATAATTTTCCAAGGGAAAACATGCAAGAAAACTAGTCTTTTTACACAAGATATTCTTTCAATATAACATTCAATATGAAAACACATTACAAGTAAGGTGAAACCAACCTTCAATTACCCAAGGGTATGCTAGTTTTGTTGAGGATGAGCAGTCCAATTCCACAAGTCTTTCCTTTCTACACTTATCCAAATTCTTAATTCAAAATCTATCTTTTTCCTTTCAAAATTCCTTGTCTCCAAAAATGGAGAGTGGGTGATTACCCACTAACTTTCTCGTTCTTGCTTAAGAATGCCTTAGTGAGAGTTCTCACAGGTTTCTAAAACTGAAAAGGAAGGTAAGGTAAAATGGGAAAGGGAACTCTCTTTCAAAAAGGAAGGTTAACAACCTAGTTCAAGCCTTCTAATTTTCAATTTTCGCTCAACTTAGAAAACCTACTTTTTAGGGTGTCTAAATGGTCACATGGGAGTAGAAACATGCCTAAAATTACTCCTAACCCTTAGGTATACCTTATGGGCTTTAGGAAACCCTAATATACTACCCCTAGGAGTCCATTTAACCCTTTTAAACCCTTCTGAAGTTAATTTTTGGGTCAAACCTAAGTTGACCACCCCAAAGATTCTTTACCTAAGGCATTTATGGAATCATATTAAATTAATTGAAAAAGCTATAGTTAAACAACTCCCTCCAAGAGACAAATTTAAAAATTCAAACATAAATCAAAATATGTGTCAAGTGACACAAAGAAAATACTTTTACAAAATTATACATGAAATCTTGTCTCTTGTTGGATTTACACAAATAAACAAAATTCAATTTAACATTCATGCAACAATCACTTTCATGAATAAAATACGATACAAACGGGGTGTTGTCTCTCCAAATAGACAAACCCTAGTTTTACGAACGCACATAGGTCTAGGTTTGGTTCTCCATAATATTTCCATAGTCACATGGATAATTTTCCTGTGCATCTCAATTACACATTAGTAATTTCAAATAACCTCATATAATATAAAACACATGAATAAGAATACACATCAAACACTCTACAACCAATATACACTTAATCAAATCAATACACCTTATATCCAACAAATCCACATAAGCAATTATCATAATTCTCATAATTTTGATCCACACATAAAACATACATCCTATTTCTATCATCATAGTAAAGTCCTGCAAATCCAATAATGACATATATCATCTCAAATTCATCCTCTTCTAGAAGCATATAGATTTCTATATCATAAAGCATATAAATGAAGCATCAACATATAGAAATGTTATCCAAATCATGGAATCATATGAGTTCTAAATCCATAATGCATAAAAATAGAGCAGCCATAATAGTCTCAACATAAAAATCATTAAAATGCTAGACTGTTTCGGGGTAGGGCCTCACAGTATGGCTGCTGAAAATGTTAAAACTTTCTTAGTAAGTGCCAAATTCCCTGTGGTTAACAAAAGGCACTTTGAACTTTATACAAATGTGTTAATGTCAAAACCTCCAAGCAAATTGTAATTGGCAAGCTTTCAGCCAAAGTCCCCCTCTCACATGGTTGATTCAGCAATTGAAGCTTCAAACAAATGAAACAGTATCCTCCTCCCATGCAACAAGTGGAAATGCCAAGAAGCTTCAAAGAGCAGCAAATGCTTTTGGCATGTTGTAATTTGCCAATCCTCCCTCTGCACCAGGTTTTGATATCTTCCAGCGAATTCAATTGGCAGCCAAAGCCAATGTCTTCCCCACACAGGCACATAAATAATGAAATGGCACATGGAAATGAAAGATTGTTTTGAAATCTTCAAATTAATGCAATGATAGCATGTGTGGAACCAGCCTTCTCCTCCCTCCATGGTGTGAGTTTGATGAGGCTGCAATAAAATTAAATAGCAAATGCTATTGGCAGAATTCTCCCTCTATGTGGTATGGTGTTTGGAAAGAATTAGAGACTTTCAAGCAATGTAATTAGCAAGATTAATGCCAATCTCCCCTTGCCGTGAGAATGCAATCCTCCCAGCCATGGCAAAATGTGAAGGCAATTATAAATATTTTCAAACAAATGCAAGTGGAGGGTGTAAGACTAGTTCAATGCCCCTTTGCCAGTAGCCCTCCCCACCATGAGTTTGAATATGGATGGAGGAGGTATTAACTTTCAGTAAAATGCCATTAAAACTCAAATAAAACCTTCAGAAAACACAGTCCCAGGCTTGAGTATTAATCCCACATTGGCTGGGGAATGTAATTTTTTTATGTTTATAAGCAAGGCCCCACACAAGTAATATGTCAAAGCCTCAAGGCTTTTGATGGATGATGCCGGTTGGGTGCCCAAGTGGACCCCACGTGCATGGGCACGCTTCTCAAGGTGACCAAGGAGGCGGACAAGTGAACCCCATGTAGGCACGTATCTTGAGGCAGGTGAATTTTGTAGAGAAGGAGCAGATTAACTAGTGAGCAAGTTGACGAGATCGAACTGTGCACACGATCTCACGAAAGAAAGATGCTTGAAGAATAACCATTGCAAAATGGCGAAAAGCACATGCTCAAATGGCAAAGGTTAAAGACCCTGCATGTTCAAGATGATCTGACAACCAACGTGACTTCGTGACTCAAAGATGCGAGCTCGTTAACCATCATGAAATGGTGAAAGCCAGGTGGCAGGTCTAGGTGGAAGTCCAACTCATGGGTCTCGTCTAGTGGTGATGACATGGCGATGAGGTGGTGTACGCGTGGCAATCTAGTGGTGCATAGGTGGCAATGACGAGGCAGTCCAGGTGGCTAATCAGTGAGGTGTCATCCTAATGGATCCCATCAGCCAATCAAAGACCTTCATGTGGTAGAGCATTAGGCCAAAAAAGAGGGAAAAATCAAAGTTAAATTGTATAGTGTAGACTATATAGAAAATTAAAAAATTTAAATGATGTGCACATATGAAGGATTTAATTCGCCCAGAGGTCCATTTTTGCCAAGAATACCAAGTATTATATATCGCCGGAAAGCTCTCAGAATAAGGAATCTAATTAGTAAGTTAGTTTTAACAAATTTTGGATATTTTGAGAGAAGTTTCCATAGGAAAGAGAGAAAAGTTGAAATCCAGTTGAAAAAAGAGACACTTGGCTTGTTTTGATGAGACCTAATGTTTTTCCCTCTCCTTCTTATTCCAATTTTCTTCTCATTGTAAGGGTTCCAGAATTCTATGAGAAAGGCTCCAGATTTCTTGGTTTCCAATTCTGGGTTTATTTTCAAGGTTGCAGAGTAATGTCTTATTTTAAGTAATGGAGTCTTATTTTCTTGCTATAGGTATTATTTGTTGTAGGTTCTTGTGTATGTAAGGCATGCACAAATTCACACAGAATTTGTCTCTGAAATGCACTTTCATTTTATTCAAATCTGATTATTAAGGAGGATCATGTTTGTCATGAGGAGTTGTGTCTATGAATGTAAATGCTTGTTTGTAGGTAAGCTTCAAGGAAGATTTTAAACTCTATGAGAAAACATTAATGAAATGGGGTTCATGTTTCTAGATCTGATGTTTTCTGTGGATAAGCTTAGTAATGCATTTATGCAAGGCATTAATGTAGGAATATCTCATGATGAAGATGGATTTGCAATGAGTGTTTTCATTTGTAGTTTGATGTATGACTCTGTTGCCCTTGGATAAGGCACTGGTCTTGCACATTTTGGGGTTTTCTCAGAGATTTAAAATCAAATCAGAAATTAATGTCTTTTCTTTCTGTTTTGTGGTAATGACCCACCTATCTCAAGCTCCAATGTAGTTGAGAGTCAATGTAAATGTAGCTAGTTTGCAGTACTTTCCTTATTGTTGAGCTATGTTTGAGATTTCTACTTTAATGGTGATATTGTGTGTGAGTTTAGACTGTATTTGAAGTGCATCATAGTAAAACCCGCCTAGGCCTTGCAGAGCCTGAAGAGAAGAAGGATTAAATATCCTTGTTAAGTTGGTCCAGTTAGTCCTTTGAAATCATAGTTGAGGTTGGCTACCTTTCAAATTTTGGTTGTAGATTATATTGGTTGTTGATTTTGTTGTTCAACATAAAAAAGAGCCAACAAAATGGCAACTCTGCTAGGGACAGAGATGTAAGAATTTTGTCAAGTCAAATTCATGAGTCTGGCCATATCCATTTGAGGAAAGAGTCATAAAACTGTTGTAAATCTTAAATAGTTTTCAGATCTATTGTTATCTGCCTGGTAGTGTTGTATGAAGGTAGGAATGTCTTCTTTGTGAGAGTCAATTCCTATCCAAGTGTTGAAAGTCTGCTATCTTTTAATCTTTGTGTATGTCCAGATCTGTTCATATTCTATATTGATTTTGTAAATTCTCACAGTAGTGAGTGGTGACTTTGAAAGATCTCTACACTAGTGTGCACTATTGTAAAAAATTTAAAGGATTTGGTGAGCTCGCAACAAAGAGGTAACAGAGGCTTGGAGTTTTTAGATTGAAGATCTCAGTCAAGGGAAAATGAAGTGAACAACACCAACATTGATTTTACCAAGTATTCCTCAAAGTATCTATGAAATTATATGTTCCTTATAAGGTGAAACAGTCACCATTGAAAGGAAAAGAAATCTACCCTTTATATACTTCATGTTTTAAAAAAAATTCAGTCATAAGTGATGGGAGAAGTGTGTATGATTCTTAAAATTAATGACTGCATGTGTTTTGAAAGGAGTTTGTAAAGCAGTAGGATACATTGTCCAAATAATGGTTCAATAAGTGTTATAAACCTGATGGATCTAGATGTAGTTCCTAGATCTCCAAATCCTTTGTCAAATCTGAAAGAGATTGATAAAGAGATTGCAGTATGTCTTCAAAAGATCCGAGAGAAATTCATTTGGTTTTTAAGAAAGAAAGTAGGGAAAAGAAAAGAGGAAGAGTCATCATATATTTTTTATGAAAGATTCATAGCTGCATTAAATGAGTTTCCAGCTGATGCTAGACCCCATGAGTCTATTTTGAATGAATTATTTTTAGAGCTTGATGAGCCTGACTCAATTAATTGGTCTACTACCTTGAGAGAAGAAATTGTTGCCTGCATTAAAGAATGGATAGATGAGATTGATTTAATTAAATCTGAAAATGTACACAAGATTGAGTACAGTGAAGGAGATGAATCCGTGAGTGGATATGCCTCCTATGATGCTGAAGGTGATTTTTATTTTCAGCATGACAGTTTAGATGTGTATTCAGAGCAAGAAGAAACTTGTGAGAACATTAGTAAATGTTCAAATAATCATGAGCCCGTTGAGGTTTCAAATTTTAATGATATGGATCACCTTGCTGTTAAGTTCAATCCACTAAATATTTGCAACCAAAGTTATGAAACTATGTTGCAACATATAGTAGCACTTTATGAGCAGCATGATAAAGGCTATGATGCGGATGCGAGTTGTTGTAATGATGAAATAAATGTGTATAGAGACATGAGTACTTCTGATTTAATACCTTTATCATATTGGGACAATTTTTATAGCTCAGAGGATGAAGCCAAGGAAAATGGAAATGAAGAAGGTTCACTAAGTAGTGAACAAATTTCAGAGCTCCTAGCTGCTGATTTTTAGAGGTATGCATTCAAAAATGTGCCCAATCTCTCATGCCCAACTAGTACCTGTTTAGATATTGATGATGTTTTTGAGGGTGTGAAGTATGGTACATATGCTATTTATTCTTTCCCTATTTTTGATTTGAGTGATGGACAAGATGAAGATGCATATACGCTTGATAGGTGTGACAATGTAGATTCATATGTTGATATGAACTCAGATTTTGGTATGCATTGTATGGATCTTGCTGTTAAAGTGAATGACAGATTTGAAGTAGTTCTCTCAGATTTGCAAGTGCGAAATGAACCATTGATAAGTGATGATCATGTGTTTTTACTTATGCTAAGTGCTGATAGAAATTGTGATCGGCAAGTTGAAGTGCAGTCATTTTATGAGGAAGCTTTCCTCTCTAGTTTGCAAGACAGTATTAAGGATGAATGTTTTATTCTTGTGCAAACTAACAATTTAGATATGTCTGATGCTCCTAGTGTTCAGAATAAGTTGGGTTACTTTTCTTTTCAGCCGGGAAGTAATGGTGAAGAGTATGGCACTCTTATGTCACCTAGTGACCAACCCTTTCAGCCTTCAAAGGAGCAGCTTCAACATAGGATTAGCAATCTAAGGATAGTTTGCAACCATGGAATTTATAAATAGTTCAAAGTCCAACACAATGAATAATGAAATACTTCTACAACAATTCTTCATGGATAGTCTATAGCCTTATAACAAATACACTGATAAGGGCAAAAAAGATCACTATTATCATGGGTCTGAGACAATATAAAATGATCAAAATATAGAGTTATTAGCAGTCATAAACCGTCTTAGAAGATTGGCAAAGAAAAACATAGGTGTTCTCCTCATAGAACATAGAGATATGAAGCAATAACGAGATGTGAGGTAACAGTTATAAAATTTGGTTGAACACAAAGAGACATTTACAAATACAACCTACTCTTTATAATACCTAATTGACAAAATGGATGCAATGCAAGTCCTTGTATCAATAATGTCTGGCAGATACTAAAAAACTAGAACAATAAATTCCATATAAAAGTGGTTAGACTTAAAATGATAAGGAAAATTTAAAAATGCTAAAGAAAATGTCAACTAATAAAAAAACTTACAAGGATGAGGCACATTCATAACTTTTGAAGTCCTGTCATGGATATCAACACTAGAAGCAACTCATACTGTTAGTGTACATACAAGACAATATGGGAGTTAATTATACCCAACAACTTGTGGTGTTGTTGTTCATGTTGGCTCTGTTGGACCCTCCAATTAAGATTCAATATACATTATTCAGTAAGATTAACTGTGCAACATAATGAAATATTGAAAAGTGTGTTATCTTATTGAGCTTCGCTTGGTTTTGAGAATAGTTTAATATTCTCTACTTAACAAGGCCAACCACGTGAAGGTGGAAGCCCATTTGGCCCCTCCTCCCCAACATCACTCTAAATTCCCAGTTAACATCTAACATTCATTCCTTCTTTTTACCATTAATAAAATATAGCATTCATTCATTAATATCACATAACGTTCATTAACACATAAAATTGATTAACACTAATTAACACCCAACATTCATCAATATTAATTAACACATATCATTCATAACCATTCATTAGCACATAATTAAATTCATTAACACATAAAAACCAGTCATTATCAAATAAGGTAGATTACAATTGTGTGTGTGAAAAAGTGAAATAAGTATGTAAGCTGCAGGCACAACACTTCAATTAAGTCATTACATGTATGGTTAGACATATATAAGCATGAATAATAAAACCATAACAAATCAACTAATTGCCTTCTAAAATATGCGAGTATAAGATTGCTCTCAGATTTGTATAAGCAATACCAGTGACTAGACTACACCAAAATGAAGGATTTAATCTATATGAGCATGATATTAAGCTACATGGATGCAAGATGGATGAAAGATTCAAGCAATGTAGAGTAAACTAAATATGCAAAAAGCTAAACTAAGATGCAATAATCTCAAAAAGCAAGCACAATATATTCAATGACTCCAGAGAAAAAACTGTATAATAACAAATCTCTAGGGTGTTTTGAATGACAGCTAAAGGTTGAATTTATAGAGAATCACAAGAGAGATCAAGAAAAAGCACAATTTAGGATAATTAAAATAATTGAGAAATCAGATTCAGTTAACCTTGAGATAGATTCAAATTATAGTTTAATTGAAATGCATTCGGATAAGAAGTTCAAGTTGCATTAGAAATAAGATTTAATTAATTCCATGCATTTGTGATAAAAATAGACAATTCTTTGATTTATTCAAGAAAAGAGTCTTTTCAATGCAACTGAACTTCTTTTTCTCAAAAGCTTTGAGTTCCAATTTTAGAGAAAGAAATTAAATTCCTTTTATTTGCTTTCTTGATTTCAAGTTAATCTCAATTTAGAAGAATATCTCAAGTTTGATTTCTCTCAATTCAATTCTTTTATTTTATTTTAATTTTAACTCTTACTTTGTGATTAATTCCTCTTTTGTGATAAATTAATCCCCTTTTTATGATTAAAAGGCGAATTAATTAATTAATTAAATATGCAAGGATATTTAATAAATTAAATAGGATAATTGATCAAAAAGATAATTCTTGGAATGATTTAATTAATTAAAAAAATATTTAATTAATATAGAGTTATTGATTTGCCATGTGACATTTGATGATTTAAAGAATTAATAATGTGCTCAAGATTGATTTAATTGCCTTCAGTTAGGACCTTGGTGTTGTTGTCGAGATTAGGGGCCCATGGTTTAGATGACCATTTTTAGGGTATTACAACTATCATTTCCTTTTTTTGTTTTTTCTTTGAATCTATGAAAAGAATAAGTGGAGCATCTTTTTATTCATCATTTCCCCCCTGTTTAGTTGTTCCACCCTTTGCTCGTAATCTTGATGTATGCCTAGTCCTATACTGAGGACACAGACACTGAAGCGAAGGGGGGTCCTCTGCAATAACAAAGAAATGGGTTAAATTCAAAATATTTTTTATTATTGTTACAAGTATTTCATTAATTTAGATAACATAACTGTGGTTCTCTTTACCTCATGGGGCCACATCATTTTGTCTAGCCTCAATCTCAACATGTTGAACACCCTCTAAATCCTCTAAAGTTGAAATAATAAAGGTTAGATTAATGTTGAACACCAATTGAAATTAAATCTGTTTAAAGGAATAATAGTGGTCCTCTTTACCTAATTGGGGAACATCACGTTCCTGACGTTGTGTACCCAGATCATGCTCTACTTGGTCAGCACCGACTACATGCTCTAAAATATTAACAAAAAAGGTTACATTAATTACTACACTAATTACAAATTAAGATGTTTAATTATATTAATAATTACATAAATAAATTTGAATAGCAAATGAATACCTCCACTACTGGGATGCACATCTAGACCTTCATGTGCATGTCGCGTTTCACGATTAGCAGACTACATTCTAATTTTATGTGCATTGTTATCATTGCTTGATTATTTAAAACAAATATAGTCACTTTATGTTGGAACTCAACATCAATTAGATTATTGGTAAATTATTCAATTTGAAACAATTTTCATTTAGCTTATTTACCTATGTGACGGATGCACCAGAATCTTGTGTTTGCCCACTCAATTCTCGTAACCATTTAGCCATGGCTGTATAGCCTTGTTGGTAGGCAATTCTCTTGTCATCTTCTATGGGAGCTCTATTGAATTCAGAGCCATACATTTTTGCTTGGTATCATGAATTTTGCTTGCATTGTTTGATAAAAAAATTCATTTGCAATTTATAAAATTTTGATGCGATATTTCATTTATTGATACTTATAATTCGTGCGACAAGTTTCATATAACCACCACAGCTGAGTTTGTGTTGCCCATTATTTTCTTGTCTTGCCTTGGTTGCCTTCGACGCATCACTCAGTTTATGAAAAGTCTGAAATATGTTAGATTATATAAATATAAAGAGTAATTAATTAGTACATAATTACATTCTTGATAGTATCCCATAACTTCTTTTGGCGTCTGTTGGTGTATTTCCTTTTTTCCTTTCAATTCTCTTCTTGGCATCCAAAATCAAGTCCTTCCACTCCCTCTTTGAAATCATGGGGGGAGGCTCGTACTTTATGTTCTTCTCTAAATGGGTCCTGTATTAGTCCCTCACATACTTTAGATATGTGCCATCTTTTCCAAGGAGCTTGGTTTTGTTGAATGTGTCATTTCCAAACAACTCAACCATATGGTTTGTCAATTCATATTTTAACCTTTTTTCTAGGTCATTCCACCTTTTAAAGCAAAAATAAACCTGTTAGATTCATAAATGAACTGAAGCTACATTTATTATAGTTCAAAAAATGGATCAAAGGAAAACTATTCTAGCAATGATATGAAATCAAAATAGTGGATTAGGGTTAGTTCACATATGATGTTCCACCTTTTATGTATGGTGGACCCAAATATCTACAATGCAATGTCATTAAGATTTTTATAAAAAATATCATTTCCTGCAAAAAAAATCATGGGATCATTAGTCCAAAACGAGTGATCAGAAATTAAATTACAATTAGACTATATATAATAATAATTTTAAAGTACTTGGAACCTTCTATATCTTTAAGGGAATCAATTCTTCGTCGCTCACCACCAATGTGGGCTGCAACATTCCCGTACTAGCAATACGAGAAGATCTAGGAAATGATGGTATGTTATTAGTAGTAGTCGCCTTTGGTGCATCATCATGTGCATCTCCTACTATAGAAAATGAATCCACTATGAAATTACCCCAAGAAAGAACACTTAAAGGGAAATAAACATAGAACAAAAGATAGAGCAAAAGAGGGATCTACCAATAGTGGGCCGGCCAATATGACATGCAGTAGAGGATGTCTGCATGCTGCATGTTGTCGATATTATAGTCATCAATATAGGTGGGGCTAACCTCTGATGAGGCACCAGTGACATTTGCACAAGAACATTGACAACAACTGAAGAATAATACATTAAATATATAAAACATTAAATATATGAAAACTGCAAGAATTGTAAACAAGGATGAACCTTTATTATGAACATTGACAGTATCAAGTATGATGTCTTTTGGGTACTCAAAGTGATAAGCCAAGAAAATCATCATCACCTGAACTGCTTGCAATACCCTGATCATGGCCTGCAGGTTGATGAGGATGCATAAATTTATGTAAAAACAACACGTACATATTTTAGTTAATGACATAAAAGAGTATAAAATATAAACCATTATTGAACTTTTGTTATAATTAAAGCTTTCATTACTACTTACTTCCAATTTTTCTATTGTTCACATCAATTTTTACACTCTCTCTTGTATCTCATCAGTCTGAGGCTCCACAGATGCCAAAGCAACAATCTCTCTACAAATTTTTCTAATAGACTTTTTTATCAATTCTATAAGGTTTGTAGAATTTGCGATGTCATTGTCGCTTAATCCTATTGAGCCCACATCCCTAGAGAGGTGCTCAGATATTGTAGCTCCCTTTCCCTTTCCTTGAACATCCATCTGTGACAAGAATATCATTAGCAATTACAAAATTACTCTAAAACACTCAATAAAAGAACATAATAATGTAATAGTTTGCTTCTATCTAATTTGTACAATTACAATGAGGTTTACCTACTCAGTAGAAGTGTCACGGCCTGCATCCTTGTCTGTGCTATGTGATGGATCCATGTTGCCCTGTGACAAAGAAAAAATATAAAAACGTTAGTGAAGTGAAACCAATAGACTTAGAAAAAAAACTTCATAATAAAATGGTATATTGGAGTCATTAATTGGAGGTTGGTTAATTTAAATGTTATATAGTACCTACCACCCCCATGATAGTAACTTTGTTTGTATCTATACGATTCAAATTGTAATCGATTAGCAGCTCTTCCCCTACACTTATTGATTTTATCGCACATATGAATACATGGTTTCCCTTGTGCACCTCAAATATGCAATTGGGTTGTTTATTAGTTGACCCAGGTCACATACTATTTATAAAACTTGCAATATTCCCTATTTCTTTTGGCCTTCCATCAATGTATATAGCCGCTTGTTTACTTTGATCATTATCTTTCTATTGTATATAATTTGCTAACAGTGCATACCTACGCATACTTTTTTTATATCGAATAATCTACATCTAATTATTATAATTGTAACAAGGTCCGACAAAATGCATCAATTTAGCAACTTTTTTGTAACATACATTTATGTTGTCCATGGAAAATAGGCCCAAACCATGTAACGACAAAGGTGTTATGTGATATATCCTATTGTTAACACAAAAATAGGTGTTTATTGGAGGAAGTTCCATGGGTACCCATTGTTTCTATAGATGTTTGTATCTCAAGGGCACCTTAATGTTGCCTTTGGTCTCATCATCATAAGAACATGACCCCCCTTGAGAAAGGAAAAATTCCATGCGTTTATTGAATTTTCTTTTAATCTTTTGACCTCTAGTTGATCTCCCTATTGTAGACCTACTACATGTCTCACTTTTGTTTTCTATTCCTCCATTTCCCTTGTTCGAGGAAGAAACATCTGACAAATACCTATTTGGTAGTACCCGCACTCCATCAAATGAGAGAGTTAGTTGGTAATGAGAGAGATATTTTGCAAATGAGGGTCATGTTGATGAATAAGTCAACCCTAAAGTTGATGTTGAGATTAAAATTTGAGTAAGTCTAACTAGGGCCTCACGTGTTGATAATTGTATTAGATTTGTTGCTAATGTCGAGGTTTAAAAAACTAAGGAAGTTTTTTTTCCAAGTAATTTTTTTAAAATAAACTGTTTCTATAGGGTGTATTGACTTATACCTGTCGGTCCATGAGATTGTGTAGGATCCTCATCAAAGGGGTTCAGGTTCATGCACATGTAATTCAATTATCTTATGTTAGCTAAAAATTACATAGTACACAACATGAACAACATGAACTTTGTAGACAAAAATAGTATTAAATAAAAAAAATATATTATCATCATAATCATTGTAAATTTTTTAATTCCTTACCTTTACTTTATGTAGACTATGCGGGATCCTCAACTAAAGGGTTGATGATGTCTGTAGTCAATGACCTGTTCCCACCAAGGGCAACAACATGACACAAAATATAAACATGAAATCAACACCATCAATTGAGCATCATAAGAATTACATTTGTAAGTTGATAAACAATAAGTACATATGATTCATAAGCATCATAAGAATCACATATGTATCATCATATATGTAATTGAGCATCATAAACATCACATATGTGTCATCATAAACATGTAATTCATCACATATGTATCATAAATCACCACCCATCACATAGGTAATAAAAAATCCACATTCTATAAATAAGCACAAAGTTCAAAAAATGTCACATGTATCATCATAAAAATGTAATCCATCACATCTGTATTTAAAATCAACATCCATCACATAGCTAATAAACAATCCAAATTCAATAAATAAACACAAAGTTTAAAAAATGTCACATAAATAGTCACTCTCCCTATCTCCATCTCCTTGGGGTGGCATAGTTCTACTATTAGGACCTTCTAGAGGTGGAACATGAATTAAAAATATTAAAAGGTTCACCATGAATTAATTATGTAATGGCATTAGAATTCAAAATATAATGAATTAATTATGTAACCATATAAGTCAAATAAATTTCTATCAAGAAATCAATATTAAATAGATAATCTACTAATCGCATACCTCAAACATTTCATTCATGTCATTGATCTTGTTCTTCATCCAACTCATCATCATGACCATCATCATCATCATCATCATCATCATCATCATCATCATCATCACCACCACCACCACCACCACCACCACCACCATCGTCGTCATCGTCATCATCATCATCATCATCATCATCACCATCACCATCACCATCATAATCACCCTCACCATCATAATCACCCTCACCATCACCATCACCACCACCATCACCACCACCATCACCCTCACCCTCACCAACTCATCATCATGACCATCGTCATAATCATCATCATCATCATCATCATCATCATCATCATCATCACCACCACCACCATCATTTTCGTCTTTGTCATTGTCATCATCATCATCATCATCATCATAATTACCCTCACCATCACCATCACCATCAGCTTCTTCTTCTTCATCATCATTGAGTAACTGTCGATCATGATCATCATCTACATCATCTTCTACTTCTTTGGTATCTTCTTCTCCATCACATTATACTTTATCGACCTTCCTCTTAGATCATTTTTAACAACAAATGACCAACCTAGTTTATGTGGAACTTTTGAGTAAAATACTTGCTCACATTGGCTTGGAAGAACATAGGGTTCATCCCCAACTAGTTCAGATGACCTTGTATTAACCATTGTAAAACCATTATCATGTTCAATAACAGTTCTATCAGGATCATTTTTATTAAGTCGTAGCTAATACCATTTGATGACGAACAAAACTAATTTGAAGGAATTAAAGTCACACTCAAGTATATCATCCAAAATGCCATAGTATCGATTTTGAGACTCTTGAGGATGTATGTCGATTCTCGATGAAATATTTGTCACCTCAAACACTGCAGTTATCCCAGAATCACAATTTTTCTTCGTGTCATCCAACTTTTTGATACAAAATTTATGACCATCGCAACACATAGTGTTGTGGTGTTTGACCTGCAATATGTCAAACATGTAAAAATTATTTCATCCTGAGTTGATAAACATATGGGTGATTAATAAATTTATACGTACCTGTTTATCTCTTAAACCATATGCTAAATCAATTTCCCTTTGTGTAATATTCGAATCTCCATTATGATGAGCTTCTTTAACTAATTAACTACAATAACATCTTATAATTACCTCTCACTTTCCTCAATCTATATTTCCCCGTCAAGTACTCCCGTTCGAATTTGTTAATGGAGTTGGGATCCCAAATGCAATCCACGTCGATCTTTGTTGCTAACTTAGGAAGATATTAAGAAATGTACACCACAGTCTGGTATACCATATATCCCTCCACCATAGAACCCTCAGGATGTTCTCTTTATCAAACCAAAGCCTTCAAAAATTTCAAGTGCCTCTCAACCATCCATATTGACCTAGTGTGTACAGGTCCACACAATTCAATCTCCTCAACTTGGTGTATGAGGTAGTGTTCTTGTGCATTGAAAAAAGCTGAAGGTAGACACTTTTTCATTTCACACATTAGATGAGGAATTTTTCTCTTCCAATATTTTATATCTTCTTTATGGATTTCTTTACATGACAACCACCTACAAGATATTCAAGATGCAAAAATATATATTATATAACAAGTAAAACAAATTGCAAATATAATATCTATACAACGAACTAAACAAATATCACTACTTACCTCATGTATTTTACAAGATCATATATGACTTTCTTGACATTATTGTCGAAGTGGTTTGGGAGAGATAGAGGTAGAGCACATTGCAATAATTATAAAACTATATTTTCATTTTTTTCTAACATAATACAATGAAAAGTACATGCGCAGTATACAAATATATAGTAAATACACAAGAACATGAATTACCTTATTGAAGGTATGCCAATCATGTGTTTTCATCCCTAGCCCAAATTCACTTTTCTTTGATATGAGATTGTTTATATTCGCAGCAAATCTTGTGGGAAATCAAATTTTTTGTATGACTTGTTTTATATCATTTCTTTGTTGATCCGTTAATAACCAAGGAAGGTTACTTATATTAATCTGGTCTCCATGGCTATTTGATTGAATGACATTTTTCATTGCATGATTGGATTCCTGTATGTCACTACAAATTTTGACAACTTTTTCTTTGTCACGCCTTCCATCCAATATTTTCCATAATGTCTCTATTATATTCTTTCCAATAGGCACAGTATCAAACAAATGCACAATTTGTAATTTCTCATATTAGGGCAGCCTACTAAATTATCGGGGATAACTTAGTAGTCCCTTAGGAAGGTGGTCATTAATGCCTTGACAACCTTCACGATCATCAATCACATCATCAATAAACAAAACACAATAGAAAAGATGTTTTATGACATAAACCATTAGATGGAATGGCATTACCTTGACGATTAATTCTATTATATTCCAACTTCCATAGGTGAGGTGTCTGTGAGGCCCTACCCCGACTCATTCTGACATTTCTATTATTTTCATATTCAGACTATTATGGATGCTTTATTTTATGCATTATGGATTTAGAACTTATATGATTCCATGATTTGGATCACATTGATGTATATTGATGCTTCATTTTATGCTTATGAATATGAAACTTTATATGTTGCTAGAATAGAATTACTTTGAAATGATGTATGCCATTATTGGATTTGCAGGACTTCATTTTGATGATAGAAATAGGATGCTTATAATATGAATGGATCAATTTTGAGGATTATGATAATTGCTTATGTGGAATCAAATTGGAATATATGAGATATTGATTTATTATTGTCAATTGTATGAGTGTTTGATGTGTAATGGAATTCATGTGTTTAATAATATATTT
The DNA here is from genome assembly GCF_030272615.1 of Cryptomeria japonica. Lineage (NCBI taxonomy): Eukaryota > Viridiplantae > Streptophyta > Pinopsida > Cupressales > Cupressaceae > Cryptomeria > Cryptomeria japonica. Next base: position 437,926,065 of record NC_081413.1, on the reverse strand, counting down.
GTGATTTTTTGGAATTACTAATGTGTTAATTGAGATGCGCAGGAAAATTATCCATGTGACCATGGAAATAATATGGAGAACCAAACCTAGACCTATGTACGTTTGTAATGCTAGGGGTTGTCTATTTGGAGAGACAACACCCCGTTTGTATTGTATTTTATTTGTGAAAGTAAATGATGCATGTGTGTTAAATTGATTTTATTAATTTGTGTAATCCTACAAGAGACAAATTCCATGTGTGATTTTTATATTGTATTTTATTGTGTCACTTGACACATGTGCTGATTAGTGTCATTGATTTTGACTTGTCTCTTGGAGGGAGTTTTGTTTCTACCAAAGCCATTCAAATATATGAGTGTGGTCCCAAATTTGGCTTGGGTAGGGAGTCTTGGGAGTGGTCAACTCAAGTTTACCCGTAGGTTAACTTCAGTTGGGTTTCCAAGGGGTCAAATGGACTCCTAGGGTTAGTTTTAGGGCTTTTCCAAAGGTCCAAAAGGTATACCTATGGGTTAGGGGTATTTTTAAATATGTGACTACTCCCATGTGACTGTTTAGTCACCTCAAAAAGTGGTTTTCCCAAGGTGAACGAAAATTCAACTTAAAAGGTTCCTCCTAGGATAGACAACCTTCCCTTTTGGTGTCAAACTCTCTTCCCCATCCTCTCTTACCTTTTCTCTTTCCAGTTTTAGCAACATGTAAGAGGTGGGAAGAACAACCAATGGGAACTCTCACTTTACCCAAGGGGTTGGGAAGAGTGAGAGAGGCCTTCTTAGGCAAGGATTAGGAACTTAGTGAGTAATCACCCACTCTCCATTGTTGGAGATTATGCAATTTTTGAAAGAATAGTTGTAGGATAGAATTTTTGGTGAAGTGTTGGTGAAGAGTTTGTGTGGATTTGGGCTGCTCATCCCCAACTAAGTCTATCATAGCTTTTGGCAGATTAAGGTTGGTTCTTACTTGTTTGTAGTTATGATGTATATGTTGTTTGGAAAAATGCTTGTATGAAAAAGATGTGTATATGTATTTTGCTTTATAGAAGAAAGATGTAATTTTCCTTCCTTGTTTCTTTTCATGTTTTCTTGTATTGGGAGTGTCCAAGGCCTTCTAATCTTGGGAGAGTAGGATGGTCTTGGGGTGGAAGAAGTATGACAGCCTTGGGTGAGAGGCTCTCCTTATGGAGAGTGATCTCAAGGGTGTTCTTTGTGACCCGTGCTACATAGGCTTGTGTATGCATTTGGGGGTCATAAGGGGAGAAGATATGGCTTATATGCCTTTGGGGGGGGGCATAAGGGTGTGGAGATGTATTTTGTTGTATTTTGATTGCCATGAGGTGGCTTGAGTTGTTTCATGCTTGCAGTCTCCCCAATGGTATTTGGTCCACTTCCAACCATGGAAAAATCATCACAAGTTGTGGTGAAAGTGTAGCTTGGGTTGGGAAAATGTATGTTGAGTGTTTGCCCCCTTTGTTTGTTGTGGATGTTTGTTTGTGACCCGTCTAGTGCTTGGTTCTTCAATCTCGGGGGTGGCTTCTAGTAATCCTAGGCTAGGAGGTGAGCACTCCATGGTCAAGTTTTTATTCTATTTACAGATTGCTTGGGATGGGAAGGAAAAGAAGAAAAAATTAGTTGTTGTTTTTATGTTGCCGAAAAGATTAAAAAAAAAGTTGTATTTATTATTGTAGCTTTGTAAAGAAAAAGCCAATGATGTATTTATTTTTCCAAAAGTAAAGAAATGTTGTATTTTTATTCATAGTTCTCATTCAATCGAAAGGAGAATTCTAGTAGGGTTTTCAAACCCATTTGTAATGATATTTACATTGTATTTTAATATGCCTAAAGAATTTTTTTTTTTTTTTTTCTATTTGGTTATTTTTGCAAAAAAAAAGGATGAAATATATGAGCTTGTATTAAGACCTTCATTTACAAAAAGAAAAGATAAATTTGTTTGCACTCATGTTGTTTTTAGTGTAGAGTTCATTTATTTCCTTATGTAAGTAAACTTATGAAAAAAAAAAGAATAGCATGCACATAGGCCTTGATGCTTAATACAACTATAAATTTAGTGGAATAGTTTTTAATATATTTTACTTTAAGTTGTTCTTTTAAATGTTTCCTAGACTAATATAGTTGCGGTTATAATTTATTACTTTCTGTCATTTAAATAAATTGCAGGGAAATGAAACTAATTAGTTATACATTTTTAAAATTAACAGCTTAGTCTTGCAAAAGAAAAATATTTAGGAAGTAAAGCTTGTTGTTTGTGTGCATTTTAAACATTAGTTACAGAATGCTTATAACATAAAAAAAGAGAGCAGAATATAAAACACCTATTTTTCAGCCTATTAGAAATGAATATTTCACCATTATTATGTTGCAAATGATATTATTAATTTTCTGTATGCATAAAAGATTTAATAAAAAAAAAGAGAAAAGGAATTTGCTTAAAGTGTGTTAATGTAAAAATAAACACCCAGATATATATATATATATATATATATATATATATATATTTAATCCATAACATATTTTAGCCTGGAAACCTGCATGAGAAAAGACAGAATACAAATGTATAAATGCATATATATATATTTTGTTTTTTATTATTAAAAAAAAAATTATACAAAAAAAAATTAAACAAACAAAAAAAAAAATTGTATGAGCTTACCCCCCCCTCGGCCATGCGGGATTGCATGTAGGCGAGGGCAGGGGAAGCGCCCCCCGCACTATGGGCGGCGATCCCCAGCGATGGCCGCAGCCGCCTCTATGGACTGCAACCCACAAATGGGGAAGCTTCGGTTCCCCCCTGTGGGCGGCGCGCTGCAGCGGTGGTGCAGTCGTTCTGTGGGCTGCGTATCACAGCGGCGGCCTTGGCTGCCTCTGCGGGTCGTGACCCATAGGCATGGCTGTGGCAGTCCCTGCAGGGAGCCCCCACGGGTAGTCGCTGCCTCCGTTCTCGCTCCCCTCTCCCCTTTGAGACTGTCGCCCGCTCGGCCTCCGCCCTGCGTGGAAACTCGGCCCCGCCCTGTGATGAAACCTGATGCCTTCCGCATGGCCGCCGACCCTCACACCTGCACATAGACATAAAAAAAAAAAAAGAATGAAAACACACACATACACAAAGCCCTAACCCAATTTTTGGGTTAGGGCAAAACACATATAAAATTTATAAAACAAAAAAAATGTGTGTGGGGTTGTATAAAAAAAAAAGGGGTTAGGGATCCATATATTATTTTAAAGAAAAGGAGTATTGGGGTAATAAAAAAGGGGGTGAAACCCTATTTGAATTTTAAATAGGGTATCCTCATAAGACCTTGCAAACAAGGTTATATATTATTTTTTAACATATTCTTTTTTTACATATATATATATAATTTTATGGTGTATTAGCTACATATATATATTAGATTTATAAAATTGAGATTTGAATTGGTTTAAACTTCCAATAGTGAAATTTCATTTGTTGTTGAGTAGAGTTCTTTTTTAAAAGGTTTATTTAAGAGCTAGATTTAGAATCCTTTTGATTTGAGTTTATGGGAGAATATTAATAAATACCTTTGCAATAGATAGCCTTAGAAGTTAAATTATTTGGCCTTCATTAATATAATCTTATAGCACAAATGCAATTATGGGTTTAATTTACCCTCTAGTTAAGTTTTAAACAAATTATAAATATTGTTAAAATAAGCTAGGGCTAATTAATTTAGACCCTAGGCAATTAAATGACTATTTGAGATTTATATTATCTCTTATCAATTAATTAGAGATTTTTGTTAAGTGAGTTTAATTATTTATTAATTGGGGAATATTAATAATTCTTTTGGGAGAATTATTATCCCGCTTTTAACGTAGATTATTTTTTCGCCTAATTGATTTAGTTGTTAGATTCACTCAAACATAGTTGTGACTAAACTAGTTTTGTATTATTTTAATAAGTTAGTTGTACTAGGTTAAGTATTTTTTTTAAAAAAAATTATTCTGTTTGTGCCCAAAAGTTTGGGCATGACATTTTGGTGTCAGAGCGAGGTTTCCAACACTAGGAACCTTTCTCCATTACATTTCGCTTTAATTATTTAATTAATTAAATTATATTTATTTTTTTCTTTATATTTATTTTTAATTAGTTAAATTTCTCTCCAAAATATTTATTTATTTCATTTTATTTTATTTTCATATAAGGATGCCTCCAACTACGCAACAAGCTCGCAAACGTGGTAGAGGCCCTAAGCGTGAACGCATGGCACGCAAAGAGGTCGATAGGGAGGAGTCAGTTTTAGAGGTGAACCCAGAAGCTCCTCCCGAACGACCAGTTGACCCGAACCGAGACATCTTGGTAGCTCTACAGAACCTTATTAGCATAGTTCAGGATAGGCTTCTGGCAGTAGATCATAATGTTGAGAACCAGGACTTAGGGAGCCGTAGAATAGTAGAATGGGAATGGAGTAGGAGGCCACCTCCTAATCTCGTAGAGAGTCAGGCTGGGCATGAGCCCGAGTCTGTTCACCTACCAGCACCACCTCCAATAGTAGCACCAGTGTATTATGAGAGGGCACGTCGGGATCCAGGGGATCTAATCAGAGAGGTTATGCACCTTCAGCCACCATCTTTTAGGGGATCTACCGACGGGGTAGAAGCAGAGGCATGGCTTTTGAGCCTAGATAGGTGCTTTGCATTGCGCTCTTATGAGAGCAATCTAAAAGCACGTGTAGTAGTCCACCTATTGCAAGGAACAACCTCGACATGGTGGAGACAGGTGGAATATAAGTGTGGCTTAGTGATAGATACTCTCACTTGGGAGATTTTCACAGAGAGATTCAGGGAGAGGTACTTATCAGAGCATTACAGATAGCGTAAGATGGATGAGTTCCATGACCTCCAGTAGAAGGGTCTTTCAATGACCCAGTACGAGAACATGTTCTTAGAACTCTTACCGTACGTAGACTACTTGAAAGATGAGAAGCTTCTTGTCAACCAATTTATCAGAGGGTTGAATATCGACATAGCAGGACTGGTGAGGATGGCCGCTCCAAGGAGCCTTTGGGTTGCCATGGAGAAGGCTTTGATAGTAGAGGAGATTCAGGTCAAACCCCAGGACTTGAGGGATCGGTTCCAGAACTGTAACCCTACACCCCAGACTTATGGGTTTCAGAAACCCTATTGGAAGGGTAACAACAGACACACATCGAGGTTCTCCAAACCCCCTCCTCCATAGCAGTCACAATAGAACCAGAGGCAAAGGCCTCTGCAGAGTCAGCAAGGCGTAAAGCCCAAGCAGTGGCACTCACAGGGTCAAAGGCAAGATCAGCGATCTCAGGCTCCTTACACACCTCCTGTGAGGACTCAGCAGTCCTCTAGGGGTGGGTACATCGGTTCTAGCAGGACAGGGGGATAGTCTTTCTCCAAACCATAGAGCATGCAGTTTCAGGCACGTGGCGCTTACTTCACATGTGGAGCCATGGGACACATGGCGAGAGAGTTTCCTTAGGGTCAGATGGCAAGCAGTTAGAGGATGGCAGCATCAGAGCCGACAGTTGGGTATATGGGCAAGTCCCATAGGGTCTTCGCAGCGGTTGACAACCGCCAGGCAGAGCATCAGGCCATGGTTATTGAGGTTGTAGGTATGGTCAGAGGTAGCAGTGTATCTATATTATTTGATTTAGGAGCTACTAACTCTTTTATATCTCCATTGGTTGTGGAGCATTGCGGGCTAGTGGCAATTAGACAGGAGGTCAGTTGGGAAGTGGAATTAGCTTCAGGGGCTAGAGTGTTAGTGGAATCAGAGGTTAGGGGATGTCAGCTTCAGATTGGTAATACCACCACCTTAGTAGACCTTAGAGTTACACCACTCGGATCATATGGCATCATACTTGGCATCGATTGGCTTTATGCCCACAGAGCCAAGATGGATTTTCACCTGAAAAGGATCAAGTGTGAGGATGATCATGGTTCTCCCATAGTAATCACTGGAATTTAGAGACTTGTGTCTCTTCGTATGATCTCCACCATGCAGATTAAGCGGAGCATGCGAAAGGGATGCTAGTTATTTTCCATCACCATTAGTGATTGAGAAGAGGAAGAAGAAAAGGAACCATCTATTGATGACCACCCTATCCTTAGGGAATTTTCAGACGTATTTCCTTCAGAGTTACCCGGTATGCCGCCCCATAGAGAGATTGATTTTCATATAGACCTTGTTCTAGGAGCCAAGCCGGTTTCAAGAGCACCATATAGGATGACCACAAATGAGCTTAATGAGCTCAAGATGCAGCTTGAGGAACTCCTAGAGAAAGGCCACATTCGTCCTAGTGTATCCCCTTGGGGTGCACCAGTCATCTTCGTGAAGAAGGACGGATCTCTCCGATTATGCATGGATTACCGTCAGTTGAACAAAGTAACCATCAAGAACCGATATCCTTTGCCTAGGATCGATGATTTATTCGACCAACTTCAGGGTGCCAAAGTATTTTCCAAAATTAATCTGAAGTCAGTGTACCATCAGTTGAGGATAGTGGATAGCGATATCCATGAGACCGCATTTCACACTAGATATGGCCACTATGAGTTCACTGTGGTTTCATTCGGTCTTACGAATACCCTAGTTATTTTCATGAGTCTCATGAATGGAGTATTCCACACATTCCTTGACCGTTTTGTGATTGTGTTTCTCGATGACATATTGATATATTCACGAAATGAGGAGGAGCATGAGGAGCACCTGAGACAGGTTTTGTAGTGTTTGAGGGATAATTAGTTGTATGGCAGTTTGTCGAAGTGTACTTTCTTTAGAACAGAGGTCAAGTACCTTGGTCATGTTATATCTAGTGATGGGATCTCAGCAGACCCATCAAAGATCAGAGCCATTATGGATTGGCCAGCGCCAACCAGTGTGACAGAGGTCAGGAGCTTCATGGGCTTACCAGGTTATTATTGACTCCTATTACTTCTCTTCAGTGTAAAGGGATGAAATTTGAGTGGATGGAGAAGTGCGAGAAGGCCTTTCAGGAACTTAAGAAGGCACTTACTAGCACACCTATCCTTGTAGTGCCAGATCCTTCAGCTGACTTCATGGTTTGTACAGATGCTTCCCTAGAGGGTTTAGGAGCAGTCCTTATGCAAGATGGCAAAGCTATAGCTTTTGAGTCTAGGAAACTTAAGACTCGCGAGCTTAATTACCCTACTCATGACCTTGAGCTTGCAGCAGTAGTGCATGCACTTGTGAGGTGGAGACATTTCCTTTTGGGTCATCATTTTGAGTTACATTCAGACCATCAGAGCCTTCAGTACATATTCACTCAGCCAAATCTTAATGCACGTCAGAGGAGATGGATGGAATTCTTGTGCGAGTATGATTTTGATGTTCACTACATCAAAGGGAAAGAAACGTAGTTGCAAATGCTTTGAGTAGGAGACGTCATGAGGTATACACCATATCTATGGGCACGGATTTGAGAGATCAGATAATGCAGCAGTTGCCAGAGGATGGATGGTATTTAGAGGTTTGCCAGGCTATACGATCTCAGGAAACTTTAGAAGGGAAATATGTGGATTATTCCTTAGAGTCCGATGGATTATTATGCCATAGAGGGTGCATCTATGTACCTTCTTCCAGGGGATTATGGGAGTTCATTATCATAGAGGCTCATAGAGCTCCCTATGCAGCACATCCTGGGGTTAAGAAGATGCATGCAGACTTGAGGGAGTTATACCATTGGCTAGGAATGCGGCAACTTATTGCTGAGTTGGTAGCCCGATGCCTCGAGTGTAAGAGAGTCAAGGCGGAGCACCGCCATCCAAGTGGGTTGCTCCAATCTCATGCTATAGCAGAGTGGAAGTGGGATACTATATCCATGGATTTCATCATTGGTCTCCCTATGTCATCTCATCGCCATGATGCCATCTTGGTGACGGTTGACAAGTTGACCAAAGTGGCCCACTTTTCACTAGTTCGTACCACCTTCACAGCACCAGCAGTAGAAATGGTGTTCTTGCGAGACATTGTTAGACTTCATGGCATTCCACACAAGATCATTTTCGATAGGGATTCCCTCTTCACTTCTTCCTTTTGGAAGGCATTACAGGTAGCTATGGGTACCAAGCTCAATTTCAGTACAGCCTATCATCTGGAAACGGATGGCCAGACAGAGAGGGTTAAACAGGTGTTAGAGGATATGCTTCGCATGTACGTCATGGATTACCAGACCAGATGGGAAGAGTACCTTCCCTTAGTGGAGTTTGCCTATAACAATGGGCATCACACATCTTTGGGGATGCCACCCTATCAGGCATTATATGGTAGACCTTGTAGGACACCGTTGAGTTGGGACTGCATAGAGGATAGAGTTGCTATTGGTCCTGAGATAGTTCGGGATATGGAGCAGTAGGTGGATTTGATTAGGCAGCGTCTTAGAGAGGCACAGGATAGACAAAAGAAATATGCAGATGCGAAGAGGATAGATCGTAGCTACTTGGTTGGGGATAGAGTCTTCTTGAGAGTGCAACAGCATAAGAGTCCAATCCGTTATGGAAAGGGTTCTAAACTCGCACCTCGATTTGTAGGACCATTTGAGATCCTTGAGAAGATAGGACCAGTTGCCTACCATTTTGCATTGCCACGTAGCCTGTCGCGCATCCACGATGTGTTTCATATCTCAGTTTTGAGGAAGTATATCTATGATGAGTCTCATATTCTAGATTGGGATTCCTTGTAGGTGGAGTTAGACGAGCAGCTAGCTTTGGAGCCCATTCGCATTTTGGCACACCGGACACTGGGCCTTCGAGGTCGAGAGCTGGACCAGGTTAGGGTCCAGTGTGATTGCTATGATGAGGTTACAAACTCATGGGAGGATGCAACACGTATGAGATCATAGTACACCCACCTTTTTCATGAACTCCAGGAGGAAGTTCATGCCTAGAGGGGGAGGGTGTGAGGCCCTACCCCAACTCATTCTAACATTTCTATTATTTTCATATTGAGACTATTATGGATGCTTTATTTTAAGCATTATGGATTTAGAACTTATATGATTCCATGATTTGGATCACATTGACGTATATTGATGCTTCATTTTATGCTTATGAATATGAAACTTTATATGTTTCTAGAATAGAATTACTTTGAAATGACGTATGCCATTATTGGATTTGCAGGACTTCATTTTGATGATAGAAATAGGATGCTTATAATATGAATGGATCAATTTTGAGGATTATGATAATTGCTTATGTGGAATCAAATTGGAATATATGAGATATTGATTTATTATTGTCAATTGTATGAGTGTTTGATGTGTAATGGAATTCATGCGTTTAATAATATATTTGTGATTTTTTGGAATTACTAATGTGTTAATTGAGATGTGTAGGACAATTATCCATGTGACCATGGAAATAATATGGAGAACCAAACCTAGACCTATGTACGTTTGTAATGCCTGGGGTTGTCTATTTGGAGAGACAACACCCCATTTGTATTGTATTTTACTTGTGAAAGTAAATGATGCATGTGTGTTAAATTGATTTTATTAAATTGTGTAATCCTACAAGAGACAAATTCCATGTGTGATTTTTATATTGTATTTTATTGTGTCACTTGACACGTGCTGATTAGTGTCATTGATTTTGACTTGTCTCTTGGAGGGAGTTTAGTTTCTACCAAAGCCATTCAAACATATGAGTGTGGTCCCAAATTTGGCTTGGGTAGGGAGTCTTGGGAGTGGTCAACTCAAGTTTGACCCGTAGGTTAACTTCAGTTGGGTTTCCAAGGGGTCAAATGGACTCCTAGGGTCAGTTTTAGGGCTTTTCCAAAGGTCCAAAGGGTATACCTATGGGTTAGGGGTATTTTTAAACATGTGACTACTCCCATGTGACTGTTTAGTCACCTCAAAAAGTTGTTTTCCCAAGGTGAACTAAAATTCAACTTAGAAGGTTCCTCCTAGGATAGACAACCTTCCCTTTTGGTGTCAAACTCTCTTCCCCATCCTCTCTTACCTTTTCTCTTTCTAGTTTTAGCAACATGTAAGGGGTTGGGAAGAACAACCAATGGGAACTCTCACTTTACCCAAGGGGTTGGGAAGAGTGAGAGAGGCCTTTTTAGGCAAGGATTAGGGACCTAGTGAGTAATCACCCACTCTCCATTGTTGGAGATTATGCAATTTTTGAAAGAATAGTTGTAGAATAGAATTTTTGGTGAAGTGTTGGTGAAGAGTTTGTGTGGATTTGGGCTGTTCATCCCCAACTAAGTCTATCATACCTTTTGGCAGATTAAGGTTGGTTCTTACTTCTTTTTAGTTATGTTGTATATGTTGTTTGGAAAAATGCTTGTATGAAAAAGATGTGTATACGTATTTTGCTTTATAGAAGAAAGATGTAATTTTCCTTCCTTGTTTCTTTTCATGTTTTCTTGTATTGGGAGTGTCCAAGGCCTTCTACTCTTGGGAGAGTAGGATGGTCTTGGGGTGGAAGAAGTATGACAGCCTTGGGTGAGAGGCTCTCATAATGGAGAGTGATCTTAAGGGTGTTCTTTGTGACCCTTGCTGCATAGCCTTGTGTATATATTTGGGGGTCATAAGGGGAGAAGATATGGCTTATATGCCTTTGAGGGGGGCATAAGGGTGTGGAGATGTATTTTGTTGTATTTTGATTGCCATGAGGTGGCTTGAGTTGTTTCATGCTTGCAGTCTCCCCAATGGTATTTGGCCCACTTCCAACCATGAAAAAATCATCACAAGTTGTGGTGAAAGTGTAGCTTGGGTTGGGAAAATGTATGTTGAGTGTTTGCCCCCTTTGTTTTTTGTGGATGTTTGTTTGTGACCTGTCTAGTGCTTGGTTCTCCAAGCTCAGGGTTGGCTTCTAGTAAGCCTGTTGGCTTCTAGTAAGCCTAGGCTGGGAGGTGAGCACTCCATGGTCAAGTTTTTATTCTATTTGCAGTTTGCTTGGGATGGGAAGGAAAAGAAAAAGAAATTAGTTGCTTTTTTTTATGTTGCAGAGAAGATTCAAAAAAACGTTGTATTTGTTATTGTAGCTTTGTAAAGAAAAAGCCAATGATGTATTTATTTTTCCAAAAGTAAAGAAATGCTGTATTTTTATTTATAGTTCTCATTCAATGGAAAGGAGAATTCTGGTAGGGTTTTCAAACCCATTTGTAATGATATTTACGTTGTATTTTAATATGCTTAAAGAAATGTTTTGTTTTTTTCTATTTGGTTATTTTTGCAAAAAAAAAGGATGAAATATATGAGCTTGTATTAAGACCTTCATTTACAAAAAGAAAAGATAAATTTGTTTGCACTCATGTTGTTTTTAGTGTAGAGTTCATTTATTTCCTTATGTAAGTAAACTTATGAAAAAAAAAAAGAATAGCATGCACATAGGCCTTGATGCTTAATACAACTATAAATTTAGTGGAATAGTTTTTAATATATTTTACTTTAAGTTGTTCTTTTAAATGTTTCCTAGACTAATATAGTTGCAGTTATAATTTATTACTTTCTGTCATTTAAATAAATTGCAGGAAAATGAAACTAATTAGTTATACATTTCTAAAGTTAGCAACTTAATCTTGCAAAGGAAAAATATTTAGGAAGTAAAGCTTGTTGTTTGTGTGCATTTTAAACATTAGTTATAGAATGCTTATAACATAAAAAAAAAGAGTAGAATATAAAACACCTATTTTTCAGCCTATTAGAAATGAATATTTCACCATTATTATGCTGTTAAAAATATTATTAATTTTCTGTATGCATTAAAGATTTAATAAAAAAAAAGAGAAAAGGAATTTGGTTAAAGTGTGTTAATGTAAAAATAAACACCCAGATATATATATATATATATATATATATTTAATCCATAACATATTTCAGCCTAGAAACCTGAATGAGAAAAGACACAATACAAATGTATATATAAATATATATATATATATATATATATTGTTTTTTATTATTTAAAAAAAAGTATACAAAAAAAATTGAACAAACCAAAAAAAATATTGTATGAGCTTACCCCCCCCTCAGCCCTGCGGGATTGCATGCAGGCAAGGGCAGGGGAAGCACTCCCCGCGCTATGGGCGGCGAGCCCCAGCGGCGGCCGCAGTCGCCTCTATGGGCCGCAACCCACAGACGGGGAAGCTTCGGCTCCCCCCTGTGGGTTGCCATGGCCTCCATTCCCGCTCCCCTCTCCCCTTTGAGACCGCCGCCCGGTCGGCCTCCACCCTGCGTGGAAACTCGGTCACGCCCTGTGATGAAACCTGATGCCTTCTCCATGGCTGCCGACCCTCACACCTGCACACACACACAAAACAAAAAGAATGAAAACACACACATACACAAAGCCCTAACCCAATTTTCAAGTTAGGGCAAAACACATATAAAATTTATAAAACAAAAAAAATGTGTGTGGGGTTGTATAAAAGAAAAGGGGGTTAGGGGTCCATATATTATTTTAAAGAAAAGGAGTATTGGGGTAATAAAAAAGGGGGGGAAACCCTATTTGAATTTTAAATAGGGTATCCCCATAAGACCTTGCAAACAAGGTTATATATTATTTTTTAACATACTTTTTTTTTACATATATATATATATAATTTTATGGTGTATTAGCTACATATATATATTAGATTTATAAAATTGAGATTTTAATTGGTTTAAACTTCCAATAGTGAAATTTCATTTGTTATTGAGTAGAGTTCTTTTTTAAAAGGTTTATTTAAGAGCTAGATTTAGAATCCTTTTGAGTTGAGTTTATGGGAGAATATTAATAAATACCTTTGCAATAGATAGCCGTAGAAGTTAAATTATTTGGCCTTCATTAATATAATCTTATAGTACAAATGCAATTATGGGTTTAATTGACCCTCTAGATAAGTTTTAAACAAATTATAAATATTGTTAAAATAAGCTAGGGCTAATTAATTTAGACCCTAGGCAATTAAAGGACTATTTGAGATTTACATTATCTCTTATCAATTAATTAGAGATTTTTGTTAAGTGAGTTTAATTATTTATTAATTGGGGAATATTAATAATTCTTTTGGGAGAATTATTATCCCACTTTTAACGTAGATTTTTTTTTCACCTAATTGATTTAGTTGTTAGATTCACTCAAACATAGTTATGACTAAACTAGTTTTGCATTATTTTAATAAGTTAGTTGTACTAGGTTAAGTATTTAAAAAAAAAAATTATTCCGTTTGTGCCCAAAAGTTTGGGCATGATAGTGTCATTCTTCATGGCTTTGATCTATTCTCTTCTTTCCCATTGAAAATATATTTTTCAGTATTCCGATACTTATGATTTTTGTGGAGAAAGTGCCTATACTCATCAAACACTTACTTTCCTAAACTTTTTGAATGACGAGATTTCATCTTTGGACCACAAATTGGACATGCAAATTTTCCCTTTGTTTGAAGACCTACAAGATAATGTATAATTAGATTAAATATGTTAATTTTTTTAATTATAATTATCATGCGCAACTTGAACACTATAACATACCACAAAAATGTGTTAGCCCTAGGGCTTCGTGTATTGTCCATACAAGCATCGCATGGAATTGAAATTGTCTTTATCCTATTGGTCTAGAGACATCATACATAGTGACACCATTCCATAACTCCAACAACTCATCGATAAGAGGCTCAATATATACATTCATATCTTTAACATGGTACTTACCTAATAGAATGAACAAAAACATTACATAATTATTATGACCATTTTACTGCAATATTTATAGTTAAATGTAGATGACTTTTAAATGATAGAATACTCAGATCAATCATTGCCAATATTATGTGCTCCGTCTTTATTGGCATCCATGGAGGAATGTTATTGTTGATAACAAAAATAGGTCACACTGAGTAAACAGATCTCAGCTCTCCAAATGGATTGACACCATCTGTTGCCAATGAAAGCCTGAGATTACAAAGTTCTTCTTTAAAGTGTGGCCACTTTTCCTCTATGTCCATAAATTCCAAACCATCCACAAGCATTCAAATAATGTCATCTCGACTTCTATTGCATACATGGTAATCCATAAATTATGCCAAGCTAGTGCACTTGAATAATCGTTGCATACGTGGAATAATGGGATTATAATAAAGAACCTTGCAAGGAACCCTTTTTGTTATTTAATCTATTTGATATCTACTGATATGACATTCAGGAAATTCAGTTCAAAATTCATGTTGTTTATGATATATAATATGATTATTGGGACAAGCATATATTGCTTGATACTCCATTCCAATATATTTCATAATAGCAGATAATTCTCGATGTGAGCGAGGTAGAATATTTGATGGTGGTAACAAAAACTCACCTATCAATCTACATTAAAAAGTAATAATTTGTTAATATAAAGGATATTAATGGTACATGATTCACCATTTATTAACTATAATAACATATATGACATACCTTAACATACATGAGATTGTTATGTTGGATAAACCATTCATAACCTTCAAGTTCACCAACAACAATACAATGGAGAGAAGGGTTGTCTGGGAGCTTTCGTAAATGGCCTCAAATGCCTTCTTAAGTAGAGGTAAATCATGAACAACATCAAGGTCATCTTCATCATCATGATTAGTTGCGCCAATACTAAATGAGTCATGGATCAATGTTTTTGTACCATCATCTTCATTGTGCTTTGTGGCTCATGATCGTCATCTTCCATGGGATCATTATCTTGAGCTTTGATATTCACACCTCCATGATCCTCCACTTAGAAAACCATATTCTCTGGGTTGTGTTGATCCATATCATGTGATCTGAGGTGCTCGACCTATATAAAAATGATAAACATAAATAAACCATGATCATGATCTCATCATCAAGTTATTTCTTATGTATATAAATTGTTGAAATGATATAATGAAAAACTTACCAATGGATGATAAGCATGTCCCCCTTCATTGTGACCATGCAGCCTACAATGTTTCTTAGCTATTTTTATTAGAAGTCTTCTAGTCTTTAACCCCTTACAAAAATTTTAGGGACAATAACATTTTCCATCAACTTTTCTTTTCAAGTTATACCACAATCTAGCTGTTGTCTCCTTATTTTATTATTCGTTGATATTGTTTGACATGGTCTTTCTTCACAGGCAAAAAAATTGGGCTATAGAACTAGTTATATAGAAGTTGAAATGTTAGTTATGAAATCATGTTTCAGTATAATATATCAAATTAAATTACTTGAACATAGAAATAATGCAAATTGAACCAAAACCATTTAACTCTTCTTTTTCATCTCAAAACATATCTAATGGCTTTGTGGTGATTTAGAGCAAGTGATATGCTAATGGCTTTGTGGTATGAAATCCTTGTATCATATCTTAAGTTGACTAATGTCTAATTGGGGTAATCCATTAGTTTCTAATGTGAATTAATTATGAATGTGAATTCATTGAGAGTATGGTGATAGTCATTGTTATAGGATCCTCTCAATATTGTCCAAATCGGTCTAAAAGGAAAGTAACTATCCATTCCCATGCTCATGCATACTTACATGACTAATGCTACCCATGTGTATCCTAAACATTGGAGAGACCTTATTTGACTTGCCTAATCAATGTGGTTGTTGTCCTAATATGAAATACTGAGTTCTACCCTTGCCTCTGCATCAAACTTCTCACATTATGTTTCTTCAACAAAACACACTATTTTGATCCTAATCTTCCTCAATACCCTCAATGGAGGGGCATGCATAATGGTTTTAACATACAAAGTCAATGGTCATACAGTTCATTCTTCTAGACACCCTTGGATACATTACTTGGCTTTTAGGCTTGGGAAAATTAATATGAATTAAGCCAACACCATGAGGATAGGGTCAAGTATCATGGCAACTAATCATAATACGTGAAGATGAGGTTCACACCTGAGTGTTGGCTCGCAACAATGCCACACTTCCAAAATTGTCAGTCTCAAGACTTCTCCTATTGTGTTAACACTCATTGATGGCCACAAGGCCAAATCAATGTATCTAGGCTTTGTACTCCTTACTCTAGGATTGGAGGACCCTACACAAGTCCTATGAGCACTCACTTGGTATTACAATAGAAAGAGCGTTCCTCTAGAACTTTGTTTGCAACACACACATCATTTGTAATTATTGTTATAATGGATGGTCTATTAGGACAGTAAATAAAATGCTTATTCTTTTTCCACCCTTTGAAACTACAACAAGGTATTTGACTTGGCAGGGTCCCCACACATCACTTCAACACCAAACATTAAGCAATTAAACCTTTTGCCTTCTCAATGCATTTTTTTTTGTTTTTCACTGGTTTTCTCAGTCTGATACATAGGGATATCAGACCTTTCATGGCATCATCACAAGCGCAAACTTCCCCATATGTCAATGTAAGTCTAAGATATTAAATACATTTCACCCGACACTATCTGGTATAGATTCTTATGTCCTATCCATATAGGATGTTTGCACACCACATTATCATCCTTGACTCATGTGTATGATGCAGAGGTAGGGGCATGTATAATGGTTTCAACATACAAAGTCAATGATCATATAGTCCATTCTTCTAGACACCCTTGGATACATTAATATGCTTCTAGGCTTGGGAAAACTAATATGAATTGATCCAACACCATGAGGATAGGGTCAAGTATCATGGAAACTAATCATAATTTGTGAAGAAAGGGTTCACACTAATTGATGGTCATTTTGCAACTCACCTTGAGTCTACATGAGCTGCAGAAGCTTGTGATAAGTATGGATGATTGTATCCTTCCAATATGTAGTCCTTTCATTGTATGCAGACCTAAATAATAGCATAAATCTCTGTCATATTTTAGGTGCCTACACACTATGTTAGAAAACGTCTCACTATGGTAGGCAACTAGATGATAATGTTAGACACGATTGCTCCCCACACATGCTCTAAGGCATCTATTTTGATCTCCAAAGATTGCTACAAATTAAACAAAACAAAGAGTGGTACTAAAACAAACTTGTATTTCAATTGAGTGAATGCTTGTTGTTGTGGCCCTATTCATATGAAATTTTCTTAGGCCCCCCTTTTGTTTCATGTTTAGAGGAAATACAAAGTGAATAAATGTGAGCAAAAACCTAATGTGGAATTTGGTTAGCCCCAAGAAACTCAAAAGTTTTATGAGAATCCTAGGAACAATATATTCTTTATAGATCAAGATCTTCTCTAGGTTAACATGTACACCATCTTCATCAACAATGTACTTGAAGTACTAGATCCTCTCCATGCTAAAAGAGCATTTCTCTATATTGGCATAAAGCTTAAGATGATACAAGTTCGAAAGAACTTTTCACGTGTTATTCCCATATCTTTTTGAACATAAGAATGTCATCCAAGTAGACAACCACAAATAGCCTATGAAGAATCTAGGTACATCATTCATCATCCAAATGAATGTTGTTGGTGTAGTGATTATGGAAAAGGGTATCAATAACCACTCAAACAAGCCCTTCTTGGACTCAAAGAAAGTCTTCCAAATGTTAATTAACTCAACAACGAATTGATGGTTCCCTAATTTCAAATCAATCTTGTTGAAAAATTCATCTCCTTAGAGCTGGATCAAGAGGTCAACAATTTGAGGGATCAAAAAACTTTCTCTTGATAGTGTTCTTGATTAGGACCCAATAGTTTATTTGAATCACCATGTCCCATCTTCTTCTTGGAAAGTACAAAATGGGCTTCCACAAAGCAAAAGTAGTTGGTCAATATGACCCTTTTGAATCAAATTCTCAAGTTGTTGTTAAGTATTGATGTAGTATTAAAAGAAATCACATGACTCCATTACATGTCCACACTTGGGTATACAAACATAACTCTGTGAAAACAAAAATAATATGACTAGTAAAACTATGATTGTGACAATCAATACCCTTAGGATAGTCATAGAAATTTAATATATTTCATTTGGTTTTGATCCACAAACCCTTCAAAAGGTTGCATAGGGTCCCCTCATCCCTCTCTCTATCATCAACCACTTCAAAATATTAATCTCTTGGTCTTTCCACCCAATTATTCACTCTTACTACCTTTTACTATCTGATACATAGAGATATCAGACTGTCCTCATGCCCAAACATGTACCAATCTAATTTGGAGCCCTGCACACAACATAATATGATACATAGCATGAACACAGCTCTTCCCACACATTTGGGTGAATTTATATGCATGGGAGACCAAACTATACATTATTTACTCCTCTTGGTAAACACTAGGTAGGGTTTTGACATTTTTTGGAAAAACTATGATATCTTCTTTAAAACACAATAAAATTCAATGTCAAAAAAAGACAAAATGAAGTTAACTCACTGCTCTACCACATACAATTGACTTACCATCAAATTATGATTATTTCACAATGAAAAATGAAGAGAATTAGACCGAAACGTCCAAAAATGCATAGAAAACCCCAATTTCATTAAGCAAAACCCTTGGATGGCATGCCAAAAGCCTATTTATTCCCATCCAAGTATGTTACAACCTCAAACCACCATAAAACAACTTTACAACAATATTTTCATGAAGGTGCTACAAGAAATGCAAAAGTTGTCATGGCAAAATGATAACTTTTTTCCCAATGGACCTCAAACTTTCACAATTAGGTCCCAATACATGAATATTTGAATGGTGTGGAAGTTTCCAAAGAGGGTAAAGTATGAGGTATGGATAATGAGGATAATGAAGACTTGAGATTTTTTCTACATTGCAACACCACTTCCACTTTAAGCTATGGTATTTCAAGCTTCATGGTAAAGATCAATTCAAAATAGTGAAAAAGTTTTTCTTCATGGCATATAATAGTGAGTAAATTGAGAGAATGATATGCAATGACCACTAGTTTCAAACAAAAAATAGATAGTGTTAACATCCCTTTGACAATCATATAAAGCAAGTTAAAGAATCAAATAACATTTTAAGGCTGAAAAGGATAGATCATTCAAGATCAAACCAAGTCCAACAGAGAATATTAGAAACAATTCACAAAATGGAACAGTGACTGTCAGTACAGTGAAATTTAAATAGTCTATAGTACAGTATATAAACATCCATCTACATATGCAAATGTGATGAGGCAGTGTGCTTGGGATCACCCATACATAAAATTGAAAGGGCACAATCATTTCATTCATCATGAAATCAATAATGAGCAGTCTTTTCAAATTTTTACTATCCAAGCAACGACATTATAGCATCCATGTGTAGGTTTAGAGTTTGTATAGGTATTAAGGTGTAGGTGCAGGGTCAAGATGCAGGTTTGAAAAAGAGTAGCTATTAGATAGTGATTTTGTAAGCAAATAGTTGTCATGTTAGCAAGGCATAAGTCACATTGCATGGTATCAAGAACATGCATGATTAAAGGCATTATAGCTACACCTAAGATAATGCATTTGTGAAAAAATATTGATTGCTTTGAAGCCAACAATAGTCAAGGATATAGTGGTAAGTATAGTGCAGCCCTTGGATATTTACATTAGATGACAACCTGAACCATGGGAAGAAGTATACAAACAAATCCAAATACTGTATATATTATGGGCATGTATATATCTCTTGATATTTTTGTGTAGATCAAATCTCCTGAGACCTTCGAAAAAGATTCACCTAGGTCTATTTGTAGGGCTTTGTTAGGAAATTTGGAAAATATAAGTTATGACATTTGATGTTATCTACACATTCAAGATCTCAATCTCTTATACCATTTGATGCAAGCACATAAATATTCCTCTACCTAACTTAGAAACTAAATAATAGTTATCACAAATGTATAGATTCTTTGCACACAAAGTGAACTGACATAAAGATTATAATTAAATATTTATTCAAATATGCAATTAACAATCTCCATGCACATCAATCCTCTTCACATTTAATGTCTCTCCCGAGCATTTTATTTTTTTAGATAGTTATTGATTTGATCAAACACATGGCAATTATATTTATGGTAGAGTTTCAAAAGCCTTTATGCTTTGATGGATATCATACCCTACTCTATGGCTCAACCTTGCATCTTTCTATTCTTGTTTCTTGCATAGCTTGTCTCTATATTATGCCACACACCATCTCTACAGCCTTCCAAAGTAGTGTTATGTTTGTTCATTGCCCCTTTTACTAAACTCTATAACTGAAATCTTGTATTTATTTTTAATCGATGCTTTCCTACATTGTTTGATCTACCATCTTGTTATAAATCTCCCCTCTATTATGCTTTGATGAATGTCGCATCTTGTTACAAACCTCACATTTTGGCACTGGCAGAAAGGATATTAGCAAAGGTTGTGGAATATGGCTTTTACATCTACCAATTGTCATTCCATCTTGTTCATATGGCTTTTACATGTAGAAAAAATAAATTTGATAAATAGGCCATATGGTGAATGATGAGTGGAGGATGTAAGTACTAAAAGTGTGGCACTAGTGGCTTTGGTACATGAAGGTGACTAGAGGCCATGGAAGGAGAAATGGTGGAAGTTGGATCTATGAAAGAGGTGGGAGTAGATATTATTTACCCATGAAAATGTTAAGCTAATACTCATAAAATAGCTAGGAATCCAACTTAAGGCCTTCTATTTGTTAATAAATTTCTCTACCATTGAGCTACTACCCCCTTTCTTACCATTCCATTGTTGGCTTGAGTGTAGATTATTTTTAACACCCATTATAAGACACATTATAGGTTCTTGGGGCTTCTAGCCTAACCTAGATTTGATAACATTTTGAGCTAGTACTCATGGACTAGTTAGGTTACCAAGCTATGACCTTCTATTTGTTGTTAGAATGCGATTTATGACTAAGCTTCTAGCCCCTTTCTTGCTAGTCCATTTTTGGTCCAAGTGTTTCTTATTTCCAAAAATTAAAACCATTTGTAAATTTTTGGGTCATTTAGATTACCTCGTAGGTTGCAGACTAATTGGTTGATTACCTCAGAGGTTGCAGAGCTGCAAATATACTTGTCACTACACTTTCATAGAAAGAGACAAGCCCGTTATATGGTGGTAAACTAGTGTTCACTTTAGTCATGAGGGGTCATCAAGTGTATGACTGAAATATTTATGCAATATGTGCAATCAAGAAATTAAAATGCTATCTACTAGGTAGGGAGACAATTGTTCACATGTGCCCCGCTTGGCCCCCCTAATTCCTAAACTCAAAATGTTTCTTGAGTAGTACGAGCTGCTCAAGAAAAATAATCAGGCCTAGGTACGACTAACCAAGCTTGGCCAATCGGATATACAAATTCAAGTGCTTCCCCACCTTTGATTGCTAGGAGAAAGAAAGAGAAAGGTGGATAACCACAAGTGTTTTCCATTTACCTAGGTGTATTGATCAATAAGCATGCAGCTCTGTGAACATGTTTATATCACTTCTGTTCCCTATTCATCAGGGATTTAGGAGTGGAGGTATTGAAACTTGACCATAAACCATTATAGTATTTGTAGGTTCAAAGAAAGTTTTAGCAGGCATGCCATTACAAGTGGGTTGCAAAAGAAGGTGAAGATTCTACCTTGAATGGTGAGTGTGCGAAAGTATCTTGATGGTGAGTGTTGTTTGATCTTGCCAGGGGTTGCCAGAGGTTGATGTGGAAGCCTACACAAGATTGATTGTGCAAATGACTTGCCCTCTTTTGTTTTGTTTTTTAAGTAATGCCTGTTGTCATTAAAATTTTGATGAATGTGGGCACTTTTGAAAAAAAATAAAAAAAATCATTGCTAATGCCTTCTTTGTCGAAACCAAACGTGAAATTATCATTGGAATTCTGGTGAATTCAGGCATTTTTCAAAAAAAATCAAATTTCATCACAATATACCTTCTCCATCAGAATTCTAGACCAAATGTATTAGTGTCAAATTCATTCTTGACCATTGATTCCTGGCACCTCACCTCTGGCCTTGGAAATCCTATAAATATCCCCCATTTTGGAGCACAAAGGATCCCATCTCATATCAATTTAGGAATTGTTACTATAGGCATATCCATTCTAGCATATCATTTGAGCATTGTTATTATAGGCAATTATCTAGTTTAATTTGATCATTTTCTAGCATAATTGTTGAATCATGTAGCTTAATCATGCATATCATTAACTTAATTAGACTCTTGGATCAATCTATCATAATCAAACTAGTCTAGCTTGCATATCATATCATTTCAAATCCTCCATCTAGGTGTAGTCAAGTCACTGGGATTGCTTATCTAGATCTGAGAGCAAATCCACACTTGCATCTCTTAGGAGGTGATAGATCACTTTGTCATGGTTTATCTTTCATTTGATTTGAATTTGTTAACCATGCTTGTAATGATCTATTGAGTGTTTGTGTTGTAGTTGTAGGTACCCTACTTCACACACACGACATTTTGGCACCCACGTGGGTCCAAAAATCTAATTTCTCTGCCTCTCTCATCATCAAATCTTCAATCCCACAGGTTTCTAACCGGGTCTGTTTCAGAATCTTGTACGAGTACCTTTACAGTACCATATGAGTTTCTTTGTGCACTCATACGGGTATGTGAGAATACTCATATGAGCAGATGAGAATACTCATACAAATTTTTGCTTTTGTGTTTTCAAAATAGATTGCATTTTAAGGTTTTTATGCTTCAATTTGGCTATTACTAATGCTAACCCTCGTATGTTTGTGAGTTTTCTAGCAGCCTAACTGGTTTTTGTAGGATGATTGTCAAAGATTATGCTTGTCAAAGCTTCATTTCATCAATACAACATGACTACTAACACATCTATTTTGTAGGTTGCCTAAAGAAAATCAACAAGACTTTGTGTATTCTTAAGTTTTCTAGGAACTTATTTTGCTAATGGTAAATGAACATCTTGTTTTCTATGTCTGAGAAGTTATCTAAAAGGTAGGTGTTGACTCTAAATTTTTCTTTGGGGATGAACAGCCTTATGGGAAATTCAATGTTGGGGGACCGACTCGCGCAAAGAAACACTGAATGACCTCCAGAATTGAGAAGTCGACTCTTCCTTGAGATTTGAGGAAAGGGAGAGGAAACAAATACTTTTTAAGAAACTGACATGCTAAATACTTAGGCGATACACCATATCATTAATAGGAAATGAACCAACAGAAATCAAAGATTATTTGCAACTTCTATAAGCATCTGAGCCGAAGACATAATCAAAACTACAACCAAATCTGCCTGAAAACATAAGAGACACATTCATCATGCATTCACTAGATAACAAGTATAGAAAAACATAGTTTAATCAGTGAAGTCTTAGACAAAATATTCCCAAAGTTTGTCAAAATTTCAACAATAATAGCATAGAAAACACTATAAAGAGTAAGCCAAGAAAGACATCATAAAGGCCACATACACAATCTAAATAATCTTCTTATAGCAAATCCCAAATAGTTTTTTAAGGCTGAAAATGAAAGAAAACTCCTACTTAGCAAATTTGATAGTTCTTCTCCTTCTCTAAAAAATCCATCCCTTGGAGACAAACAAATCCTCCCTTAAATATGCCACTGCTTCTAAAAACAGCTCTCCTGAAAATCCAAAACTAGCACAACCTCCTTGGAACAGAAAAAAATGGCGTGTCACAACAGAGGCCGCACCCAGCAAAACAAACCCTGCAACTCAAACTTTTCCTTTAATGGCCTAGAGGTTACCCAGAATTGAATTGATTCTATCAGAAGAGAAAGGACTGTGGAAAAGGGGACCGCTGCGAGCAACCGATTGCAAACTGCGCAAACGAGTGGGCCTGCCCAGAAGAATAGTAAACGAGAATTGCCATTTGTCACCCCTGTGCTGCTTCAAAAATAAGACACCAAAGAAGAATTGAGGGAGCAACGCTGAGCCACCAAGTTTCATGCACTCTCATCCTTGCTGGCTAAAGAAAAAACAATGATCACAATTGGGCCCGCTAAGCACTTACATCGGGGAAAATAAAAGGTGAACATTTCCTGGTGACTATCAAGAGCATTTGTGCCTGCAAAATAGAAGAACCCAAAATAACTAGTTCAAAGACTAGACCTCAACCCACAACAGGGTGAAAAAGATCAAAAACATGCTTCAAGGGAAGTCATTCATCCTCTGAGAGCGTAACTTGCGCTTTCAACTCTTGGAAATATTGCTCCAGGCAAATTACTTCATCTAGGGGCAAAGGTACAGGTTCATTTTGGACTTGGTTCAGGAGAGCGAAGAGCTGGGCTAGAGGATGCAAAAGACCTTCCACTTCATTCACTGAAATAGGGCTTCCCAACCGTTGCAGAGAAACTTTGTCCTGCTATAAAATCTTGATCTGCTGCAATACTTGCTCAATCCGTAGCACAAAACCATCCATAGGGAAAGGAGAAGGT
The DNA here is from genome assembly GCF_030272615.1 of Cryptomeria japonica. NCBI lineage: Eukaryota > Viridiplantae > Streptophyta > Pinopsida > Cupressales > Cupressaceae > Cryptomeria > Cryptomeria japonica. The sequence goes on along the minus strand of NC_081413.1, from coordinate 437,901,737 downwards.
AAGCCCAAAGAAAAAAATTTCTCAACACACCGCTTAATGTCTAGTACTGAAAATTGCAAAGGCGTCAGAACAGCTGACACTTGCATAATTATCCTATGGCGATTTATGAAAACATTAGTCCTTTTGATCAATTGCTGGCGATCTGCAATCCCTTTCTCCATAAGCTCCTCCTCTAGAGCAGAATAAAGAAACTGAATAAGAGTCTGGGCTATTGGAAATTTTAGACCGATGATAAGCATAGAATTATTTATAAGGTGCCTAGCTTCAGCACAGAGGGATTGCGCATCACTGAGAAATCTTAACACCAGCTGCAAAGATGGGCAGAACTACTTTACCTTTTCCCAATGAGAAACATACAACTCCATCAGCATGGTGGAGAATTCTGGGGCAATCAGCTGAGGGGGTGGGATGCTCATTAATCGAGATATCTCATTATATTTCCCAACTGTTTCCTGCTGGAACTACTAGATTTTGTTTTTCTCAATAGCCACCTATTTTTCCAAAGTTAAGTTTTTTGCTTCTCCGGTTCTGACGGTCTGTTGCAATTGCAATGTATGATTCTGCTCCTGGTATAGAAGAGTTTCCAATTCTGAAATATGCTTACCGGATTGCTCGAGACTTGCTTCTTTTGCTTTCAGTTTGGCTTCTAAGGTCATCCTCTCATCCATCCATGACACTTAGGCTTCAGTCAGTTGACGGGCATAACCTTCTTTGAGAAGGATTTCTTCGCGCAATTGCATTTGAACCTGGGCGACATCCCTAGAAGCGGCCTCCAGTCGTTGTATCTTAGAATCTTTATCTTGTGCTTCCTTCAGGGCTACATTTATTGTCATTTCCTGACCCTTTAGCTGGGAACCAACACTATTGAGGGCCGACTACAACTTTCCTTTTTCTATATTTGCTTGAGCTAGCAGGCTTTGCAGACGATTGATCTTTGATACCTGAGCCTTATCTTCCTTCCTTTGCTGGGAAAAAGAATCGCGAAGACTAGCATTTTCTGCTTGGAGCTTTTCTAAATGACGACTCTTCTTAATAAAGTCCATGGACACTGCTTTAGAAGTTTCTTCCATCATCCCAACCTTGTTAAATGTCGTGGCGCTTTGGAAACTAACACCCATTGCTTGTAACTCATAATCATCGGGCCTCATCTGAGACTCTAGCTTGTCAACCTTGGGAACTAGATTTGCAAAGTAAAGGCAATCTCTTTGCTCACTGAAATGGGTCTACAGGCGAGGATGAGCGCAACAAGAACCTTCCTTCTCCTTCATCTTATTTGCCTTATTCAAACCAACGGTTTGATCATAGACAATTTGCTACTGGAAAATATCCGGGTGATTGATGGCTTGACCTGTGAAAACTGCACCAGGAGGGACAGCAAAAGGGAAATACAAAAAAGGGGTAGTGAAGGAGGATTGGACTGGATGAGTCACCGCTAGTGAGGAAAATAACGGGACAAAAGGGGAACTCACTAATGGGAAGGAACTGGTGGATACCGCAGCCATACTCTGGGGGGAAAACTCTTCGAAACCTAGCCTGCACAACACAAGGACCACTTCTGATGTGGGCGACTGAAAAGTTGTAGGTATGGGGGTTCCGGCTGGGAGAGGAGTAGAAGTCTGTGCGAGCACATCTTGGAGATTAATTGTCATGCTCGCAGGGGCCAACGTAAGAGCAGCAGAGATTGAGGTTTGCATGATAGGCATGAGAGCAGCTGTAAGAACATCCGGAGAATGAGAAGAAGGGAAAAAGGGGCGTACCTGATTGACCGAAGGCTACAATGACTGAAGATCTATTGATGTTGTCGTTGATGTATTAGCTGCAATCTCTTCTAACCCACTAAGATATGGATTCTTCTTTGGGGGGCCCTTGCAGGACTGCTTCTCAGATCGCCTCTTACTAGACTACGAACGAGGTCTGCGAGTTGCACTGTCTAGAGAAGGAGGGATTTCTGGCTCTGGCTCCTACCCTTTAGTACTTATAATCCCAACTTCCTGCTAAGAAGCCATCTCAGGGGATGAGCCCCCGTGCGAGGAACTGTCACCTGTCTCATTGTCAGATTTATTTACTTTACTCCATTCTTGCTTGAAACGCTCATCTAGGTGTGCATTTCTAAGGCTAGTTCTAAGCTGATTCACTTCCTGACGATAGACCCAAAAATTTCCCTTTTCTTTTTGGGCCAAGATAAAGCTTTCATTCTTTCTAACAATGCTCGAGAAATTGGGTTCGCGAGGTTGACTCTTTGCACTTGGAAATAAAATTTTAACCACGAGGGGCGATCCAAAATTGGAAAATCATCGGGACCCACATATTTGCTCGAGTCATCAACCTAGGGGTTGGTATGTTCCACCCATGAGTCCCAAGGCTCATGCTTCACAGTGTTTTTCCTTTTGCTCAAATAGCCATCAGGGTCGTAACTCCACAGGTCATCAATTACTATGAAACCCAGCTGCACCAGCTTTGAAGTCAGGGTTTCTTCAACTACCTTTCTTCTTACTAGGGTAATTGGGCCAATGGCCTTGTTATCTTCTGTGATGGAAGTATCATGCTTCCCAGCTCCAATCGCTTGCTCGACCCTTACCAGCTACCTTGCCATTTCTAGAGCTAGGGTTTTGTTAGTCATGAGAGTAGGTAGCCAGAATGGCTCTTCACAGAAACCATGCACGTGGATGAAAGAGAAACTCGGGCCCATGAACCGTTTGCAAGGAGGGCATTCATTCTGCATCCAGTTCATTTGGACTTGAGAGAAATGGGCGTAGGCGTCCAACAAGATACCGGAAATACACTTCCCATCTCATCGAAAGTGGACAAGTGCATGAATTGTGCAAAAAAGGCTTCATTCTGATGCAGAAATGGGTGCACCAATATTGAAGAGAACCTGAAACGTCATAACTATTGGAATTTAGATAACTGCTTGACCATGGCCTTGGCAATAGTCGTGGAGAAGTCGAAGTGAAAAGGTTCCCTTTGCTTCCTGCATTTGAAAAGAAAGCCCATCATGGAAGCTGTGATATTTCGGTCGCTATCATGACCACACAGCCAAGCCAGGGTAGATGAAATATCTCTGAGGTCCTATTGTTTCAGATCACTGTATGATAGAGGAAACTTTGGAGGCCCTGCTGATAAACTCCGGTTGAGGGAATTCTGATAAGAAGTTAATGTGTCCCTCCTGATACTCCAGAATTCTTCCATGGATCTCTCCAAGAAAACCTCAGTATTCTCCAAGATTGGGGAGCAGAGCATTTCCCTAATGGCCTCTAGAGATATGATCAGTTTGAAGTGCGAGCCGTTGACAGAAAATGAGGTAGGATCAAAAGCCTCTGCACAGGCAGCTACGAGTTTAGGATAGTAGGGAACTACGGGGACCAAAGATTGGGGAACACCACTCTTCCAGAAACGCACCGCGATGGAATGAGGATTATTTCTGTGGTGCAACATCCTCGAACAGGCGGCCTCTCTAATATTTTTGGGCTACTTTTGGATCTAAGGCTTGTAGATGTTTTCTAAGGAATCCAGCACAACTGACGGGTTCTGGGTCACCGCTTTCTTTTTAGCCTTTGTCTTTGGATAATCCTTCTTTGGTGGGATGGCATAAGAAGAGTAAGATAGTTCCTCGAAAATATTGACCCATAAACCCCTAGGAGAGGCTTTCGCAGATGAAGCCTCTGAATCCATCAAGATAGACAATCGGCCTTTCCTGGACTGCTATCAGATTGGAGATTGAGAATGGAAACCTGCGCATCATCTTCTGGCCTAACTCCTTGGCAACAAAATAAACAGATTGATGACTAGGAGAAACTTTGAGCTTTTAAATGCATGACATGCCTTGTTTTTCGTGAAAGCTAAGGCTCGGCTAACATGCACGCCAACTAAAATGCTACTGCGATCAACTTCCATGAATGAGGGGAGCCATCATTTCCACTTTCTCCAAAACTACTTGATTGTGATGGCGTTCCTCGGGAGAACCACCTTGGGCCAAATCTTTCTTTAATCAAGGAGATTAGCTAGGGATAATGGCTGCGTGAACTGAAACAGGCTGGCAGAGCTAGCTCATTTAAGGGGGGGCATACCTGAAAGTACGTATGGCTCTTTGTTTCCATCCATTCTTTTTTGAAGTGACTAACTAGATGCTGATATCTTGGAAATAATCTCATTCGCATGACATGAATTAATAGAGGTGTGACAGAGATAGTAAAATGGGACAAAGGTGAGCTCAAGTTGCTGATTGCTTACCTGCCAAGATTTTTGCTACAAATATGTCTTTTCAGACATTTTTTCATCACAATGCGAGCTATAACGGTGGAGTTTCTGAAGAAATGGATACTGTAGTTCAGCTCGTCAGTAGAAGGGTACAAGTCACTTTCCCAGGGAATATATCAGACCAGAGACTGCAAGGGATGACGAGAAGGAAAAATCCATTAATAATTGTTGCCGTCAAATGGGTACTTGGGGAAGATTTCACTGACAATCTAGACTGATACCGGGTGACTACAGATATCTGCTCGCACTTTGTGGCTTCTCTGCTGGACTGCAGCTAATCTGGGCTATTGACAACACAGCTGATGCAAGCCCTCTTTCTTTTAAACTATCTGGGGGGCCTTGAAGATGTAGTTGCATATCATGTACCTTTCCTTAGAATCCCTATGACATCTGACTTAGAGCGCTTCATCCTTCCGAATGAAGAAGTGAGGTGGCATCCACTTATTAATGGCTTGAAAACCATGTCACTGTTGTCCCATAGGTACCACGCCGAACTAGCTGTCGAGTTTCTTCTGTGAGTGCATATGATGGTCCCTCAGAAGGCACAAAATGGTATACTATTTTCAGGGACTATATCCTCCCAAGAGTCCTATTTCCTGATCAGCCTCCTAACCTGGTGGTTATATTCATGCACGGGGAGCCTAAGAGTTCTTCTGGTTCGGAATGGCTAGGAGAAGAAGGGGACTCTGATACTGAAGAGGAGGATACTTAGACTAGCCCTTGAGTCCTTGGCAAAGCATGACTTGTGCTAGAACTGATAGATGTAAACAAGATAAAGGTCAAGGGCCCGCACATTTTGTAATAGTATGAGAAAGAATTAATATAATGATTTTGCTTTTTCTTTATCTAGTCTCTCTTTCTTTTTGGTTGCTGAGCTGAAAATAATTAAAATAAATACACACCACACATATGCACATAATATACACTATTTATATGGAAAAGGGGAAGGACCCTTAATAATAAGGCTTAAGATGAAAACCGTTAACCGGGATGGAGAGGGAGTCTCCATTCATGTCCTCTAACTCAAAGGCATTGAAACCTTTACATCCTATGATGTAGAAAGGACCCTCCCATAGGTAGTCGAACTTGGTGTGTTGACCTGGCTTTGCCACTCTCTCATTGTACTTTAGAACAAGGTCTCCAAGGGTGAATATAACATCAGAGCTCTTTTTACTATCGAACCATCTTTTTACGACCTTTTGCCTATCCTGGAGAGCTGTGAAGGTGGCCTCCCTCACTTCCTCTAACTCCATAATCTTTATTAGCCTTATAGCCATCGGGCCATTTTCGGCAATATCCATAGATTTTAGCAACTGTAACGTCGGGATTTCCAGTGACACAGGAAAAAACATGTCCTTCCCGTATACCAGCTTATACGGGGAACTCTTGAGAATCTGCTTGGGTGTTATGTGGTTAGCCCATAATGTACTCCTTAGGTGATGGTGCCACTCCCTCTTATATTTCGCGCCTATCCTCTTGATAAGTCGGATCAGGTTGTTGTTAGTAGATTTTGCTAGACCATTCCCTTGGGGGTAATAGTTAGAGGAGGTTTTGAGATAAATACCTCTGCTAAGAGCAAACTGCATGATCCGCGAGCTAGTGAATGCGTGAGCATTATCAGATATAACAGTTTTTGGGGGACCGTACCGACAAGTCAGTTCTTCCAAGAAAGATAGCACCTCATTTTCAGACGAATTCCATAGGGGAACAACTACAGACCATCTAGTGAAATAGTCTGTGGCGGTCAGGATCCATTTATGTCTGGCTGAGCTTGGGAGATTGATCATTCCGACAAAATCGAGTCCCCATTGAGCAAAAGGTTCTTGAACTGACACAGGCCTGAGCGACATGGCCGCTTTCTTACCCCTCCCTATGTAATACTGACATTCTTTACATCCTCTTACTAGAGTGTGTACATATTTGAACATGGATGGCCAAAAGTATCCAGCTTGAGTAATTTTGATCGCAGTTGTTGGGGCAGAGAAATGACCTCCCGAGGGGCCATAGTGAAATTCTTGGAGAATTTTATCAGCTTGGCCTTGATCTACACATCAGAGTAGGACTCCGTCGAAATTCCTTTCGAAAAGAATTTCATTTATGAGGCGAAAACTACTATTTTGGAGTCGGTAGAATCTCGTCTTGGTCGGAGGGAGATTTTCGGGAAAGGTCCCTGTCTTCATGAAATTTTTCCTATTGTCAATCCAATTTCTGCTGGGGATGTCGAGCATAAACATAACCGTCTCTTCTGGGATGGTTTTGAAAACACGGGATTCACCATCTTGCACTATATACTCACATAAATCTCTCCCATGGACCAACTTTGTGGGCCTGATGTCAACATCATATTCTAGGATCTTAGTGATCCAATTCGCTCTTTTTTCTGTGATGTCGCCTTCCATAATGTATTCTCTTACTGTGGGGTGAGCTACATTTTCAATCCTTTTATGGAAGCTAAGGCTTGTTTTTCCACAAAGTTATAGCGGAGCTCATAATCTTTGAGATTTTTTGAATGGAAGGCAATAGGGTGTTCCCCTCCTTTTTGGGTGTCTTTTTGAGTTAAGACAATGGCAATACTATGCTGACCGGAATAGACATACATTATGAAATCTTTCGACATGTTTGGATTAGATAACACTGGGGCTAAATAGATGGCATGCTTTATTTGGTCGAAGGCATTTTTGGCTTCAACAGTCCATTTGAAATGTACATCCTTCTTCAGCATGAGGGTGATAGGTCTTATTATCCTAGCGAAGTCAGAAATGAAACAACTAACAAAATTAACTTTTCCCAAAAATGACTACACTCCCTTTTTGTTGACCGGAAGGGGGAGCTCTTTCATAGCCTTGACCTGGTTAGGATAGATAAAGATGCCTTCTTTAGAAACTATATGTCCCAGCAACTTCCCTTGGGGAACCCCAAAAATACACTTTTTTGGGTTCAAGGAGATCCCAAATTCTAGACATTTTTGCAGGACTAGCTCGAGATGATCGAAATGATCCTCCTGGTGTTTAAAAAACACGGTTAGGTCATCTAAATATATTAAGATAATCTTATTTATTATCTTTTTGAAAGCCAGATCCATGGCCCTTTGGAAAGTGGCCCCAGTGTTTGACAAGCCAAAGGGCGTCTTTTGATATGCAAACGTCCCCCACTTGGTGGTAAAAGTGGTCTTATGTTAATCCTCCATTTTGACACTTACCTGATTGTATCCTGAGAAACCGTCGAGCATAGAAAACATTTCTGATCTAGCTATAGTGCTTAATAATTGCTCCATTGACGGCAGGGGATAATGATCCTTGAGCGATGTGCGATTCAGGTCCCGAAAATCCACATAGAGCCGAATGTCCCCATTCTTTTTCCTCACTGGGACCAGATTGGATACCCATGTACTATGTTTTATAGGATAAATAATCCTTGACTCGATCAGTTTCTTCAACTCCTGAGCCATGAGGGATTCGATCTTAGGATTAACAGGCCTCTATTTTTGTCGAACTGGCTTAGCTTCATTTGTGAGTTCGATGGTGTGTTGAATGATGGTAGGATCGTAACCTTTTAGATCATCATAAGACCAAGCCATGATGCCTTCATTTTCATCACAGTATCGAGCCAATTTTGCCCTGTCTTTAGTAGAAACACCTTTGCCCACTTTGAGCATTCTTCTGCGTCCCACTGACATTTCAGTGTAATCTCCTTTGTCTGCTATGAGCTTCCGCTTATCCTTCTTAACATCCTCATGATCAAACAAATTCTCCAAGGTGATCAGACCATTGGGGAGCTTGTTGGATTTTAGGTGGATAATCTGGTCTCCATAAGCCTCTTTAATCCTAGGTTGCAGGTGATCGGCAAATTCTCCTGAGCTTTGAATAAACAGAGCAATCTGCTTGTCACTTTCAAATACCTGCCAATATGTATTATTATCAGGAATAGCCAGATAGACCACCATATTGACTGCTGAATTGCCAGCCAAGAGGTCTACAGCTGGATCAAAATGAGTCCCTATGGTTGCCATGTGATCAGCTTCGGTTTTTAGTGTCCGGGGAATGCTGGTGATATTGAAAGCATCAAAACTTTCTATTAAATCCCAGACTCTGGAGTAGTAGGATCTCATATAGACATGCTTGGCACTGGATATCCCTCAGACTTGATGTACTACTAATTCAGAATCACCGAAAACTTTAAGCTTCTTGATGCCCATTTTTTCTGCGATGTTCAGGCCTTGAATTAGCCCTTCATACTCTGCTTCATTATTCGAACATGCAAACTGTAATCGGAAAGACCTTCAGATCAGAACGCCCACCGGAGGGGTGAGACAAACTCCGACCCCGAAGCCCATTTTGCATTTGGCGCCATCAAAGTGTAGGCTCCATAGTGTCGAAGACAGCTGATCTTTGGAGAAAGGATCTTTGGTGAGTTTTGGGATTGGCTGATCTTCTTCAAAAATGCAATAAGTTCCTAGGCTGGTGGAATGGTAATTAGAGAAGGGATCAGAGTTTATGAACTCATTTAGGAAGGCTTCTTGTTCAGGTGGGATTTCCCCAGTCACTTCTTCGTCTTCTAACAGTTCTACCACCTTTCGCTCATCATGGGTTATAGAGGTGTGGGTAGGCTCGAAATTAATCAAGGCTTGGTCAGCTATATGCTCGGTGTGAAGAGGTTCCTGAAAGGATCTTCATCTTAGCACTGTGTTGGGTACAAAGAATCAGGTGGGACCAATCTAGGGACATATGCCCTCCTATTTTAGCGGTGAAGTCTCGCGATAAAAAAAGTCCAAAGACGGGAGGGATGTTGATGACCACTACTTCTTGGGATATTGTTATACTTGGACATGCAAATAAGGTCAAAGGGAGGCTTTTGATGAGACCTATTGTTTGGACTTTGTTCCCGTCGAGCTACATTACCCCTTTACTTAAAGGGTCATACTGAATGTTTAATACTTCAGCAATCTGCTTAGGCATGGTCGTGGTGCTAGCACCGGAGTCTATCATGGAGTTATGCAAAAGTTTGTTTCCAACTATCAGGGTGAGGTAAAAAGGATTTGGCTTAGGTTTACCTTCTCCTTGTGCAATGAAGGGTGAGCCTTCATTTGTCAAAGCGACAGGGGAGCATGCCTTGTTAACTGCTGAGTGGCAATCCATTCCATTCATCTAAGAGGGTGGTGGAGCTATCGCGACTATATTGTTTTGATCCTGGGACAATGCCTCCCTTAGCCGGCTTTTCTACTCTGGTATACTCAAGAGATCCTAGAGAGAGACATGGGCTGGAGCTTTCTTCAACTGATCTACTACATCCAACACTGGGGGCGTGGAAACTCTAGGCTCTTTCGGTTTGTAAGGGATGAATTCCTTCCTGGGATAGGCAGAAACAATGACTGGCAGTTCCGGAGGTTTGTTGATGGGTATTGACCTTATATTACTGGCATCCTCCTTGGTCAAATGCCTTTTAGAGTGAAGGTTGTTGTCTGAATGCACCATAGGGGTCCCATTTTTTGAAGTTATTTCTTCAATAGTTAGTATTGTATTGTCATCCTCCATCCATGAAAAAAGTGCGTAATCAGGGGCGATTTATGTTTCTTGTTGTAATGACATTCCTTGCATCTGAGCAACAAAATCTGCATTATCCATTCCCAGGGATGTATATGCGGATTCATCTAGTATTATGCCTGAGTTCCTTTGTTCCGTGACCTTTTGTTGTAGATTACCCCTTGGGCAATTCTTCGAGGTGTGAGCATTGTTGCATGGAAAACACCAAGAATTGGCATCGTCCGCCAAATTATTCTGACCCACAGTCAATTCTCTACTGCCATTCGGGTGGATTTGGCCATTCAGCGAGGTATTTTTCTGAGCCTGATAATTAAGATGTTGATAAGGGGGTCTAAATCCTTGAAAATTTTGCTGAAAAGGAGGTTTGGTAGGAGAGACCTGGGCACTTTTTAGGTTGATGATTTCATTAGAGAAAGATCTTAAGATATTTTTCATATCATTGACCTCAACAACTAGAGAGGCGTAATGGATGGTATTTTGAGGAGTGGGGAACAAATACATAGATTGTGGAGTAGAAGTGCTCAGGGCGGCTTCCTCCATTACTTGGGTAGAAATTTCAAGGAATACTGGCATTGTAGGGTGAGGTGCGAGCTTTCCAATGTTGATAAGGTTGTTTACAGCTTGAACCACTAAGTTGAAAGCTTGCGAAAGAGTGTTACCCCCTAAGGATTGGATCATTATTGATATATCAGAATTGAAAGCTTTGCCAACTGATCCCAGTCCCCTATAGTACTAGGGCCTAGAGATCTAAACTAGTCCAAAGCTTTTCCTTTGAAAGAAGCTACAAGCAACCACAAAGCCACGTTCTGCTTGGTGATGCCATGTATGGTACAAACAGTAGCTATGTCCTGCAGATGTTCTCCAGGGGTTTTGTGACATTCTCCCATGAATTGGGGAACAACTTTCAGCACAGCTGCCGGAATGGCTCCCCAAACTACGGGTGGAACTGGAGGGATGAGAGGGCTACCATTGTCCCAGGTCACAAAATTTCAGGGGGGAATTTGGGCCATTGCAGGGTATATGATGGTGGGGGAACCCTGTGGAAGTGAAACAGAGGTGGAATGGACGGTCACCAATGGAGGGAAAAAAAGATGAGGATTTAGGGTCATTTGACTCCTGGTGACGGGCTTTTGACTCATAAACTAGCTGGGATATGTTTTTTTTTGTTTTTAAAGGTTCGAGTCCCACCGGGCGTGCTAGAAAAAGAACTATTGACTCTAAATTTTGCTTTGGGGATGAACAACCTTATGGGAAATTTAGTGTTGGGGGACTGACTCATGCAAAGAAACACTGAATGACCTCTAGAATTGAGAAGCCAACTCTTCCTTGAGATTTGACAAAAGGGAGAGGAAACAAATACTTTTTAAGAAACTGAGATGCTAAATACTTAGGCGATACACCATATCATTAATAGGAAATATTCCCAAAGTTTTTCAGAATTTTCAACAATAATAGCATAGAAAACACTATAAATAGTAAGCCAAGAAAGACATCATAAAGGCCACAGGCACAATCTGAATAATCTTCTTATAGCAAATCCCAAATAGTTTTTTAAGGCTAAAAATGAAAGAAAAATCCTACTTAGCAAATTTGACAGTTCTTCTCCTTCTCTAAGAAATCCATCCCTTGGTGACAGACAAATCCCCCCTTAAATACACCATTGCTTCTAAAAACAGCTCTCTTGAAAATCCAAAACTAGCACAACCTCCTTGGAACAAAAAAACATGGCATGTCACAATAGAGGCACCCAGCAAAACAAACCCTGCAACTCAAATTTTTCCTTTAACGGTCTGGAGGTTACCCAAAACTAAATTGATTCTGTCAGAAGAGAAAGGACTGCGGAAAAGGGGACCGCTGCGAGGAACTGCTTGCAAACTGTGCAAATGAGTGGGCCCACCTAGAAGAACAGTAAACGAGCATTGCCATTTGTCACCCCCGTCCTTCTTCAAAAATGAGACACCAAAGAAGAACCAAGGGAGCAATGTCGGGCCACCAAGTGTCACGCACACTCATCCTTGCTGGCTAAAGAAAAAACAACGATCACAACCGAGCCCACCAAGCACTTACATCAGGGAAAATAAAAGGTGAACAGTAGGAGAGTATGCTCTTGTCCATTTGGACAATTAAAAATCCCAACCCTTGAAGCACTTCTATGTTTGAGATTTGATTACCTTTAGCGGGCCTGTCATAGTGGGAAAAAGTAATCACCCTATGAGAACAACCCAAGTGAGTACAACTAGACCTAAGCTTTTCGACTCACTCTAAAAAATAGGCCTCTCAGGATTAAAGTCTCAGAGGATGGGATTATTTGAGTTTTCTCTTTTGAGATCTCTCATATCATACATTTAGTAAGACCTCACGGTCTCAATCATGCTTGTGTGACTACTTCTTGTTTTGGTACCTTGTTGGGCTATATGCCTCAATCATGCTTGCGTGACAGCAAGGGGTAATTTCAAATGGAAACCCTTGCTATGAACCCTAAGATAGAAGCTACCTAATTCACCTCCAAAAGGGGGATAATCTTTGTGCGAGAGAGATAGTAACTCTCCCAAGACACTTTCCATACCGTGCCCCCATTAGCGTTTGGAGTCAGATAATATGGTGTTGAGAATCCATTGCGTGAGACTCAACGATCGTATTTTGATTAGCTATCGGGTGTGTACCTAAGTTTGCAAGAAAAGGTTTTCTCTCTCAGCCTACTTCCGTAGGATTTAGCGTGTTGTGCTTGAGGTCATTTATCATATCACGTGTTTGTTGTGTCTTCATCTTTGAAATAGAAAATCAAACATCTAAAATCTAGAAAACAAAAGTAAAACATCAAACTTCATTGATAAAAAAATTGTCCAAATAAAAAAAATTTCTTTGTTCTATCCTTAGTTGTACGATCTTTCTAGTTTTTTGTATGGGAATTCTAGTTTATCATCTGGTTCTGTGGGAATTCTCGTACGAATCAGTTTAGCATAAGCTTTTTTGTTATCTTTTATCGTCTGGTTTTGTGCTAAATGTTGTACGAGTTTAGGCCTTTGTCGTATGAGATTTTTAGTTTATCGTATGGATCTGTCTAAATTGTCATCTGGGACTGTCTAAAGTGTCGTACAAATTTCTATCTCTGTTAGTCCAGAGTTGTCTACTTGCATGTCTTTTTCAGACCTGTCATATTTGCTTGGTCAATTTACAGTGAGTATAAACACCTGATATCTATCACTTTGTGCTTAGATTGTCTTCTTGGTTCACTCGGTCAAGTTATCTTTTGTCAAATTGGATTCTAGAACTAGACACCTCAAAGATTTTCAAGTATTCATCTTCAACAAGTTCAAGATCTAAACATCTTAAAGTGTATTATCACCCTCTTTGATAAACTGATCACTCAAAACATAGTTTCTCATCAAGATCTATCATCCTCTATCATGAAACTACAATGTTTCGTCAGGATAACCTTGTCCCACATTGTAGGATATATCATTCCTATTGGACTTGGTTTCATCAAAATCATCATCATTGCACTCCAAAACCGAAGATTGAAAAACTTGGAAACTTTTAAACACTTAAATTATCTTTTCATGTCATATCACTCTATCATATCTACATTAGCAGTTGATCACTTATTGAAACACCTTCTAGACAATCGAATCCTTTCACAATATTCAACACACATGCATGCCCATTTTAACTAGAGCACAGAGATGAAAGATCACAGAAATGGAAATTGAAACATTTGAAATAACTGAAGATCATAGAAACATGGCATACCAAAGCAAAATACAAGAAGAACACATAACAAGTCAACATATCAGAGAAATCAAGCAAGTCCAAAATCAAAAGCCAACTATGTCAAAACCTCACAAGGATTCAAATGCATCTCCAAAGAAAGGTGGCTCTTTTATGCAACTCTTAAAGAGATCCCTAAGGGATTTTTATGAGGAAGATCAAAATCCCACACCTATGTCTAGAAATGGCTAATCCCCCAATAAGAAAATTGACTCTCCAAAGGCATCTATTCCTATGCCTCTTGGAAGCTTGCAAGAACCTTCCATAGCATCCTCACCAAACAATAAGTTCCCCAAGGGATATATATAATGGCCATCAAACCTATTTAAAAGGATCTTGTTCAAAGCCCATCTCCTTCATATCTAAGCATTGATTCCTTGCAACATCCACCCAACACTCCCTTGCAAATTTTATCCCTCATTCATATAACACTCATTAAATGTGTCCCAATAGATGGGGGAGTTGGCTTAAACATTTTCTCATTGAGTCTTGTCCATGCTCTAGGTTATTCTGAAGATGCAGTTGATCCGCAGAAAAAGATCACATTCAAAGCATATAATGAAGAAGAGCATTCCCCTAAAGGAATTGTGATATTACCCATTAGAGTGGGACCTTTGCAGAAAAACACAACATGCCAAGTCCTAGACTTGGACTTACCATACAACATACTCTTGGGATGACCATGGATACATGACATACAGGCTATTCCATCAAAATGTCATCAGTGCCTGAAATTTCCATACGATGGATAGGAAATCATGTTCTTAGCAGACTCAAATCCATTATAGTGTTGTAGTAATTTGAAACTGGCTCAAGAGGTTATTGTTCCACATAACAGAGAGGCATTGTCATCAAGCACACAATCTCAGGGAAAATCATTTGCGTCAATTTTGTCAAGAATGGAAAAATAAATGCAGCTAACAGATCTAGGGAATGGAGAATATTTACTACCACAGATACCACTTTCTCCTGAATCTTATGAAAAACCATCAAAATCTAAACAACAACCCATTGTGAAACATCTTCCAATATTTGATGGAGCATCTATCAGTGCTGGGACATTATCAGAGGAAACAAAAGACAAAGATATGCTACAGACAAAGAAAAGAAAAGAAAAGAAGGTATCTCAGAACCTATACAACCTCATACTCAGCAGGCTACAGACAAATCAGGCTTAGGGTATGGAAAAATTATGCTACATGAGGAAACATATTCTAGAAAACAAGATGAACATGATAACAAAAAAGAGAAACTTACAATTGAAAGGGAAAAAGAATATGTAGGTGTCAATGTAGTTCATGCGTATGCCGGGAAAATGTTAGGAACTAGCCCACTTGAGTCAACATCACATTGGATTGACTTGGACTTAATCGAGGATGATCAGGAGCTACCTGCAAGAGGTCATTCTGATGAGAGTATCATTCTAGACATGGAAATACATATTGAAAGCTTTGGCATCTCTATCATGACCCCTAATATCTTTTAAACAATTCAACCTAAGGATCCTTTACCCTTAATCCATCTCAAACTTATGGACTGGGAAAATGATAGACATACTACCATTGATACCTTTACGAATGACCATGCCATATCTTTATATATTAATGCAATTGAACCCACAACAAATTTCACCAGCGCATCTTCCAATCAAGTGGGTGCGAAATCTCCTAGTCGCAAAAAAAAAAAAAACAATATCAGGTCTAATGCTGAAAACCATTATTGGCAACATTAGATCAATAAAAAGTAAAAAGAAAGGACGTATCTAATAGTGAAAACCTCCTCGAGGCACTGGAAGATGGGCGATTTGACACCTTACCTGAATACTATCAAGAGAGGTCATCTATCCTCATAGAACTAACAGAGGCAGTTACCATTGACACAATTGATCTACATCTAGCAATCTCTCTATCAGAATAAGAAAGGAAAAAATATTTGGAACCCTTCAAAAGATGGAAAATCAATTTGACCTTGTCATATGCAGACATTCTAGGGTTAAATCCATATCTTGTAATACATCACCCGAATATCAGTCCAAGAGCAAGCATCAATAATTAAACACATCATGGATCAGGGAGCATGCATTCTATTCATCACACCAAAAGGTCATACAATTCCCAAAGCATACAAATTAAGATTTCCATGCACCAATAACATAGTAAAATATGAAGCTTTGGTTACAAGTATCAAGATGGCTATAGAATGGAACATTACGCAACTTCAGGTCTTTGGAGACTCTCAGCTCATCATCAATCAAATCAATGATGATTATCAAACAAAGGATTGAAATCTAATGCCTTATAAGAAGATGGTTGATGATGTCAAGAAATAATTTGTCGAAATAACTTTTCGGAAGATTCTGAGGAATGACAAAAAAGAAGCAAACACCATGGCAACACTTGCTTCTCTACTTTAGACACAAGAAAATCAAGAGCGTTACAAATTCCTGGTGGAAGAGTTGTTTTACCCTGCACATAATTATCCCGATTCCCAAACTATCTGTCACCTTGTTTGGCATGATTCCTGCTACTATGGCCAAACTTACCCATACCTGAAAGATAATATCCTTCCTCCTAACTTATCAAAGAACTAAAAGAGAAACTTTATTTGCCAATCCTCCCATTATACTCTTGTCGCGTACACCCTTTTTAAACAACATCTGGAAGGTACTATTTTGAGATGTCTCGAGAAAGAAGAATCTGAGAAGGCCTTGAATAAAGTCCATAACAACATTTGTGGCACTCATTCAAGTGGTCTTACCCTTTCAAAAAAACTCATACGCTTGGGCTATTATTGGCCAACTATGGAATGAGATTCTTTTCAGATAGCTAAAACATGCAAAAAATGTCAGATCCATGGGAATTTAATTCATGCCCGAGCACAAGAACTTCATGCTTTGGCAACATCTTGGCCTTTCTTCCAATGAGGTCTTGATTTAGTAGGAAAGATAAATCTTTCTTCATCCAATGGTCACAAATTCATCCTTGTATCTACAAAATATTTCACAAAATGGATTGAGGCAGTACCTCTCATCAATATCATAGGAAAACAAATTGTTGCATCTATCTTGAACTACATCATCTATCGCTATGGAATAGCCATGATCATTATCACTGATAATGGGTGACCATTCAAGAATCAGGATGTACAAAAGCTATGTGAAAAATTCAAGATCCAACATAGATTTTCCACACCCTACTATCCACAAGGGAATGGGCAAGCAAAAGAATCAAACAAAACCATTTTGAAAATCCTCAAAAAGACAGTGAATGATGCTGGTAGAGATTGACATATTCAATTGAACCCTACTCTATGGGCCTACCATACCAGTATCGGCACACCAATAGGTGCCACACCTTTCTCTCTTTTCTACGGATCAGAAGCAATACTGCAAATAGAAGTAGAGATACCTTCTCTACAAGTATCATAAAAAGGTATTATCCCCGATGAAGAACAAAGAGTATCTAGACTATAAGAACTAGAATTGATCCATGAATGAAGACAAAATGCCTTTGATCATTTGAAAGTATATCAATAAAGAATGTGCCAAATTTATAATCACAAGGTCAAACCAAGATCATTTCAAGTTGGAGAACTCATACTAAAGGAAAATCCATGCAACCAGGCAAATCAAGAAAAGAAAGGGAAGTTTGAACCAAACTGTTTAGGTCCGTTTGTAGTCATAATATTATTTGGGTGTGGAGCATATTAGCTATCAACACAGGATGGGGATCAGCTTGAGGAACACATCAATAGCATGCATCTGAAGATTTTTTATGTCTGAAAAAGAAGAAAAATCCAAAAATAGTGAAAAAGCAGAAAAATCCAAAAACAGTGAAAAAGCAGAAAAATCCAAAAACAGTGGAAAAGAAGAAAAATAAAAAACAACGGAAAAGCAAAAAATACAAAAACAGCGAAAACAGTGAAAAATAAACAAAAAAAATCAAATATGAGAAAAAGTGCAATAAAAGCAAATGTTGAAAACCTAGCAAATAGGTGATATTTGTCAGCTAGCTCTTCCATCTATTAGTTCATGCATCCTTCCACTTGCATTAATTTTCCATCAGCATTGTTCATATCCATAATAATCCTTTGTACATACGTAGGCATCGCAGGTGATTTCTCACCATGGTTTGGATCATTGGGTATATCATAATAACTTTGTTTCTAGGCTTGGAGCAAAATCCTGCACCTAGTTGGGGGAAAAAAATTTCATTGTTTTGAGCTTAATCAAACAGGATAGATGATAGTTAGGAAACTCTTGTCAAGCAAAAATTGAGACACTTCCAACATTGAACATGAGATCAAATTGTCAATCATCAAAACTATCCCATGTCAGTCTAAGCACGACACACACATATCACTAAATGGTATCTTTTAACTAATGTTTTTTTTTTCGAACTATAATCAATGATTGTTTAACTTTTCTATCTTGATTTTCACTATCATGATTTTTGAGTAGCTCCAGGATGTCTCTGACTAGAGGAACAAGGAACAAACATAATATTTTTCTTGTCTGCTGCCTATAAATTAATCATTAATATGTGCAAATTTGTCTCAGGACATGATCATCAGAATATAATAGAAGACATTTCAGACTTGCATATAGAAATGGTTAATATTGCCTCTTTTACACAAGCAACACTCTGGTCATCTTGGTTCAATTATACCTCGATGCTTGTGCTAACTTGCAATATCAAAATCCAGGAAACTAGTGCTCAGATTATCATGGTTTAATTATACCATCAATGTTTGCACTCACTTCCCACATTTTAAAAAACTCAATGATGACAAAATGCAATAACCCAGTGATTGGACAGATCATAGCTTTTCATTTCATTTGCATTTAGCTTGCATTTCATTCTTGCATGGGATCACACAAGCTCATCTTATCCAAGTTCAAATCTATCATAGGAATCATCAATATATCATCAAATATGCCAACATCAGCATATCTAAATCTTCCTGCAACCTGATATCAACAAAATGTCAATTATTTATCCAATCAACCTTATCAATTCTATCAATCAATCTCATTTGATCTTTTCTATCATGTCTTATACAGGATGTATCTTTCCTAGAATTAGACATTCTGATCAAATCTTATACAAGATATATCATTCTTGAAACTAGACGCTTTGATCATCTTTGTCTTAAACAGGAGGTGTCATTCCTGAAACCAGATTAAATCTTGATCTTATCAATCTAATCAATCTTGTCGAATTCAATCAAACTCTATCAATCATCACATCAAGAACCACACCATTGTGATCAAAGAACTCACATTTTCATCAATCAACATTGCAGAAATCAAATCAATTCTAATTGAGAAATCAATTTCACAATGATCCAACCACTCCAAAGGTCCATTGTCTTAATTAATCTCCCGAGGGGGCATCATCATACCGCAATTTATCAATCAATGTCTGGGGCATCCTATCGAGCCAATATCATCATCAAAATGAGATTATTCTTTGAATCAACGCATCATCACACCTCGCTTCAAAGAGGGGCAAAATGTATACACCTAAAAATGGTCTAAAGATAATTAATTAAATAAGCAATTATTTAATTAATCCCCCTTCCTAATTTAATCGAATTCATTATAATTTGAGTAAATCCCTTTCATCTACTTATTAATAAATCTAAAGATTTATTTAATTGGTTCATTTTAATAGTCCCCTTTGATTAATTAAGCCAAATTAATTAATCCTCCCCCCATTTAATTCATTCCTTCTAATCCCCTAATTAATTAAAACAAATCAATTTATGAGTTGTTTAAAGTTAATTAGCCTTTTCCTATTATTTGAATTTTTAAGTTTAAATTACCCACATACCTCCTAACTTCTAACCACCTAACCTATTTCACCTAACCTTGGGTTTAACTAATCCTATCCTATCTTTCACATCCTAGCCTCCTATGGTGTGGATACTCTCCCCTTGAGACACATGACACTTAGGCCACATGTCTCCTCCTTTGGACACTTTCCCTTTTATGAGTAAGGCTTCGTGACACTTGTCACCAAAGAGATGACAAGTGTCCCTCCCTCCAACCTCTTCTCCAACCTCCTCCAATTTCACCCTTGATATCTTTAGACTAAATCTTGACCATTGATTCCTGCCACCTCACCCCTGGCCTAGGAAATCCTATATATATCCCCCATTGTGGAGCACAAAGGATCCCATCTCATATCAATTTAGGCATTGTTACTATAGGCATATCCATTCTAGCATATCATTTGAGCATTGTTATTATAGGAAATTATCTAGTTTAATTTGATCATTTTCTAGCATAATTGTTGAATCATGTAGCTTAATCATGCATACCATTAGCTTAATTAGACTCTTGTATTAATCTATCATAATCAATCTCATCTATCTTTCATATCATATCATTTCAAATCCTTCGTCTAGGTGTAGTCAAGTTACTGGGATTGTGATAGGTCACTTTGTCATGGTTTATCTTTTGTTTGATTTGAATTTTCTAACCATGATTGTAATGATCTATTGAGTGTTTGTGTTGTAGCTACATGTACCCTACTTCACACACATGAAATATATAACAAAACATATTTATCTATTTCAATTTTGCATCACCTAAAAAATCTAATTATATATATATATATATATATATTGAAAAAAAAAAAAAAATTATTTTGATTTTATTAACCCCACAAAATGGGGAAAAGGAGGCAGTGGGGGGCGTGGGATTGGGATGCCACAACACCCACATCCATTTTACCATATGGGTCCCAATGTTGTGGGGCACCATGGCACCCACAACCGTGGGTTTCCCCATGGATCCCCACACTATGGGGCACCAAGGCACACACAACCATCTTGTGGGGAGGCCATGACATCCACAACTGTACTATGGGGAGGCCATGGCACCCACAACCGTGGGTTCCCCTTTGGGCACCCACACTATGGAGTGCCTACGACACCCACAGTCAAAACCATTTTTTTTTTTAAACAACAATAAATTTAATAAAAAAAATAAATTAATAAAACATAGGCCCCTCAACATTTAAAAGATACTATATGATATTTTTTTTTCTTTCTCTGTACTACAAAAACAACAAAAACAAGGAAATATTATATTTACCAGAAAAAACAAAATTGCTTAAAGCAACAAACAACCAACAATTTTCCTCAGGTGAATGATTTATTTTCCACATGCCAGCCCAAGAATGTGCACACAATTTTGAAATAAAAACATCCCCAACCCATATTTTGAAATTCCAAACCCCCAATTTGAAGTTGATAAATAAAATTACAGGATTCTTCCATCAAACAATAAATACAAGAATGCATTTTAAAGACAAAATAACCCCCAGATTCATAATAAGAAACACAGAGATTTCTTTACCAGCACCCAAAAAATTTAAAACAGAGGTTTTAAATCCACCCGATGAGCCTTCTTGGATGAACAAATTGAAGAAGAATCCAAAGCTCTCCACCAAAACAAACCCTCAAAATTTTTATCATCTCCTCCAGTAAAACCTGCATTCACAACAGAGAGGAAAAATGTTCCAAAATGTGAGAGCCCACTATTCTGGAAAATTTTTCCCATCTCCAGAATTTTTACCTCCAAAATATCTTTTTAGGTTAAAATATTTTACTCATGCATTTTTTCCCTTTTTTTTGAAAAATGGAAAATTGAAATTCTTTTTCCAATTAATAATATTTACATTTTTCATTTAAATAAAATTCCCTCTCACACACCAAAGTCAACATGTGATTTAATCCTTTTTCATAAATTAAAAAAAAGTGAAAATGACCTTTTTATTAATACACAAGGCATAAAAATAAACCCACTAGATGATAAATTTTAAACAATAATTTAAATCAATCCACCTAGCATGCATGCTTTATTAATTCAACTATAAAAAGATACCCATAATAATTTATCCTTATTTAATTTATAAATGCAATTCACATTAAACAACACTATAAGAATAAATAAAGTCACAAAACGTATAACATGCAAAACTCAACCAAACAAAATAAAAACATGACCCACATACCAATGTCGAAAAAGTGGCCTACTTGGCGATCCGATAGGGTTGATAAATGAATGACAACACTCACAATCGAGCTAGGCTAGGGATGACATTGTTGGCATGTTTGGCATAACTCATGAAGATGAGATGACGGTGGATAACTGTACTAGTAGAGGAAAGTTGACATGATCGGTTATTTGTATTGTCATTGATGGCAACCAAGGTCAACTAATGTTTAATGATGTTTACAGTTGGTTTTCCTTGATTGACTTGTTGGCTAAGTGATTTGGTCTACTGGAGAAAGAGTTTGACAATTTGACAGAGTCTATCGGCAAGATTGTGAATTAGGACCTTAACCGGTAAAGCATATAGGCTTTGATGAAATCGGGTGATTGGCAATGTTTAATGACTTGTGGTTTGAAACATAATCTTTTGTGATGGATTTGAGAATGTAACCAGAGCCACATCCTATGATGGTTGCTAGAAAGCATGTTTTGAATTTGTGATGAAGTTTTGCCAGGATTTAAGAATTGTTTAAGGAATGGTAAAGAATTCTCTTAACTGATAATGATTTTTGGTTTGATGGTGATCTACATCAAGTTCACGCATTGACTATAACGTAGCACAAACCACATGATGAGTTTGAAAGATGTTTTGGCACATTTGAAGAATGGATTTATTGGGAATGTGGAAAGTGCTTAGTAGAATGTGCTATGGGTTTGACTTTGTACCAGATCGACTTGTTGTGATGATCTATGATCATTCAACAGCCGATATTGATTTGTAATTAATTGTAATGATCCCTATAATGATTTGTAATGTGTTGTAAAGATCTATGATGATCTATATGTTGGAAATTGACACTCATTGTATTCATATGTTTTTATTGATGGAAACAAGATTCTATAGAAGGCATATACTGACAGATACTGGCATTGGAGGCATACACCGACATATATCAGCATTGGAGTAATCAAGGTCATCACCGGCACTAACATCTAATACTTCATTGAAGCCAACATCAGTTTGGGATCCGAAATGTTTTATTTATAAAATCATTTTGTAATTATTGTATAGGGCCGACATTGAATATATTTTGTAATGTATTGTAAGCCGACATAAGGCATATTGTTTGTAAAGGGTATATAAGTCAATCTGTTAGGTCATTTTGACAGATGACAAGGAAGTACAATAAAGTGAGGCGAAGGATATGTATGTAGATCATTTGTATGTGAAATTTATATCATGCAATGATCAATAGATGGTTTGTAGAGCATTCTTGGAGGAAAGGAGATACTGATAGAAGGGTTAAGGGTTTATGAACTGGTACAGAATAGAGCTTTAACCGGAACTCTTTTTGGCATTGTAGATGTATTTTGTGAGTTCACCATTACTGTTTTATCTCAGCAGAAGCTTGTAGTCAATGAGACTCTTTTGTGTTGAGCAGTGTGCTCTAGGCAGTGTGCCTTCCTGTATGTACAGGTCCCCATGCTATGTAATATCTTTCATGTGGCCAGTGAACTGATATTGTGGGTCACAAATCCCACTATGGTTTTTCCTCTTTGAGGTTTTCGACATATAAAATTTAGTGTGTTATGGTGTTCATTCGTGTGGTACTTCATGTTATATGTTTCTTCATTTACCGGTTTATATGTGTATGTTATGATAAGCTAAAATATTATATTACTGGCAAAACATTGATTCACCCCTCCTTCTCAATGTTCTTGGATTCCAATAATTGGTATCAGAGCTTGGTACCTCAGATGAAGTTTAATAGCTTGAGGAAGATCCTGAAACCAGAATTATTGAACATGGCTATGGAGAAGCAACCTGAGATGGCACTTGAGGATTATGATGCTGAAAGGATGAAGAACTTAAAGCTACAAGATGAATTAAATTCTACTAATGAATTCATTCTTGTTCTGCAAGAAATTTTATCATTAGCTCAAGCTAGGAGGAAGGAACTTTTGCAAAACTAGGATGATGAAGAGAAAAATGCATTTAAGGAACAATGTCAGAAACTAAGTTAAGAAAACATGCTCATGAAGAATGAAATGCAAGACTTGACTATGAGGATGTCAAACGATATTGAGGATAGAAAGAAGAAGGAAGAAAATCTTTTTGTATCTTTAAAGAACAATCTTGAAGAATGTGGCAGATTGGCTCATTAGAGTGATCTATTGAGAACTGATTTGGTACAATGTTGAATAATGAACAAGAGTTGGAGAGACAAATAATAACTCAAAGAGATGATATGACTACTGCAAGTGATTATAAAGAAAATTTAAGATTAGTGTTTCACAGTTGGATTATTTATTGAAAATACAAAGGCAGAGTGAAGATTCTAGAGGACTTAGATTTGTACAAGGCGAAAGCTCCAGTACTGCAAATGAAGATCAAACAACCAGTATGCAAAACTCATTAGACTAGAGGAAACTAGTAAGGCATTCTAATTCTTATAAATTCAATGGTAGATTCTTTTTTTGTAATAAATTTGGGCATATGGCTAAACAATGTAGAAATAGAGAAAATCAAAACTACAATTCAGTTCCCAGTCAATGCACAAATTGCAAGAAATATGGTCATAAGTCAGAAGATTGTAGAATGAATGTTAAATGTCATGCATGTAGAAAGTTTGGACATTTGGCTAATCAATGTAGGTCAAGGAATGACACTGGATATGTCAAAGCAATTCAAAAGAACAATGTTACATGTTATGCATATAACAAAATAGGTCATATTGCTAAGTACTGCAGAAACAAGACTACACCGGTTAGCAATGATGAAACAATGAAAAAGGAAAGAAGAAGGTAGATGAAATACAACAAGATCACACCAAGAGATGGGTTAGAAATTCTGAAGAACCAAGTGGAGATGCAACTACACTGGTAACTACACCATTAACTCCACCAGTAGAACAAAGCATTCCTCCACGGGTAGGAAATTCAACTGGTAACTGAGGCATACACCTTATGGGTTGGCAAATTCATTACAAATATTGCATATTCCCTGGAAGAGATTTGGAAATAGATTTGGAGAGTTGTATTGATCATTGATGGAGATTTATCTGGCATAAAATTGTGAAACTGACATCCCATAGGGCGCACCGCTAAGCATTTATGACAATAATGAATTAGGGTTTCCTCACTGATAAAAAGGGAAAATGGGCTCATTTTCACTCACCCAACACTTGAGCAAACCAAAGTGAAGAAAAGGCAAATAAAATGCGATAAAGAACGAGCAAAGGCATTCTAAAAGATTTCTAGTAGGTATCTGAGAAGTAATCAAAATCTTTCAACTGACGATCTTTATCCAGGTATTTCTTTGAAATGGCATCTAGATCATCATCTTGTCCTACTTTCATTGTGAATCCCACTATTGTTGAGGTTAAGGATAGGCTTAGACCTATTTTCAAGGAAGTTCCTCAAATTGCAATGAAGGAAGACTCTACTAGCGCATTTTCAAGGGTTCCCGATGGCGTAGTTTATGTGGAAGATGTCCAAGCTTATATTCACTGCACCTTGGAGGATTTAAGTACTAAGGAAATCAAGGGAATGTATCAATCTGTGATACTAGGCAGCTCCTAAACAATCAAGCCAGAATATCAAATCATTGAAGACCTAGGGTTAACCAGAATCCTGTATATACCAGAATTCAAGGATGAAATGATTAGATATGTTTTGAGCAGGGTCTATAATGAATTCATCTGGCTGGACCGACCTCACATGATCACCAAAGAAGCAATTCAGGCAGTCACTGGCTTACCCAAAGTTGGATAGGAACCAGGGAAGAAGATCTCTAATACTGAGTTTGAAAATCTCACCAGCGTAACCCATGATGGAGGGTCGATGAGGGTCAGCACCATCAAAGATATAGATGTGAAATTTTCCATCATGATCATCAGCTACAAGGTAACACAATCAGGTCAATTACATTTTATTGCCAGTTCTTGTATCCATGTTGCATATCAAATGATAAAGACTAATGGAAAGTATGATTTGTGTGAATAGTTAAGAAGTGAATTAATGTTAAATCTTGGCAAGATAAAAGGGGTTAAGAAATGAATTTTCCAGTTTGGCAATCTTATTGTCTACTTGATGTTATGTTTCATGAATGAGCTATTGGGTTTGGGAAAGAAACGTTGGGCTCATGACATATCGGTAGGCATGCAGATCAAAGATGCAATCACCAGTCTTGGCAACAATAGGGATGAGAATCTTTGGGGCTTCTTTAAAACTTTTCAAGAGAACATGAGACTGAGAAAGAGAATCTCCAAACACATTATGGAGAAATACTCCACTGAAATCTGCTTCATGGTAAAAATAGATGAGACACTCATGGAAGCAGTGTAACCTAGAACAATATGGGTCACTGAATTGGGTTATAAAGTTGATGACAACATCTTGGAACTATATGCTAAAATGTTGATTGATGCTCCTTTAGATGATTAGGCTGAACACTTTGGCACTACAGAGGAGAAGGCTCTTGAGGTTAAAATTGGTTTCAAAAAGAAAAGAAGGGAAAAGAAGATAAACAAAATGTCTGCCTTCGTTCAAAATGTAATTCACATGATAGATATAGAACTAGGTTCTGGATCTAAACTAGTAGATCAATTGACAATGCCAGCTGTAGCAACTATAGTGAAAAGTGCTCCTGAGGTAAAGAGGCCAGCAACTTTGATATCTCCTATCACTTCTGACTCTTATCCAGAGGATAATCAACCTCTTGCATTTAGAAGGGTATAGAGGAAGAAAGATGACAATCCTTCGGTAGAAGAGAAGAAGGTGGAACCAAGGAGGAAGCTAGTAAGAAAGGTAACAACAACATCCACACCTTTGGCAAGGAAACCTACTCAGAAGAGAAAGCCTACTCCATCCGCTCCTACAACCTCTAGCAAGAAGAAGAGTAAGAGTGATGAAGAAACTGAATCTAGTAATATGACTTATGTAGAGTCAATTGATGAGGTAACAAAAGATGGAATTTTGAAGAATGTGTCAAATTTATATGAGCATTTAGATGACACTAAACAAAATGAAATAGAAGAAACAATTTTGTTGCATTTAGACATATATAAGAAGTCTTTGGTAGAAATTTTGAAACAAATTCCTTTATAATTGTACAGTAAGTTAGATGCAAGGAGATTAGATGTAATAAAGAGGGACAGAGAGATTAAAGAAGTTGAACTTTTGAGTATGTGTGGTTCAATAAATAATGAGGAAATGAAAAGATGTATAGAAGTTGCAAATAGAACAATCTTTAGTAGCAAACCTAGACAAATAAGCTTAATGATGGGTAGAGTCAATGAAATAATAAATGAGACTAGAGATGGTTGGGATAAATTCTTCCAAAAGAATCCTGATTTCTTTACTTCTCAAGAAGAATTTGCTAAGGCAACAAATCCCACCATTCTGAACAAATCCAAAGGGAAAGGAATTTTGGGAAGTTCAAATCAAATTTTGAATGAACCGGTAGATAAACCTAAAACTGATGAGAGTGTATAGACTAAACAAAAATAGACAACATTTGCACAATCTGAGGAAGGTAATGTATAGGATATTGATAATATTGTGGATAATACTCCATCGGCAGTAACAGATACTTCACCAAGTGGCAAAGCCACCAGTGCAAAAGAGGATGAGAAAAGAGATACACTGGGAGAGGATAAGCAAAAGAAGACTGATAAGACACCCAGTACCATACCGATAGTTGATTTCCCAACAAAATTTTCGACAATTGACACTTCTCAAGTTGAGAAGAAATCAATCACAAAGATGAGTCCCACAGAGCTAATGATGATGGCTACGCAAAAGATAATGAAGGAGGGATCTGTAGACAAAGGAATAATAGATCAGTCAATAACAGTTTTACACAGATTGATTCCTAATTGTGTGATTGAAAATGAAGCAAGCCCTTCCGGCAAGCTTAATGTATTGACAAAGCACATATCTAAAAACTTTCAATCATTACATCAAATTTTTGACCAGCAAGCACTTGAAAGATTTACGTTGGCTAAGAAAGTCGATTTTGACCAGATTATTGAGACAAAAAAAAGGAAGGTTGAAGAGAAACTTATACTTATTGAAAATTCTTTGAAATAGTGTACTAACATCTATAGGGTATGTTGTAATATAGAGATTCTTACAACAAATGTAGATACGAGGATAAAGGAGTTACAAGAAAAGATTGCTAATAGTACAATTTCTTTTGATGGACTAACTTCACTTACAACATCCATTGATGGACAAATTTTGACTTTGGAGAGCCAAATTTTTTCTGTTGAAAAGAAAAGAGACAAGATTATTCAGAGAGAATGAAGTCTCAAAGGTTTGGTGAGTCCAAGATTGGACTCACTTGGAGTACATAAGAAGGACTGCATGGATATGTTTGCAAAACCCACACAAGCAGAAGTCACTGAGAAAGAAACACTTGCACATTTACTGAGTGGACTTGTATCCATATCTAGAACACTCAAAACTGGATGGGATACCTATATACAACTACTAGAGAAATCTTACCCCGAAATCTTGAAATTGGTCAAGCTCCGGTAAAGTAATATGTAATTATTCTTTCAATTCTTTCATCGGTCTTTGGCATTGATGCCAAAGGGGGAGTGTATATTATGTGAAAAATATGTATATATATATATATATATATATATATATATATATATATATATATATATATATATATATATATAATCCTAGGGGGAGGATATCAGACAAAGAGTATATTGCAAACATATTCAATTAGCTCAGGGGGAGCATGTTTCAATTGAACCGACAGGGAATCCATTTTTCACATGAGTGTTGCCATCAATGCCAAAGGGGGACATTGTTGGCAATTGACACTCATTAGATTCATATGTTGTCATTGATGGCAACAAGATTCTATAGAAGGTATATACTGACATATACCTACATTGAAGGCATACACCGACAGATACCAACATTGGAGTAATCAAGGTCATCACCGACACCAACATTGGCATCCAACACTTCAGTGAAGCTGACATCAGTTTGGGATATAAAATTTTTTATCTATAAAATCATTTTGTAATTATTGTATAGGGCCGATATTGAATAGCTTTTTTAATGTATTGTAAGCTGACATAAGGTATATTGTTTGTAAAGGGTATATAAGTTAGTCTATTAGGTCTTTTTGACAGATGACAAGGAAGTAGAATAAAGTGATGTGAAGGATATGTATGTAGATCATTTGTATGTGAACGTTATATCATGCAATGATCAGTAGATGGTTTGTAGAGAATTCTTGGAAGAAAGGAGATACCGGTAGAAGGGTTTAGGGTTTATGAACTAGTATAGAACATAGCTTTAACCGGAACTCTTTTTGGCATTGTAGATGCATTTTGTGAGTTCACCATTACTATTTTATCTTAGCAGAAGCTTGTAGTCAATGAGACTCTTTTTCTGTTGAGTAGTGTGCTCTAGGCAGTGTGCCTTCCTGCATGTGCAAGCCTCCATGTTATGTAATTGTTGGTATTTTGGTATGGTTTTGTCATTGATGTCAACACCTACTAAATACACCTACTTTGGAGATCCAGCAACATTCACCAGCTAACAGTAAACTGTGCAATAGTTACCAATATATGGTTAACTGGTAGGATATAATGTTCACCGGTAGGATATAATATTCACCGACACCTGCAATAACATGGAAGACACTTGGTAAAGTCAAAGACATCATGTGGACACTTTATTTTGAAGTAATAATCATTGGTATATTCTTATTTGCATATTTTCTTTTACCGACAAATAGGTCCAAGTTATCTAGGGTTACACCAGCAGGTTTATCTTTTCCAGATCAGCATGGCACGCTATGGAGATGATTAATTATTGTTGTAAATGCATTAAGCCGACATGTTCAATCGGTTATTGCATCGGATATTGTATTGTTTGTAAAATGTTTTTATTGTAATATCTTGTAGAGCCGACCTACTAAAATTGGTCTTAGGGTATGGTATAAATGTAAGATCTTATTTGTAAGATCAAGTGTGGAATGCGAAAAAGATTTAGGGAAGGGTATATGCGAGATCAAGTAGGGATATACATGAAGACATCATTTGAAGGTGAAGTTAGGTTTTTGTAGAAGCATATCAGCATTACACCAGTACTAAATCCAACATATGAAGATACTATTTTGTGCAGTACATTCTTATTGGATTTAACAATCCAACTGTAGTCAGTGTGACTCCCATTTGTGATTGAGCAGTGAGCTCTAGGCTGTTGGCCTTTCTGCATGTGCAGACCCCTTTTTGTACACTTACTATCTGCAGTAGTATCATCTGATTGTGGGTAAGGTTTCCCACCATGGTTTTTCCCCTTACAGGGTTTCCACGTACAAATATTGGTGTCATGTGTTGTGGATGACTTTGTGCTTATGTTTCATGCATTAATTCTTACCGGTATAGCAATTTACTGTTAACACTGTCTATCGGCATACTTAACTAATTTACCGGTATTAAGCATTAAAGTTGGTTAATATGTTTTTGGTTTGAATTTATTAGACAACTGATTCACCCCCCCCTCTTAGTTGTCTCCGGGACCTACAATTGGTATCAGAGCCTAGTCCTCTTTTTTTGCAGAAGTTTAACAACTTGAGGAGATCAAATGTCTACTAATTATTTTAGAAAGGATAGTCCTAAACTTGATGGAACCAACTATGGGATATGGAAAATCAGAATGGAGACATATCTGAATTGCATTGGTAAAGACATCTAGGAAGTTACTAAGAATGGTTATACTGCTGCTATAGCTGGTCAGACTACTCCCACTACTTTAGCTAAAGATGAAGAAAATGATTGCAAAGCAAGAGAAGCACTTTTGAGCGCATTATCAGATCAAAAAATCATGGGATTATTAGATAGATCCACTGTAAAAGCTATTTGGGATCATTTGGAAACATTGAATGAAGGGGATTCCACAATAAAAATTGCAAAACTTGAAAGCTTCCGAGTCAGGTATGAACATCTGAAAATGGAAGAAGATGAAAGGATTTCTGCTTTTATGGAAAGGGTAAATGAAATTGTTTTGGGTATCAAATGTTGTGGAGGAACCTTGAGTGAAGATGAGATTATTTCAAAAATCTTAAGAGGTTTGCCACCGGCATATAAAATGAAGGTTACTGCTATAAATGAGTTGAGAACAATGCCTAATACATCAGTAACTAGGGATACATTGATCGGAAAACTTTCAGCTTTTGAAATTGAGGAATTTGGTCCTATTACTACTATAAAAACTAATTTGGCCTTCAAAGCATCAACATCATCTGCTCCATCCTTTGACAAATTAGACTAGAGAGCCTTTTATGCAAGAGAACTTGAAGAAACTAGGAAGGAGAATGAAGAGCTTGACGAACTTGAAGCACCATTTGCAAGAAAAATGCCAAAAGGTCCAATTGGAAGTAAGTATGAAGGTAAAGCACCCTTTAAATGTTTTAACTGCAATAAGATTGGTCATATGGCTTCAAGATGCCCTGATAGACATGCTAGACTAAGAGAAGAAGTTAGAAGGACATACAAACCTAATCCTGAATATTAGAGATACAGATTTAAGAAAAACAAAGATAAATCTTGTTACATTGCTAATGAAGGTGTGACTGATGATTCTGATGAGGATCCAATAGACAACAGATGGGTCTTTGTTGCTATAACAAAAGATCAACCGGTACTTATTGCTCAGCCACTAGAACAAGCCCTAGCAGCTAAAGTTGAATCAAAGGATGAATAGATTATTGACTCAAGATGCTCACATCACATGACTGGAGACAAAGGTAAATTCTTGAACTTTCAAGAATACAATGGAGGTTTAGTAAGATTCGGAGATGACAAAGCCTGTTCAATCAAAGGTAAGGGTTCAATATCTCTTGATGGTAAACATAACACTAACAATGTCTACTATGTTGAAGGATTAAAACATAATCTTTTAAGTGTTGGTCAATTAGTTGAGAAAGGTTTTCAGTTACAATTTAAAAATGGAAAATGCAAAATCATGAATAGAACTAGTTTGGAAATTGCAACCGGTAATCAAACTAGAGGTAGTATCTTTCATTTGAATAACAGTGAAAAGGCATGCTTAATTGCACATATAGATGAAAGTTGGCTATGGCATAAAACACTATGTCATGTAAATTTTGATTGCATTGTAAAAATAAGTACTTCTAAGGCAGTTAGAGATCTACCTAAAATTGTGAAACCTCAGAATACAATTTGCAAGGAATGTCAATTTGGAAAACAAGTTAGAGCTAGTTTCAAAAGTATTCCAGAAAAATCCAATAATGCCCTTGATTTAATTCACACTGATTTATGTGGTCCAACTAGAACTAAAAGCTTACAAGGTGATAGATATTTCATGCTAATTATTGATGATTATTCTAGAATGTGTTGGGTTACTTTTCTCAGAGAAAAATCAGAAGCACTTGGGAAGTTCAAACTATTCAAAGCAATGGTTGAAAATGAAACCGGTAAGAAAATTAAATGTTTAAGATCATATCAAGGAGGAGAATTCACATCTAAATACTTTAATACATTCTATGAAGTAAATGGAATCAAAAGACAGTTATCAGCACCTCGGACACCACAACAGAATAGAGTTGTTGAAAGGAAAAACATAACTATTTTGGATGCAGCAAGAAGTATGTTATCAGAAGCAAATCTACCACATGTATACTGGAGAGAGGTAGTAAGCACTGCTGTCTATACATTCAACAAAGTTCACATCAAAGGTGAAACCGGTAAGACCCCTCATGAACTATGGTTTGGTAATACTCCTACTCTTAAGTATTTCAGAATTTTTGGAAGCAAATGTTATATTAGAAGAGTTGAGTATATTGGCAAGTTTGATCCTAGAAGTGATGAAGGAATATTTCTTGGTTATTCATCTAAGAGTAAAGCATATAGATGTTTTAATAAAAGATTACAGAAAATTGTTGAGAGTACAAATGTAAAGATTGATGAACAATTCAGAGGAACTTCAAGCTATATAGACTCTGAACCGGGAACAAAAATTATGACAAATGAACCTACAATAAATCCACCGATATAGAATGATGATCTAGTTACTCCGGTATCATCAGAGGATTCCACAGTAATTGAAGAACAACAATAGACTAAGACACCCTGGTATGTAAGACTGAATCATTCTGAAGATCAGATAATTGGAAGCAAATTTAAAGGATTCATGACAAGAGCAAGATTGGCAAATGAAGATGTATTTCTTATTTCTCAAATTGAATCATTATCTATCAATGAGGCACGTGAAGATAAATTTTGGATTAAAGCTATGGAAGAAGAATTAGGACAAATTGAGAAAAATAATACTTGGACATTAGTTCCCCGGCCTAAAAATAAAAATGTAATTGGAACCAAATGGGTATTTAGAAACAAACTCAATGAAGATGGTAAGGTTGTCAGAAATAAAGAAAGACTAGTGTGTAAGGGATATTCTCAGAAAGAAGGAGTTGATTACAATGAAACCTTTGCATCGGTAGCCAGAATTGAGGCAATTAGATTATTCTTGGCCTTTGCAGCTCACAAGGATTACAAAGTTTATCAAATGGATATCAAATGTGCATTTTTGAGTGGAGATCTTGAAGAGGAAGTCTATATTGAACAACCTGATGGATTTTCCTTGACAGATGACAATGATATGGTTTGCAAATTAAGAAAAGCTCTGTATGGATTAAAACAAGCTCCAAGAGCTTGGTATGCAAGATTGGATAAGTATCTTTTAAAGATTGGTTTTACTAAAGGAAATGTAGATAGCAATTTATATTACAAAGTAACTAATGATGACATCTTGATTATTGAAGTCTTTGTTGATGATATAATCTTTGGAGGAGAAGATGAATTATGCAAAGAATTTTCTCTTGAAATGCAGCATGAATTTGAAATGTCTATGATCGGAGAAATAAAATTCTTTTTAGGATTGTAGATTTTACAGACTGATAAAGGCATATTTTTGAGTCAATCTAAGTACTTGAAAGAACTACTTAAGAAATTTGGGATGGAGAACTCTAAACCGGTAAGCACACCTATAACTACAAATGACAAATTATCTCAAAGGGATGAATCTACACCTATTAATCCAACTAGATACAAATCTATGATAGGAGGTTTACTATATTTGACTCAAACCAGACCTGATATTATGAATGCAGTATGTATAGTTTCTATATTTCAGAGTAATCCTAGGGAAAATCATGAATCAGCAGTAAAAAGGTTTTTTCGGTACTTACAAGGCACAACAAATCTTGGATTATGGTATCCTAAAGATGAAAATTTTGATCTATATGCATACACAGATGCAAATTGGGTAGGAGATGTGGATGATAGAAAAAGCACCACTGGAGGAGCATTCTTTCTTGGAAAGAGATTAGTTTCTTGGTTAAGTAAGAAATAGAGTTGTACATCTTTATCAACATCAGAATCAGAATATGTTGCAGCAGCAACAAACTGTACATAGGTACTTTGGCTTAAGCAAATGTTGAAAGAGATAAAGATATTTTCACAAAACCTTTGCCTAAGGAAACTTTTGAGTATCTTAGAGATCAGCTCGGAGTCTTACCTCCACCAGTAGAGACTTAGATAGTTGATGATTATCATCAACCGGCAGAATTAAATGGACATATCTTTTATTTTGGTATTTGATGAGGAAGCTACTTCTTAGGGGTAGTAGTTGGTATATTGAATTGGCTGGTATTTTTTATGAACTTGACTTTTTGTGACTTTGGCATTTGATGTCAAAGGGGGAGAGATATATGGAAAAACATTGGGGAGAGATATATGAAAAAATTCATTATCTTTTTGAGGAGAGATTGGTATTGAAAATAAATCTCTGGATAAACACATGTTACTCCCAGGGGGAGAAATGGAGATTGTTGGTTTTTGTACTTGGCATTTCTATTTTGGCACTTTGATGGTTTTTCCATCTTGTGTTGCCATCAATGCCAAAGGGGGAGATTGTTGGTATTTTGGTATGGTTTTGTCATTGATGTCAACACCTACTAAATACACCTACTTTGGAGATCCAACAACATTCACCGGCTAACAGTAAACTATGCAACAGTTATCGGTATATGGTTAACCGACAGGATATAATGTTCATCGGCAAGATATAATATTCACCGGCACCTTCAATAACATGGAAGACACTTGGTAATGTCAAAGACATCATGTGGACACTTTATTTTGAAGTAATAATCATTGGTATATTCTTATTTGCATATTTGCTTTTACCGGCAAATAGGTCTAGGTTATCTAGGGTTACACCAGTAGGTTTATCTTTTCCAGATCAGCATGGCATGCTATGGAGATGATTTATTATTGTTGTAAATGCATTAAGCCAACATGTTCAATTAGTTATTGCATCGGATATTGTATTGTTTGTAAAATGTTTTTATTGTAATATCTTGTAGAGCCGACCTACTAAAATTGGTCTTAGGGTATGGTATAAATGTAAGATCTTATTTGTAAGATCAAGTGTGGAATGCGAAAAGATTTAAGGAAGGATATATGCGAGATTAAGCAGGGATATACACGAAGACTTCATTTGAAGGTGAAGTTAGGTTTTTGTAGAAGCATATCAGCATTACACCAGTACTGAATCCAGCATATGAAGATGTTATTTTGTGTAGTACATTCTTATTGGATTTAGCCATCCAACTGTAGTCAGTGTGACTCCCATTTGTGATTGAGCAGTGAGCTCTAGGCTGTTGGCCTTTCTGCATGTGCAGACCCCTTTTTGTACACTTACTATCTGTAGTAGTATCATCTGATTGTGGGTAAGGTTTCCCACCGTGGTTTTTCCCCTTATAGGGTTTCCACGTACAAATATTGGTGTCATGTGTTGTGGATGACTTTGTGCTTATGTTTCATGCATTAATTCTTACTGGTATAGCAATTTACTATTAAAACTGTCTATCGGCATACTTAACTAATTTACCGGTATTAAGCATTAAAGTTGGTTAATATGTTTTTGGTTTGAGTTTATTAGACAACTGATTCACCCCCCCCCCTCTCAGTTGTCTCCAGGACCTATAGTAATATCTTTCATATGACCAGTGAATTAATATTGTGGGTCACAAATCCCACCGTGGTTTTTCCTCTTTGAGGTTTTCCATATATTAAATTCAGTGTGTTATGGTGGTCATTCATGTGGCCGGTTTATTTACTTCATGTTATATGTTTCTTCATTTACCGGTTTATATGTGTATGTTATAATAAGGTAAAATCTTATATTACTGGTAGAACACTGATTCACTCTGCCGCTCTCAGAGTTCTTGGATTCCAACACTATGTAGCAAGTCTTGGGGTTTCGATGTTGATCTAGTTATAAAAGTTATTTATGTCGGCAATGTTGATGTTTTGAAGTGTCAGTGACTTTGAGAAGTGTGAGAAGCCAAACCAGTGTGTGTGAGAATATCCACCAGAGAGATGTAGACTTAGAACTTAACTAGATGTAATTA
Source organism: Cryptomeria japonica (assembly GCF_030272615.1). Lineage (NCBI taxonomy): Eukaryota > Viridiplantae > Streptophyta > Pinopsida > Cupressales > Cupressaceae > Cryptomeria > Cryptomeria japonica. Next base: position 437,865,691 of record NC_081413.1, on the reverse strand, counting down.
AGCAAGAAGTTGAGTGCTATGAGTGCTATACATAGATCATTCATTGTTGTTCTCTAACAATTACAACAACTAAAATCCCTTCATCGGGTAGGTCCTAACATGCCTCATATTGTAAAACCCCTAATAGGGTGACTCAATAATTGAGTTCTAAATCCTCTTGTGAGGCTGATCCTAACAAATCAAATCTTCTACCAGGGCTGAGGTAAATCCCTTAACCGGGTGACTCCTAACAGGGTCTACTCCTAATAGGGCATCATTGTAAGCTTCTAACCAGGCTTGGCTCCTAACAAGGTGCATTCTGAAAGAGTGAAAAATATTTGTGGGTACCAATTCCCACCATGGTTTTTCCCTATTTGGGTTTCCACGTGAAAAAAATGGTGTTCATGTGTGGTATGCTTTTCTTGTGATGTTCATGTTTTATTTCTGTTAACCTGTAAAGACAGTTTATGTTTGTTTATCAGAGATCTTTAAGTGGATACTGGTATTGATGATTATATGATTGATGAAGCATTCAGATTAGTTAAGAAATTGGTAATAGTGTCTATTGATTTGATATTGAACTGATGGATAATCTAATTAATAAGTTTTCATAAGAGGAAATGATTATCTAGATCTGATAAGGAAATTTGTTATGAAGAATTGGTTTAAGTGTTGAATGTTTTTAGATCTGAGATAAGTTTGTTTTAGTGTTGAAAGTTTCAATTTTTGTTATACTAATTCACCCCCCCTCTCAGTATTAACTAGATCCTCTAGGATTATCAATTGGTATCAGAGCATTGGTCCTTTGTGTGCAAAAAGCCTAACAGCTTGAGGGAAAGATTCTATGAAAGATGATGAAGAAGGAGGGTCCCAATTTTACCAAGGATAACTACTGGATATGGAGTGATCGGATGAAGATCTGCATTAAGGGAATGGGTTCACAATACTAGAATCAGGTGATAACCAGGTATGTTTCTCTTACTACCAGTCCCTTGACATCGGATGAACTCAAAGAATAGTAGGAAAACATTCAGACTCTTGAAGCAATTGTAAGTACTTTGTCTAACTCTAAGTATATTGATGTTCATGGATTCAAAACTGCTAATGTGGTATGAGAGAAATTTAATTTAATTTATGAAGGAGATGAACATGTACAAAGGGCAAAGGAAGTGAGTCTGAGAGAAACATTTGATGATTTAAAAAATGATTGATGGTGAAAACATAAATCAATATGGACAAAGGATCACGAAGTTGTAGGTGGAATAAAGAGTGTTGGAGGTAAGATTGAAGATGATACTATTGTTAGCAAAATGCTTAGAACTCTTTTATCGTAGTATTCTATTAGAGTATCTTCTATTCAAGAACCAAGATCCATTTCAAAAGATAAAATTACTATTGATTCTTTAATAGGAAAGTTAACTGTATTTAAACTTAACAGATTTGATAATAGTGTTTCCAAACCTTCTGAATCTATGTTTAAGGCTTCTGTAACCAATACATCAGCAAGGAAGGGAAAAAATGTTTTTCATAATCATGACTACGGGTTTATTCATGGTGGTAGAATAGGTGATGGTGAGGATGAAGATCATCTGATGGAACTTGAGGCATTACTGGCTAGAAGATTCCCTAGAGGAACAGGTAAATATAAAGGTAAATTACCCTTCAAATGTTTATATTTTAGTAAGATTGGACACATAGCTGCTAACTGCCCTAACACTGATAAGAAAGATAAGTTTAGGAGATTCAAGGGAAAAAGCAAGACCAGTGACAAAAGTCAGTTCCTATCCCTTGAAGAGTTTGATGGAAGTGTTGTAAGATTTGGTAATAACTCTCCCTACATGGTTAAAGGTAAAGGATCAATTTCATTTAATGGGAAGAGTAATGCAGATGAGGTCTTATGGGTTGAAGGACTAAAACATAACCTCTTGAGTGTTGGGCAACTTAATGACAAGGGATATCTACTTGAATTCAAAAGTGGAGTGTGCAAGATTCTTGGAAATAATGGAGAATTGATTGCTACTAGTAAGTGGACTAGAGGTAATCTATTTCATCTGAATACTAATGTAAATGATTATTTGGTGGCAAAGATTGAAGACAGTTGGTTGTGGCACAAAAGATTTTGTCATGTTGATTTTGACAATTTGATTAAAGTTAGTAGGTCAAGTATTGTTAGAGGTTTGCCCCAGCTTGTGAAACCAGACAATGTGTTATGCAAGGATTGTCAGATGGGCAAGATGACCTCTGTATCCTTTAAGAGTAAGTCATCCTCTTCAGAGAATACTCTTGATTTAGTTCATGCTGATCTTTGTGGTCCTATGAGGACTAAGAGCTATTTTGGTGATCAGTATTTTATGATATTTATTGATGATTATTCCAAAATGATGTGGGTAACTTTTTTGAGAGAAAAGTCTGAGGCTTTTAGTAAGTTTAAAGTGTATACACATAAAAATGGCTATGAGCGATTAAATAAATATAAATATTTATTTAATAATTATTCTTCTATTAAATAGTTAATTTGAAAAGATTAATTTATTCAATTTATTTTTTGTGTCTTTCTATTAATTAATTTAATTGAGATATTTTATTAATTAATTCATCTATCCCATTCCTCTAATTAATTAAGTATCTAATATTTAATTATTCTTCTAATCAAGTTAATTAAATATCTAATATTTAATTATTTCCTTCAATAATTTGAATATCTAATTTTTAATGATTATTCTTCTATCCTATAGTCTCAAAATATTAAATGACTTCCTAAATTATTTAATTTCATTTCCAACTCATCTTCCATCTCCACTTCATCTTCCCTTTACCAACTCATCCATCATGTGGCTAAATTAATTCAACAAAATTAAAATAAATAAATCATTTATTAGCCACTTATCTTCAACCTCTAAATTTAATGAAATATTGTGTACGTACACATATTTCATAACCTTCTTCTATATTCTCTCCAACATCCCTACATCTTAGGAAGGACTTGAGTCTACTTGTCCTCTCATGCCTAAATTTTCTCCAACCATCCCTAGATTCCCTCAGTCAGCAACCTAGTCAAGGTGAGATGAGTGACACTTGTCTTCTCTTTCCCCCTTTCTCTCAACCTTCACCTTTGTTCATAGCCATCAAAATCTACAAATCTAATCATGACCGTTGATCTAGGCCACATCATCTTATCCTCTCAAAGTCCATAAAATCAAGAGTTTTAGTTGAGAGAGAGTTAGACTTCAAGTGAATTTGCAAGATAATAATTTGTGAAAACTTATGCATTCGTGAGTTTTAATCTTGAAGAAAATAGCATAATCATTTAGTGTTGCATATCATAGCATTTGTGAACTATCAGTTATCAGTCCATTCTTCATATGCCATCTTGGAAGCTATCAGTGCTTGTTTGAGAGGACACCATTTTTCAACTAGGAATAATGGAGTTAGGACACAATGAGACATAAACCATGAAGGTAAAAATAGCATTTTTATTTCATATGTATTTTATGTAGCTTCATTGGTTGAGTTTGGATTTCTTGTAGCATTTTCTTGGTATTTTGTGAAACTAACATGTTGCAGGTAGTATTTTGATGATGAAATTCAAGTCGACACATTTTGGCACCCAACGTGGGGCTACAGGACCTCACATGTACTTTTAATAGTCTTGAAAAAGAAAATTTAATGCATTTGTAATGCAGATTCATGCATGTGTGAATTTTGACAACGCTTTTGTTTAGTAGGTTAGCACATATGTCCTTCATGTTAGCACATATGTCATGTAGGTTAGCATTTTTGTCCGAGAATCCATGCATTTAATCTTCAGGTTAGCGCTTTTGTCCTTTAGGTTAGCATTTTTGTCCTTCAGGTTAGTGCATTTCTCAGTTTGGTTAACTCTTTTGTTAGAAAATTCTCACTTTTTAGTCCATAGAGCAACGCTTTTGTAGTGCAGGTTAGCACTTTTGCTCTGAAGATTAGTGCTTTTCAGGTGAAAGATAGCTCATTTGTTAAGACAACACTTTTATTTGTAACTGACAAAATTTCCTTGCAGGTTTGAATGTCCCATAGCTTAAATTTTTCAAACTACTGACATGCATGTGTAGGATTATGTTTAAAGCAAATTTTATGCATTTCCTCACCTAGTTAATTAAGAGCTCTATTTTGGAAAGTAACACATCATGTCTTGCTCATTTAGTTTAATTGACAGCATACAACTTGCATTTTGAGTGACTTCTTTAAAATATCTACACATAGACTTTAAAAGGTTAAAATAAACTTGTGTTTTCTGTGCTTGATGAAGTAGTAAGTAAGTATGCTCTCACCATCATACGGTGATCAGAAAACCAGACCTACTTTATTTTATGTATAACCTTTAGAGGGCCTGCCTTCCTGAGCTTCCTTGAGGGGGACAGTGAGAGGGGAATGACCTAAAGTGGAAACAGGATAATAGTGAGTCCTTCCAATCCACTCTAAATAAATTGTGTTTGTGATGAAAGTCCCAAACAACATGTGCTGATAAGTTCACACCGACACTATGTTTCCCCATAAACCCTATCAAGCATAACCTCTATAGGTTGGGAACCTTCTGTATTTACAGAGCTGGAAGTGTCGTATGTATGGCCACATGACCAAAAGTCTTTACTAAAAACCACTTGCACTAGCTGCCAAAATCCTTCTAGTTGTTGGCGCAAGAGGTCGGACCTCTGAAGCGGCTCACACACATATGGTTCATAGTAGAGATATAAAGTTTTCCATGGGGAGTTTTCATGGAAACTGGTGCTTGGCTACCTCGGAGAAGTGAGTATCAAGGGTGGAGCCAGTGGGGTCATGAATCTAAATATCTGCTTTGAATAGCGTAGCCTTGGGGGAACCCCCATGTGAGATTCAACAATTATTGCCTCAGCCTACCATAAGATTTGTACTTGCTTGTGCATTTTGCTTCTTAAAAAATTGTGTCTTCTATGTCTGTAACATGTTCTAAATGGTCAAAAATTGAAGAAAAATAATTATCTAAGAGCTAGAAAAAATCCAACCAATTACAGGAAAAATTGATCAAAAGGGTAGTACAAAGGCTTTCCAACATTTGAATACCAGATCAAACTAAAGTGTCAAAACACCAGTATCAAAACACTTCTTGAGTAGATTTTTCTCTAAACCATCACGCATTTTCAAACTAGTTCAACAACTAGGTCACTAATCCAATAGGCTATTCCCGAAAGGTTTCTATAAGCATAAACATTCAACAAGCTATTGATTCAAACATCTTAAGTGCAAAAGATAAACATCATTGTCAAGTCTCTCATCAGGATAATCAAATCCTCTATCATGAAGCTTGATCAATTTATCATATGTTCATAATCTTGGATATATCTTTCCTATTTTGAACCTAGGTTCTATCAAATCAGAATTACACCAACATTGGAATCAAACAAACTTGTAAATTGTCAAATGCTTATATGACTTTTAACTATCGCCTTAAGAAAAGAAAACCTAGTTACAAAGCTACTCATAAAAGAATAATATTCTTGTATATCAATCACAAGATCTTCTTAAAACATAGGACATTCCTACATCATTTTTGTTACTGCTTACGTGGTTGTGGTACAAAGTTTGACAGAGAAATTTTGCAAAGACATGCTTTTCAACAAGGGGATGCTTTATCACAATGAACAAAGAATAGTGGTAAAATCAACAAAGAATATCTTCCTAAACCAATAACCACCTATTGAATTTGTCCTTTGGAAATTTCTAAATTTTTGAAATAATCACATGCTAGTTTGGACTAGAGCTCAATACGAACAACTTACAAAATAACAAAAACAAATGGAGGAAGAAGATAATCTTGTATTCCAAAATTTTGGGTATACCGATGTTGATGAAGAAGTAGTCAATAGCACCATTAGAGACCTTGAGAAAGATTTTAAATTTGATAGGCTAATGAAAAAATTATTGGCAAAACAAAAAGAGAAATATCTCTTGATGTTGGCAAAATATGGAGCTAAATTGCCACAAGATTTTAACATAGAAAGATTAAAACAAGATGTGGAGGCAAGTAACACCCAAAACATAGATGATCCAAACAATGAAGATCTAAACAAAGAAGGTCATGAAGAGACGAGAAAAGAACATGATGATACAAGAAAAGAGTGTAGTGATAAAAGAACTTATGAAGAAATAAAGAGAAATTATATGGATAATCCGTTGTTAAACCTTACTCAACAAATGCAAACTCTACAACAACAGATGCAAGATATGCAAAATGGAACAAGCTCCAAGAAGTATTCATTGGAAGATATATGCCCATATCCTTTTGATAAAAAATTGAATATGGTACCATTTCCACAACATTGCGAGATCCCTAAATATGACAAATATGATGGAAAATCTGATCCTCAGGATCACATTAGGGATTTTTGTACTATGAATATGGAATTTGCCCATGATGAAACTTACCTGATGCGTCTTTTTCCTAGGAGTTTAAATGGACAATCAATGGAGTGGTTTTCAATATTACCATCCAAAATCAAATCTTTTGAAGAACTCATGAATAGATTTATTTCACAATACTCCTACAATGTAAGGAATGAGATAACAATGTAGGATTTATGCAATGTTAAACAAAAGAATGGTGAATCTTTTATGATCTTCTTACAACGATGGAAATGCATGTTTAATAGGTATCCAAGAGATGTGCCTGATCAAGAAAAATGGACATATTCATTGATAATCTTATCAATAAAATGAGTTATCGACTAAGAATGCAATGTCCTCCCTCCTTTGCCAAGATGATTGAGAATGGTCTGAAAATAGATAACGCGATGGTAAAGAAAGGAGAGCTAAAACTTTCAATAATTCCTACAACAACAATAACAACAATGACAAACCCAAGTTCTGGTCAAACAATAGGAATGTCAGCAATGGAGGAAATGACGATAATAGTGCTACAACAATAACAACAACAACAACTAATTTTTAATCTATCAAGTCAAATCCCAAGCAATAACTATCAAGAAAATAATAAGACCAAGTCCTTCTTCTCCAATCCTCGGAGGATATTCACAAACATTGGAGAACCATTGGAATCAGCTTTAAAAACTCTTCTTTCCAATAAACTGATTGTGTTACTAGAAGCAAGAAGTTATGAACTACCAGTCAAGCCTAATTGGTGTAATGAAAATCATTTTTGTAATTACCATTAGAATAAAGGACACCAAACAAATGATTGTCAAAGATTGAAACACCTTATGCAAGATCTAATCGATAATGGAACTATCACAGTGGATAGCCACAAGACAAATGAAATACACCTAGCTTTCAAAACTCCGCTTCCGAATTATGACAAAGGTGAACCATCCCAATTAAAAGATACAAAGGGAAAGCCAAAGTGAAATACACTTATACATATGATGATGTGGTAAATGTTATCACCATTAAAGATAATCCACCTTTAGAGCCAATCAATGTTATTACAAGAAGTAAAGCAAAGGTTGCCTTTCCAGGTATAACAAAAGACCCAACATTGACTTCACAACAATACAATTTAGTAGAGAAATTACAAAGAATACCCACTCAAATATACATTTTGGAACTTCTCAAAGTTTCACCTATGCATAAGGAAATTTTGGAAAAAGATTTAGTGGAAACAATAGTGTCAAAAGACTTGGATATAGATCAGTTCCAAAACATGGTGGGACACCTTATAGCCCCTAATTGCTTATCATTTTCTGAAAATGATGACACATCCTTACAACATCCTCACAATGATCCTTTACATGTTGAAGTCACCATTATTAAAACACGTGTCAAATGCATACTCATAGATGGTGGAGCCGGCTTAAACATTTGTGCATTGAGTTTGATAAAAGCTTTGGGATATTTAGAAAATGTAGTGGATCCAAAGAAGAAAAAAACCATTAAGGCTTATGATGAAGCAAAATGTTCTTCTAAAGGAACTGTAGTGTTACCAATCAAAATAGGACCTGTGGAAAGGAATACATTGTGTAAGATTTTAGATTTGAACCTCTCTTACAACATTATTCTGGGAAGGCCATGGATTCACAATATGCAAGTAGTTCCTTCTACGTATCATCAATGTGTAAAATTTCCTCATGAAGGACAAGACATCACTATAATTGCAGATTCTATTCAATATTGCAATAGTTTGAAGCTAACACAAGATACAAGAGTTCCACATAACAAAGAGTCAGTATATCCTACCAAAGAAATTCAAGAAAAGTTATGGGAAACCTTTGAGAAAAATCTCAAATTAAATGATGAAGGAATGGGAAAATATTCTTTGCATAATTTTCCACTTTCCCCTAAGTCATATGGAAAGCCTACAAATATCCAATCAAAGACCTCAGAGGAATCAAAAGATATGTGTAACGAAACATTTGTTAGAGCTGGAACTCTTGATGAAGAAAATGAAGACAAAGACATTCTTGGTTGGTTGTACAAGGATGAAAATAAAACTATAGTAACAACTACAAAAGTTAATATTCCCATAAAACAATATGGCAAAGGTTATGAAATCATGCAAAAAATGGGATATGAAGGAAAAGGACCAATTGGTAAATGACATCAAGATATTTCAAAACCAATTTGTCCCCACTCACAATCTAAAGAAGATAAGTTAGGACTTGGATATCTAAAGTCAAATCAAAAGCACCATAATTATCAACAATCAAAATGGAGAAAGAAATCAGTCTCTAAAGAAGAAAATTGGCAAGAAAAGCTACATCAAGCAGCATAAATATAACCAATGGACAAAAGAAACAAGAAGACCATGAAAATCAAGAAGAAGATATTACCATCCAAGGAAAAGAATAATCTTGTCAACAAGTTCAAGAAATAAAAGCAAATGCATAATCTGAACAAGATATTCTTGAAGCAGTGAAAATAGAGATGACAGAAATCAGGGAACTTTTTGCACCATGTAACATTCTTGTATCGTATAGTGGGGTAGTCCTAGACCATGATTCAGAGATAGATTCAAATGAGTGTGAATGGGGTCCAGATGTCTTATCTAGTACATCAAGTAAAGAAAATAATGTAGAACAAACAACTATTACAGAGGAAGACTTGTCTATTACAAAACAAAAGATGGAGTTAGAAAGAAGATGAGAAGAACTCGGAATTCAGTGAAAAGAGGCATATACAAAACAACAAAGGAAAGGGAATGACAAAGACAAATAAGTAATGCCACAAGAACTACAAACAAAGATAGATCAAGCATCTGGAAATATCAGTTTTTTATCAGATAAGGAACAAGATATATCAAGATGTGGTAGAACCATAGAAGAATTAAGAAATAGTCAAGTGGGATTGACTATTTGTCAAGAAGAAGTTGAGTTTTAAAGGAGACAAAATCTAGCAAAAGAATTCTCTTTATCATGTACACAAGTATGTCAGCTTCAAAATGCAAATGAAGTCATTGAAAATAATCAAGAAGGAATTTGCAGTATTAAAGACGTGTGTGTTGATATAATCTATTCATTTAAGGGATAAATGTCAGCTGAAGAACCATTTGAGTGTGAGCTACAAAATACTAATACTGACTTTGTTAGAACTAATTGGAAGACACTTGGGAGAGACAATTCTCAAAATCATTCGATCTATGACATTACCTACTCTATGCAAAATTATGATCATTATGTCATGAACTTTGAAACACCTAATAATGACAATGATTATGACTTACCCCTTCTTCATTCTAAACTAATTGATTGGAATAATTTAGAAAACCTTAAATTAGATGTATTTTCCAATGATCATGACTTAGCTTTGTACCTTAATGTTGTCGAACCCATAACACCTAAGATATCTTCCATTGTAGAATCAATTAATGCCCAACTTTCCAGTCGCAAAATTGAAATAAAACAAGGAAAGAGACCTACTATTAAAAACCATTTCATGGCAAAAATAGATCAATCAAAAGGAAAAATAAAGGACATATCTGAGGGTGAAAACCTCTTTGAGGCACCAGAAGATGGAAAGTTTGACATTCTTCCTACATATTTTCAAGAGAGATCTTCTATCCTAATAGAACCAACAAAAGCAGTAAACATTGGTAAATGAAAGGACCCTAAGATACTTCATTATGTTGCCTCATTATCAGATGAAGAGAGGAAAGAATACACAAAATTCTTTAAACAAAGACAAATAACCTTTGTTTGGTCCTATGCAGACATGCCAGGACTTAATCCAAATATTATCATGCATCATCTTAATGTGGATTTAAAAGCAAAACCAGTTAAGACAAAACTAAGAAAGATGCATCCACACATTGCCCTTCTTGTAAAAACCAAGCTAAAGAAACTACTAGATGTGGGTTTCATAAGACCTGTTGCTTATCCAAAATGGGTTTCAAGTATTGTACTAGTGTCAAAGCTAGATAAAAGCATAAGTGTGTACAGATTTCAGAGATCTAAATAAAGCATGTCCCAAAGATGATTTCCCACTACCAAACATTGATATTATTGTGGACTTATCAGCAGGACATGAGATGTTTTCATTAATGGATGGCTTTTTGGGATATAATAAAATAAGAATTGCACTTGAAGATCAAGAAAAGACAACATTCACCTGTGCATGGGGAACATATTGCTGGAATGTTATGCCATTTGGGCTTAAGAATGCAAGAGCAACTTATCAAAGGGCTATGACGACAATTTTCCATGACATGATGCATACATTTATGGAAGATTATGTAGATGATATAGTTGCAAAATATCATAAAAGACAAGAACATTTGAACATCTTAAGCAAGATTTTTGACAAGCTGGAAATATATGAGTTGAGATTAAATCCAAAGAAATGTGCATTTGGAGTAACCTCTGGAAAACTTCTTCGATGCATTATATCATCTCGTAGAATTGAAGTAGATCCCAAAAAGTTTAGAGACATCATGGAAATGGAGTCACCTAGGAACATAAGTCAAGTGAGATCTTTACAAGGAAGATTGCAATCAATCAGGAGATTTGTCTCTCAGTTAGCAGATAGATGTCATCCATTCACCCATCTTATACATAAGAATATTCTATTCAAATGGGATCAGAGATGTGAAGAAGTTTTTTTGAAAATAAAAGAATATCTTATGAATTCTCCAGTACTGGTATCACCAACCAAAGGGAAACCATTGTTGCTCTATATCTCAGCGACAAATGTATCATTAGGAGCTCTCCTAGCTCAACATGATGAAGAAGGAAAATAAAGAGCAGTGTATTACATTAGTAGAACACTTGCTGGATATGAATTAAATTATTCCTTAATAGAGAAGACATGTCTAGCAGTTGTGTTTGCAAGTCAGAAGTTGCAACATTATATGTTGACTCATTCCATGAAACTAATATTAAAGATAGATCCACTAAAGTATTTGTTGAGCAAGTCAACCTTGATGGGAAGACTAGCCAAATGGGTTATGATATTGAGTGAATTTGATATAGAGTATGTTGACCAAAAAGCTATCAAGGGATAGGTCATTGTTGATCAATTGGCTGAAGCACCTTTACAAAATAACATACCATTGCACATTGAATTTCCTAATGCAGACATTTTGACAGTAACTACAAATATTCGAAATTGTACTTTGATGGTTCTTATACACAATATGGATCAGGCACAAAAATATTTTTCATCACACCTTAGGGACACACAATTCTGAAATCATATAGACTACGGTTTCCATGCACAAACAATACTGCAAAATATGAAGCATTGGCTATTGGGCTAAAAATGGCCATTGAATGGAATGTCAAAGAATTACATGTATATGGTGATTCATAGCTTATCATCAACCAAATAAATGATGATTATCAAACTAAGGATGATAAGCTCATGCCATACAAACAACTGGTAGAGGAGTTTAAAGAACACTTTAAAGAAATATCATTCACCCAGATTCTAAGAAATGAGAATAAAACATCTGATGCAATGGCTACGATAGCATCTCTCTTGCAAAATAAGGAGAATCAACATCATTATGAATTTGTCGTGGAAGATATCTTAATCCCTACCATTCAATCCCAACATATCAACTTAATTTTCCATATATCAGGAACCACTCAATCCCTATATTGTCAAACTTATCAGTACTTAAAAGAGAATATCCTTCCACTCGACCTATCCTATAATCAAAAAAGGAATTTTATCCCTCAGTCCTCTCGCTATACTATTATTGCAGATATCCTATATAGGTGAGGTCTAGATGGTATTGTGTTGAGATCTCTTCAACAAGAAGAATCTGAGAAATTTCTTAACGAAGTTCATGCAGGTATTTGTGGCACACACTCAAGTGGCTTAATACTGGCTAAGAAACTTCTTTGTATGGGCTACTATTGGCCTACTATGGAGAGAGATTCATTCACATATGCTAGGAAATGCAAATAATGTCAGATCCATGGGAATCTCATTCATGCACTAGCACAAGAATTATATCCTATGACAGGATCATGGCCATTTTCTCAATGGGGCCTTGATTTGGTAGGAAAGATAAATCCCTCATCTTATAATGGACATAAGTTAATTTTGACTGATATTGAATATTTCACTAAATGGATTGAAGCAGTACCTCTAACAATAGTGATAGGAAAACAAATATCATCATTCATTTTGAATTATATAATTTATCGCTATGGAGATCTTTCCTATGATCATTATCACTGATAATGGAAGACCATTTAAGAATCAAGATGTGAAGGGGCTATTGGAACAATTTCATATCCAACATAGGTTTTCTACTCCATATTATCCATAGGGAAATGGTCAAGCTAATGCATCCAACAAAACTATTTTGAAAATTTTAAAGAAAACAGCCAATGAAGCTAGAAAATACTAGCACATTCAGCTAAATCTTGCTCTGTGGGCATACCAAACCAGCATTCGCACTCCAACGGGGGCAAATCCATATTGTTTGGTCTATGGATCAGAAGCCATATTACCTATAGAAGTAGAGATAACTTCTCTTCGAGTATCCTTGAAAGGTCTTATACCAGAAGAAGAGCAATGAGTCTCTTGACTCGAAGAACTTGAACTGATTCAGGAATGTTGCCAAAATGCAATAGATCATTTGAAAGTATATAAACAAAGAATGGAAATAAGTTATAACCACAGAGTCAAGCCATGCATTTTTTAGATTGGAGATATATTTCTAAGGGAGAATCCAAGAAATCAGCAAGACTGAGAAAAGCAAGGATAATTTGAACCAAATTGGCTAGGACCTTTTGTCATAGTAGCAGCATATGGATCAGGAGCATACAAGTTATCTACCCATGAAGGTGATTGGTTTGATGAGCCTATAAATTCTATTCATCTCAATGAATTCTATGCTTTGGATATAAAGTCCTGAAAAAAATCAATAAAAATCATATAAAGTCCTGAAGAAATCAATAAAAATCAGAAAAACAGAAAATCCCTAAAAAGCATGAAACAGTTAAAAGAAATAAAAAGAGAGAGAGAAAAATGAAATAAATTTAGATGGTGAAAACCTGGTAAATATGCACTATCTAAAAAGTGAGTTCCTCCATCTATAAGATCACTTTGCGCACCTATCCACTCCATCCTATCATATCTATCGTTTCCTAGCTTATCCATTCCATCTTTCGCATCCATTGCTCTGAACCACTAGTAGGAAATATGTAGCTTACCAACAATTATCAATCTTTGACACACTTGTCTTAGTCACTATCTTATATTTTATCAAAATCAATCAATTTGTATTTGTATACCGCCATGGTTTTGATCTTGATCAAATCATATATCCATAATAAAAAATTTGTTTCCACTAGGGGAAAAATCCTAATTCCTTTTGCTAAGGTGATCTTTTCAATCTTTGAAAATCCAAAATATTCGAAAAACTTAGAAAAACCAAAAATACCTAGGGTTTTAAAATAGATAACGGGCAACAAAGCAACAAAGCTCAAGGCATTTTATAACAACTAAATCATGAAACTCAAAAAATGAAGAATCAACCAGAAATTAATAAAGGATTATCAAAGATCATTCATCAAGATGATTATATCAGTTAATGACCATGAGAACATGTGAATGACATACAAGATTTAGTGTTTATATCTTGATTTTATTGCTAATCATGTACTCTATGTGACTCAAGGATGTCCATGACTAGAGAAGCTATGATGGGGCATGATTATTTTCTTTGATTGTTGTCTGTGGTTTATCTCTTACTAAAGTATGGACTTGTCTCAAGATATGATCGACAAAATATCAAGGAGGATGTTCCAAGTCATGCATGAAAGGAGATAATCCTTGTCTGTTCTGTAAAAAATACTCAGGTCAACTTGATTCATTATATCAAGTTTCTTGTATTAACTTGCTATATCAAAATCCATGTAAGAAATACTCAGGTCATCTTGGATCATTATGTCAAGTTGCTTGTATTTTCTTACAACATTTTAAAGCTCAATGATGAAATCAAGCACTATTACAAGGCAAGCATATGAAGAATGCCAGTATAATTTTAGTTGGATCATTGTAGATAAGCTCATTAATCATTTGCATTATAAGCATTCAAAATTAGTTGCATTATAAGCATCTCATTTCATTCATAGATCAATGGTCATGAATAAAGATTGAGTATACTTGGACAAACAAAAAGACAAAAAATTGCATTTTATCATTATAGGTGCATTCATTTTTATAATCATTTTAATCATCATCCATTTCATTTAGTTGCATTTCAAAAATTATGCCAGTTTGCATTCAATTAAGTGCATTTCATTAATCATGTAGTGTATCATCATTATTATTTGCATTATCATTAAAGTGCATTTCATTAATCATGTAGTGTATCATCATTATTATTTGTATTATCATTAAAGTTCATTAAACATCATTTAGTTGCATCTTTGCACTTAGATTCATAATCATTATAAGCAAAATATATAAAAATAAATCATCGCATTTGCATTTTCACATTATTTTCAATTTCATCCATGTGCATCAAAAACAAATCAATCATTGAAATTGCATTCCCATATAAAAATCAATCATTGCATTTGCATTTTTACATCATTTTCAATTGCATCCATGTGCATCAAAAACAAATCAATCCTTCAATTGCATCCATGTGCATCAAAAACAAATAAATCATTGAAATTGCATTCCCATATAAAAATCAATCATTGCATTTGCATTTTCACATCATTTTCAATTACATCCATGTGCATAAAAAACAAATCAATCATTCAATTGCATTCCCATATAGATCATTGCATTTGCACCATTTACGTTATTAATCATTTTCAATTGCATCAACAATAAAAAACAAATCAATCAATCATTTATTTGCATTTTCATATACATCATAATCATAAGGAAAAGAAAGAAAAAGATCATAACATCATCCATATAATCAATGCATATAGATCATAACATCATCATATAGAATAACATGCATAATAAAAGATCATCATATAGAGTCTATGTCTGCATATAGATCATCATAAAACAATAAAAGTCCAAGTATACAATGATATCAGATCAAAAGTACAAGTGCATCATCAATACAAAGTCAAGTCAAGCCTGTCTTGTACCACTACCACCTGACTCTGTCCGTCTCTATGGCTGTGGGTGAGAAGATTCTCCAGATGCTTGTCTCCCATGATCACCACTCCTCTGAGGAGGTCCCATGACTCCACCACTGCTAGTATCCATCAACATGGTGGTATGATAGCTACCTGCTTGCTGGCTCTTTGCGACTACATCCTCATATAGTCATCGCCAACGGGAAGTATCCTTCCTGACCTGAACTAGTGATCTAACAGTATCAACTAGGAGAGTGCTTGGTCCAACCTGTTGGATATGATCAAGAAGGCCCTGAGTATCCTATTGTCTCCTAACAACTGTGTCTCTCTCTATCATAAGTGTTTGTATCTGTGCTCTAAGCTGATCTATTTGTGCTCTGAGACTATCAATAGTCTCCTGCTCTAGCATATCATGCTCTAGCACATCCTATTGTGGCAAATGAACCCCAATCCCCTCATCTCTACCTCCCTATCCACTTGCTGGAATATCAGTCCGAGTAGCTCTTAGAACCCATCATCTAATAAGTAGAACATGATCCTCTGGATCCTCATCCTCTCCACCATGAGATATAATAACCATAGGGTCTGGCTGAATCTGACCAAAATCAATGCTTCTCCCGCAACCCCCATCCAGTCCAGTCATCCTGCCTTCTCCTATCAATGGAAACCCTCTTGGTGATCTCATCCCTACCCTGCCAATATCCCTCCCAATCTATCCACCATCTCTCCCACCCATAGGATGTGGTCTCCCAAGCCTACCAACTACTCCAAATAGTCCTCCACGGACTCTCAATCGACCTCTCCTCCATCCATGTCTCCTACTACCACCACCTCCATACCCACCCTCATCTCCACCTCCCCCAACCTCCTGAGTAGCTCTAAGATCTCATCTCTGTCTCCATCTCTTGACACCTGGATCATCTGAATCATCATCCTCATCTCCTGAGCTGGGAGGAGGATCTATTGGATCAATAATATGGGGAAATGGATGTGCTAGAATGTACTGAGCATAATCTGTAGTAACACCAGGATCAAGAATGTGCAATCTCATATCATAAGCCACCCTTGAAGTAGCAAGAAACTCTACGTGAGCAATCTCAAATGACAAAGAAGGTCCCCAATATCACATCTCTGTACTACTGAGAATATATCATGATACCAGTAGGCATAGGCTGAATGATACCAAATTGTCTAAGAATGCGACTCATCAACTGTCTCTCAACAATGTAAGGAGTTCGACCAATAAGATATCTACTTTGCATAATAAATGGTAATGTTCGTGCATCATCCATCCATGACTCACAATCAACTTATGGTCTCCAAGTAACACTATCTAAAGAATCAAGAACCCAATGCCAATACTCCATCTTATCTAGCTTATGCTAAGTAAGAATACCTTCATACAAATAAACATATGGCTGCCTCTCTCCATGAACTCTATGATGGGTAGGCCAAGTGATAGTAATGTGCTCCTGGCACCAGATCTGCAAAAGTGTGCATCCTGTCGATAGACTATCACTCTCATCATAAACAACCTGATGAAGATCATGATATAAATGAGAAAGAATACAAACACCCCACAAATATTGAGTCTGATGTTGCATCATGCTCTGAAGAATGTCACCCCAACCAACAAAAAAACCTTGAGATCTCCTATTTGGACAAATAAATCCACCAATCAAACCTGCAAGAATCATAGTGAGAGTCTCGTAATACATAATCATATCCTCCCATCGAATCTCTCTTCTCAAGATTCTCTCATTGCCAAATACAGCTCTGCAAGCCTCTGTCCCTACACGATCCTGAAAATCATACCGAACTAGCTCGCCAGTCACTGGGATATGAAGAATCCTATACACATACTCAAGGGTAACACTAATCTCACCCATGGGTAGGTGGAAAGTGTTATGCTCATTATGCCATCTCTTGGCTAACGCTGTCAACAAACCCCTATTATGGGTAATATTAGGCATGTATAATAGATGGTGTAATCCGCAGGCATCTATATGTCTCACCTCTGCCTATGTAAGCTCTGGCATTAAGTACTGCACCATCGGGAATTTCTCCCGACACTAGAGAACATCAAGTTTCTCCTGTTTACCAAAAGAATTCGATTAATCATCACTCATCCATCTATCAAATCAAAGAGATCGCTAATCTATCATATCAATCTTTTCAAAATGAGGCAAATCAAGCTATCGAAATCATTTTAAACCTATCAAACATGGTTTTCTATCAAATCACTAAGTTCAATCAAAACTCTGCTATGCTCTTAAATCATAAACTAAATCAGTTTCTTAGAGCTAATCTATCAAAACAAATCAAATTGATCTAACAATCACTGCGTTCAATCAAAACTCTGCTATGCTCTTCATCAGAAACAAAATCGGTTTCTTAGAGATAATCTATCAAAACAAATCAAATTGATCTATCAAACAACATCAATCAATCAATCAAGTACCTATTCATCATAATTGCGAATCAGACATGCTTAAATCTAATCAATAAAGTGATTTTTGGCTATGAAATCTATCAAAAACATTCATCTAGAGCATATGTGCTAATCTTTTTAAGAAAAACACTATCCTATTGAACGCAGGTGCTAACCAAAGCATACGTGCTAACTGTTTTAACAAAAGCACTATCCTATTGAACATATGTGTGAAACAAAACAAATGCGCTAACTTTAGCTGCAAAAGCGCAAACACACGATGCAGAAGCGCTAACCTACACACATGCGCTAACATTCCCAACATATGTGCTACCAAAATGAGCACATGCGCTAACATGAGCACATGCGCTAACATGAGAAAATGCGCTAAACCTAAATGCATATGCACTAAACCTAAATGCAAAAGCGCAAACCAAATACCAAAAATTGCAAAAAAATTTAAAAATCCAAAAACATGAAAAATTGTACGACAAGTTGAAAACAAAGCTCAGGATAAGATACATACCAGCAACCAATAATCAAGAGGTCGTTGATATCACCGAACACGCTCAAATCAATGGTTCTCCATAGGAATCACTATTTGGCCACCTCACCAAGACAATTGTGTTCACAAGCTAACAAGGATGAAAATGAAATTAAAATTAACCTTGGTTAATTTTATATTTACTATTTCAAAGGGTAATTAATGCTTTTCAATGGGGCAATTTAATTTTTTTTTAACAAATGAATTTAATTAACGAAACTTTTCAATTATCATGAGATTAATCGTTCAAAATAATTTTTTCAACAATTTCACGGTCAATCTCCCGAGGCGGCACACAATCAGGATTTTTATCTTTATTAGGCATACTATTGAGATTGGATTTAATCTTTGAAACAATGTTGTCTTGACATCATTTCAAAGAGGGGAAAAATGTATACACATAAAAATGGCTATGAGTGATTAAATAAATATTTTATATTTATTTAATAATTATTCTTCAATTAAATAGTTAATTTGAAAAGATTAATTTATTTAATTCATTTTCATGTCTTTCTCTTAACTAATTTAATTGAAATATTTTTAATTAATTCATCTATCCTATTCCTCTAATTAATTAAGTATCTAATATTTAATTGTTCTTCTAATCAAGTTAATTAAATATCTAATATTTAATTATTGTCTTCAATCATTTGAATATCTAATGTTTAATGATTATTCTTCTGTCCTATAGTCTCAAAATATTAAATGATTTTCTAAATTATTTAATATCATTTCCAACTCACCTTCCATCTCTACTTCATCTTCCCTTTCCCAACTCATCCATCACGTGGCTAAATTAATTCAACAAAATTATAATAAATAAATCATTTATTAGCCACTTATCTTCAACCTCCAAATTTAATGAAATATTGTGTACGTACACATATTTCATAACCTTCTTCTATATTCTCTCCAACATCCCTACATCTTAGGAAGGACTTGAGCCCACCTATCCTCTCATGCCTAAATTTTCTCCAACCATCCCTAGATTCCCTCAGTCAACAACCCAGTGAAGGTGAGATGAGTGACACCTATCTTCTCCTTCCCCCTTTCTCTCAATCTTCACCTTTGCTCATAGTCATCCAAATCTATAGATCTAATCATGACCATTGATCCAGACCACACCATCTTATCCTCTCAAAGTCTATAAAATCAAGAGTTTTAGTTGAGAGAGAGTTAGACTTCAAGTGAATTTGCAAGCCAATCATTTGTGAAAACTTATGCATCCATGAGTTTTAATCTTGAAGCAAATAGCATAATCATTCAGCATTGCATATCATAGCATTTGTGAACTATCAGTTATCAGTCCATTCTTCATATGTCATCTTGGAAGCTATCAGTGCTTGTCTGAGAGCACACCATCTGCAACTAGAAATAGTGGAGTTAGGACACAATGAGACATAAACCATAAAGGTAAAAATAGAATTTTTATTTCATATGTTTTTCATGTAGTTTCATTGGTTGAGTTTGGATTTCTTGTAGCATTTCCTTGGTATTTTGTGAAACTAACATGTTGTAGGTAGTATTTTGATGATGAAATTCAAGTTGACACATAAAGAATTTAAAGCTCTTGTTGATAAAGATACTGAGAAGAATCTCAAATGTTTGAGATTTGATCGGGGAGGTGAATTTACTTCTGATGAGTTTGTGATGAACATGGAATTAAGAGGAATATGTTAGCTCCTAGAACTCTACAATAGAATGGGATAGCAAAGAGAATGAATATGACAGTTGTTGAAGCTTCTAGAACCATGTTTATTCAAGGTGAAGTATCGAAGATGTTTTGGAGAGAAGCAGTCAGCACTGTTGTCTATACTTTGAACCAGGTACTTGTCAAAAAAGGTAATAATAAAACACCTTATGAATTATGGCCTGGAAATACTCCTAGTGTAAGCTATTTCAAAAAAAATGGGAGTAAATGTTATATTAAGAGAGATGATTACACTGAAAATTTTGATGCTAAGTGTGATGAAGGCATTTTTATTGGTTAATCTACAAAGAGATAGGCATTTAAATGTTATAACAAGAGAACTAAGAAGATCATTGAGAGTGATAATGTGAAGATAGATGAACTCCTTGAGAAATCTGGAGAGACCAGTGGATCTAACCCTCAGAAAGATGAAGAAGACTTGTTTTTATTGAACTAGAAGTGCAGAAGACTGATGACCAAAATGTTGAAGAGATAGGTGCTCAACCGATAAATGTAGAGAGCGATGAAGAAATAATCACAACACCAGAACTAGTTATTCCAAGGTATGTCAAGTTAAATCACTCATAAGAACAAATAATTGGAGATAAACATGCTGGAGTACAAACAAGAAGGAAAATCAAAGAAAATTCTTGTCTGATTTTTACTATTGAACTGAAACTAGTAAGAGAAGCATTAAAGGATGATGAATAGATTAGTGCAATGAATGAGGAGTTGGATGAAATAGAGAAGAACAAGACATGGACACTTGTTCCTAGACCAAAATACAAGAATGTGATTGGAACCAAATGGGTTTTTAGAAAGAAGTTAAATGAAGAAGGCAAGGTTGTGAGAAATAAAGCAAGATTGGTTTCCAAAGGCTATGCACATGAAGAAAGAGAAGACTATGGTGAAATTTTTTCACTTGTGGCGAGATTGGAAGGAGTAAGAATACCACTTGCTTATGTTGCATTTAAAGGATTTAAAGTCTATCAGATGGATGCTAAATCATCTTTTCTCAATGACATCATTGAAGAAGCATACATAGAACAACCAAATGGATTTTCTTTGTTTGATGACAAAGATATGGTTTGCAAACTACATAAGGCATTGTATGGATTGAAGAAAGCATTGAGAGCATGGTTTGAAAGGTTGCATGCACACATGATTAAGATAGGATTCTAGCGTACCAATGAGGTGTTGGCATTATACACTCTAATGAGAATTGAAGGTGATGTCATTGATGGCAACCCTGTGGAAACCTTCAGGAAACCTTGTGGAAACCTTCAGGAAACCTTGTGGAATTCATCTGGTAAACCATTGGCAGGCACCGACACTGGCAGACACTTCACTGACAACAGCAACAATGCATACCGACAGTCCAACCGACAAGAATAAACTTTTATTTATTATATTTAATTGTAAATATCTTTTTATAAAACCGACATGGCATATTGTAATAGACTCATATATGTATGAGATATTGTAAATCATTTTGATGTAGAGAAGAGAAGGAATAGGAGATGAGATAGGAATGAGCGAATAATAAGGACAAATTTTGTATAAGGTTTATGGTTAAAGTATGAACTTAAACTAGTACTGAACCTGGCATAGTTGATGCTGATTTGAAGTAGTACATTGTATTGGATTTTCATAATCCATTTTGTAAGTCAGTGAGACTTTTATTTTGTAGATTGAGTAGTGAGCTCTAGGCAGTTGGCCTTTCTGCATGTGCAGGCCCCTCATTGTAAGTAATATTTATTCATTGACCAGTGAGTGAATATTGTGGGTCACAAATCCCATCGAGGTTTTTCCCACACCGGGTTTCCTCGTTAAACATCTTGTGTTATGGTGTGTTTTCTATGTTGTCTTTATTGTTATTATTTACTACATAAATTCTTATTTACTGATACATTGTTTTGGAATGCAAAATACTTAATAAGGTTAAATATTTTGTAAACTAGTTAGATACTGATTCACCCCCCCTCTCAATATCTTTGGGATTGTCATTAATCCTAACAATTGGTTTCAGAGCTTGGTCCTCTATTTTCAAAAGCCTAATAGCTTGAGGAAGATTCTGATACCAATACAAATGGTGAACTTAAGAAAGCAATTAGAAGGATCTCTTGTAGACTATGATGTAGAGAAGCTGAAGAATATCAAACTTGAAGATGATCTGAGGACTGCACGAGAATTCATTTAAGGACTTCAGGAGAATCTTACTATTGCTATAAATAAGAGAAAAGAACTTCATGAGAAGATGCAAAATGACAATGATGAAAAGGAAACTCTTAATGAGCTTGTGAACAAGATGAGGCAAGAAAACATGACTATGAGGAATAAAATGCAAGATATGAATATGAGATTTTGTAAAGACATTGAAGACAGAAAGAAGAATGAAGATAACTTGACTAGGAGACTGAATGATGCTGGTAATGAAAATCTAAGACTCGGTCATGAAAATGATATGTTAAAGATAGATCTGATTCACATGCAACATGATAAAACTGAACTTATGAGACAAATGGGAGTTCTAGAAAATGAGTTGGCTACTGCAAATCAACATAAAGAGAAATTTAAGATTCTGAAAAGTCAAAAACCTAATGGAAATACTAATGGACTTGGATTTGAAGTTGGAGAAAGTTCTGGTACTGCAAATAATCATGATCATAGTAAACCGATAAGACAACCTAATGCTTACAAATTTAATGGTAAATGCTTTAATTGTAACAAGTATGGTCATAAAGCAAATCAGTGTAGATCTAGAAACAATCATAACATTAATGCACCCACCAGTCAATGTTCCAAATGCAACAAAATTGGTCACAATTTAGAAAACTACAGAATGAATGTGAGATGTTATGTTTGTGGAAGATTTGGGCACTTACCTAATCAATGCAGAACACAAACCGACATAGGGTATGGAAAGGCTATTGAAAAGAATAATGTGACTTGTTATGCTTATAACAAGATTGGACATATTGCAAAATTTTGTAGAAGTAAGACTTCACCTACGAATAATAAAGGACCCAGTTTTAAAGGCAAAGAGAAGGTAGATGAGGTAAAGCAAGAATTTTCAAAATAGTAGATTAGAAAGAGAGAGCAGAATGTTGATGAGACTATTCCTTCACCAGTAGAACAAAGTATTACTCCATCAGTAGGAGATTATTCATCCAACTAAAAACTAACCCTTAGGAGGTATTGCAACAAGTTGAATATCATGCAGTTTACCCTCGGTTGATGGTGTAAAGATGAATTTCTTCTCTACTAGCAGATGTGTTAAGTTTCACTTAACCGATGAGCATTTAATGCGGTTATTGAAAGAAAAAGCATTATAAATCATCGGTTTTCCCTTTTTGTTGATTCACCGAGCATTCAAACTTTCATAGAGCATGAAATCTAAGCAAAGGCATTCAAGGTGAAGAAGTGAAGCGATTTCTTTCAAGCACTCAACCTTTATCAGGCAGCTTAAGCTATTTTTCAAATGGATTCCTCTTCTGTTCTAGAATTTATTGAAAACCCTACTATTGTGGAAATTGTAAAATGCCCTAGGCCCGTTTTCAAAATCATTCCTGAAATAGCTAAGCAAGATGATTCCATAGGCGCATTTTCAAAAATTCCTAAAGGTGTAGCTTATGTTGAAGACCCTAGAATTTACATTCAGTGCAATATTGAGGAATTAGTTTTTGAGGAAGTATTGAAGATGTTTAGAACCGTCATTTGTGATGAAAATGGCAATGTCAAACCTGAGCACAAAATTATTGAGATCTTAGGTTTTATGGAAATCTTAGACATCCCTAAATTTCCTAAGGAGGTAATGAGAATTGTCCTTAGCAGGGTACATGGAAAATTTCTTTGGCTAGATTTAGTTTGCAAACTTACCAAGGAAGCAATTAGGGCAATGATAGGTTTACCCTCTACCGGTAGTAGGCCAGATAAGACAAAGAAGGTACCTAACAACATAGTCATGACCTTAACAGGAGCAACATCTTATAGTAGATCCCTAAGAGTAAATGAAATCAAGGATATAAATGTCAGATTCATAAGTATGATCTTAGGTTACAAAAACACACATGCAAACAGACTCAATTCTGTTTCTAGTCTTTGCATTAAGTATGATATGGTAAATAATGATGCAAAAATAGATGTGTGTGAGTGGCTAAAGGATGAATTAATAGACAACCTGAAAAAGATAAAAGGTGATAAGAAAGGAACATTTTGTTTTGGTAATCTTTTGGTATGTCTTATGTTGTATTTCTCAAAAGAAGTTCTCGATATTGGAAAGAAAGATTTTGGCTATGACATATTGGTAGGCAAACAATTGCAAGAAAATTTTACCGGCATGGGTACTGATAAGGAAAACAATATAACTGATTATTTCAAAACCTTCCAAGCCAAAATGAAATAAGAGAGAGACTACCACAAAGTATAGTAGACAAATATGATAAGGAAATCTGCTTTGTTATTAAGAAGGATGAAATATGGATGGAAGCAATTCTTCTTAGAATTGTATGGGTAATGGAAATGGGGTATGAGGTTGATGTAAATATTATTAAGACTTATGCTAAAGCCCTGCTAGAAGCACCTAGAGAACCAACGGAAGAAGTTTTTGGTAAGTAGAAACAATTGAAAGCACATAAATTGAAACAAAGAAAGAAAAGAGAAAATTACATAAGGAGTGAAACAAAACAAGTAAAGGAAATCAAAGAAAACATCATGAACATTACTGGAATAAAGGAAAGTGAACTAGAAGGATTACAACCAGAGGAACATATCTCACTGGTTGGTACATCATCTGAAAGTGAAATACCTACTGAGTTCAAGAGAGTTGATAGGAAGAGAAAACCCTCACTGGTACCCTCTCCTTCACCAAAGAAAACAAGAAAGAAGCAACAAGTGGTAAGACAACTTGCAAAGAAGTTGACACCCAAGAAGAAACAAAAATAGGCTATACCACCTTTGGATAACCTACTGAGTGAAATCATTGATGACGACAACTTGGCAAATGTGAGCAAACTATATAATATATTCACTGATTCTAAGAAGGAAATTATTGAGAACAACATAATTCTACATCTGGACATTTACAAGAAAGTGTTAATTGAAGTTGTAGATGATTTGACAAATGAATTGTATAGAAGCTTAGATGCAAAGAGGATTGCACTTATGGAGTTAGATAAGAAACTTAAGATTGAAATACTACTAGCTGTACATCCAGTTAACTCTAAAGAAGAGATTGACGAACTAGTTAGTGAAGGTAACAGATCAGTTTTTGCAAGCGGTCATCGACATGTGAGCCTAATGGCTGGAAAAGTTAATGAAATTGTAGAGGAAACAACAGATAAATGGGATATCTTTTTTGTAGAAAAAGAAAAACAGGAAGAATTGAACAGACCCAAGAAAACTTTCAAGGTATATCAGAAGGATAGAGACAAAGGAAAAGGTAAAGCTAGTGGAATAACAAACATAAAAATAACTGACAACCTACCACCACCCTTGGCTACTACATCGGTAAACACTGATGCCATACCGGCTACTGAAAATGTTGACACAACACATGAGGACACTAACCTTGAATCAGAAATTCTATTCATAATGAATATTGATACTCAGGAAGTGAACATTGTTGTGGATAAGGATAGCACAGAGGTGAAGAATGATATTATTGGAAACATTGTTGAGCAACCGACAAAAATAATTGAGGTTGGAATACAAATAGAGAAAGAAGAACAAATAGAGCATTCAGTGGAACCTTTGGACAATAGAATGAATACTAGAAGTATTGATGCTAGCACTGAAAAACCCATAGAGACAATGACAGAGATACCGACAATAGATAACACAGAGAAACCGATAGTTATATAGGTACATATTGAGACAGTGCCACCGGTAATCACTAAGAAACCCAAACCATTGCTAGTAGAAATGCAAACTCAGACTGATCCATCAAAGGTTAATAGAAGCAAATTGGTTACTAATACTGCAAGCACTGAGATAGTAAAAGGAGTTGGTCAGACATCAGGTACTTCACTAAGTGAATTCAGACCTACAAATGTGACAGAAGTACTTGTGGACTCAATCAAAAAGATAACTGATTTTAATGCTTTGGCCTACAAGGCAATTGATGATACCATACCTATTCTTAAGATTATTGCACCAAAATGCAATGTAGATAATGTCATGCCCAAACTTTTGGGCACAAACGGAATAATTTTTTTTTTTTAAAAACATGTCTTAATAAAACTAAGTTTGCTAAAATAATGCAGTATCAAGTCCTGTCTTAACTGGGTTTGAATTCTTCTTCAACTAAAGTTAATTTAAACAACTATATTAAGTAAGAGAGATAGTCTAAATTACATGTGGAAAATTAACTCTCCAAAGAATTTATTATTATCTCATCAATTAATAAATAATAAATTCATTCAAGCAAAAACCCCTAAATTAATTGACAAGGGATATTATTAATCTCAATTAATCTTTTTAATCATTGTAGGAATTAATTAAATTAACTCTAGAAATTGGATTTTTTTAAATCCCATGATTTATTTTAACAATAATTATAATGTGTCTAAAAGTTGACTAAAGGGCTAAATAAATCCATAATAAAAATTGCCCTATAGAGTTTAATTTCGACAAGCCTAAATTTAGGTGGACTACAATAATCCCCCTATAACCAAATATCTTACAAAAAGAATCGTTATAATTTCCTAAAGTATAAAGCTTTAAAGAATTAAAATTTAAACATCATATTCAAATGTTTATATAATCGTATATAAAATATGAATGTTTAAATAAAATAATTAAACTGAAGTTAGATTTATACATTCATATTTTAACTATATATATATATATTAAACACATATATATTTATATATGAGGATATTTATTTTCTAAACAAACATTATTATAAAAATACCCCATGGAACCTAACTAAAATATTATAAAATACCCCCACCCTCTACCCTATTTTTCTCTTCCACCTTATTGTCTTGCCCTAACCCAATTTTCGGGCTAGGGCTTAACTATGTTATTCTTTTTTCTTTTTCTTTTTTTCTTGTGTGTGTGTGTGTGTTTGTTGCAGGGAAAGGGAGGCGGCAACCAAGGGTCTCAGCGGCAGCCATGGAGGGAGGAGCGGAGGAGGGCATGTACATGCACTGGGTGGGGGTGCCCCCAGACGCCACTGTGTTTACCCACAGTGGTGGTCGAGCGCCACCCACTGTGGGCACCCACAATGGCGGATGGAAGCCTTTCCATTGTGGTTACCCATAGTGGCAGCCCTGTGCCATCCAATGTGGGTAACCACAGTGGCAACTTGAGCCGTACCGACCACTATGTGCATTCACAGTGGTCCGGCCTTCAACCCGAAACCCTTTTTTTTATATATATTTAAAAAATATTTTTTTTTGTTATAAAAAATATAAATATATATATATATATATATATATTCACCTCTATAAGTGTATATATATATATATATATATATATATATATATATATATATATATATATATGTTTATATATATATATATTCACCTCTATAAGTGTGTGTATATATATATATATATATAATCTTTCATTGGTTAAATCAAGGGTATGATTAATATTGATTTTTCATAGATGAATATTGTTATTTTTAATTTGCAAGAAATAAATAAAATAAATGGTAGCATAGCAATAGTCAAATATTTTATTTGTTTGTTTAAATCTAGACATAAATCTATAGTGCAAATACTAGATTTTAATTCTGTCACATGAAATAGTAAACATAAATTAACCATTTCCTCTACAAGCTACAACTAGCATTGTGAGAGTTCTTTACTTCTTTGCCTAAGATTAAATCTGTAATCTTTTTTTTGTAAAACACATAACAGCAAGCTTAACAGATTTAAATAATGTATTTTTTTTTTGTTTTTTCTTCTAAAATCTAGATGCTAACTTTAGAGATAGACTATTGATTTTAGATTTATTTTCTGCAATAAGGGAAATGACAAAATTTAATAACTTTTAACAACAACTACATTAACCTAGAAATTATTTAAAATAAATCTTAGGGATAGACAATTTAAATCTTTTTAACCATAATTTGTAAATGGGAATAAAAATGCTTACTTTTCTCTTACTAACATGCAAGCTTACTACTTCTCTCATTTCCATTATTTCAATATGCATAAAGAGATAAAATGAACTTTTATTTTCCACAAGAATAACATGAATACAACATATATTATTTCAATAAATATAAAAACTTAATCCAAACATAAACATTTCATTTTTGCAATAATAGCTTAATAGAATGATGCATTTCTTTAAAGCATATTTAGAATACAAAATAGTCAATATTACAAATGGGTGCGATACCCAACTAGTCTCTCATTTCTATTAAATGAGGACTTTAAATAAAATGGATACATTTCTTTTTCAAAATAAATACAACATATAGCTTTTCTTTTACATTGCTGCAACTAAAATATGATATCCCATTCTCTAATCTTTTTCTGCAAATCAAGTAAAACCAACAACTTCTAACTTGTCTTTTTCTTTTCTTTCCAAGCAACCTGCAAATAATCATAAGGCTATGACCATGGAGAGCTCACCTCCTAGCCTAGGCTTACTAGAAGCCAACCCCGAGCTTGGAGAACCAAGCTCTAGACATGTTACACTCAAAAAAACACAAGAAGCAAGGGAAAACACTCAACAAACACTTTCCCAACCAAGGCTAAACTTCATCACAAAATGTGATGTTTTTACAAGGGTTGAAGTGGACCAAATACCCTAAGGAGACTGCAAGAATGGTAGATCACAAAGCCACCTCATGGCAAACAAAGATATATCATAAGTTCATTAACCCCACATCCTTATGCCCCCTAA
The DNA here is from genome assembly GCF_030272615.1 of Cryptomeria japonica. Taxonomy (NCBI): domain Eukaryota; kingdom Viridiplantae; phylum Streptophyta; class Pinopsida; order Cupressales; family Cupressaceae; genus Cryptomeria; species Cryptomeria japonica. The sequence goes on along the minus strand of NC_081413.1, from coordinate 437,836,658 downwards.
GGCATTCATGCCATGCTTTCTCTCCTTATGACACCCAAATACATAAACAAGGCTATGCAGTAAGGGTCACATATACAACCCTTGAGATCACTCTCATAATGAGAGCCTCTCACTCGAAGGCTGTCAAACTCCTTCCACCCACAAGACAATCCTACTCTCCCAAGAGTAGAAGGCCTTGGTTACTCCCAAATCACAAGAAAATGCATAAAAGAAATAACAGATAGGTCACATAATAATTTCACAAAAGAAAATACAAGAAAACAACTTTTACATACAAACAATCTTTCCAACATAAACATGCAACGTAAAAAAGGGAGAAGATGAACCAACCTTGAATCTACCCAAAGGTTTGCTAGAACTAGTTTGAGAATGAGAAGCCCAATTCCACAATCCTTTCTTCTACACTTAGCCAAATTTCTATCCCAAAACTATTCTTTTCAAAATTGCAAGATCTCCAAAAATGGAGAGTGGGTGATTACCCACTAAGTCTCTCATCCTTGTCTAAGAAGGCCCCAGTGAGAGTTCTCATAGGTTACTAAAACTGAAAAAGGAAAAAGTAAGAGAAAGTGGGAAAAGAATCTCACATCAAAAAGGAAGGTTATCTAACCTAGATGGAACCTTCTAAATTGAATTTTCTCTCACCTTACGAAACCCACTTTTTTAGGTGACTAAATAGTCACACGGGAGTAGTCATATGCCTAAAAATACTCCTAACCCATAGGTATACCTTATGGGCTTTAGGAAAAACCTTTAAACTACCCCTAGGAGTCCATTTGACCCCTTAGAAACTCATCTGAAGTTAACCTTGGGTCAAACCTGAGTTGACCACTACAAAGGCTCTCTATCGAAGGAAAATTTGGGACCACATTCAAAAGTTTAAAAAAAAATCTATGGTTGAGAAAAAAACTCGCTCCAAGAGACAAGTCAAAAATCAAGACACACATCAGCTTATGTGTCAAGTGACACAATAAAATACATTACAAAATTACACATGGAATTTGTCTCTTGTTGGATTTACACAAATTAATAAATTCAATTTAACACACATGCAACATTTACTTTCACAAATAAAATACAATACATACGTGGTGTTGTCTCTCCAAATAGACAACCCCTGGTTTTACGAATGTACATAGGTCTAGGTTTGGTTCTCCATAGTATTTCTATGGTCACATGGATAATTTTCCTGTGCAACTCAATTACACATTAGTAATTCCAAATAACCTCATAAAATATTAAACACATGAATATGAATACACATCAAGCACTTTGTATACAATTGACATTAAACAAATCAACCTATCTTATATCCAAATAAATCCACATAAGTAATTATCATAATCCTCATAATTTTGATCCATACATAAGACATGCATCCTATTTCTATCATCATAGTAAATTCCTGCAAAGCCAATAATGACATACATCATCACAAAGTTATCCTATTCTAGAATCATATAGAGTTCTATATCTATAATGCATAGAAATGAAGCATCAATATACATCAATGTTATCCAAATCATGGAATCATATAAGTTCTAAATCCATAATGCATAAAAATAAAGAATCCATAATATTCTCAACATGAAAATCACTGAAATGCTAGGATGAGTCGGGGTAGGGCCTCACACCCTCCCCCTCTAGGCATGAACTTCCTCCTGGAGTTCATCAAAAAGATGGGGGTAGTTTGATCTCATATGTGCTGCATCCTCCCATGAAGCCATAACCTCATCATAGCAATCCCACTGGACCCTAACCTGGTCCAACTCTCGACCCCGAAGGGCCAGCGTCCAGCGTGCCAAAATGTGAATGGGTCTCCAAAGCTAGCTATTCGTCCGACTCCACCTACAAGGCATCCCAATCTAAAATATGAGACTCATCATAGATATACTTCCTCAAAGCTGATACATGAAACACATCATGGATGCGTGACAGGATAGGTGGCAATGCTAAATGATAGGCAACTGGTCCTATCCTCTCAATGATCTCAAATGGTCGTACAAAGTGAGGTGCAAGCTTAGAACCCTTTCCATAACAGATTGGACTCTTATGCGGCCACACTCTCAAGAAGACTCTGTCTCCAACCAAGTAGCTACGATCTATGCTCTTCACATTTGCATACTTCTTCTGTCTATCCTATGCCTCTCTAAGAAGCTGCCTAATCAAATCCACCTGTTGCTCCATATCCCAAACTATCTTAGGACCAATAGCAACTCTGTCCTCTATGCGGTCCCAACTCAACGGTGTCCTACAAGGCCTGTCGTATAATGCCTGATAGGGTGGCATCCTCAATGAAGTGTGATGCTCATTGTTATAGGAAAACTCCACTAAAGGAAGGTACTCTTCCCATCTAGTCTGATGATCCATGACGTACATGCGAAGCATATCCTCTAACACCTGGTTAACCCTCTCTGTTTGACCATCTGTTTCCAGATGATAGGCTATACTAAAGTTGAGCTTGGTGCCCATAGCTGCCTGTAATGCCTTTCAAAAGGAAGAACCCACCTGGATGGTGGTACTCTGCCTTGACTCTCTGACACTCAAGACATTGGGCTACTAACTCAGCAATGAGCTTCCGCATTCCTGGCCAATGATATAACTATCTCAAGTCAGCATGCATCTTCTTAACTCTAGGATGTGTTGCATAAGGATCTCTATGAGCCACTATGACAATGAACTCTCACAATCCCTTGGAAGAAGGTACATAGATGCACCCTCTATGGTGTAATAGTCCATTAGACTCTAAGGAATAATCCACATATTTCCCTTCTAGAGTTTCCTGAGATTGTATCACCTGACAAACCTCTAAATACCATCCATCCTCTGGCAACTACTGCAATATACGATCTCTCAAATCTGTGCCCATAGATATGGTGTATACCTCGTGATGTCTCCTACTCAAAGCATCTGCAACTATGTTTTCTTTCCCTTTGATGTAGTGAATGTCAAAATCATACTCGCACAAGAATTCCATCCATCTCCTCTGACGTGCATTAAGGTTCGGCTGAGTGAATATGTATTGAAGGCTTTGATGGTCTGAATGAAGCTCAAAATGATGACCCAAAAGGAAGTGTCTCCACCTCACAAGTGCATGCACTACTACTGCAAGCTCAAGGTCATGAGTAGGGTAGTTAAGCTCACGAGTCTTAAGTTTCCTAGACTCAAAAGCTATAGCCCTACCATCCTGCATAAGGACTGCTCCTAAACCCTCTAGGGAAGCATCTGTGCAAACCATAAAGTCAGCTGAGGGATCTGGCACTACAAGGATAGGTGCACTAGTAAGTGCCCATTTTGAGTTCCTCAAAGGCCCTCTCACACTTCTCTGTCCACTCAAATTTCTTTCCTTTATGCTGAAGAGAAGTAATAGGATGTGCGACTCTAGAGAATCCCTCAACAAACATCGGTAATAACCTGCTAAGCCCGTGAAGCTCCTGACCTCTGTCACATTGGTTGGCATTGGCCAATCCATAATAGCTCTGATATTTGGTGGGTCAACTGAGATCCCATCACTGGAAATAATGTGCCCAAGGTACTTGACCTCTGAACGAAATAAAGCACACTTTGATAAACTGCCATACAACTGATTGTCCCTCAAACACTGCAAAACCTGTCTCAGGTGCTCGTCATGCTCCTTCTCATTCCGAGAATATATCAATATTTCATCAAGGAACACAATCACAAAATGGTCAAGAAATGTGCAGAATACCCCATTCATGAGGCTCATGAAAATAGTTGGAGCATTCGTAAGACCGAATGAAACCACGGTGAACTCATAGTGGCCATATCTAATGCGAAATGCGGTCTTGTGGATATCGCTTTCCACTATTCTCAACTGATGGTATCCTGACTTCAGATTAATTTTGGAAAATACTTTGGCACCCTGAAGTTGGTTGAATAAATCATCAATCCTGGGCAAGGGATATCGGTTCTTGATGGTTATTTTTTTCAACTAACAATAATCCATGCATAACCGAAGAGATTCGTCCTTCTTCTTCATGAAGATGACTGGTGCACCCCAAGGGGATATGCTAGGACATATGTGACCCTTCTCTAGGAGTTCCTCAAGCTGCATCTTGAGCTCATTAAGTTCATTTGTGGTCATCCTATAAGGTGCTCTTGAAACTAGCTTAGCTCCTGGTACAAGGTCTATATGAAAGTCAATCTCTCTATGGGGTGGCATTCCAAGTAGCTTTGAAGGAAACACGTCTGAATATCCCTTAAGGATAGGATGGTCATCAATCAATGTTTCCTTTTCATCCTCTTCCTCTCTATCACTGATGGTGATGGCAAATAACTGACATCCCTTTCGCATGCTCTGCTTAAGCTGCATTGCATAAATCATACGAAGAGACATGGGTCTCCGAATCCTGCTGATTACTATGGGCAAACCATGATCATCCTCACACTCGATCTCTTTTAGGCGGCAATCTATCTTGGCTTTTTGGGCATAAAACCAATCCATGCCAAGTACGATACCATAAGATCCAAGTGGTGTAACTCTAAGGTCTACTAAGGCGGTGGTATTGCCAATCTGAAGCTGACATGCCCTAACCTCTGATTCTATTGACACTCTAGCCCCTAAAGCTAACTCCACTTCCCAACTGACACCTTGTCAAATTGCCACTAGCCCGCAACGCTCCACAACCAATGGAGATATAAAGGAGTTAGTAGCTCCTGAATCAAATAGTATAGATACACTGCTACCTTTGGTCATACCTATAGCCTCAATGACTGTGGCTTGGTGCTCTGCCTAACAGTTGTTAACCGCTGCGAAGACTCTATGGGACTTGCCCATATCTCCAACTATAGGCTCTGATGCTGCCATCCTCTAATTTCCTACCATCTGACCCTGAGGACATTCTCTCGCCGTGTGCCCCATGGCTCCACACGTGAAACAAGCACCACATGCCTGAAACTGGATGCCTTGAGACCTAGAGAAAGGTTGTCCCCTTGTCCTACTAGAACCACTATACCCACCCTTGGAGGACTGTTGAGTCCTCGCCGAAGGTGTGTAAGGAACCTGGGATCGCTGATCTCACCTCTAACCCTGAGACTGCCACTGCTTGGGCTTTGCGCCCTGCTAACTCTGCAGAGGCCTCTGTCTCTGGTTCTGCTGTGACTGTTGCGGAGGAGGGGGTTTGAAGAACCTTGATGTGTGTCTATTATTACCCTTCCAATGGGGTTTCTGAAACCTGTATGTCTGGGGTATAGGGTTTCAGTTTTGGAACCAATTCCTTGTGTCTTGTGGCCTAACCTGAATCTCCTCTGCTATCAAGGCCTTCTCCATGGCAACTCAAAGGCTCCCTGGAGCGGCCATCCTCATTGGTCTTGCTATGCTGACATTCAACCCTTTGATAAAACGGTTGATGAGAAGCTTCTCATCTTTCAAGTAGTCCATGTATGGCAAGAGCTCAAAGAACTTGCTCTCGTACTGGGTCACTGAGAGACCCTTCTGCTGGAGGTCATGGAACTCATCCACCCTACGCTGTCTGTAATGCTCTGACAAGTACCTCTCCCTGAACTTCTCTGTAAAAAGCTCCCATGTGAGGGTATCTGCCACTAAACCACACTTGTATTCCTCTTGTCTCCACCATGTGGAGGTCATTCCTCTCAATAGGTGGACTGCTACACGTGCCTTTAGATTGCTTTCATAGGACTACAATGTAAAGCACCTATCTAGGCTCAAAAGCCAAGCCTCAGCTTCTACCCCATCGGTAGATCCCCAGAAGATGGTGGCTAGAGGCGCATAACCTCTCTGATTAGATCCCCTGGATTCCGACGTGATCTCTCATAATACACTAGTGCTACCACTGGAGGTGGTCCTTGTAGGTGAACAGACTCAGGTTCATGCCCAACCTAATTCTCTATGGGATTAGGAGGTGGACTGCTACTCCGTTCCCTATCTATCGATCTATGGCTCCCTAAGTTCTAGTTTTCAACATGATGATCTATCGCTGGAAGCCTATCCTGGACTATACCAATCAGGTTCTGAAGTGCTAACAAGATGTCTTGGTTCGGGTCAACCGATCGTGCGAGAGGAGCCTTTGGGTTCCTTTCCGGAACCGATTCCTCCCTATCAACCTCATCGCGTGTCATGTGTACATGCCTAGGACCCCTCCCGCACTTGCGAGCTTTTCACGTAGTCGGAGGCATCCTTATGAGAAAATAAAATAAAATGAATAAAATAAATAATTTTTTGGAGAAATATTTAATTAATTAATTAAAATTAATATAATATAATTAATTAAATAATTAAAGTGAAAAGTAATGGAGAAAGGTTCCTAGTGCTGGAAACCTTGCTCTGATAATAAAATATCATACCCAAACTTTTCGACACAAATGGAATAATTTTCTTTTTAAAAGCATGTCCTAATAAAACTAAGTTTGCTAAAATAATGCAGTATCAAGTCTTGTCTCAACTATGTTTGAATTCTTCTTCAACTAAAGTTAATTTAAACAACTATATTAAGTAAGCGGGATAATCTAAATTACATGCGGAAAATTAACTCTCCAAAGAATTTATTATTATCTCATCAATTAATAAATAATAAATTCATTTAAGCAATAACCCCTAAATTAATTGACAAGGGATATTATTAATCTCAATTAATCTTTTTAATCATTGTAGGAATTAATTAAATTAACTCTAGAAATTGGATTTTTTTAAATGCCATGATTTATTTTAACAATAATTATAATGTGTCTAAAAGTTGACTAAAGGGCTAAATAAATCCATAATAAAAATTGCCCTATAGAGTTTAATCTCGACAAGCCTAAATTTAGGTGGACTAGAATAATCCCCCTATAGCCAAATATCTTACAAAAGGAATCATTATAATTTCCTAAAATATAAAGCTTTAAAGAATTAAAATTTAAACATCATATTCAAATGTTTATATAATCGTATATAAAATATGAATATTTAAATAAAATAATTAAACTAAAGTTAGATTTATACATTCATATTTTAACTATATATATATATATGCATTAAACACATATATATTTATATATGAGGATATTTATTTTATAAACAAACATTATTATAAAAATACCCCATGTAACCTAACTAAAATATATAAAATACCCCCACCCTCTACCCTATTTTTCTCTTCCACCTTATTGTCTTGCCCTAACCCAATTTTCGGGCTAGGGCTTAACTATGTTATTCTTTTTTTTTTGTGTGTGTGTGTGTGTTTGTTGCAGGGCAAGGGAGGCGGTGGCCAAGGGTCTTGGTGGCGGCCATGGAGGGAGGAGCGGAGGAGGGCATGTACGTGCATCAGACAGGGGTGCCCCCGGATGCCACTGTGTTTACCCACAATGGCAGCCGGAAGCCTTTCCACTGTGGTTACCCATAGTGGTGAGCCCCGTGCCAACCACTGTGGTTGCCCACAGTGGTGGCCCCATGCCATCCACTTTGGGTATTTACAGTGGCAGCCCGAGCTGCGCCGACCACTGTGTCCATTCACAGTGGTTCGGCCTTCAACCCGAAACCATTTTTTATATATATATATTTAAAATTTCTTTTTTTTTTATCTATTTTTTTGTTATAAAAAATATAAATATAAATATATATAAATATATATATATATATATATATAATCTTTCATTGGTTAAATCAAGGGTAAGATTAATATGGATTTTCATAGATGAATATTGTTATTTTTAACTTGCAGGAAATAAATAAAATAAATGGCAGCATATTAGCAATAGTCAAATATTTTATTTCTTCGTTTAAATCTAGGCATAAATCTATAGTGCAAATATTAGATTTTAATTCTGTCACATATGAAATAGTAAACATAAATTAACCATTTCCTTTATAAGATACAACTAGCATTGTGAGAGTTCTTTACTTCTTTGCCTAAGATTAAATCTATAATCTTTTTTTAGTAAAACACATAATAGCAAGCTTAACAGATTTAAATAATGTATTTTTTTTTTTTTTTTCTAAAATCTAGATGCTAACTTTAGAGATAGACTATTCATTTTAGATTTATTTTCTGCAATAAGGGAAATGACAGAATTTAATAAATTTTAATAGCAACTACATTAGCCTAGAAATTATTTAAAATAAATCTTAGAGATAGACAATTTAAATCTTTTTAACCATAATTTGTAAATGGGAATAAAAATGCTTACTTTTCTCTTACTAACATGCAAGCTTACTACTTCTCTCATTTCCATTATTTCAATATGCATAAAGAGATAAAATGAACTTTTATTTTCCAAAGAATAACATGAATACAACATATATTATTTCAATAAATATAGGAACTTAATCCAAACATAAACATTTCATTTTTGTAATAATAGCTTAATAGAATGATGCATTTATTTAAAGCATATTTAGAATACAATATAGTCAATATTACAAATGGGTGCGATACCCAACTAGTCTCTCATTTCTATTAAATGAGGACTTTAAATAAAATGGATACATTTCTTTTTCAAAATAAATACAACATATAGCTTTTCTTTTACATTGCTGCAACTAAAATATGATATCCCATTCCCTAATCTTTTTCTGCAAATAAAGTAAAACCAAAAACTTCTAACTTGTCTTTTTCTTTTCTTTCCAAGCAACTTGCAAATAAATCATAAGGCTATGACCATGGAGAGCTCACCTCCTAGCCTAGGCTTACTAGAAGCCACCCCCAAGCTTGGAGAACCAAGCCCTAGACAGGTTACACTCAACCAAACATAACAAGCAAGGGAAAACACTTAACAAACACTTTCCCAACCAAGGCTGAACTTCATCACAAAATGTGATGTTTTTACAAGGGTGGAAGTGGACCAAATACCATGAGGAGACTGCAAGAATGGTAGATCACAAAGACACCTCATGGAAAACAAAGATATATCATAAGCTCATTAACCTTAGGAAATCCACTTTTTGAGGTAACTAAACAATCACATGGGAGTAGTCACATGCCTAAAAATACTCCTAACCCATAGGTATACCTTATGGGCTTTAGGAAAAACCTTTAAACTACCCCTAGGAGTCCATTTGACCCCTTAGAAACCCATCTAATGTTAACCTTCGGGTCAAACCTGAGTTGACCACTCCAAAGACTCTCTACCCAAGGAAAATTTGAGACCACATTCAAAAGTTTGAAAAAAAATCTATGGTTGAAAAAAAACTCCCTCCAAGAGACTGTTATCAGTGTTTAAGAAATGGGTATTCTTTTCCCATGATTGGCTAGGTTTTTGAAATTTTGAGTCAGGTATGCTATTAATTGCTTCAAATCTATTTTAGGTCTTTAAGGGTTAAGGGTTTTTAGTTTTAATCGCTTAAATGTCTGATCAAAACCCTCTGGTTTCTATTCCTGCGTTACTTTATTCACTTAAGTAATGGGTCTTGGGGTCGTGTGAAGTGCCCCCCCTGCTTATTTACCTAGGCGGTCATTAAATAATTGTGAAAAATCTATGCCTTATATCTTTTTCCTTCTAATGTTGTCGGGTCTAGTAAGTGTCATGCAACTTCCAGATGAATCCGTGACTTTTTCTATTTCGTTAGGCAAAGTTGTGGGTGTGTTAAGCTATGCGAAATAGCGAAAGGAAAAAGCATGTTCGACTGTGTGCATTGGATCTGGTTTAACGAGACTCCATCTTGGTTTAGATCTAACGGCTGGCGTTGATTCACAGCCAAAACGAGCAAGTAAATTACCTTTCGCGAAATGGAAAAAAAGTTTGGAGGGACCCAATAGTGAAAACTTTTCCATGGCTAAAAGGCGATCAAGTTCAAAAGAAATCAACAGCTCGCGTTGTTTCATGGTTGATAGATGCTCACATATTATGCTCTGCGAAACAACGAAAGGTTTTTTGGGCCCGGGCAAAAGAGGTTTATAAGAAGCATAATAGATGCGTAGGTTCTCAAAGATCTAATGGCTAGCACAGTTTTGCAGGAGAAAGATGCTCGACAGATAGCTTTCACGAAATAGCGAAATGACATGGCATTCCAAGCAAGCAGTCCAGCTGGTTGAGATGGAAAATAAGATAATGACACATGGCTGAAAATCAAAGTGGTTAGTGAATTGGATTTAAGGACTAACGGGTGGGTCCAAGAAGACGAGTCATGCTATGGGATAAGAAGTGACCTGGCAAATACATGTGGCAAGGATAAAGTGGATCCTGATGTTTTCTCTCATCGAATAAAAAGTTGACATGTCAGTTTAGGAATGACTAGACACCAGGTGGATAAAGCTGAGTCAGACAACCCACATCTGCTAGGTTCAAGTAGGTTGTTAAGTATCAAGCAAGTTTGATATAATCTAACAGTTCGCGTGTGTTCGCGAAGGTAAGATGCTAGTGTTTTAAGGTCTGTGAAATGGCGAAAGAGTTGGTTGGCCTGAAGAGCAGATAAAGCATAAAGATAAAAGGGGATCAACTCTGTTTTGATCCAAAGGTTCTCGTTGCCTCATGGCTGCAAATCAACTGAGGATTAAGGCCCGTGAAATGGCAAAAGAGAAAAAGAGGTTCTTCTTGGCATGACGTGGAGTGACAGCTGTTACTTCTTGTAAAGCTTGATGGTGATGTGTCGATTGACACGTAGTTTCAAAAGGTGATTAAGGGCCCACCAAGGTGTAACCGGCGGTTATGCAAGAAGTAAGACATGTGGTTGACTCTGAACTAAACCCGAAGAGTTTTCCAGGGTTAATGGTCGAGTGCCATGTGGTATTTGTTAACTGGTGAATAAGTGGGGTAAACAATGTCCAGATAAAGGTCTCACTTAAAAGATGGTCATCTCAAGATTGATCTAACACTTCTCATTGTTTCATGGCCCAAAGATGTAAGCAGATTAACCTCTGCGAAATAGAAAAAAACCGTTAGCCATCAAGATGAGGCACAGTTAGTGAAAAAGTTGACGGTCGCGATAGGAGTTAAAGGCTGGGTGGTTAGAGTTCCATCTAACGCTTCGCGAAAGGAAAGTGCTCGAGGGATAAAGCTTGCGAAATGGCGAAAAGGAGGTAGGGCCCGATGCAAAGGCAAAGAGGTTAAAATAGTGTAAAGACCGATCAAGTCTCATCTGATTGGACGGTTGGCGTGATTTCGTTTGGCAAAATTGCTAGGATGTTATGCTCTGCGAAATGGTGAAAGAGCAAAAAGGAAATATACAGACATTTTATGACCCATTGGAGTAAAATTTTTGAATTCTTTTATGAATTCAATTCTGAAAGGATGGCCGAAGTATGCGGTATCAATGTCATAGTTAAGAGCTCGACTACCGTATATGATCTTGCATCAATCGAATGAAGGCATCATTTTAAAAAGTTGTTGTAGAGAAGCATTTGCAGAGAAAATTTCTTCACTTGCAGAGCAAATTTCTTCAGTTGCAGAGCAGACTTCTTCAAGCAAAAAATAGGTTCTCTTGTACTCTTGCTTGGAAATTACTTGACAGTGTGTTTTAATTGAGGTTTTGATTTATTATAGAACAGTTGGGGCTAGTAATTAAATTGCTTGCATAGTTGTTTAAGATGGCACCTAAAAGAGAATTCTCAGGAAAGGTTAATTACCAGGAGAGGGCTATCTGTGACGATTTCCTAGAACAATTGACAATGTCAACTAATGTGGCAGCAAAGGTAAAGGATTTAGTGCCAAGATCTCCTCCCCTAAAAATAGGAGAAGGATTGTATGATAAGGGCAACTGGCTAAGAGACCCTCAAATTGGGTTGTCTGGGTTGGGATTATTTAAAGTTGGATTTGGTATGAGAAACTCCCCAGCCCCAATGAACAGTATCTGGGAGTTGGATGTAGGCAAATTGGTGGTCCCTAGAGTATTTATGTATGTGGATCTCCTAACTTAGATTGCACACAACTATGACCCAATCACAAGAAGTGTTAAGGATATAAGTGGGAAAACCCTCATTGAAATAAATAACGAGGAGTTCAGAAATGCTTTTGGGCTTAGTGAGTTTACCAATTTTTTAGAGCCTATTAACTTTAAATCACTAGCTCAGGTTTACAGTGTGCAGGGGAACCACCTTAGAAATGGGCCTCTTAAAGAATTCTTTGTGAAGATAGGTGGGTTAACAGTTGTAGGACCTAACACTGAGGAGCCTTTTTTCTTTAAATCTGTTTACCCTTAGGGCCAAAGGATTGTACTAGTCACTCTGCCAAATTTTAGGAGAAGATGCTGAGGCAAATATGCCAACTCATTACATGTTAATGATTGCTCAAATTTTGAACCCTTCTTTGGTAGTGACCTTTGATTATTCTTCCTTTATCACTGATGCTATCCATGAAGGATTGATAGGAATAAAGAATGGGAAAGTGGATAGGCCTTTTGGATGGTACTTCCTCCTCATGCATTTATTTTTGTTCAAGGGTGGTGACTATTTTGCAAGTGGAATGGATATTGTGAAAGAGAAAGATGGAGAGAAGATGCTAGTGAAGTTATGGAGTATAGTGCTGTCATTGGACAGAGAAGATGCAAGATTCTTAAAGTTTGATAAATGTTTTGCATCTAAGATTATGACTCTTATATGTTCAGAGAATCCAAGAGTCCCTAAGGTTCTTTTGGAATTTATTAGGCCAAAAGAGTTTGCTGAGAATATTAAAATTGTCCACAATTGGGGTGATATCTACTTATACCTTGTCTCCAAAGTTTTCAAAGTATATGGTTTCAAAGGCACTCCATTTTTGTTACCTTATCAGGTCCCTCTTAAAGTGGGAATTGTAGAGATCCTCAGGTAGATTGGTAGTGTGCAAAAGGTAGAGCTAACAGGCAGAGGTAAAGGGACCATTTTCCCTACAGTTACCATAGCACATCAATTTGTGATAATTAAAGGAGGTTGGAAGTATTTTGAAGATTTCCTTCAATCGTACCATTTGTCAACTGCAGTATCTCGATGTGCTGACCCTGAAGATTTCTTCAATGACATGTTCAGAAAGAGGGCAATATGCAGAGGTAGAACCCATCAATTCCAGTTTCCTGAAGACCTCATTAGAAATGAGTTTGATTTAGATGAGCAAGAGTTGAGGAAGGAAAAGTGGGTGGCCTACAAGAAGGCTTTAGACTTTGTGCACCAATTTGACACTAGCTATGACCCTTTGTCTAGCTTTCACCCCTTTGAAGAGAAGATAAAGTTCTTAATTCTTTGTTTTGAGGATGTGATGCAAACATTGAAAGAAAAGAGGGAGGTTGTAATTAAGAACAACCTTGAGAAAGCAAGACTGGTTCTAAATAGGTCTGCATCTACCAGAGCAATCCCTCCTGGTGATTACATGTTGCATAAGAAGTCCAACAACAGTGTGTTGATGCCAACAATAGGGGAGCCTTCTACCTCAAAAGGGAAGAGGAAGATACAGGATGTCATTGACATTCAAGATAGCCCAAATAAACAAAGAGTGGGAAAGGAAGTACAATATGATGAACCTTTGTACTCCCCATCTCAATCCCCTATTCATATAGGAGATGAACAGGTAGCAACTGAGCAACTTTTATAGTTAGGCAGTCTTGGAGAGATAGCATACACATATGATGAAGTGGAAGAGGGAATGCTAGAAGAGCCCCTTACTACTGAGATGAACATCACTACTAATGAGTTCAAAGGCCAGGAGTGGAATCCTGAGATCAAACAAGCCAGTGATGATTTCTTGGCTGACAATAATTTTGTCACATCAGGAGCTTTCATGCAATTTGTGTGGAAGCAGAACATTGATAAATTTAATGCTAGGTGTGAAAAGAGGAAAGGTGAGTAGCCCCACAAGGATCCAGCTATGGTGGAGGAAGAGATAAAGCAAGAAATGGTTGATGAGTTTAAGACCATCACTCCTAAGCAGGGAAGAGACATGGTACCACAGGATGGGGTACTCATTCTCCTCGAATGGGACATAGCAGATGCCTTGGTTTTAGAGGCAGTAAGAAAAGAGACCAAACCTATGGAGGGAGTCACTTTTAGCAAAGATAATGCTGCACTGGACATGTGGTCTCTTAAAAGAGATGAAAATAAGAGAAATAAGGACACCCCAGGGTCAAGTTACCTTGGAGCAATGATAGTGAAAAGAGTGTAGAGCACTGGGGTAGTGGAAGTTGCTAGTACTGTGCTAGAGACTACAAAGTTTAGTGTTGCAGTAGCAGAAAGAGAGGCTAAGGAAAAGATAGATCTCCAAGTTAAGTTGGAGACAATTCTGAAAGCTTACAATAGTGCCAAGGAAGAGGTAAGGGGTAAAGATAGCATACCAAGCTACAAAGCCAATTGGCAGGACAATACTATCAAGGTGAGTCCTCAATATTGATGATCTCCTCTTCTCTTGCAAGACCTCCACCTACCAGCCCCATTATTGAGTTCCCACCATCTCCAACACCTTCTAGTTCTCAGTTGATTGAGATCACTCCCCATGAGTTGGAGAATTTAAAATAGGCTCAAGCTATATATGCAAAGAAATATGAAGAGAGAATAAAGGCTACAATTTTAAGTTTTGCTGACACTATAGGGTCTTCACTAATGGATAACAACATGAGTAAGAGTTTAGAAATGTGGAATGAGTTAAATGGGGACAAGGCTGTATTAATGCCTATTTTTGATAAATGGAGACCCAGAGAGAAAGATATAGAATTGATTTGTGTATTATATGATGAGGCAGGGGCTGACCCCATTATTAAATCCACCAATGATATGACAAAGGATTTAGTAAAGTTGGCAGAAGGAGTAGATAATGCAGATAGAAAGATCAACTTGTACAAGAAAGATTACACTGATCAAGTTTTGGAATTACTCCCAGGAGGTTTTGTCAAGCCAATTCAAAGAAAGGACAAACAAATATGGCTTAAGGAATTGGAAGCCAAATTGTCACTAAGAGTAAAAAGAATTGTTAAATCAGAGGATGCCTCCATATTTGTCAAAACAATTGAGGAGATTGAGAAAATAAAATCTCATTATGGTTTCTTAAATTCAAAGGTCAATAAAATGAGGAATTCTTGGAAAAGATTAGTCAAGACAAAAGCAAAAGTAATTAACTTCTCATGGCCTGCTGATGAGGTGTATCAGGAATGGACAAGAAAGTATGCAGTGCTTGATGTGGAGCAGTTAGAAAATGTTGCAACAGAACAACAAGAGGAAGAAGCCACGGATGTTGAAAGAGACTTGTAACTACATTTGTAAAAGATTTTGTAACTTCTTCTTAAATAGTAATGATTGTAACAAACTCTCCTAGGAAATTCCGAAGCTATGTATGCATCCATATTGTTATAAATGGATACCAGGACTAGTGAAAAAAGGATCGCAAGGAATTGTAAGAAAACGCTACAGAAATTTATCTGAGTTTTTTTCAAGTTTTGATGGAGAATATTCGAATGTTTTTGTAATACTTTTAGAAGAAATATTAATACATAGACCATTGGTTGTGAGTTTAAACTTTGTGTTGTCTTCAAGTATGTTTGCAAATATTTATTGTTTCATTCTGAGTAATCTAGGTTATTCCTTTTGAATATGGGTTGCAAGGCAATTTTTAGTAAAAATGTTTGTTAGCTTTTCTCTTCGGGAGGGGAATTAAATACGCAGGAATCATTTTTTACTAGTAAATTCTTTGTGGGATACTTTGAATTTTGATGAACATAGTTTAGTCTGGTATGAATAAATTCTTATGTGTGTTAGGCATATATAGGGATCTGCAGAAGCCAAACTAATGGAATATGTAGAGATGTTTGATTGTGGAAGTATTGTTTGAACTTAGATAACTCTGTGACCTTGGATAAGGCACTGATATCTATTAAGGTTATTTTCTATATATCTTGTAGATCAATACTGAACATGAGTATAAGTTTCATTCCTTTGTTTCAGTTAGTTTTAAGGTGATAAGATCCATTGGTTTTGAGACTGGTTTGCTATGGATTTACCTTTTAAAAGTGTGAATTCAGTTCACAAAGGTATACCCGCTTGAACTTTGGATAAGTTTGAAGTGTAGAAGGTTAATAAAACCTTGTCATATGTTGTCCTGAAAGTTTCCTTCTCTTTAATCTCTCTTCTGCATACAGAGTTATCATATCACTATAAGGATTTTAAAGTGAATTAGATTTTGAGAACAACAGAGACAAGTCAAAAATCAAGACACACATCAGCACATGTGTTAAGTGACACAATAAAATACATTACAAAATTACACATGGAATTTGTCTCTTGTTGGATTTACACAAATTAATAAATTTAATTTAACACATATGCAACATTTACTTTCACAAATAAAATACGATACATACGGGGTGTTGTCTCTCCAAATAGACAACCCCTGGTTTTACAAATGTACATAGGTCTAGGTTTGGTTCTCCATAGTATTTCTATGGTCACATGGATAATTTTCCTGCGCAACTCAATTACACATTAGTAATTCCAAATAACCTCATAAAATATTAAACACATGAATAAGAATACACATCAAGCACTCTGCATACAATTGACATTAAACAAATCAACCTATCTTATATCTAAATAAATCCACATTAGTAATTATCATAATCCTCATAATTTTGATCCATACATAAGACATACATCCTATTTCTATCATCATAGTAAAGTCCTACAAATCCAATAATGACATACATCATCACAAAGTTATCCTATTCTAGAATCATATAGAGTTCTATATCTATAATGCATAGAAATGAAGCATCAATATACATCAATTTTATCCAAATCATGGAATCATATAAGTTCTAAATCCATAATGCATAAAATAAAGCATCCATAATAGTCTCAACATGAAAATCACTAAAATGCTAGGATGAGTCGGGGTAGGGCCTCACAGATAATATAAAGGATTTTTTAAGTCAGTTAGACACATTGTCTAAATTCATTGCTGGAAATATAATAACAGTTGATCAAATAAATGAGGAAACATTCAAAGAGAAGATAGAAAAATAAAAAGAAAAATTCTTTGAGGAAACAATAAAGAAATGCATGGAACACATTAACACACTTTTACCGACACTGAATACAACAATTTTGAAGTATAAGGAACTGTATAGAGAAACATGCAAGCCACATATGTTGACCCAAGACATTGAAAAAGAAATAAGCAGAGTACAAAAGGAAATTGATGACATAGCTGATAACATCATTGGTTCATCTGAACCTATATCAGTTATTGAGTAAGAAATAGCAGGATTTGAGGAAAAGTTGGAGAAATTGGAGAAAGAAAAAGCAAGGATCAAGGAAAATGCCAGAGAGCTGAAGTATAAACTTAGTCCCAAACTAGATAACCTTATCTCTCTGAGAAATGAGATATCTAAGGCATTAATTCAAGGGGAAAGATCACCAAAGGAAAATATGCATCATCTAACTGACACGATCCAATGAACTGAGGCAACCATGAATGATAGAAATAGATTCATGCAGAGTTTAAACTTGGTTTTGGCTGATATATTTCAGATTGTAACCAACCGGTTACAAACCTTAAGGTGAAATTTTACACTCGTTTGAAAATTTTTGACAACCTTTGTCATTGATGTCAAAGGGGGAGTAGTGGACAGAGAAAAAAGGCTAATCAGAGGAGATCATCTACTTAGGGGGAGCACACATTTTTGGTAATTTTTTTACTTCACTTTTTGGAACAGTTTTTTATTTTTCTCATGAGTGTTGCCATCAATGCCAAAGGGGGAGATTGTTGGCATTATACACTCTAATGAGAATTGAAGGTGTTATCATTGATGGCAACCTTCAGGAAACCTTGTGGCATTCATCTAGTAAACCACTGACAGGCATCGACAGTGGTAGACACTTCACCGACAACGACAATGATGCATACCGGTACTCCAACTGACAGGAATAAACTTTTGTTTATTATATTTAATTGTAAATATCATTTTGTAAAGCCAACATGGCATATTATAATAGACTCATATATGTATAAGATTTTGTAAATCATTTTGATGTAGAGAAGAGAAGGAATAGGAGATGAGATAGGAATGAGCGAATAATAAGGACAAATTTTGTATAAGGTTTATGGTTATAGTATGAACTTAAACGGGTACTGAACCTGGCATAGTTGATGCTGATTTGAAGCAGTACATTGTATTGGATTTTCATAATCCATTTTGTAAGTCAGTGAGACTTCTATTTTGTAGATTAAGTAGTGAGCTCTAAGCAAATGGCCTTCCTGCATGTGCAGGCCCCTCAATGTAAGTAATATTTATTCATTGGCCAGTGAGTGAATATTGTGGGTCACAAATCCCACTGAGGTTTTTCCGACACTGGGTTTCCTCGTTAAACATCTTGTGTTATGGTGTGTTTTCTATGTTGTCTTTATTGTTCCTGTTTACTGCATTAATTCTTATTTACCGGTACACTATTTTGGAATGCAAAATACTTAATAAGGTTAAATATTTTGTAAACCGGTTAGATACTGATTCACCCCCCCTCTCAATATCTTTGGGACTGTCACTAATCCTAACATGAGGAAAGTAACATATATCTAAAGACTGATGGAGACAAAGTATTGTAGCTGAAGTATTTGTGGATGCCACTATCTTTGGTGGTAATGATGACTTGTGCATGGATTTTGTCGAGGATATGAAAAAGTAGTTTGAGATGTCTCTTATTGGAGAGATTAAGTTTTTTATTGGATTGCAGGCCCAACAATTGGATGGTGGAATTTTTATGTATTCATAGTAAGTATGTCAAAGAGGTGTTGAAAACATTTGGCATGGAGGATTGTAAGCTGGTTGGTACTCTGATGATGATAGGTTGCATGTTGTCTAAGAAAGATAACTCACCATCTGTGGATGAGAAAGAATACAGGTCTATGATTGGTAAATTGCATTATGTCATTCATAGCAAACCGAATATTGCACATGTTATTGGATTGGTTGCTATATTTCAAAAGGATCCCAAGGAGACTCACTTAGTAGTAGTGAAAAGGATATTCCGATACCTGAAAGGCACAATGGATTATGGTTTATGGTATCTTTATAAAGGAATTTTTTCTTTGGATGTGTTTATTGATGCAGATTGGGCAGACAATGTAGATGACCGCAAAAGCACTACCAGTGAAGCTTTTCTTCTTGGAGGTGGATTGGTTGCTTGGACAAGTAAGAAGCAAACTTATGTTTCTTAGTTAACAACAGAGGCAAAGTATGTTGCAGCATGAATGAATTACATGCAGTCAATCTGGATGAGACATGTGCTTGAAGGATTTAGATTTGATATGTCTGAACCGGTAACTATTTACTATGATAATACTAGTGCAATTAATATTTCAAAAAATCTTGTGTTACTTGCAAGAAAAAAGCATATAGAATTGAAATATCATTGTTTAAGGGAAAGAGTACAGGAAAAAAAAGTCTCCATGGAGTATGTGATAGGAAAAGAGTGGCTAGCAGACATTTTCAAAAAAACCATTGCAGAAGAAAACCTTTGAATATCTCAGAGGTAAATGTTAGACACAATGTACCACTAAGAGGGGGGGTGAATCAATGGTTCTCAAAATTTCCATTTAACAACTTAGATGTGAATACCGGTTATGGGATCTAACACAATGGAGACCTACCAGTTAGTGGAGAGATCAACACAAATGAAAACACACATAGAGGGCATCACATAGCACCCGTATGTATGAGGAAAACCCAAGATGGGAAAAACCTCGATGAGCAATGCTGCTAGAGACTATTTCTCCAATCCAACCTCACAAAAAAGCACTCTATTACAATGTTTAGGGCACCAACCCAAGGAGAACCAACCCCTAATTTAGGGCACCAAACCAAGGAGCATCAACCCCTAACTTATTTATGGTCTACAACCCAAGGGAGATACAACTCAATGTTCACAATAAAAAAATCAATTACAAAAGTAGTTGTCTTGCTACAATTGAATCTTGTAACCATTTCATATACCTTACTCCATCGATGAGATACCTTCTCTGCTACACTGAATCAAACTTCTACTACTCTCACCTACTAGTCTACTACCGGAAAAACTACCGGTACACCTCTCCTCTTCTTCTTCTCTACTGGATCTCCTCCTTACTGCTCTGCACTTCACCAGTGCTATACTCTACCGGTCCACTGTCTTCCTTCTCTGCAGCTCTCTTCACTTCTCCTCTGCCAGTATAACTACTACCAGTTCTTCTCTTCACTCTCTCTCTTTTCTCAGATACTTGTTGAGCACTTGGCTGATTTTCTCTCACATGCAAAAGGAACACTCAATCACTTCGTAGTAGCACTATATCCTCTTCTCTTTAGCAGCACCTTAACTATGTCTTTGGTCTGCATATTTATAGACTGGTTTTTATGCCAAAAGCCAATTCAAAATTTAGGAGGTTAGGGTTTCCTCATCACCCTTGAGGAAAACCAAATCCAATCAGATCTTCCCTGATCTGATCTCCCAGATAGCCAACAGTACAAATCCGTCAATAATGCCCTTTCTAATACACATTTTCCAAATATAGAAAACATGGTCATGTATCTTGACCTGCCTCTATCAAAATGCCATTAATGTTTCTATTATTTCCTCCTTGAGGTCTTCTCATAGTCTAATCTTCTTGCTTCAATCTAGGTGCCAACAACTCCCTGATTCTTCTCTGTCGTTCATTCTTCCTCAAGCCACACTTCTCTGATCTGATCCACAAATCATGGGGTCCATATTCAATGCACACTTATAGAAATACCAATCTCTATATGACACTTCACCAATCTCTACAAGCTTGCCACCTTGACTCCAAGGGGCATCCATGTCAAGTAACTTCCAACAAGGCTCTTCATGTTGGTCTAGATAGGATCACTAACCAAACACTCTATCGATTCCTCTTTCCTTCTAATTTTCTAACCCTACT
This sequence comes from Cryptomeria japonica, assembly GCF_030272615.1. NCBI lineage: Eukaryota > Viridiplantae > Streptophyta > Pinopsida > Cupressales > Cupressaceae > Cryptomeria > Cryptomeria japonica. The sequence goes on along the minus strand of NC_081413.1, from coordinate 437,815,892 downwards.
GATAAATCACATTCTACTAGTTAACTCCTCATATCTACACTTGTTGAACTACTGGTGGAATATCAAAACTGGTCTCTAGACATGTCTGTCCAAAGCATGCTCATTCGCACAAGGTGAGAAGACATCTGCATCTTCACCTTGTCCATATTGCTAGTGGACTTACATACTGACAAGCACTCTTCATCTGTACTGGCATCTCAAAATGCCTTCTCAGTCGGTTCAACGCATATCCCTGATTTCATGCAATTAATGCACACCTCTTCTTCCTTATTGCACAAAACTATAATGCACACCATGCATGATAGGAGATAATTTCCACTTACCGGTGGAGTGGCACCTTGTCTTGTGCATCTTGCAGTGTAATGTGACTTCCTTGTTTGTGCAACATATGTTCAAATAGGCACATGTGATCCAGTGTGGGCACATTCACTATTGGTCATTTCTTCTCATGATGACTGCATCTTCATCAGGTGGGAGTCTTGTCGTTCTACAACCTGACAACATACCTTTGATCTATTCATTCTTCTCCTCCACTCTTGATGTGATTTAGGTAACATTGTGATATTTTTCCAGGATCAAGTGGCAATGGAAAGCACAAATAAGAGAGACAAAATGTATGATAGGAATAAACTGTATTCTATCCAGATGCAAAATATGATCAACTGGATCATTACAAGATATTGATTGATTTCCCGTACAAACAAAGTAGATAAGCCTTCTTATATAGGCAAGGCTAGGGATACGTGGGCACACAAACATGACGTGGCTTAATAAGAAACAAGGGTAGGTAAGAAATAGATGTGGTAGGTATGAGAAACAATAATATATTCCACATGAGGTGGTATGTAACAACAAGATAAGATCAATACCATAAAAGGTCGAAATTCTCCTATACACTATCCCAATGTGGCACAAACACCCAAGTGTCTCATACCCAAACTACTATTAAATGTATGTACCTAAGTAAACTTAAGTATAGTGTGATAATATCCATGATGAATAATTATTTACACCAACATCCCCCCTTAAGTGCAACTTAGGGGAATGCACTAAAGTCTACAATGCAACTAAGCAATGCAAGATGGGTCTCGACTACTAGGCCATGTTAGGTACCCATGAACAAATGAAAATAAAATCTCACATAAATTGAGAAAGAGAGAAAAACCTAATGAGAAAAAACCCTCCCCCAAAAGAGAGATGATGAAAGCACACAATGATCTCAATGATGAATGAGAAGAACAAAATATGTCCCCCCATAAGAGAGAAGAAGAGACCATGAAGCCCCCCCTCAATGTAGAATCTCTTGAAAGGATGGTCCAATGATGTTGACCAAAATACCTCCCCAGAAGGAAAAAAGAGATCCAATGCTGCACAATAATGTCAAAGTGTGACAAAACCAGGTACCAAGTCAATGATGATGAATCACTTGGTACAACAAAAAGAAGATCAAGCATGGAGACAACCTACTTTGAGCATCATCTGGATACTCATAAATGGCAGAAATACTGGTACAATCCAAGTCTCACGGGAGCCATGCACAAATGTGTACCATCTAAGTAAACTTAAGTAAAGTGTAATAATATCCAAGATGAATAATTATTTTTACCAACACCCGTCTGTCTGTAAGTAAACGGGATCATTACAAGATGTTCAATGAATGCCCATCTATCTATAGATGAGCCTACTTATATAGGCAAGGCTAATGGATATGTAAGCACACAAACATGACATGTGGCTCAATAAGAAACAAGGGTAGGTAGGAAATAGGTGTGGGTAGGTAGGAGAAACAATATAATATTCCATATGAGGTGGAATGTAACAACAAAATAAGATCAACACCATAAAAGGTGGAAATTCTCCTACACACACTATCCGAATGTGGCACAAACACCCAAGTGTCTCATATCCAAACTACTATGAAATGCATGTACCTAAGTAAACTTAAGTAAAGTGTAGTAATATCCAAGATGAATAATTATTTACACCAACACCCCCCCTTAAGTACAACGTAGGGGAATGCACTCAAGTCTACAATGCAACTAAGCAATGCAAGATGGGTCCCAGCTACAAGGCCATGTTACGTACCCATGTACAAATGAAAATGCAATCTCCCATAAATGGAGAAAGAGAGATAAACCCACAGGAAAAAAACCCTCCCCCAAAAGAGAGATGATGAAAGCACACAATGCTCTCAATGATGAATGAGAAGAACAAAAAATATGTCCCCCCCATAAGAGAGAAGAGGAGACCATGAATCCCCCCCTCAATGTCAAATATCTTGCAAGGATGGTCAAATGATGATGACCAAAATACCTCCCCAAAAGGAAGAAAGAGAGCCAATGCTGCACCAATAATGTCAAAGTGTGACAAAACTAGGTACCAAGTCAATGACGATGAATCACTCGCTCCAACAAAATGAAGATCAAACATAGAGACAACTTGCCTTGAGCATCATCTGGATACTTGTAAATGGCAAAAATACTGGTATAATCTAAGTCTCATGGGAGCCATGCACAAATTTGTACAATCTAATTCTCAACTGGAGCCATGTACCAAGTCTCACAAGATATTTCTAATCTAGGTGTACAAGAGGATTACATCAAATAGTCAACAATGACAAGGTACAAAGAGGTGTGACACTTTATGATAGTGTGAGTACAACATTGCTCAAGAAAGAGCATACATCATGATAAAATATTCAAATGTTGGAACATGAAAATGATGCCACCAACAAAGAAGCCCTGTAGAATACTGTAGATGAAGATGCCTACAAATGGAATTTCACCAAGAGATATAATGAACAACTGACCCCGCATACAAAGATCATGTTGGCACTTGAAAATAATGGTAAAGTGGACTTCTAATTTAAATGATTACAACTTCTCAAAATGAGATATAAGAGACTTCAACAAATACTACTAGTGATCTAAACTAAGATCCAAGCAAAATACAAGTACCAAATAGGCCAAAAAATGACCAAATATTGAAAGTGCAATTTTTACTCAAAATCACTGCAAATAATGGCAGATTATGAAAGTAGACAAACAATTATGCACTCTCAAAAAAAAAGACACCTAAAAAGGAGTCCATATGAGCCCACATGAAGCCTCCAAAGTTGTAAAAATCAGGAATTCACGATTTCAGAAAAACCTATATCCGAAAATCAGAAAACTCTTGCACCACTATATAGATCACAAAATTCTACCACTAAACAAAAAAAATTCTTGAAAAAAGGAGTTCGGATGAGTGAGATATCAATATTTGAAAATTGCCAACAAAATTTTAATTTCTCGAAAATTTCCACCGTAGCTTCAAACTTCAAATGCCTCTAGATTCGGCCTATGAAGTCCGATTTGGATGAAACAAAAGGCAAAAATAACTTTCTTGGACCTCCTCAATCCAATGGTGACCTCAGATTTGATCCATAAATATTCAAAAATAACCTTGTTAACCCTACTTTTTGTGGAGTGAAAATTGTTGGAATTCTTGTGTTAAACAATTTGAGTCGATAACGATATTCAACGAAAAATGAATATATGCAAAGCATGAATATGTGTGATTTCTTTTCATTTGACGAAGACAAGAGGTCTAACCGATCAATTTCTTTAAAAACAAAAAAAATTATTATTTAAAGCCATGTTCATGTCATTCAAGAAATTTAGAAACCTCTTGACGAAACAACCTACTATCAACAATGTCTTGTAAATGTACCAATGACACAAGAAGTGAATTTGCCTATGATAGGGATGGTCTTCCTATTCCGTGGTTAACTATTAATTTTTGGCTTTAAAAGAGAGTAAAATGACTCAGGCGGACTTCATTGCCAGATACACCCTTATCCGTCCTTGCGATATGTAATGTGATAATTGTATTATACAATCAAGTTTGAAATATAGATTGTGGGTTTTCACGGCATGGAGGTAAGACACTTCAAAGAATGGTTTTGAGATTCTTACATTAGAAGTGACTCACTTGGGAAATGTACACCATCGGCGGTTTAAGACAGCAGTTAACCAAGTGTTAGTGGCAGGTTGGTAGAACAATCAAAGTGCCTATATCAACCAAGTTCAGAAAGTGAGTTGATTGTTATCGCCAAGTTGGTAAATAACATAAGTAACCGATATGTTTTCATGCAAAGTTTTGACAACTTCTTCATCGGTAAGTTGGTGGAGTCCATATATATATAAAAAAAAGAAGAAAGAGAAGAAGAACAAACTAATTCACTTTATTTCAATATCCCACGACAACTGGTGGATGGAGATTAAACCACCGATAGATAAAGACCCAATTATCATTAATGAAGTGTTGGTGGCCAGATTATCGCTAAGTTGAAAGCATCAAATTACCAATATGTTTCTTCGCATAACGTGGGAAAATTTAAAGTTGTATTGACCTCTCATGATAAATGTAAATAACTTAGCAATCACCTCCATGCACTGGCAAGTTAACAAGATACCAATACATGCTAAGTTGTTGTTCTTATCGGCAATGCAAGGAGTTAGCTTAGAATAAGTGCAGAGTTGCATTTTGTATAGTCTTCATTTTTGTTGTGTTACTCGCATCATGTTTTTGTCTTTCTTTGTAAATAACTCTCATGATCGAGTTTCCTTTCTCTCATCTCTATTTTTGTATTGTAATAAAGGATAATCTTGGCTCTTTTCATATGAGGTAGTTATCCTAAGTTCTCATTTTGGGTAGTTATTCTAAGCAGTTATTTCTCCCAAAGTTGAGGAAGTTATTTCAAGTAGTTGAGGAAGTTATAAAGGTGGTTAGGGTAGTTACCTCACGTGGTTACCACTTCACCTATATATACCTCATTATTATTCAATGTGAGGGGATTCCACTTTTTCACAAGCTTTGTATAAGAGACTTGGATAGTGTTATTCAAGCAATTAAGCAATAGAGATCAATTTGGATGTGTGTTCAACTTATTCTCATGGGTTATTATCAATGTTCTTATGTTTAATTGATGATTACCTAATGCTTTCCCCTTAACATTGAATGTGAAGAAGTTTATTTTAAGTTGTGGTATCTCAAACTTGATTATATGGAATTTATTTTAATCTAGATTCATACCTTATATGGCGTTCAATATTTCTTTATTGTTCGTTCTTTAAATTTTTGAAAAATCCAAATACCCCCATTATACGAGGGAGTTGTCCCTCTCAAACGCAGAGAAGAATTACCATTTTTTTGTGATTCTTCAACTGTTGTGAACGTTTTGTTGCTAATTACAGGGCGAAACAGAGTTTTTCAAGAAAGTTTCTTAAAGCAACAAATCCATTTACCAACAGATTTTGGGCGACTCTGTTGGGGATACAAAATCGAAACAAGAAGATAGTCGCTTTGATATTGTTTTTACTTGCCTGTCATGAAACAAGATGGTTCTTCCGCATGAGAACCTCTTCCCTATGCTACAACCGAATCTTGATTGGATTCATGCAGAGCAAGAAGATACACTTTCGCAATTGGATACTTTAGCTTGGAGGAATAGAAGAAGTAGGGCTGAATATCAAAGAGTAAGTGATATATTGGCAGAAGAAGAAAGACAAGCTCAGAATCCAGTGGTGGTCCATGAAAGAATAGTGGAAAGATTTCCTCGTGTGTTATTGATTCCATTAAATCAGCAACCAAATCAAAGACAACCTAGAATATGACAAGTTGATCTAGAATACTAACAAGTGCATCAAGTGTTGGTGGAAGAAGTTGAATTATTACTTTCTTAGGAGAGTACATCCTAGACAAGAACTTATTGTCATTAAGAGAATTTTTGTGCTTCCTAGGTGTAAAAGAAAAAATATTTGGCGTATGCAAGACCAGTACAAGCAAGGTGATTAGCAAGCACACTAGCAAGCAAAAGGTATACTAGAGGTGATAGAAGCAAGGGTATCATTGACCCTGATTTTGCTGAACTATACAAAGTTGATTTTTCCACACCTTCTACCACTTATAAAAAGAAAGTTAAGTCTACCAATAGACCTTCTTCGCCAAAGAAAGCAAGTGCTCATTCCTCATTTGTCCAATCCTTAACTTTACTTCCTCCTCTTGTTATTAACTTTACACAACCAATCATGGCTCATCCACAACCAGTTCCATGGGGTGCTGCCATAGGCCCTCTAGCTTTAGGAAATCAATTGCATGATTTGCCAATAGGTTCAAGGAAGCATCTTCCAAAGTTCTCAGGAGATGGAAAAGTCACTGCAGAAGATCATATTAGTGCTTTCTTTATTGCATGCGCAATCCTCAAAGTTCAGTATGAGGATGTTTCTATACGACTTTTTGTTGAAACTCTAATTGATGCCGTAGCTGAATGGTTTAATCAGTTACCATCTGGTTCCATTACTAATTGGGCGACTTTGTTACAAAAATTTGAAGAAAGATTTAAAACTATAGATGATGGTCATTTACTTCTTGCTCAATTAACCCAAATGAAGAAAGAAGTGCATGAACCTATGAGAGAATTTGTGGCTCGTTTCAACAAAATAGTCAATAAATTAGCAGCTGATAAGAGGCCTACGGAGGAAAATAAAAAATGTTTCTTCATTAATGCACAACCTCCTGACATTAGTTTCCAAATAAGAAGAGGACGAGTAGCTGATCTCGCTGCAGCACAAAGGTTAGCAATTGAAGTTGAAGATGACCTACTGAGTGCTAGAAAGTGGAATAAAGAATTACAGAAAGGAAAAATTCAACAAGCCAATCCTGCAACTACCGATCCAATGATTCAAAAGCTAGCTAATGATTTACTTCAGTTGAAGAAGCAATTACCACAGAATCCACCACCTATGTATCAAGATATTCCTCGAAGGAATTATATTCCATATCAACAAAACCGGCAACCAAAGCTACCAACTCCAACACCAAGGTTGGCGATTTAGCATCCATCTACAAGTAATCGTCAAACTGCTGCAATGTGTGATTTTCATCTCACAACAGACCATGATGGAGCTTCATGTCCCGAGATGACTAGGTTTATGCAGATGAACCAGACCAGTGAAAAGATTGAAGAATATGTTGAGGATGAAACTAATCAATAGTTTGGTCCACCTACAATCAACTTTTTAGAATATGAGTCTGGCGAGGAAAATGAGAAAGATAGTGACATAAATAATCATTCATGTAATGTGTTTACAAAGAATTGGCGCCAGAAGCTCGGGGATAAAGCTAAGTTAGCTACAAAAGATAAAGAGGTGGATGAGGTTCCTAAGCAAATTCTTTCCAGGAAACAAAGTAAAGAAGAACTAGGATCATCTAGGAAAGTTGAAAAAGAAGTTGAACATGGTGGTTCCTCTTTTGAAGATTCTTTTGATTTCATTGAATATTGTAAAAAGACCAAGGTGCAAATTTCTCAATTTGAGTATCTTAAGAAGAATCCACAACAATTGGATAAATTGGTGCATTGTATCAAAAAGGATTACAAGAAACCTCACTCAGACGTACATCAAGAATCAAGTGAGAGTTTTGATGATGATGAGCAAGATGAGTCTATTACAAGAGAATCATCTCTTGTTGCCACTTCCTTTTCTAATAAGCCAGATCCTTTCTATATTTCCTTATACATTGCATGTTGTAAGTTGAGTAACTGTATTATAGATTCTGGTGCTTCTGATAATGTAATGCCTTCCAAAGTTGCTCATGCACTAGGCCTATCTTTAAATAAACCTACTGGTAAAGTGTTCTCAATGGAATCAAAGCATGTACCTTTGGTCAAACAAATTAAGGATTCTCAAGTTGTTTTAGCTGCTCATCCTCAAAAGAAGATGAAACTTAACATCTTGGTTGCCGATATTCCAGCCAGCTATGGTATGCTCTTAAGCCGTAGTTTCTGTAAAGATTTGGGTGGAGAGATTCAATTAGATTGGTCACATGCCTTGATACCTCTTGGCAACAAGAAAGTCATATTAGACCCAGAACCCAAAGCCAGATACACAGTTCTCAAATTTGATGATCCAAGAGTTGAAATATTATACGTTGAGACTGGCCCAGGTACTTATATGATCTCATCAAAGAAGGAGAATGTTCCTGAAATTTTGGCTCTTGACATTTCCGCAGAACTTTGGGTAATGCAATTTGATGGAAGTTCTTCATCTTCCGGTTTAGGTGCTGGTGTGGTGTTGATATCTCCTCAAGGGGAAAAGTTTCCTAAAGCCTACAAGCTCGCATTTGATACTACCAATAACACGGCAGAGTATGAAGCTCTTCTTCTAGGTTTGGAATTTGCCAAAGAAAAAGGAATCAAGAAGTTACAAGTTCTGGGAGATGCTGAACTAGTTGTCAACCAGGTAAGGAGTCAATATCAAACCAAAAATAAAAGGCTCAAGTCTTATCGAAACAAAGTATGGGATGAGATCGAAAGTTTTGATGCTTTTTCCATACAAGCCTTCCTAAGAGAACAAAATACAAAGGCAGATTCTCTTGCCGTTTCAGCCTCTTTATTACTGCCCCATCCTGAGTTTGAAAAAGATGTGTATATAGTGGAAATGATCTACCGACCTAGTGTGCCAGATAATAATCAAAATTGGCAAGTATTTTATGATGATAAGCATATCATCTCATTTTTGGAGGGCACCGGAACTTTTTCCAATTTGTCCTTTGACGGTAATCATTCTTTGACAAGCCAACAAAATGTCAAAGAAGAAGATAAAGAATCAGAGATTTTGCAACTAAAGGGAAATACTATTCCTAAGGGATTAGTCACTCTTGAGAGTCTCTTTGATAAGAATGATCAGTTTGTAAAGAATGATGAAAAGAAGCCCTCAAGTTCTCCAGATACAAAAAAAGTAAATATTGGTTTTGAAAATGATCCCAAGATTGTTTTAATTGGAAAATGCTTGTCCTACAAGGAAAGAAAAGTCATCATTGAATTGTTGAATAGCTATATTGATGTATTCGCATGGTGCTATGATGATCTCAAAGTGTTTATGAATGGAAAATTTAAGCATCATATTCCTCTTAAGCCTGATTCACCCCCATTCAGGCAAAAACAAAGGCAATTCAATCCAAAGATAGCAGATGCAATCTTTGCGGAAGTAGATAAAATGTTAAAGGCTAAAATCATTTACCCAATTTATCATTCCACATGGGTTGCAAACATAGTGCATGTTAGAAAGAAGAATGGCGAGATAAGAATTTGTGTTGATTTTCGCAATCTCAATCAAGCATCTCTTAAAGACAACTATCCCTTACCAGTAATGGACCATCTCCTTCAAACTATCTCTGGTTCTGAGATGATGTCGATGCTTGATGGTTTTTCTAGATATAATCAAATCAGTGTAGAACAAGATGATCAACATAAGACAGCTTTCACTACTCCATGGGGAACCTTTGCCTATAATCATATGCCTTTCAGTTTGATTAATGCTGGTGCCACCTTTCAACGTGCAATGGATCTTTCTTTTGGTGACTAAAGAAATAAAATTATTGTTGTATATCTAGATGATTTAACCGTCTTTTCCAAGAAGCGAGAAGAACATGCTTATCATTTGGAGTGTGTGCTACAATGTTGCAAGCAACAAGGTATTTCATTGAATCCAAAGAAATCCATTTTTGGAGTGACAGAAGGGATATTATTAGGTCACATTGTTTCGAAAGAAGGTATTCATATTGATCCAGAGCGAGTCAAAGCCATTCAGTAGTTACCGTTACCTTCCAGTAAGCCTGGTGTTCGCTCCTTCTTTGGCCAGATTAATTTTATAAGAAAGTTCATTCCTGATTTCTCAGAAATTACAAAGTCCATTGTTGAGATGATGAAAGATAATGTCACATTCAAATGGTCAGAGGAAGGAAAAAGGGCTTTCAATCAGATCAAGTTAGCCATTGTAGATGCACCTACATTGGTTTATCCAGATTTCTCCAAAGATTTCAATGTATATTGTTATGCTTCTGACACTACATTATCCACAATATTGACCCAACATCATAATGAAAACATTGAAGCAATGATTTCTTTTATGAGTATTCCACTGAAAAAGAATGAATTGAAGTATTCTCCAGTTGAAAAGCAAGCTTATGCAGTGGTCAAGGCTATGAAGCAATTTCGCTCTTATGTTCTAAATTCTCATTCTATCGTGCATGTTCTAGATACTGTAGTCAAGACCGTACTCACGCAACAAGAAATTGGTATGAGTAAGCAAGCTTCTTGGATTGCAAAGGTTCAAGAGTATGATATCGATATCAAACCAACAAAGCTTGTTCGCGGGCATGGGTTGTGTAAGCTAATAGCTGAGAATAATTCTAATGGGAATATTGCTCAAGAGTCTGAACTACCTTTGGTTTTATTTGTTAGCATCACAGATGAGTGGTTTTCCAACATAGCACATTTTCTCACATACGGAGAATGTCCTGCTCATCTAACCCCTAGGGAGAAACGAACTATCAAGTTGAAGGTTGCTAAATATATTATTTGGGGTGATGTTCTTTATAAAAAAGGAATAGATGGCACATTTCTTAGGTGTGTAGACAAAGAACAAAGAAAGAAGCTCCTTCAGTTCTTTCATAATGAAGCCTGTGGAGGGCATTTTTCTTCCTCAGTAACGACTTTCAAAATATTGAGAAATTGCTATTATTGGCCTGGAATGTTCAAAGATGCGGATGTGTGGGTAAAGAGATGCGATGCATGTCAACAATTCAAGGGAAGAGTACAACTTGCTTCCCTACCTTTGAAACCTGTGATTATTGAAGAACCATTTCAGCAGTGGGGACTAGATTTTATCGGTCCAATCTATCCTCATTCCAGTGCAGGTCATACTCACATCTTGGTAGCCACTGAATATTTCACCAAGTGGGTTGAAGCAGCTCCAGTTAGACAAACAACATCAGAAGTAATTTGTGACTTCATCAAACAAAACATTCTTGTAAGATATGGAGTTCCGCAGAAAATCGTCACCGATAATGCTACCAATTTCTCCTCTTATGAAATATCGGCTTTCTGTTACAAGTATGGAGTTATACTTTCACATGCATCTGACTATTATCCTCAAGGAAATGGTCAAGCTGAAGCGAGCAATAAGAATATCATCACTATTCTCTGCAAGTTAGTCGATAAAAATCAGAGAACGTGGCATAAGTATCTATATGAAGCACTGTGGGCTGATCGTACTACGAAGAAGCGGGCTATCAAGATGTCTCCATTCGAATTAGTTTTTTGTGTGGAAGCTAGATTACCTATTCCATTGGAGTTAGATTCTCTTAAGTTGCAAGAGGTAGTCGAAAATCATGAATTTAAAAATGCATTGGAAAAACGGATATTGTACTTAACTAAGATGGAAGAACAGAGAGAAACAGTAGTGGATAGAATCAGAGAACATCAAATGCGAGTGAAAGAACTGTTTGACCAGGAAGCAAGGGAAAGATCTTTTCAAGTTGGCGATCTGGTCCTATTATGGGATAAACGAAGAGAACCAAAGGGATTACATGGTAAATTTGATTCACTTTGGAGAGGACCTTTTCAAATCAGGCAAGTCTGTGGTACAAATTCATTCTATCTGGCATACTTAGATGGCACACATATTCCCCTTCCTTATAATGGGCAACACTTAAAATTATATAATCCATAAGCTCATTTGCCTTTCGTCTTGTATATAGCTTAGCTAGGAGTTTTGGCTTTGTTCCCTTTTGTTTATGTGTGTGTGTTGTTCTTTCTCCTTTTTGGCTTGGTTCTCCCTCCTTGTTCCATGTAAAGTAGTGCACCAATCCTTTTGACTCTGTTGCCCAATGAATACACTAACTATTGTTAACCAAAGATTATGGGTTCCTTCATCGTCCCTTACGATCCTTGTCCCCAGTCAGAGCCAGTTGTTAACCTTACTTTTTGTGGAGTGAAAATTGTTGGAATTCTTGTGTTAAACAATTTGAGTCCATAACGATATTCAATGAAAAATGAATATATGGAAAGCATGAATATGTGTGATTTCTTTTCATTTGACGAAGTCAAGAGGTCTAACCGATCAATTTCTTTAAAAACAAAAAAAATTATTATTTAAAGCCATGTTCATGTCATTCAAGAAATTTAGAAACCTCTTGACGAAACAACCTACTATCAACAATGTCTTGTAAATGTACCAATGACACAAGAAGTGAATTTTCCTATGATAGGGATGGTCTTCCTATTCCGTGGTTAACTATTAATTTTTGGCTTTGAAAGAGAGTAAAATGACTCGGGCGGACTTCATTGCCGAATGCACCCTTATCCGTCCTTGCGATATGTAATGTGATAACCGTATTATACAATCGAGTTTGAAATATAGATTGCAGGTTTTCACGGCATGGAGGTAAGACACTTCAAAGAATGGTTTTGAGATTCTTACATTAGAAGCGACTCACTTGGGAAATGTACACCATCGGCAGTTTAAGACGGCAGTTAACCAAGTGTTAGCGGTAGGTTGGTAGAACAATCAAAGTGCCTATATCAACCAAGTTCAGAAAGTGAGTTGATTGTTATCGCCAAGTTGGTAAATAACATAAGTAACCGATATGTTTTCACGCAAAGTTTTGACAACTTCTTCATCGGTAAGTTGGTGGAGTCCATATATATATAAAAAAAAGAAGAAAGAGAAGAAGAACAAACTAATTCACTTTATTTCAATATCCCACGGCAACTGGTGGATGGAGATTAAACCACCGATAGATAAAGACCCAATTATCATTAATGAAGTGTTGATGGCCAGATTATTGCTAAGTTGAAAGCATCAAATTACCAATATGTTTCTTCGCATAACGTGGGAAAATTTAAAGTTGTATTGACCTCTCATGATAAATGTAAATAACTTAGCAATCACCTCCATGCACCGGCAAGTTAACAAGATACCAATACATGCTAAGTTGTTGTTCTTATTGACAATGCAAGGAGTTAGCTTAGAATAAGTGCAGAGTTGCATTTTGTATAGTCTTCATTTTTGTTGTGTTACTCGCATCATGTTTTTGTCTTTCTTTGTAAATAACTCTCATGATCGAGTTTCCTTTCTCTCATCTCTATTTCTGTATTGTAATAAAGGATACTCTTGTCTCTTTTCATATGAGGTAGTTATCCTAAGTTCTCATTTTGGGTAGTTATTCAAAGCAATTATTTCTCCCAAAGTTGAGGAAGTTATTTCAAGTAGTTGAGGAAGTTATAAAGTAGTTATAAAGGTGGTTAGGGTAGTTACCTCAGGTGGTTACCACTTCACCTATATATACCTCATTATTATTCAATGTGAGGGGATTCCACTTTTTCACAAGCTTTGTATAAGAGACTTGGATAGTGTTATTCAAGTAATTAAGCAATAGAGATCAATTTGGATGTGTGTTCAACTTATTCTCATGGGTTATTATCAATGTTCTTATGTTTAATTGATGATTACCTAATGCTTTCCCCTTAACATTGAATGTGAAGAAGTTTATTTTAAGTTGTGGTATCTCAAACTTGATTATATGGAATTTATTTTAATCTAGATTCATACCTTATATGGCGTTCAATCTTTCTTTATTGTTCGTTCTTTAAATTTTTTAAAAATCCAAATACCCCCATTATACGAGGGAGCTGCCCCTCTCAAACGCAAAGAAGAATTACCATTTCTTTGTGATTCTTCAACTGCTATGAATGTTTTGTTGCTAATTACAGTGCAAAACAGAGTTTTTCAAGAAAGTTTCTTAAAGCAACAAATCCGTTTACCAACAAACCTACATTAGAAAGCTCCAAAATACATAACCCCAAATAGCATTCAATTTCTCTCAATTGACAAGCCATTGACACTCTAATGGCTCTGATACCATGTGAGATTTTGCCAAGATCAAGAGGCAATGGAAAGCATAAATAAGAGAGAAAAAATGTATGATAGGAATAAATTGTATTCTATCAAGATGCAAAATATGATTAACTGGATCATTACAAGATGTTGATTGATTTCCCATACAAACAAAGTAGATGAGTCTGCTTATATAGGCAAGGCTAGGGATATGTGAGCACACAAACATTACATGTGGCTCAATAAGAAACAAGGGTAGGTAGGAAATAGGTGTGGTAGGTAGGAGAAACAATAAATTATTCCACATGAGGTGGAATGTAACAACAAGATAAGATCAACACCGTAAAAAGGTGGAAATTCTCCTATACACACTATCCCAATGTGGCACAAACACCCAAGTGTCTCATACCTAAACTACTATTAAATGCATGTACCTAAGTAAACTTAAGTATAGTGTAATAATATCCTTGATGAATAATTATTTACACCAATAAACACTCTGCCCCTTCATCAAAAAAAACATCTAAGCACCTTGCTCATCCTGCTTGTACATTGCTCATGACCTTTGCAGGCTGACAACCACTCGCTTGGTTGATCTGACTTCCCCATGTCAACACATTACTTACCAATTGACATCATTTACTTACCAGTGATGCATTATACTAGTATCGATCACCTTACTATTCCATCCACACAAGTCAGGCACCAACTTGTGTACCGGCAACTCCCTGGGGTCATATTCCTTACCTTAGCGGTGTTGTGCAACCTAAGGTGATATCAAAGATATCTCAGCCTATGTTCCTCCTTGAAAGTGTTGCACATACATCTCTCAGTCATCCCATACCAGTTGACATTAATGACAACCTAATGCCAACAATCTCCCCCTTTGGCATTGATGTCAAATCATGTAGTATCTGACATACTACATAATCCTTCTCCCCCTTTCACTGATCTATGGATTCTCAACACATGTAGTATGCAGTATACTAAAAAATATTTCTCCCCCTTTGACAAAAATGAAAAAGGGCACTGTTAGGGTATCATTCCTCCTTGTATTTACTAGGCACTATTAGAATTCTTTCTCCCCCTTTGTCTTTACCGTATGTCTCTCCTTCTTTGATACCAATTGTTACATTTTGTTGGATTTTCTCAAGTCACAACACTTGAGATGGAGGACTCAACTATAAAATGACACCAATTGAGCATGCAAATATTATACCATTTGTTACACTACTTAATTTCTGAGGGATGTGCCAGTAAACACTACTCACCTACCAGTCAACCTGCAACACCTCCTGTTTGATCCCAAAATTCTTTAGGAATCAAATGTGATTGTACTACTAATACAACCAGCCAGCTAACAAGTAGGAATCAAATGTTATTGTACTATGAATACAACCAACCACATGACAAGTAGATACCCCTCCCCTTGCAATGAAATTCTCTTGGGTACTCATACTGTGACTTTTCATCATCTACAGTTTTGGGCGGTCAATGCACTTACTCATCTAAGTTCAAGCATCTCGGCTTTGCCTCATAGCCACTTGAACTCCCCTAAGTCATACATCTTAGGTCCTTATCTCTAATCAGGTCCAGTACCGGGGATTCAATCATTTTCCATGTACTAGTTGAGCTGTGCATATGTGATTATCTGGTGATCTTTTGGCTCCATCATATTCACCATAGCCTATGACATGATCTTACATGATTAACCACAGGGCTAACATATGTCATTAAAGTCTTCATCACCACTACGTGAGACATAAAATTCACATTCCATGCTAGTGGGGCTATTGCAATGATTTCCAACCTCATTATCTTACATAACCTACAAGTGTTTGTTAGCATTCATGCCGATAACATCTTGTATGTATCAATGTTTTGTATTGTTCTACTATCACTATCGAGACACCTTTCTATGAATCCTGACATTTTGTGTCACTCTCCAATTTTTATTTTATCATACATTGATATAGTATTAGTGATTCAGCTCTGATCTGTTGGTGTGTATCCAAGTCAACCTCTACACACACTTATCTTCTCATTTTCTTGCTTCATACCAGCAACAACAAGTTCTCACTTGTTGCTTTCATCACTAAGGGGGTGAATGATAGGTTTGGTGCATTACTCCCCCTAAGATATTGCATCTCCTTTAGGATTTAGGAGATATCAATGGTGCATTGGATGCACAGTGCTAGTCCATGGTCTTCTTCCTCCATACCTACATGATCTCATTCTTGTTCCCCTTTTCAGATTTGGGAGCAGGTCTTTCCTTCTTCTGTTGATGAGTCCTTTCATTTCCTAATTCTCCATCACAACCATAAGTAGTGCTATAGTAGCACACAACATCCATCCCAACTTCATGATTGGGGAATCTCTTGACATACCAGTTTGACCATCTTCTTTGGGTCATGTTGTTGTGACTGGTAACCAAAATTGATTGACCTCTTGCTCTTGTAGGGACATTTCTCCTTTGGTTCCATGTAGGTCTCTAGCTTCCATATTCTTTGTATTCACCTTTCTATAGAGTATATCCGGACACCATGTGACTGCAGGTTCCTCTTCCTGCATTCAAACTCTCTATGCCCAAAACTATTGCAGTTAAGATACACAACATTTGGATAAGTAGGAGAGATGTGCATGTATCTAGTCCTGGATACATTTTTCTCATATGCATGATGTCCATGAGATCCTATATTATTCTTTCTGGATTTCTTTCTACATTCATCTGCCCTATGGCCATAAACATTACATGTAAAACAATAACTAGTAAAGGATGGCATATGACTTACAAATTTATTTTGCCATGCATGAGGAGATCTTATCGATTTGGCCTCTCCATTTCTTCTTCTTTGAGAATAGATCCTTGGTTGTCCATTCTATATAGCTCTTCCATCGAGTCTCTTCTTCTCCCATAGTTGCTTTGCCCTATGCATGGTAGCATTTCTTTGTCCTTTGCTGGTAGGATGTCTTCTTTGCTGACTTCTCATGTTCCTACTTCTGGTGAATCCGTCTTCTCCTGTCTTCCCTTTACCTTTGGGATTGACATTGTTCCTCCTTCATGTAGCACTGGTTGTCATTCTTGTTTGCAAATATTCACCAGTTGTACTTAGATCAACCTTCTTCCGAGGAGAATTTCTGACTGTGAAGGTTTTTCCTTTGTTCTCTCCATTTGAGGAGACAAATTGAATGTCATTGTGGGGGACATTCTTGCTAGTGGAGCATTCACCAGCACCACTTCCTAACCCTTCCATGTCCTTGGCATGCCTTTGCTTTTTCAACATTTTGTCCAAGGCATCACTGCTACCATCAAACCATATTCTTACCTTGAGCTCATCCTGACATTTCTCAAGGTCATTTTGGAGAGTCTCCATTTCTCTAAGTAGATTCTGATATTCTTTATCTTTAATTTCTAGCCTAGATGCTAGATCTTCACACTGTTAGGAACCAGAAGGGAAAATGAGAGGGGGGGTGAATCTGTTGTCAATGAATTTCAACCAATTATTACTTAATCAAACTAGATACTTTATACTGGTAAACCAAACTTATTGTCGGTTAACAGATTAGCAGTTAATATCAATATCAATGAAACTTAATGCATGAAACAGAAAGAGAAACAACATTCACAACACATAACACAGAGATTTTGACATGGAAACCCTATAAGGGGAAAAACCATGATGGGAAACCTTATCCACAATCATATGATACTACTGCAGATAGTATGTGTATACAAATGGGGTCTGCACATGTAGAAAGGCCAACCGCCTAGAGCACACTGCTCAAATGGGAGTTGCAATGACTGTAGTAGGATGGTTAAATCCTAGAATAATGTACTGCTCAAAATAGCATCTCCAATGCTGGATTCAGTACTGGTTAAGCTCTGATAAACACCTTCAAACCTTCCTTGAACCTTCTCTATGGTCTGCTCATATGCTCTTCAATATTCACACATACCATGTTACAATACCATACCATAATCATATCCCATTTCTTCTCACAAATGAGATCTTACATATATACAAAACCTAAGACCAAATATGTAGGTCAGATCACTAAGAATATTACAATTAAAATCAATTACAAATAAGTCTTGATGTGATGCATCATTTTGGCTAAATACATTTACAACAATATCCAATCAATAAAACATCTCCATAACGTGTCGTGCTGATCTGGAATAGACAATGCATACTGGTCCATAACCTAGACCAATTTGCTAGTAACAACAAATATGTCAACCTAATTAGACCAATAACCAAAACACCAAAACCAAGTATCCAAACCATGTCTTCGACATAATCAAGTGATCTCCAGATGATAACAAGTCATCATCAATGTCAGTGAACCATATAACCTATTGGTGAGCATATACCGGTGACTGTGCATAAGTCATTGATCTTGCCAGTGAACACAATGTGCCAGTTCAGTAAACATATATAATCATAAACAAAACTAATGTAACACATCCATAATACCAACACACACTGGCACACCTTGGTGTTCTTTGCCTGAGACTTCATTTCTGAGATGCATTTCTCATATTCCTCAAGGTAATTTGTCAACCGGTTATGTTCTACTATAGAAGCATTCTTTAATAGCTTGTATTCATTTCTCAGATTCTTCCTTTCACTTTCCTTGGAGTCCAAGACTTATTTCAAATCATCAGTCAATCTTTTTGTCTCTTCTAGTTGAGAGGTCAATAAGCGAACCTTTTGGTTTGACACATCAAGGTAGGTTCTCAACTAACTGCAATCCTGATGAACTGATCTTTTGTAGATTTTAAAATTATTTCTAACACTTTGAAGCTCTTTTAGAGAACTTACTAGTTCACACTCAAGATCTACTTTTGCATCTTCTTCTTCTTCTCCTTCACTATAAAATAGATCTTGATGGCTATATAAATCTATCTTGTCTCCTTCTTCCTCATTATCAATGCCAAACACATCTTGTCGGTGTGATCTATTTTCCTTATCACTTTCAGATGTGTGCACCTCATCTTCAGATCCTTGAGCCATGAGGAGATGGGTTCCTTCTTTATCAATGTTGTGATTGCTAGTGGATCTACCTTCATCATCTGCACATGTATCAACTGCATTGTTCTTTTCACTTCCACACATTGATCAGATAGTAAAGGGTTCATTTCCATAGAGCTTCCTTAGTCTATCCCATAGACTCTTTGCTGATTTACACTAATCCACTTGTGAAGAGACATTACCGACGAGCCCACTGAATATGGCCTTCATGGCTTCTTCATTGCACAAGCAAATTCTTTCTTCTTCGGATCCGGTGGGAGGACTGACATTCCTAGGGAGACCATTGATAACTAACATCCATACATTAAACCCTAGAGAAGATAGGAAGACTTCCATTCTACAACTTCAAATAGAATAGTTTGAACCATCAAACACAGGAGTAGGGTTTGACACTAAATAAACCATTGTTTCCTTAAGACAAAATCTAACCAAGCTAGAGAAAGCTCATCTAGCTGGGAACCTATGCTCTGATACCAATTGTTAGACACAATGTACCATTGAGAGGGGGGCCGAATCAGTGGTTCTTAAAATTTCCCTTTAACAACCTAGATGTGAATACCGGTTATGGGATCTAACACAATGCAAACTTACTGGTTAGTGGAGAGACCAACAAAAATGTAAACACACATAGAGGGCATCACATAACACCAATATGTACAAGGAAAACCCAAGATGGGAAAAACCTCGGTGAGCAATGCTGTTGGAAACTACTGCTCCAATCCAGCCTCACAAAAAAAAACTAAGTTACAATGTTTAGGGCACCAGCCCAAGGAGCACCAACCCCTAACTTGTTTATGGGCTAAAACCCAAGGGAGATACAACCCTTGCACCGAGCTATAACTTAGTGTTCACAATAAAAACATCAATTACAAAAGTAGTTGTGTTGCTACAAGTGAATCTTGTAACCATTTCATATACTGTACTTTGTCAGTTAGATGCCTTCTATACTACATTGACTCAAACTTCTGCTGCTCTCACTTGCTTTTCTATTGCCAACAAACCCTACCAGTACACCTCTCCTCTTCTTCTTCTCTGTTGGATCTCCTCCTCACTTCTCTACACTTTAACAATGCTATACTCTACTGGTCTACTATCTCCCTTCTCTGCAACTCTCTTCACTTCTTCTTTGCCAGTATAACCACTACCGGTTCTGCTCTTTACTCTCCCTGTTTTCTCAGATACTCATTGAGCACTTGGCTGATTTTCTATCACATGCAAAAGGAACACTCAATCACTTTGCAGTAGCATTACATCCTCTTCTTTTTAGCAGCACCTTAACTATGTCTTTGGCCTGCATATCTATAGACTGGTTTTTCCTACCAAATCCAATTCAAAATATAGGTGGTTAGGGTTTCCTCATCACCCTCAAGGCAAATCAAATCAATCAGATCTTCCCTGATATGATCTTCCAAATAGCCAACAATATAAATCTGCTAATAATGTGCCTTCCAATACATGTTTTCCAAATATAGCAAACATGGTCATGTATCTTGACCCGCCTCTATCAAAATGCCATCAATATTTCTGTTGTTTCCTCCTCAAGGTCTTCTCATAGTATGATCTTCTTTCTTTGATCTAGGTGCCAACAACTCCCTGGTTATTCTCTGTCATTCATTCTTCCTTGAGTCACACTTCTCTGATCCAATCCACAAATCTCGGGATCCATATTCAATGCACACCTGTAGAAATAACTATCTCTACATGACACTTAACCAATCTCTGCGAGCTTTCCACCTTGACTCCAAGTGGCATCCATGTCGACTAACTACCAACAAGGCTCTTCATGTCGGTCCAGATAGGATCACTAACCAAACACTCTACTGGTTCCTCTTTCTTGCCAGTTTTCTAACCCTATCGGTATCTCACATTCTACCGGTTAACTCCTCATGTGTGCACTTGTTGAACTATCAGTGGAATACCAAAACTGGTCTGCAGACATGTCTGTCCAAAGAATGGCCACTCCCACAAGGTGAGAATGCATTTGCATATGCACCTTGTCCATATTACCGGTGGACTTACATACTGACAAGAACTCTTCATCTGTACTGGTGTTTCAACATGCCTTCTTAGTCGGTCAAGTGCATATCCTTGATTTCATGCACTTAATGCACACCTCTTCTTTCTTATCTCACAAAACTATGATGCACACAATACATGATAGGAGATAAGTTACACTTACCGGTGGAGTGGCACCTTGTCTTCTGCATCGTGCAATATACTTATGTGACTTCCCTATTTGTGCATCATATCTTCAAATAGGCACATATGATCCGGTGTGGGCACATCCACTATCAGTCATTACTTCTCATGATGACTACATCTTCATTAGGTGGGAGTCGCGTTGTTTTGCAACCTTACAACATACCAGTGATCTGTTCATTCTTCTCCTCTAGTGTTGATGTGATTTAGGTAACATTCTACCTCTTCATCACAAACAACATCCAAGCACCTTGCTCATCCTGCTTGTATGCTAGTCATGACCTTTGCAAGCTGACAACCACTCACTTGGTTGATCTGACTTCCCCATGTCAACACATCACTTACCAGTTGACATCCTTTCCTTACTGGTGATGCACTGTACTAGTACCGATCACCTTACCATTCCATCCACACAAGTCAGGAACCAACTTGTCTACCGGTGACTCCCTTGGGTCATCTTCCTTACCTCACCAGTGTTCTGTAACACAAGGTGATATCAAAGATATCTCAACCTATACTCCTCCTTGACAGTGTTGCACATATATCTCTCATACCGATAGTCATCCCATATCGGTTGACATCAATGACAACCCAATGTCAATAGTAAACTAGGGGTCAGAGCCCTACTCAGATAAAACTAGAATGCAAGATGCATCAATCGAGTGGGCTTCATGATTATTTTTCACTTTGGATTGATGAGATACAAGCAACTCTATAGGGGGAGAAACTTAGATGTGTTTGTAGACATGTTGGAGACATTAGCTACACAAAAATTGATAATTTGTGATGCTTATGCACCTTTGGCATTGCTATCAAAGGGGGAGAAGAAATATGGTTAAGTGAAGATGTGATCAGTTGGAGAAGATAAAGTGTAACTAGCAAATGAGGTGCAATAGAGAAGAGAAGAGTTGCAGAAATGGTCCAAAAACAAAGTAGAACAGTATGAGTTGAGTATGTTGATATTTAGTGTTTCCATCAATGCCAAAGGGGGAGATTGTTGGCATGTTTGGCATAACTGATGAAGATGAGATGATGGTGGATAACTGTACCGGTAGAGGAAAGATAACATGATTAGTTATTTGTGTTGTCATTGATGGCAATCAGCGTCAACTGATGGTTAATGATGTTTACAATTGGTTTTCCATGATTGACTTGTTGGATAAGTGTTTTCGTCTACCAGATCAAGAGTTTGACAGTTTGACAGAGTTCACTGGCGAGACTATGAATTAGGACCTTAACCGGTAAAATAGATAAGCTTTGATGGAATTGGGTGATTGGCGATGTTTGGTGACTTGTGGTTTGAAACATAAGTTTTTATGATGGATCTGAGTATGTAACCAAAATGCATCCTATGATGGTTACTGGAAGGCATGTATTGAATTTCTGATGAAGTTTTGCCAGGTTTTAAGAAGGGTTTAAGGACCGGTAAATAATTTTCTTAACCAGTAATGATTTTTTGGTTTGGCAGTGATCTACATCAAGTTCACATGTTGATGATAATGTGGCACAAATTGCGTGATGATTTTGAAAGATGTGTTTCCACATTTGAAGAACAAATTTCTTGGGAATGTGCAAAGTGTTTAGCAGAATGTGCTAAGGGTTTGACTTTATACCAGATCGACTTGCTATGATGATCTATGACCATTCAACCGTTGATATTGCTTTTTAATTGATTGTAATGATCCCTATGATGATTTGTAATATGTTGTAAAGATCTATGATGATCTATGTAGCAAGTCTTAGGTTTTTGATGCTAACCTAGTTGTAAAGATTTATGTTGGCAAGTTTGATGTTTTGAAGTGTTGGTGATTTTGAGAAGTGCGAGAAGCCAAACCAGTGTGTGTGAGAATATATGCCAAAGAGATGCACACTTAGAACTTAATTGGTTTTGATCAAGCAAGTAGTTGAGTGCTATATAGATCATTTATTGTTGTTCTCTAACAATTACAATAGCTAAAATCCCTTCACCAGGTAGATCCTAATAGGCCTCATATTGTAAAATCTCCTAACAGGGTGACTCAATATCTAAGTTCTAAATCCTCTTGCGAGGTTGATCCTAACAGATCAAAGCTTCTAACAGGGCTGAGGTAAATCCCTTAACTGGGTGACTCCTAACAGGGTCTCCTCCTAACAGGACATCATTGTAAGCTTCTAACTGGTCTTGGCTCCTAATAGGGCCCATTCTGAAAGAATGCAAAATATTTGTGGGTACCAATTCCCACTGTGGTTTTTACCTATTTGGGTTTCCATGTAAAAAACATGGTGTTAATGTTTGGTATGCTTTTCTTGTGATGTTCATGTTTTATTTTTGATAACTGGTAAAAACAGTTTATGTTTGTTTATCAAAGATCTTTAAGTGGACACTAGTATTGATGATTATATCATTGATGAAGCATTCAGATCAGTTAATAGGTTGATAATACTATCTAATGATTTGATATTGAACTGATGGATAATCTTATTAATAAGTTTTCTTAAGGGGAAATGATTATCTAGATCTGATAAGGAAATTGGTTTAAGTGTTGAATGTTTTTCAGATCTGAGATAAGTCTGTTTTAGTGCTGAAAGTTTCTATTTTTTTATACTGATTCAGCCGCCTTCGCAATATTCACTAGATCCTCTAGGACTATCAAACATTTAGGACCTTAAAACTATCTCCTCCACTTTTATCAGGTTAATTAGGTATGCTTAGACCTGTAGAACCATGTGAAGTCAGTACCTTGTACCTACAATTCCTACATCACCAACCACATGTACACACACACACACACACACACACACACATATATATATATATACAAACACGATAACCACACTAGTAAAGGAGAATTGTGACTTTCCATGTCTCACCGAAGTAAGTGACGGAATATCATCCCCTCACACCCCATACACTTTGCACACATACATGATGACATATACATAGTGCAACTCACACATGAAGTAAATGTGTTAGTCCATCATTAGTAACACATAAATAAAATTAACATTTTATCATTTATAAAATACAATGAATATGAAGAATTAACATCTACTCCTCAATAAGCAATAATGCATAATCATATTCACCAAATCACACGCCAAAGCATAATACCTGGATAAAAACATCACAATCATATTATATCTACCATCCACGTAAGCCATTGAAAAGTCAACCATGGTCAACAAGGTTAAAAAGAGTCTGATTAGGGAAGGGGTATTACATCCTCCCCCCCTAGGGTTCGACTTACCCTTGGAAGTTGCAAGGTTAGGATGGGACAACAAGGACACATAAGTCATAGCACTCACATAATAAAACCCAAAATCTTAACTTATCTTAAGGAGAATGCAATCCACAAAATCTATATGCCAATATATAGAAATCAACATCCAAGTCAACTATCTTAATATAAACATTTTTTTTAAATCAAATAAATTAACATTGAACAATCTTTCTTTTACGTTCCACAATTATGGAAAATCAATGTGCTAAAAGAGTTACAACAAGATGTATGATCTTTTATCACCTAGGTTAAACATACTAACACCCTTGTTCAACTTATAGGAACCACTATTCCAACATACATTCATGTAAGAAAATATCTTCTACAGAAATCCTTATCCAAAAGTATACATATCATATAATACGATTCATCATAACTTAGTCTATCCAAACATGAAAACATTTATTTACATCAATTAACATCATAAAGATGATATTTACATGTCTACTACAACATCCTAAATATAAACACTTTCCTGCATTACTAGGGTAACCACAAAATACTCTCAAATTAAACTCTAAAATCCAATCGTAACTAATATTTCATACTACCTCTAAGGTACAAAATGCATACACATTAAATGAATAAAGGTTCATGGTGCAAAATTACATCAACAACAACACCAAAACATCACTCCTAAGGCAAGATACCGCCTCATTCAAAAGAAGAAGTGAATATAATTACCTACATCCAACCATCTAATGTCCACTTAATTCAATTAGAACTCATGTAGGATTTTCAAACACTCAACGAAAACAATAAGCCTACAGATCATCAATATTTATCCAAAGCTTATCACACAATTAACTAGATCCAGTTCAAACTTCTTCCTACTATATCTTATGATTCAAATGATTACAAACCAATTTCATCAAAGAAAAAAAACTTATTTCCTTAACTGATCTCATTACTACTTGGTTACCTCATTATGCCTAGAATCACTCTCTACAGTGTTCTCCCTTAACACACTATCAAAGGTTCAAGTGAATGTGATAGATCTAACACTTAACACATAGCTAGGGCTAGCTAATACACCATTCAAAATGACCACCAAACATCTCAAAAGAAATTCATCCAAAATGATGGTTGTCCAATATGATGATAAATAAGAAAGATAATAAATAAGAATACTTAGTGGTCATTTTATCATAAGAAATCTCAAAAGAAAATGCTAGCCCCATAGTCACAAAACACTAGTCAAAAGACAATCAAAACACTATTGCAATGAAAACTTGAAGCAAAGTGACCATTTTCAACCACACCAAAGGGAGTAATCGCTACACAACATCCATCTTCACATGTCTTGAGTGTGTTAGAGAATGAATAATAGACACTTAAGGCTATTAGACTAATTACTTTACTTTAATACCATTCAATATCTATACACATGAACATTCATATAATTATTCTTATGTAACAAGTCATATGTAGGTAGGGTACAAATAAGACATTTCACACATAAAGGATATACACTCAAAGAATAACTCTCATACCACATGATATCTCTCTATCACAAGTATCACCTTCCCAACATTATAATTTATCCATATTACTAGAATTCCCAAATCGAACAAGGTAGGGAAGTAGCATCATTCCTATATTTTCACTTACCAAACACAACATTCTTATAGTTCTTAACAATTACAAAAAAGTTTTGCGAAGCTAAGAATTCTATTTTTCAAAATAAAACGGAACCACAAAAGATTAATTTCCTATTCTCTACACACATTATTCATGTAGTGATAAGATTATCTTAATCAATACTTTTTTCCCATCATAATCTATCAAACATCTAAACCATAAGGATTACCTATAGAGTATATGCAAAAAAGAATTCCATTTACTTACTTACTTGACATGATGCACTAATAGGCAAAACAAAACACTTTGGTCTTCAATGCAGAATGAAACAGACATTCCTTAGTATATGCCTCATAATATTTGTTGACAAATAATTAAATATTTCTAGTTAATTTCCAATACATCATTTAATAGCATTTCTATGAATCTTCATAACTAGATAGAGAGAAGAGGGAGATAATTTTTGATAGTCAACCAATTCATACATATGCACGTAAACAAACAAAATCACCCAAGTATGATTAAATTTCTTCCTATAAGCCTATCATCTTTGTTGTACCATTTTTCATTATACTACCAATATAGAAGAATGCAAATTGACTTATCATGATATTTCCTTATATTAAAGATGTCACTAATGTCCTAGTTTCTCGGCGATATTAATATAAACAATCTTTCCTTACATACTAAATCTCTAGCACAATACTCACTACTCCTATTTGATTAAAATACATCATTACTATGACCATTAATTGAATGTCAAAATGTGAGGAGAAGAAGGAAAATTAAACTACCAATTAACTAATATATGGATATGCATGCACATCAAATACATTCTTCACTTACACATCCTATTTATACAAAGTCAATTAGATATGTCAAATGCAACTACATTATTGTATTGTTCATTCAACTCATTATTTGAGTTGTTCACATAAAACACACAATGGAATATTTACTCAAGACACATCTAATTCCCTCCTATACCACAATAACATGATTCTTGTACACATCCAAGATATCTTCCAACATTCAAGTACACACTAACCTCTCCAAGGATCACATAAGAGTTTTAGGAAATCACAACATTCGCTTGCAACAAAAAGACATACCCAACCATAAGTACACAAAATACAAATATTTTAATTTCTAGAAAGAAGGAGGAAGCAAGAAATACGTTCAATTCACTAAAAACACACACTCAACATTTTCTATACAAGTTCTCATAATTATGGTACTAAGCCTAGTTACAAGTATAGCACAAGCACAAAATCATACTTTTAGACTTAAGGCAATGCATTATCCGACCTAATAAGCTTATCCATAGAGTACAATATCAGTTAAGAAGGTACATCCAATTATCTCTACAAATAAGAGTAATTGTAGTCTTACAAAAAAACAACGCACATATAATCACATAAAAAGTGTTGGCATATGCACACTCCAATGAGACATTGTATGTGGTTGAAGGTTTTGTCACTGATGGAAACCTTACAATCCTATGGCACCGGCAAGGCATTACACCGACAAGATAGTTCACCGGCATCAACAGATCACACTCTACACCAGCACAGAGAAAGGAAGCATACCGGCACAGAGGCCGATAGGATTTTTGTTATATTATATTTTGTTTATTATTGTAAAAACTTTGTAAGCCGACTTGGCAAGCTATAAGATGACTCTTATATATAAGAGAGATCATTGTAGACATTTTGTAAGTGATGGAAGTGAAGAAAAAGAAGATATTAGGCAGACCTATTATGCGAAATATAGGTTAAATGTTTTATGTAAAGAACAGAGCAGAAACCGGTACTGGATCAGGAATTATAGATGCTATTGTAAAGCAGTACAAGATATTGGATTTGTATAATCCACATTGTAAGTCAGTGAGACTTCCCATTGAGCAATGAGCTCTAGGCAATTGGCCTTTCTGCATGTGCAGGCCCCTCTTGTAAGTAATATTCTCTTATTGGCCAATAAGTGGATATTGTGGGTCACAAATCCCACCGAGGTTTTTCCCACACTAGGTTTCCTCGTTAAATCCTTGTGTCATGGTGTGTTTTTCATGTGGATGCTTTTAATTCCATTTATTGCATTATTTCTTGCATATCAGTACACTGATATAATATGTTCTGCATGTTTTAAGTTGAGAAATTCTAATTACTAGTTAGATACTGATTCACCCCCCCCTCTCAGTATCTATGAGATTCCTAACAATTGGTATCAGAGCTTGGTCCTCTATTTTTAGAATCCGAATAGCTTGAGGAAGATCTTGACACCGGTAAAGATGGAAAATCTGATGAAGCAACTTGAAGCAGCTCTCTCAGACTATGATACAAAAAAATTGAAAAATATGAAACTAGAAGATGATCTAAAAGTAGCTCAGGATATCATTCAAGCACTTCAAGAGAATCTTACTATTGCAAGAAACAAGAGAAGAGAACTTTGTGAAAAGATGCAAAATGTGAATGATGAAAAGGAATCACTTAATGATATGTTAAGTAAGCTGAAACTGGAGAACATAATTACAAAGAATGATATGCAGGATATGACTATGAGATTTTGTAAAGAGATTGAAGATAGGAAGAAGAATGAAAAAGAATTGACCAGAAGACTAAGTGATGTAGCAAATGAGAACACAAGACTTAGCTATGAAAATGATTTATTAAAGACAGATTTGATGCACAGTCAGAATGACTCCAATGAACTTATAAGACAGAAAGAAGTCTTAGAAAGAGAACTAGAAATTGTAAATCAACATAAAGAAAAATTCAAGAAAATCTCAGAGGAACTTGGTAACTTGCTGAAGAATCAAAAACCTAAAGGTGACACTTCTGGAATTGGCTTTGAAGTTGGTGAAAGCTCCGGTACTGCAAACACATAGGATCATAGCAAAGTGGTAAGACAACCTAATGCTTATAAATTCAATGGAAAATGCTTTAACTGTAATAAGTATGGTCATAGAGAAAATGAATGTAGATCTAGAAATTATCAGAATATCAACACACCCACTGGTCAATGTTCAAAATGCAACAAAGTTGGTCACAACTCTAAAAATTGCAGAATGAATGTGAGATGTTATGTTTGTGGAAGATTTGGACATTTATCTAATCAATGTAGAACACAAACCAACATAGGTTATGGGAAAGCTATTCAAAAGAATAATGTGACTTGTTATGCATGTAACAAGATTGGGCATATTGCAAAATTCTGTAGAAGTAAAGGATCACTGGTAGACAACAAAAGTTATAGCTTGAAAGGTAAAGAAAAAATTGAAGAGGTTAAGCGAGAATTCTCAAAACAATGGATTAGAAAAGTTGATCTAAATGTTGGGAATACTCCTCCACCGGTAGAACCAATCAATGCTTCACTGGTAGGACAGAGTGATGCTTCACCAACAAGACAGAGTGATGCTCCACTGGAAGGAAGTTCTTCATCAAATTGAAGAAAGTTTCCTTGAGGGTTTGACAATCTAATGACACATGTGCTATTATTCCCTCGGTTAGAGATGAGAAGTTGGAAATTACTTCATTACCAGCAAACAATGTTAAGTGAATACTTAATTGGCATGCATTAAATGTGGTAGATGACAAATAAACACTATAAATTTGTGGTTTTGGCTCCATTTCATTTCACCATGATTTCAAACATTCGTAGAGCGTGAAATTTGTAGAGCTAAGGAATTTCAAGCAAAGAGACAAAGCACTTCAAGAAATCAATCCATCCAAGACAGAAAAAGATATTTATCATCATGGAATCCACCTCTGCACTTGAATATATAGCAAACCCTATTGTAATCGAGGTCATAAAATGCCCTAGGCCCATATTTCAACTAGTTCCTAAAGTAGGAAAGAAAGATGACAATGTAGGTGCTTTCTCACAAATACCAAAAGGAGTTGTTTATGTTGAAGACCCAAGAATTTACATTCACTGCAACATAGAGGAATTGGGAGATGAAGAGATCAAAACTATGTATAAATCTATCATATGTGATAATTCCAGAAATGTGAAACTGGAACATAAAATCATTGAAACCCTAGGATTTACTGAAATCCTCTGCATTCTTGAATTTCACAAGGATGTGATTAGGATAGTCTTAAGCAGGGTACATGGTGAATTTTTCTGGTTAGATGCAATTCACAAAATCACCAAGGAAGTTGTGAAAGCTATCACAGGGTTACCATCCATTGGTAAAAGGCCAGACAAAACCAAGAAGGTCTCAAATGACCTAGTTACTAAGCTAACTGGTGCTACATCTAATAAAAGGTCCTTAAGAGTCAATGATGTAACCGACACCAATGTAAGGTTTATTAGCATGATATTAGGGTATAAGGAAACTCATGCAATAGACTCAATTCAGTTTCAAGTTTATGCATTAAGAGTGCTTATGACATGATCATAGATAATATAAAGATTGATATATGTGAGTGGTTGAAGGATGAGTTAATTGACAACCTAGGCAAGATTAAGAAGGATAAGAAAGGAACTTTTAGGTTTGGAAATCTGCTAGTATGTTTGATGCTACATATAACCAAACAAGTTCCTGGTATAGGCTACAAAGAACTTGGATTTGATATACCGATAAGTAAACAACTAAAAGAACTATTCAACAATATGGGAGAAGATAAGGAAAACAATATCCATGATTACTTTCAAGCACTTAAGACCAAAATGAAGAAGAGAATCAGATTATCACAAAATATTGTTGACAAATATAAGGATGAAATATGTTTTGTAATAAAAAAGGATGAAATTTGGATGGAAGCAGTCATCCCAAGAACAATCTAGGTAACAGAGATGGGCTATGAGATAGTTGATCATATAATTGAGACTTATGCTAAAGCACTTCTAGAAGCACCAAACGAACCAAAGGAAGAAGTATTTGGTAGTGCTGAGACTATAGAAAAATAAATACAATCTAAGAAGAGAGTGAAAAAGGTTGAGGCAGTTGTGAGAAGAGGCTCTAGACAGGCAAAGGCTATTAAAGAAGATGTGTTAAAGCAAACAGGTATCACTAAGGATGAGCTAGGAACTCTACAGCCTGAGACTCATCTATCACTGGTAGGCACTTCTTCGGAGAGTGACATGCCTACAACTTTCAAAAGAGTTGTAAGGAAAAGAGATCCCTCACTAGCAACCACACCCTCACCTAGGAGGACAAGACAGAAACAACAAGCAGTGAGATCTCCGGTTAAGAAGACTACACCAAAGAAGAAGAAGAAGAGAACAAAACAAAACTTGGCTCCTCTTGACATACTATTGAATGAAATTACAGAGGAAGGGAAACTGAAGAATATAGAGAAATTGTATGACACTCTGACTACAGATGAAAAAGAACAAGTAGAAAATAGTGTTATATTGCATATGGACATGTATAAGAAATTTTTGATGGAAGTTGTAGATGAATTACCAGATGAACTATTCAAAAGACTGGAAGCAAGGAGACAAGCAGTAATAGAACTTGACAAGAAAATCAAGATAGAAAAGCTACTTGCTGTGTACCCAGTGAACACACCTAAAGAAATTGATGATTTAATTGCTGAAGCCAACCGGTCAGTATTCTCTAATGCACACCGACACATTGCATTAATGGTTGGAAGAGTCAATGAGGTGACTAAAGAAACATAAAATGGATGGGATATATTCCTAGTTGAAAAAGAAAAATAGGAAGAATACAAGAACCCTAAACCAATAAAGGTATATTAGAAAGAAAGAGACAAAGGAAAAGGAAAGGTTGGTGGACCTCTGAGCATCAAAGTAAAAGATAACTTACCCCCACCTCCTTTTACATCACTGGTAACAACAACTATAGAAGATCAACCGGTAGTTGAAAGTATGGATGTAGAGGATGTCAATCCTAATCCTGAAGTCTTATACACCGTAGATGTTGATACACAAAAGATCAACATTGTGGTAGACAAAGATACAACTGGTAAGACTGAAATGGCTAGTGAGCCACTGGTAGCTGAGCAAACTGATAAAGCACAAGAGAAACTGACAGATGACAAAGAACAACAGACTGAGACAGTGCAACAAGAAGAGCAACAGCAATAGGAATAGGCTCCAAAACAGGTATAGGAACAGGTTCATGAGGAGACAGTGCAACCGACAACTGGAGAAGTACACAAACCATTGCTTAAAGAAATGCAAACACAAACAGACCTACTAGAGGTCACAACAAGCTTGGTTACTTCTTCCACCGACGGAATTCAGAATGTTGGTTCCTCCCCAGCATGCCACAAATCAACAAATGTAACTGAAGTACTTTTGGATTCAATCAAAAAGATAACAGATTGTAGTTCACGGGCTTATAAAGCTATAGATGACACAATCCCAATTTTGAAGGTAATTGCTCCTAACTGTAATATAGGCAATAAAGATTCTTTAGGACAACTTGATACTTTGTGTAAATACATCACTGAGAACATTGAGAAAATAAAGGAAGAGACATTGAAGGACAAGGTAGAAATTACAAAGCAAAAATTCTTTGAAGATTAGATAAAGAAGTGTACTAGGGAATTTGACACACTTCTACTAGAACTGTGCAACTTATTAAAGGAATACAAAACTCTATAGAAAGACACCTGCAAGACAAACTTTTTGACAGTAGACATAGATAAGAAAATAAGCAAGGTACAGGATGAAATCAATAAACTTGCTAATAATTTTGTTAACTCACCTGATACATTATTAGTTTTTGAGCAAAGGATAACAAATTTTGAGGAAGAGTTACTTAAATTAGAAAGAGAAAAGGAGAGAATAATGAAGAAGGCAAAGCATTTGAGATGAAAACTAAGTCCAAGATTGGACTATCTAGCATCATTGCGGAAGGAAATATCTAAGGCACTGATATAGGGACAAAAAACATTGGCAGAGCATATGCAGCACCTCATCAGTACAGTTAAAAGAACATAGACAGCAATAAGAGACAGTAAAAAGTTTATGGAGAGTATAAACTTGATTTTGGTGGATCTATTTCAAATTGTAACTACCTAGTTACAAGGTTGAAACTACAAACTCTACTGACATCTTGAGAACCTTTGTCATTGATGCCAAAGGGGGAGTAGTGGTATGAGAAAATTCAATATCATGAATCATATGCTCAGGGGGAGCACACATTTTTGGTAACATTTTTGACTTCACATTTTTGGATACACTTTTGAAATTTCTCATGAGTGTTGCCATCAATGCCAAAGGGGGAGATTGTTGGCATATGCACACTCCAATGAGACATTGTATGTGATTGAAGGTTTTGTCATTGATGGCAACCTTACAATCCTATGGCACCAGCAAGGCATTACACCAGCAAGGCATTACACCGACAAGATAGTTCACCAGCATCAAAAGATCACACTCTACACCGGCACAGAGAAAGGAAGCATACCGACACAGAGGCCGACAGGATTTTTGTTATATTATATTTTGTTTATTATTGTAAAAATTTGTAAGCCGACTTGACAAGTTGTAAGATGACTCTTATAAATAAGAGAGATCATTGTAGACATTTTGTAAGTGATGGAAGTGAAGAAAATGAACATATTAGGTAGACCTATTATGCGAAATATAGGTTAAAGGTTTTATGTAAAGAACAGAGTAGAAACCGATACTGGATCAGGCATTATAGATGATATTGTAAAGCAGTACAAGATATTGGATTTGTATAATCCACATTGTAAGTCAGTGAGACTTCCCATTGAGCAGTGAGCTCTAGGCAATTGGCCTTCATGCATGTGCAGGCCCCTCTTGTAAGTAATATTCTCTTATTGGCCAGTAAGTGGATATTGTGGGTCACAAATCTCACCAAGGTTTTTCCCACACTAGGTTTCCTCATTAAATCATTGTGTCATGGTGTGTTTTTCATGTGGATGCTTTTAATTATGTTTATTGCATTATTTCTTGCATATCGGTACACTGTTATAATATGTTTTGCATGTTTTCAATTGAGAAATTCTAATTACTGGTTAGATATTGATTCACCCCCCCCACTCAGTATCTGTGGGATTCCTAACAAAAAGAAATAATCATCAATAAGGAAGAGTAAGAGCTGAATACACATGTTACCAAACTAAGGGCACAAGATACACCAGAGATCTCAGTGTTTGCAAACCTTGGCTCTGATACCAAGTGTAATGCCCCGCTAAGAAACCCAAAAGGATACAACGACAAACACTCGAAAAGAGTGTAAATATTTTTTTTAACAATACAGAACACATAAACATATGAAATAACATTGCAATAGAAGTTGCACAAGTAGAAGACTTAACCTTAAACTCCCAAAGGGTTTCCCAACGTGGATTACTTAATTAAACTAATCCTTACTTAAGGTCAACTAATCCACTTAAGAAGTATATATCCATTAGGAACTTAATTAATCAAGAAAATGGATGTTCATACTTTGCATGTGATAACATTGACATTTCTATGCTTCAATTCACGATAAAACATTCATATACATTACAACAATGATTTTAATTAAAGATGTAAATCCTACCATCTAAATCTCATCATAATACACTGCTTTCTACATTGCAAGGATAACATAATATTACAATTGCACTTAATACATTGTGAGGCCCTACCCCAATCCATCCTAGCATTTCAATGTTTTCATGATTGGAACTATTATGGATGCTTTATTTTTATGCATTATGGATATAGAACTTTATATGATCCCAGGAATTGGATAACATTGGTATATTGATGCTTCATTTCTATGCATTATGGGTATATAATTTTATATGATGCTATTGGAAAGTACTAATGTTTAAATTGAGATGCTCGGGAAATTATCCATGTGACCATGGAAATATTATGGAGAATCAAGCCTAGTCCTATGTACGTTTGTAAAACCAAGGGTTGTCTATTTGGAGAGACAACACACCGTATGTATTGTATTTTATTCGTAAACGTAAAATGTTTGCATGAGTGTAAATTGTATTTATTAAATTGTTTAAATCATTCAAGAGACAATTGCCGTGTGTATTGTGATGTGGAATTATTTTGTAGTGTCACTTGGCACCTATGTTGTATGTTGTGTTGGCAATTATCATGTCACCTTTTTGGACAGATTTATTTTTGTTTAATTGTTATATTTTCAAATTATCCTTGAAGATACCAAGAAATCTAGGATAGTGAGCCACAAGGAGGGTCAACTCAGAGTTGACCCGTAGGTTAACTTTAGGTGGGCTTTCTAAGGGTTAAATCAACAACTAGAGTCGGTTTTAGAGCATTTTTATTAGGCCTCATGTGGTACCTATGGGTGAAGGCCAAATTTGTGTTACTACTTATAAAGTTTCCATTAGTTTTATATTCAAACTCATACTATACATTCTAGTCGGTTAGCACTACCGAATCATGTAGTCGGTATATACACAGAGAAGTCAGTATGCACAGTCTAGTCGGTTATAGAAGAAAGCAGATACAGAATGTAGTACACACCGAGCTGTCTGCCGAGTATATTTTTGAGACTACCGAGCAATAAAGATGACACACCAAGTTGAGATACACCGAGTAAAATGTGTTACCAGATACATTGAACCTAGACATGCATATGAAAACGTGTTACAAGATCAAGGCACATCTAGCCATTATTACATTGGAAATTGCACCAGAAGATTATGTATGATTACAAGGAAAATCTAACCAATGAAATATTTTTTTTAGTTATTCATTCGAGGAATCTTGTTTGTAAGATCGAAGCAATGAATTAGATCACCATTTTAAGAGATCTATTTATACAGCATGAGTTAAGAGCAAGGTATGTGCATGTATGAATAAAGGAAGACTATTACAGAGACATAGAGGTCACTGAGAAGGTTTTCAGAGAACAGTCGAAGAACAGAGTAAACAAAAGGGTTTACCGAGTTACTATATGGGTTACCGAGGTATGCTATATGCAAGGTAATCTTATTCCGAGCACATAGAATCTTCTATAACATTTCAGATGTAAAGTTGCAGATATTTGTAATGATTTTATTGTAATATTATGAAGATTGAAAGAGAAACCTTTAACAGGGTAAAAGACTCTAACCAAGTCTATAAATTGTAAAGCCTCTAACCAGGTGTAGCATTCAGAATAAATGTTGTAAAATCCTTTAGCAAGGTAGATTTAATAGATCTTGTTGCTCCTAACAAGGTAAGCTATCATAAATAGCTAAATGTAGCTCTAACCGAGCATTCTTTATTATTGTAGTAGTGAAGTTGTGGGTGCCATCCCCACCATAGTTTTTCTCTCTAACCAAGAGTTTCTATGTAACCAAAATATATGTGTTATGGAGTGAATCATGTATGATTGTTATCTATTTGTTTTAACTTTATTTTATGTTACTGCACTATTCTATTTATGCATAACAATAAGGTTATTATTCAAGAAAAGTTTTGGAGTACTGATTCACCCCTCCCCTCTCAGTACATTCGCTTTCCATATTGGGCCTAACAATTGGTATCATAGCTTGAATCCTGAAAAAGGGTTTAACTACCTAAAGAGAAAGATCTTATCAATGGAAGGCTATAAACAATCTCGGAGGATTGTGTATCTGCAAGAAGAGCTAGATCATGCAAATCAAGTGATTGCAGACATGCAAAGGCAAATGCAAAAATATCTGAAAGTAAGAAGAAGATTATCTGATGACTTGTAGGATTCTCAAGAGTTAGTGGAACAAATTGAGACATCATCTGAGAATAGTATATCTAAAGAAACTAAAGAAATGATTGGAGTGTTGAAAGAAAAGAACAAAGCATTGGATGATCAACTAAAAGCAATGAAAAGAGAACATGAACATTTCAGCACACAGATGACTGAAAATCTAGCATTAAGGACAGTTGAGGATAAAGCAAGAGATCTACAAAGAGAGAAACAACAACTTGAAGTCTTAGTATCTGATAAGAATGATGAAATCATAAGGTTGACTGGGATTCAACAAAATATGACAGATCAACTGGGTTATGCACATCATGAAGCAATTCTGAAGAATGATGAGAATCAAGCATTGAGACTTGAAGTATCAAGGTTGACCGATTAACTTGAAATAGAGAAGAAATCCAAAGAAACATTGAAGAAGAGTTATGATGCATCAAAAATGTTGGATGAGCAACTGAATGCAAAAAGACCCAACAAAGATGCAGGACTCGGTTACAAAGGAAAAGAATCTACCGAGAAAGGAATTCATACTACCGAGAGAGGAGAATCATCAAAGCAAGTTGGAAACAGGAATAAAATCAAAAGGAAGAAGCCTATTTTCTACTACTATGGAAATCAAGGTCATACTGCCAACATATGCTAGATCAGAAAAGGTAAGCAACCGAATATCACTATCTCAAATGATTATTGTTACAATTGCAATAAATATGGTCACACATCTAATCAATGTAGGACAAAGTTTGTTAACAACTATCTGAAAGCAAAATTCAAAGGGTTTTGTAAAAACTGCAATAGATATGGACATAGTACTGAGAAGTGTTGGCTTAAGCAAAAGAACCACATGTGGCCTGCACACCGAGCAAACACTAGAGGTTACTGAACTCACAGAGATGCTTACCGATAATATGCAGCAGTACCATGGGATTACAATACAAGAATATGGTGTGAATGTTGTGGAAGATATGGACACATCAGTGCCAACTATTTTATAAGGTTTGAAATGAACAACCGAAGATCATGGAGAAACCTTGGTATGACATGTTTTCATTGTCACAAAGTTGGATATTTAGCTGGAGATTGTAGAGATCAACCTAGAGGAGACACTGAAGAGATAAAAGAAAAATTCAAGATGATTTGGAAAAAGAAGGAAATCATGTCAGATGAAGAAAGCACCTTACCTACTGAGTTAGGTGCACCTATTCCAAATTAATCAGGAAAGGTATGAAGGGACTGCATTCTTTAGAGGTTAAAATCATAATAGTTCCTATTCTAGTATGTACAAAATTCAAAATCTGCATAGTTAAGATGCATTAGTAGGTTTGAAATTCTATCAAAAGTACTTTACAGGAAACCTGTCAAGTCGGTGAATACAGGAAGCCTGTCAAGTCGGTAAATGAAGGAAATTTGGTTACTCAGTTAAAACGAAAGAAATGAGAGTAAATCAGTTAAAGGTAAACAGAATGCATTTAATGTTTTGACCTAACCCGCATGGAGCTCGATAAGGTATTTTGTGTACTTAAAGGTATTTTTGCGGTCATTTTGATTCACCAAGTTTTCAAGAGAGTAGAGCAGAGTGAATCAAGGTGATCAAACTTCATTCAAAGTGAATCCAAGGTATTTACATCAAATCTCATCACACTGTTAAGCTGGTCTTTCGATCTTGTCTAATTGCTATTATCTACCGAGTGTGAAGCGTCTGCCGTTTGTAAACCATCAAACCCTAAGGATAGTTTACTAAGTTTTATCTTAAATTTACAAATGGCACCCAAGATCCAAGATCCCGTAGTTGTCAAGAATGTGGAGAAGCCCTCACTGAAATACACTTTGACTCCTAAAGTCACCTCTAAACTGGATGACAAAACTGCCTTTTCACTCATCCTAGATCGAGTCTTGTTAGTTGAAGATGTTAGATTCTTCACCAAATACCGTGTTGAAGAACTCGGTCATGTTGAGATTAGTGATACATATGATGAGCTATGTACTGATGGAAAAATGGATAGAAAGTATGAGCATATCAAAATCAAGGGATTAACTGAAGCCCTAGCCTATCCCCGTGTGTTCAAACCCCAGTGGGTTAAGTTTGTTTTAAGTAGAGTTCATGATGATTTTATGTGGCTAGAGGAGCAACCATTCAAAATCACTAAGGAAATCATTCATGTGATCACCGGGTATCCTATATATGATCATGCACAAGCACAGAAAATGATATCACAGAAGGAGTTAATCAGTTTAACTGAAGTTGAATCTGATTACCAAGGACTGAAACTGAATAATGTCACTAATGCAGAACTTAAGTTTGCAATTAGAATAATTGGTTACTATTTCTTCCAATCAGCAAGGGAAAACAGTGTACCCTGTGCAGCAGTTGACTTAGCCTACAAAATAGTGAAAAAGGGAATAAAAGTAGATTTATGTGAAGTGCTACTGAAGAACTTGTTAGAAAACCTGAACACAATAAGGAAGCTGAAGAATAACAACTCGGCAAATGCTCTAAAGTTTGGTTCACTTCTAGTATGCATGTTTTTCTACTTTGAGAAGTTCTTTCCCTCAGTTGGTAAAGTAGTTTGGGAGCTACACCGACCAATCACCCATCAAATTAATGATTTTATCAATAAATTGGGAGATAATTTCAATGATATCATGGATGACTACTTCAGAAAATTTCAAGAAAAGATGTACAACAGGTACTGGATTCCACCATAG
This sequence comes from Cryptomeria japonica, assembly GCF_030272615.1. Lineage (NCBI taxonomy): Eukaryota > Viridiplantae > Streptophyta > Pinopsida > Cupressales > Cupressaceae > Cryptomeria > Cryptomeria japonica. The sequence continues at coordinate 437,776,753 of NC_081413.1, read as the reverse complement.
TTGGTAGAGAAATATAAGGATGATATATGTTTTGAGGTAGACACCGATTACTGCTATGTGAATGCTGTAGAACCAAGGACCCAAGCTTTGCCACCAATGGGTTACGAGATTGACTACGATATCTCACAATAGCAAATTGATGCATATCTCACACTGCCAAGGCATGCTACTGAACTAAGATATGGAACCTATGAAGAAGTTAAGGAAAAGGTAAAAATGAGCATTGTAGTACCTAAAGCTACAAGAAAGGCTACAAAGATGATAAAGGTTTTATCTGAGAAATTCGAAGAAGAATCCTCCTCTACACTTGTCAAAGGCACTCTTGCCATTACCGAAGAGGAATCTGAAGCTCAAGAGGCAGCAATAACATTGAGTACCGAGTTGCCTAAGGGTAAAGTGTTAAAAAGAAAGAAACTGGACACTTCAAAGGCCCTACCGACTCCACCAACAAAGAGACCTAACACTAGAGCATCAACTGCATCATTGAGTAAGAAACAAAAGAGTGTTACTATTCCCAAGGTAACCAAGACCTACAAGAAATCTACTCGGAGACTCATTTTGGCAAAAGAGTCTAGTGATACAGAATCCGATGATGCAAACAAATTCCAAATTGTAAAAAGCAAGAAGGTAAATATTCATAGTGTTGAAAACTTTTGTGCCAATCTTAAAGAATATGGTGGATTTGTAGGATTTAGGTATGTCAAGTATGAGACTAGGAATAATGATGAGAAGTGACAAATTGAAGAAGCTATCATTTGTACACTTCTAAAGTTTCGGCTAGCTCCATTAGAACTTGTAAAGTCACTTCCAAATGAACTTTACTTGCATATTGATAATAGGTGGAAATATGCGATGGACTCAGAGAAACAAATTAGAGAAAGAAGTCTAGTCCATCTATTTCCTGATATGTCTGTAGCAGAAATAAAGGAGCATTTGACAACCTACAATTCTAAATTTCTTGTCAAACAGAGAGCCTTAAAATTAATGAATGGGCTATACATTGATGTAGAAAATGAGCAAAAGCCAAGTGGCAGGAAATCTTCAAACTAAAGGATGTCAGTAAACAATCTCATGTTGAAATTGTTGATGTCACCGAGCAAGATCCTGATGTCACCGAGCAAGGTCCTGATGCTACCGAGCAAAACCTAACTGACACTATTCAAATTGATGAAGATGTCATGGATGCAGAAGCACCGGAGCAGGAAATGATAGAAGGCACTACCTATGCAAAACCTGTATCTAGTGAATCTATGATAGTACAAGTTCAGCCTTATCTGCCGGTCAAGCCACCTCTCTCTACTGAAGCACCTAAAGATACAGCACAAGGCACCAAAGGTCACCAGTCTGAAGCAACAGAAGGTACAACTCAAGAAATGACCTCTCAAGCATGATCAAGCACTGAGAATGTAGCAGCTGAGAACCCCAGTACTGAGACACCCAAGGACACCTCAATAGCTATAGGAACAGACCAAAGTGTTGCATCTACCGAGCAACCTACCGAGGGTCAGCAAGCTTCACAAGCAATTGTCTTGGTACAACTGACCAAAGGTAAAGAAAAGAAAGTGAAAAAGCATAGTTTTACAGTTGACTTGACTAAACCGATAGTGTTGCCCAATGTGGATATCTCAAAATTAAAGGCGCAAGCACTTATTGATTTTTGTGAAATAGGCAAAGCAAAGGCCGAACAGGAAAAACAGATGGCCATTCAAAAGAAGAATAAAGTACTACAAAAGGTGAAGACACTGCTAACAGACATGCTACCATCAGCAACAGTGTCAACCAATGCAGCCATCCACATTCAACTGGATGAACTCCTTAATCAAATAGAAACATTTGGAGTTGATGCATCTAAATACCTGAGCAAGTTAAAAGATAAAGAGCTTACTACAAAAATGATAGAAAAGGTACAAAAAGCTCTATCTATAGGAAAAGTCAAGCTTGTCAAATTCATTGCTGAGTTGTTCCCTCAACTCAAGCATATTCTTTATTTATTTCAGAAATATTGTACATTTTCCTTATTCATTAAAGATATCAAGAATAAAACTGATCCAATTGAGAAAGAGATCACCGATCTCTCCACTAAATTGACCATAGAGCCAAATTTAGTTCAGAATTTTTATACCAAGCTTCAACAGCTCATGGCTCAACAGTTAGAACTCAGAAATGAAGAACATAAGATCATGATGGATATAATGACCCTCCAGACATTATTCCTTCCTCATCTCTCATCAGTTCAGGAACAAATTAACCGAGCTACATGCCTATCTACTACACAAGAGGGAAGCACTCTTGATGGCTTAATATCACTATTGGCTGATATTCAAGCACAAAATTCTTTAATGGAAAGTGTAAAGGATGCACTCTCAGTTGCACTCACTGACGCCTGGAAGAAGTATAAATCTATTTTTGATCAGTTACCACCCCCGGATGGAAATTAAGTTTTTGATGTTTGTCAAAAAAGGGGAGTAATACTACATAAGGGGAGTAATATACTATTTAGGGAGTGATAGAGTTTTGATTATTGTATACAGGGGTGTAAACCAAGCAGAGTATACAGAGTATGCAGAGCAAGCAGAGCACACAAGCACAGAACCGAGTAGTATCTCGGGAGTGATATAGTTTTGAGTATTGTATATAGGGGAGTATACTGAGCATAGTATACAGAGTATGCAGAGCAAGCAGAGCATAGAAGCACAGAACCGGGCATGCAAAATCAAAGTTATGTACAGAATAATGATAAGGGGAGTATATCTAAATATACTATTTCATTGACTATTGTATTTACTGTCAAGTATAGTCATTTTGCAAGTATATAGATTTTTGAGTTATGACTTTGAAAGTAGTTTTTGTCAAACATCTCAACTAATGTCAAAAGGGGAGATTGTTACTACTTATCAAGTTGCCATTAGTTTTATATTCAAAGTCATACTATACATTCTAGTCGGTTAGCACTACCGAATCATGCAGTCGGTATATACACAGAGAAGTCAGTATGCACAGTCTAGTCAGTTATAGAAGAAAGCAGTTACAAAATGCAGTACACACCGAGCTGTCTACCGAGTATCTTTTTGAGACTACCGAGTAGTAAAGATGACACACCGAGTTGACATACATTGAGTGAAACGTGTTACCAGATACATTGAACCTAGACATGCATATGAAAACGTGTTACAAGATCGAGGCACATCTAACCGTTATTACATTGGAAATTGCACCAGAAGATTGTGTATGATTACAAGGACAATCTAACCAATGAAATATTTTGTTTAGTTATTCATTCGAGGAATCTTGTTTGTAAGATTGAAGCAATGAATTAGATCACCGTTTTAAGCGATCTATTTATACAACATGAGTTAAGAGCAAGGTATGTGCATGTATGAATAAAGGAAGACTATTACAGAGACACAGAGGTCACCGAGAAGGTTTTCAGAGAACAGTCGAAGAACAGAGTAAACAGAAGGGTTTACCGAGTTACTATATGGGTTACTGAGGTATGCTATATGAAAGGTAATCTTAATCTAAGCACATAGAATCTGCTATAACATTTCAGATGTAAAGTTGCAGATATTTGTAATGATTTTATTGTAATATTGTGAAGATTGAAAGAGAAACCTTTAACAGGGTAAAAGACTCTAACCAAGTCTATAAATTGTAAAGCCTCTAACCAGGTGCAGCATTCAGAATAAATGTTGTAAAATCCATTAGCAAGGTAGATCTAACAGATCTTGTTACACCTAACAGGGTAAGCTATCAGAAATAGCTAAATGTAGCTCTAACCGAGCATTCTTTATTATTGCAGTAGTGAAGTTGTGGGTGCCATCCCCACCGCAGTTTTTCTCTCTAACCAAGAGCTTCTGCGTAACCAAAATATATGTGTTATGGAGTGAATCATGTATGATTGTTATCTATTTGTTTTAACTTTATTTTATGTTACTGCACTATTCTGTTTATGCATAACGATAAGGTTATTATTCAAGAAAAGTTTTAGAGTACTGATTCACCCCTCCCCTCTTAGTACATTACCTTTCCATATTGGGCCTAACAATTTGGCCATGTGCCCTTCCCCTAGGGCTTGTTTAACCACCCAAAAAAGTGGTTTTCTCAAAATGGACAAATTCCATTTATAGGAGTGCCATCCTTGGTTAGATAACCTTCTTGATAGGTGTAATTCCTTTTCCCCATTTCATTCCTCTTCTTGAGGTGCCTTGGTTAGGGAGTGTGAAAGACCTAGGGAAGACCAACCAATGGGAGTCCCTCACTCTATCCAAGAGGTTGGAAGGAGTGAGAGAAGCCTTCCTAGGCTAGAGATTGAGGCTTAGGGAGCTAATCACCCACTCTCCATTTTTGGAGATTTTGGACAATTTTTGGAAAAAAAAAAAAAAACCAGTTTGAGAATAAGAAATTTGGCTAAGTGTTGCAAAAAAGTTTTGTTGATTGGGTTGCTCTTCTCCAAGCTTTCCCTAGAATACCCCTGGCAGATTCAAGGTAGGTGCTGTTGGGAATAACTAAAATTGAGTCAAGTTTAGAGGCCCATTTCAAAATTTTGCTTTGCATTTCCAAATAAGTCAATTTGAATGGCCTAGTTTGCGAGGGGGTAAAGTGGAGCCAGTTGATTTTCAAGGGGTAAGGCTCGGGATTCTTGTCCTACACCTTTCATTTGGCCTATTCAATGATGTGCAACTTTCAAAATTCAATTTGGATAAGTTTATGAGGTACCTAGTTTGAGGGGTGAGCTTAAAGTGCATTTTAGGCACAAATGCAGACTTTATTGAGTAGCCTACTTTGAGTGATTATTTCTTTTGCCCTGTTGATCATCATGGAGAAATTCAAAATGGATTCAATTGTATGCATTAATGTGAGTCAGCTTGCAAAATTTCAGGTCTTGACGAATCCATTTGCTCAGATTTTGAAGTCAAATCCGTTTGCAGTTTGTGTGGTTTGATTAGTCCCTGTTTCGACAGCTAGTCGGAGCCCTGTTTCGCACAAGTGTAAAAGTTGCCTCAGTAAGCGTCATGTCAGAATATTTGTTCTAGGATAATGTTGGTATAAATGATGAGCTACGTTTCAAATTTTAAGGCTCTACCAATCCGTTTGATCAGTTTTCAAAAGAGCTCATTTTGCCATCAAATTCAGTTATCCGCACTCCAGTGTTATATCAGTTAATGTACCTATTTTGGTGAGTGCACCATCTGCATCCTGTCAGTCTAGTGATCGAACTAAGATTTCCAAGTTTTAATATGTACTTTAAGGTACCTATGTTCCAAATTTGAGGACCCACGGAGGTCGTTTGATATTTTTGAGAAAGGCATCATGTGTTGCCAAGACATTGACTTCATCAGGTCCGCAGTGTCGACAAAGCCAGTTGGGCATTTTCGGAAATTAATATCTCTTCACTCAGGACTCGTCTTGAGAAACCATTAGGTAGAAGTCATCCTTGTACATCAGAGTACACGCCTGTCAGATGGCGAGCTCTAGAAAGGTGTTTTGACAGGTTTGGAAATTATGTCTTTGCGATTAAATGCGAAAATTGTGGCATAATCGCCTGAAGGTTGTAAAATGTGGATTAATGATCCAAAAACAATGCCGATCGTTTCCAGAGGTATGTTTGAGGTCCATGAAGCTTTTCAGAGGTCGGTTGCTCGAAAATGAAATTTTTTTTAGTCGGACCCACTTTGGGGCCCGTCCTGGCTCTTGCCTGTGCATTGTTATTTTATTGGCGTCTTGGCCTTATGAGCACCTCCAGGGTAATTTTGACATCCATGGTTGGATTTGTATTCTAATATGTTTCCCACCAGAGGATAATGTAAAATCAATGCCATATTTTCCTTCCTTGCAGGAACGTGGTGGTTGGGAGATGAGTTTTATGAAATATGCAAACCAAATAAAAACCCCAGCATCTTCCCTCTTTGCTGAATGTGTATTGTTTGGATGGCAAAAAATAGAGTTTATGGTTGGTGTCTTTCATCATCTGCCATCTATAATGGCCTTTACAACTCCATTGCCAAATTGATATGACCGATTGCAGCCAAATACAAGGAGTGCCAAGATTTGGGCTACAACTGCTCAACTGCAGCACACTGTGGTAGCTTGGGAGTTATCCCATACCCTTTTTTTAGTCTCACATGAATGTGGGCACCCTAGATTTCTACTGCAATGTCATGACAATAACACCCTGCTGCTGAAGGTTAATCAAGGATTCTATGGAATATTGAGTTTTAATGCATATTATGACCTTTCCTCAAAATTTAAGAGACCAACAGCCACCATTGCTGATGAAAATCTGTTTAGAAGTCCTTGTGGTTTCCCAAATACCACCTTCAAGTCTAGTGGTTCTAGGTTCAGCCTTACTCGTGAAGACTACAAGGAGATAGCCAACTTGTTGCTTGATTGTTGTGACATTCAACAGTTGCAGAATGTGTATTCACCTTGCAATAATAGCTGTGCTTTTTGTAGAGAGTGTCACTGTTATTTTGCATGTTCTTATGATAGTACCAAGCTCAAGAAATTCACTAAACAATGTAATTTAATCCAAGTTCCCTTGAAGAACAATACGAGAGCTAATAAGAAGCCATTGCATGAACTATTATTGGAAGGATTCCAAGTGGAATGGAATGCAAACAGGTTGACTCCCACGTGATGGCTGGAGTTGAAGGGCTGCAATTTTCAAACAAGATGGAGATCTCCTTCCCTACTGTGTGTGGTATGGGTAAGGGTAAAGGTTTAAAAATTTTCAAATCAAGCAAATGCAAACACCAATGTTAATCCTTGTGCGTGGTGGAGGAGAATCAGCATTAAAACCAAAGCAAAGGGCATTATAAATTCCAACAAATCCATTGACAACCATTAACACTTAGGAAAAGCTTCAAAAGAGCATTCCGAGGCTAAAAGTATTTATCCCACATTGGCTGGGAAGTGGTTCTTTTCTGTATTTAAATGCAAAACCTTACTAATGTAATATGTCTAAGCCATAAAGGCTTTTGACAGATGGTGCTTGATGGCACCCAAGGTGGGCCCACGCGCGAGCATGGATCCCGAGGCGACGGAGGAGGTGACTGGGTGGCGACTAGGTGGACCCCACCACATGCACGCTTCCCGAGGTAGACAGGCAAAATTTTGCAGAGGAAGGCTAGCTTAACGAGTGAGCAAGTTCGAGATGGATCAATGGTGTGCGCAGTTTCGCAAAGGCGAGATGCACGGAAGTTAAGCCCTGCGAAGTTGCGAAAAGGGTAAATGTCGAGCATGTTGGATCAAGATCGACGGCCCGCGCAGTTTCGCAGATTGAAGATGCACGAATGTTAGACCCTATGAAGTTGCGAAAGCTAGGTGGCGCACAGGTGGCGGGTACAGTTAGCGGTCCAGTAGGCGGGTCCTAGTGAGGTGGCGATGATGTGGCACTGAGGTGGTGTACACGTGGTGGCCAAATGGCAGTCACAAAGCAGATGACGTGGCAGTGATGAGGTGTCATCCCAGGTGGTGTCCGGTCAACCCCATCGACCAATCAGAGGCCGCCACGTGGCAAGGCGTCAGAGCACATTCAAAGCAAAAAATCAAAATTAAAATTGTAAATGATATAGTTTAAACTATATTAAATAATTCAAAAATTTAAATGATGGTGCACATTGGGGAATTAATTCGCCCAGGGCTCAATTTTTTGCCAAAGTATGAAGTGTTATATATTTTCGGAAAGCTTTCAGAATGAGGAATCTGATTATGAAGTTAATTTTGGCAAAGATCAAATATTTTGGAAGCAGTTTGGTCAAGATTGAAATTCAGTTAGAGAGGAGACACTTGGCAATTCAGTTGCAGATTTGATTTGGTTCCCTCTCTTTCTTATTCCCAATTCTTCTCAGTTGTAAGGGTTCCAGAAATTTGAAAAATGCTCCAGATTTGATGGCTTCCACTTTCTAAATGTCATGACCCAAATTTGTAAATGCTTTTGGTTTGTTTCAGGGTACAAAGGATTGCAGTGCATTGCTGTAAATGTGATTTTAGTTGCAGGTCTTACTTGTGTCAGGAATGAGTAAATTCCTCATAGTATTGTCTCTAGGTATGTATTTCATTATCATGAATTGAATCCTCAAGGAGGATAAGATTTGTCAATTTCAAGGAAATTGTGTGATTTTTTATAGGTATCCTTCAAGGAAAGTTTTAAACTTTGTAGTCAGTCATAAATGATGAAATATATTTCCAGATCAGATAAAATTGTGAATGAATCAAATAGTGCATTAATATAAGGTATTGATGCATGAATATCTTGTTTAAGGAAAATAAGCTTGCATCTATGATTCTTATTTGTAGTTTTGTGTGACCCTGTTGCCCAATGAACAAGGCACTGGTCTTGCAAGTTTGGGGATGGTTTCAGATATACATTTAAAAAGATAAATCTATTTCCCTTTATGTTTAGGGGTGTGTGTTCCATTCTTTCCAAGCTCTGTTTCATCCTATTGTTTGTACATATCTAGCCAATCTGTAATGTTTCCTAACCTATTGAGCTTGCGAAATGATCTATCTGCTTGGTGTTGATGCAGTTATGTGTCTGTAATTGTTGTATTTAGTGCATCAAAAGGGTGTCCCCCCCTAGGTCTAGCAGAACCTGAATTGCAGAAGAATCAATTAGGGTCCTATGTTATGTTGTCCAAGCCTTGATGTGTTTCATAGACTGAAATTGGCCATTTCATAGAAGGATTGCAGGTATACTTGGGTTATCATTTTTTGTGAACAACAAAAATGGTGACTCTGCTAGGGAAGCTGAATAGAAATTGCCTAATTTCATCCAGTTAGTCAGTCCATTGTGTATGCATAGAGTGTAAATTGATTTTATGGTGAAGAGATCAGTTCTTGTTCTGGATCTGTAACATGATATGTTTTACATGTCATATATTGTATGAAGGAGTTAAAATAAAAGTTATATTGCATAGTTGTGAGCAAGTCCTTGTAGCTGTATGCAAATTTTTCCCCAATTCCTTATTGGGTGGCAACTCTAGTCTCTGTACCGGTGCTTGAAGGAAGTTTGTATTTCAAGGCTTTCACAAGATTAGTAGATAATCTTATGAATCATATTAAGGTGCAGATGGTTTAATTAGCAGATTCACAGATAAGTGCTTTAATCATAAAAGCTTAAGAAGAAAAGTGCAGTAATAGCCTGGAAGAGTGTTGATTGCAGCAAGATTGAAAGAGAAACAGAGAATTAAATAAGTGTTGAGTGGTGTTCTGCTATTCAAAATATCCTCTATGCAAGAGGTGGCGACTCTAATGTAAAAGACAGTGCTAAAGTGTGAAGTAAATTTCCAGATCTACAAGTCTTACAGCTGTGAATCTCCAGGTATTTTTAGAGGATTTAAATGCAAGACATCTCTTTTGAAAGTTTGAATGTATAATTTAGTTTTCCCATTTAGTGAACAACACTAGTTTAGAGGGAAAGAGAGAATCTCAAAATTGATTTGCATATCTATGTTGCTAAAATATCCAGTGTATGCTATCCTCCGTAGTATGCAAATGTGGAAGAACTTTATGTCAAGCAATGTTAAGGAATAGATTTGAATGAGGATATGTGCTTGAAGTTTTTTTAATTCCAGATTGTATAATCATTTGTGGAAGTAGGAAAAAATGAGCAGTGAAGTTTTTCAGCGTTGTGTATTTCCGCATAGAGCCATGCCTAGTAAACCAGAACAACCATGTAATAGGAAAAGTTGTAGTATAAAGCACTATGCTACTCTACATTTTGAAGGTATTTCGGGTTACCCAAATCCCATACCCACAGAAATCAGAAAGTATTTGCCTATATTTAGTGGGAAGAAATCAGAATTAGCATACCAGCATGTGAAAAGAGTTTCAGACTTGATGGGAGAATTTGAAATTTGTCAGGAAGATATATACATGAAATTGTTTGTTCAGTCATTGAAAGAAGATGCAAGAGATTGGTTTTCTTTTTGGCCAGTGAATTCTATTACCTCATGGGAAGAATTGATTTCAGATTTCATGGATCAATTCGACGAGAAGGTGAGTGATTATGACTTGTTGAAAGAATTCACTTATATGCAAATCAGGGAAGATGAATTGGTACCCACATTTAACATCAGATTTTCACAAGCATTGACTAAAATTTCCAGAAAGTATAAGTTTGATGATATGGTATGTCTGGATATTTATATGAGTGCTTTTGGTAAGAAGATGGGTTTCCTATCAAGAAATAAAGAACCTAAGACTTTGTATGAAGCTTTTAACACAGCTAGGGACATCGAAAATAATTTGAAATTTGGGATAGCCAAGAGATCTGTGTCTGTTGTAGTTTCTTATCAAAATGCCTTCGATGGTGAAATACCATGTGAAACTCAACCAATCATTCCTTGTCCAGGTGCATCAAGCTCTGCAGTTCCGAATAGTTTTATTGATGCATGTGTTTCATATTTAAATGAGAGTCAAGAATCTCTGCTGTTAATGCCGGTCTCCTCTCACAGTAATGAGGGAATGATTAGTGTGCAATGCTGTGACAATGTTGATACGGAGATTGATATATACAAAGGATATGTACCATTTGATTTGTAAGCCGGTTATGTTGACTATGTGACTGCAAATTATCAAGTTAATCATGCATCTCCTAAGGTTAACAATAATGAAAATTATGGTAATTATGACCATTGATCTTTAAATGTTGCTGATGTATTTGATGTTCAAATACCAAATATTGAAGGATCACCAAATGTAGCTAATTATGTAAGTGAGGTTGTGCAATATGATGAAAATCAGATTCTGATTAAGTCTGATAAATCTGAAAATGAAATTGTGGATGATGTTGATAATGTGTTCAGTGCAAGTATACCCAGTGTTGAATGTGTTTTAGAATAGAGTTGTGTTGCTGATTATGAGGACAATGAGTTCTATTCCTAGCACCTTGAAGGTATGCAGATGAACAATGAAGATCAATTTCAGAATGAGAACGATCTTGGCACAAGTGTTTCACTTCCTTTTGATCAGTAAATGAATGTCAGTTATGCAGCTGAAAGTGGTTATGAGAATTCTTATTATTCATCTTGTGAAGATGATATAATAGAAGACCAAGTTATGTACCTTAGTTATGAATCTGAAAATGAAAGTGTTTTTGAAGATAAGAATGTATGTGACAGTGCTGGTAATGTTCTATTTTCAGATTTAAATGAACCCACACTTGAATGCTTTCAGAATTTCAAGTACCATGATGAGGATGTGAATGTTGATAATAAGCTTGAACCAGATTTGGAGTTCTTCGCTTTTGATACAAATATCCATGGTGCTGATTTCATTGATGAGAATGATGAAGTTTCCCCTTGTACGGAACAAATTTGTAATGTTGATGTAGTTCTAAACAACAGTAGCATGGGTTGTAAGAATTTACTTCATGATGAAGACAAGAGACATGGGTTATGTGATGACTTTTTCAGACCACAAATGGAAGTTTTTCAGATGGGTATAAGTCTGGATGAAGAAGATTTAGCTAAGGATTTGCTTCAGCCAGAGGTATGCATTCTTTTCCATGAATGGGATGCTGAGAATGTAGAGGTTTTCAGTTTGATAAACAAGGATAGTATGAGGTGTGATCAGCATAGTGAAGTGTCACATCTGGATTGTATTGTTCATGTTCCTTGTTTGCATCAGTTGATTAGTAGTGTCCCTCATTTTATTGATTTAAATGATAATAAGGCATGTGTTGATAAGAAGTACAATGTTGAAAATGAATCTTTTATTTTTGAAGTTCAGCATGATGATGTCTTTGCAAATGGTAGAATTGATTGGGATAGTGAAGTGTATTGCAACTTGTGGGAAGGCCTCTATGGTGAATTGTCTCATGTTTTTACTTGTGTTGAAATAGTTTGTGATCACAAAGTTCAAAATCAGACAAGAGGTAAGCACACTAGCTGTTTCAGTAATGAGACAAAAAGGGTGGATTTTAAAAGCTATGCTCAGTTGTTACTGGAAGGTGCCTTTGTTTGGATCATGGTATTAAGTGATGAGAATCAGATTTTTGACAGAGGTAAATGTTTGTAAGTGGAGCAGTTGTAATCAGTTGTGAGTTTGTTTGTATATATTGTATAGTCGCTTTGCTTCAGTTGTGTGGTTTTCAATAAAGTGCCCTGCTGTTTGGGTAGAATAAGGAAGCCCTGTTCTTGAAATGAGATGAGAAGAGGAGAATGAAGGGAAGAATGATCCGTTTTTGGGTGGTCTGCTTAACCAAAGATATCTGGATTCTTGTGTTGATCTCGCAATCAACCATCCCCAGTCACAGCCACTGTTGGGAATAATTAAAATTGAGTCAAGTTTAGAGGCCCATTTCAAAATTTTGCTTTGCATTTCCAAATAAGTCAATTTGAATGGCCTAGTTTGCGAGGGGGTAAAGTGGAGCCAGTTGAATTTCAAGGGGTAAGGCTCGGGATTCATGTCCTACACCTTTCATTTGGCCTATTCAGTGATGTGCAACTTTCAGAATTCAATTTGGATAAGTTTAGGAGGTACCCAGTTTGAGGGGTGAGCTGAAAGTGCATTTTAGGCACAAATGCAGATTTTATTGAGTAGCCTACTTTGAGCGATTATTTCTTTTGCCCTATTGATCATCATGGAGAAATTCAAAATGGATTCAATTGTATGCATTAATGTGAGTCATCCTGCAAAGCTTCAGGTCTTGACAAATCCATTTGCTCAGTTTTTGAAGTCAAATCCGTTTGTAGTTTGTGTGGTTTGATTAGTCCCTGTTTCGACAGCTAGTCGGAGCCCTGTTTCGCACAAGTGTAAAAGTTGCCTCAGTAAGCGTCATGTCAGAATGTTTGTTCCGTACTAATGGTGGTATAAATAATGAGCTACGTTTCAAATTTCAAGGCTCTACCAATCCGTTTGATTGGTTTTCAAAAGAGCTCATTTTGCCATCAAATTCAGTTATCCGCACTCCAATGTTATATCAGTTAATGTAGCCGTTTTGGTGAGTGCACCATCTGCATCCTGTCAGTCTGGTGATCGAACTGAGATTTCCAAGTTTTAATATGTACTTTAAGGTACCTATATTCCGAATTTGAGGACCCACAGAGGTTGTTTGATATTTTTGAGAAAGGCGTCATGTGTTGCTAGGACATTGACTTCATCAGGTCCGCAGTGTCAACAAAGCTAGTTGGGCATTTTTGGCAATTAATATCTCTTCGCTCGGGACTCATCTTGAGAAACTGTTTGGTAGAAGTCATCCTTGTATATCAGAGTACACGCCTGTCAGATGGCGAGCTCCAGAAAGGTGTTTTGACAGGTTTGAAAATTACATCTTCGCGATTAAATGCGAAAATTGTGGCGTAATCGCCTGAAGGTTGTAAAATGCGGATTAATGATCTGAAAATGATGCCGATTGTTTCCAGAGGTATGTTTGAGTTCTCTGAAGTTTTCAGAGGTCAGTTGCTTGAAAATGAAATTTTTTTTAGTAGGACCCACTTTGGGGCCCGTCTTGGCTCTTGCCTGTGCATTGTTATTTTATTGGCATCTTGGCCTTATGAGCACCTCCAGGGTAATGTTGACATCCATGGTTGAATTTGTATTCTAATATGTTTCCCACCAGAGGATAATGTAAAATCAATGCCATATTTTCGTTCCCTGCTGGAACATGGTGGTTGGGAGATGAGTTTTATGAAATATGCAAACCAAATAAAAACCCCAGCATCTTCCCTCTTTGTTGAATGTGTATTGTTTTGATGGAAAAAAACAGAGTTTATGGTTGGTGTCTTTCATCATCTGCCATCTATAATGGCCTTTACAACTCCATTGCCAAATTGTTATGACCGATTGCAACCAAATACAAGGAGTGCCAGGATTTGGGCTACAACTGCTCAATTGCAGCACACTGTGGTAGCTTGGGAGTTATCCCATACCCTTTTTTCAGTCTCACATGAATGTGGGCACCCTGGATTTCTACTGCAATGTCATGACAATAACACCCTACTACTGAAGGTTAATCAAGGAGTCTGTGGAATATTGAGTTTTAATGCATATTATGACCTTTCCTCAAAATTTAAGAGACCAACAGCCACCATTGCTGATGAAAATCTATTTAGAAGTCCTTGTGGTTTCCCAAATACCACCTTCAAGTCTAGTGGTTCTAGGTTCAGCCTTACTCGTGAAGACTACAAGGAGATAGCCAACTTGTTGCTTGATTGTCGTGACATTCAACAGTTGCAGAATGTGTATTCACCTTGCAATAACAACTGTGCTTTTTGTAGAGAGTGTCACTATTATTTTGCATGTTCTTATGATAGTACCAAGCTCAAGAAATTCACTAAACAATGTAATTTAATCCAAGTTCCCTTGAAGAACAATACGAGAGCTAATAAGAAGCCATTGCATGAACTATTATTGGAAGGATTCCAAGTGGAATGGAATGCAAACATGTTGACTCCCACGTGATGGCTGGAGTTGGAGGGCTGCAATTTTCAAACAAGATGGAGATCTCCTTCCCTACTGTGTGTGGTATGGGTAAGGGTAAAGGTTTAAATTTTTTCAAATCAAGCAAATGCAAACACCAATGTTAATCCCTGTGCGTGGTGGAGGAGAATCAGCATTAAAACCAAAGCAAAGGGCATTATAAATTCCAACAAATCCATTGACAGCCATTAACACTCACGAAAAGCTTCAAAAGAGCATTCCTAGGCTAAAAGTATTTATCCCACATTGGCTAGGAAGTGGTTCTTTTCTGTATTTAAATGCAAAACCTTTCTAATGTAATATGTCTAAGCCATAAAGGCTATTGACGGATGGTGCTTGATGGCACCCAAGGTGGGCCCACGCATGAGCATGGATCCCGAGGCGATGGAGGAGGTGACTGGGCGGCGACTAGGTGGACCCCACTCATGCATGCATGCACGCTTCCCAAGGTAGACAGGTGAAATTTTGCAGAGGAAGGCCGGCTTAACGAGTGAGCAAGTTCGAGATGGATCAATGGTGTGCGAGGTTTTGTGAATTTGAGATGCACGGAAGTTAAGCTTTGCGAAGTTGGTAAAAGGGTAAATGTTGAGCATGTTGGATCAAGATGGACGGCCCGTGCGGTTTCGCAGATAGAAAATGCATGAATGTTAGACCCTGCGAAGTTGCAAAATCTAGGTGGCGCACATGTGGTGGGTATAGTCAGTGGTCCAGCAGGCAGGTCCCGATGAGGTGGCGATGATGTGGCACTGAGGTGGTGTACACGTGGCGGCCAAATGGCAGTGACAAAGCAGATGATGTGGCAGTGATGAGGTGTCATCCCAGGTGGCATCTGGTCAACCCCATCGACCAATCGGAGGCCGCCACGTGGCAAGGCGTCGGAGCACATTCAAAGCAAAAAATCAAAATTAAAATTGTAAATGATATAGTTTAAACTATATTAAATATTTCAAAAATTTAAATGATGGTGCACATTGGGGAATTAATTCGCCCATGGCTCAATTTTTTGCCAAAGTATGAAGTGTTATATATTTTCGGAAAGCTCTCGGAATGAGGAATCTGATTATGAAGTTAATTTTGGCAAAGATCAAATACTTTGAATGCAGTTTGGTCAAGATTGAAATTCAATTAGAGAGGAGACACTTGGCAATTCAGTTGCGGATTTGATTTGGTTCCCTCTCCTTCTTATTCCCAATTCTTCTTAGTTGTAAGGGTTCCAAAAATTTGGAAAATGCTCCAGATTTGATGGCTTCCACTTTCTAAATGTCATGACCCAAATTTGTAAATGCTTTTGGTTTGTTTCAGGGTACAAAGGATTGCAGTGCATTGTTGTAAATGTGATTTTAGTTGCAGGTCTTACTTGTGTCAGGAATGAGTAAATTCCTCACAGTATTGTCTCTAGGTATGTATTTCATTATCATGAATTGAATCCTCAAGGAGGATAAGATTTGTCAATTTCAAGGAAATTGTGTGATTGTTTATAGGTATCCTTCAAGGAAGGTTTTAAACTCTGTAGTCGGTCATAAATGATGAAATATATTTTCAGATCTGATAAAATTGTGAATGAATCAAATAGTGCATTAATATAAGGTATTGATGCATGAATATCTTGTTTAATGAAAATAAGCTTGCATCTATGATTCATATTTGTAGTTTTGTGTGACCTTGTTGCCCAATGAACAAGGCACTGGTCTTGCAAGTTTGGGGATGGTTTCAGATATACATTTAAAAAGATAAATCTATTTCCCTTTATGTTTAGGGGTGTGTGTTCCATTCTTTCCAAGCTCTGTTTCATCCTATTGTTTGTACAAATCTAGCCAATTTGTAATGTTTCCTAACCTGTTGAGCTTGTGAAATGATCTATCTACTTGGTGTTGATGCAGTTATGTGTCTGTAATTGTTGTATTTAGTGCATCAAAAGGGTGTCCCCCCGTAGGTCTAGCAGAACCTGAAGTGCAGGAGGATCAATTAGGGTACTATGTTATGTTGTCCAAGCCCTGATGTGTTTCATAGACTGAAATTGGCCATTTCATAGAAGGATTGCAGGTATACTCGGGTTATCACTTTTGGTGAACAACAGGTGCATTATCTTGCTTATATGTTGAAAATCTGTTTGCAAAGTGCTTGAATGAAAATATTGTAATTTTTCTTTGTATTGTAATAGTGATTGTTTTTATGTGGTTTCTTCCTTTACTTTTGTTATGCATTTTATTGTGCTTTGGGAGTATCCAAGGCAATCTTACCCTTGGGAGGGCAAAATGGTCTTGGGGGTGGAAGGAGTTTGACAACCTTAGAGTGAGAGGCTCTCATCATGAGAGTGATCTCAAGGGTTTGTCCATGTCACCCTTGCTGCATAGTTTTGTTTATGCATTCGAGGGTCACAAGGGGAGAAAAATGGCATGTTTACCTTTGGGGGTCATAAGAATATGGGGGTTAAGAATATTTTTTATTGTTTTATTGGATGCCATGAGTTGGTTGTGAGTTACTATCTAGCAAATCTCCTCAAAGGTACTTTTTCCACTTCCACCCTAGTAAAACATCACATTATGTGATGAAGTTTCAGCCTTGGGAATGGGAATGTGTTTGTTGTGTTTTTCCCCTTTCTTGTTTGTGTTTTCTTGAGTGTAACCCATCTAGAAATTGGTTCTCCAAGCTCAGGGGTGGCTTATATTAAGCCTAGGTTGGGAGGTGAGTACTCCATGGTCACAACCATATGTTTTATATGCAGGTTGCTTGGAAAGAAGGAAAAAAAAAAAGAAAAAAGAAAAGAAAGCTAGGAGTTGCAGATTTTACTTAGTTGTAGAAAGAAAGAAATAAAGATGTATTTATTGTAATTATTTTGAAGGATAGAAATGTGTTATTTAGTTAAGTCCTCATCTATTAGGGATGAGAGACTAATTGGGTATTTTTTCCCATTTGTAAAAAAATTGACAACTTGTGTTCAAACCATTCATATATGAAAAACATTTTTATTTAAATTCTATAATATATTGCTGCTGCTATTTTTATTTAATTTTGTCTTAAACTAAAATTTGTTGTTGTTTATTTTTGTAATTTTTGTAAAGAAATAAAAGATGCAGAAAAGGAAATGCAATTTGTTTTTAAGTATTTTCCTGCAATATTTAAATGTTGTTGTTATTGTCATTTTAAAAAGAAAAAGAAATGCAATGTGTTATAAGTATTTACTTGCAATATTTAAATGTTGTTAGTTCTATAATTTTTATTTTTGTTTATACATAGCAAAAAATTAATCTATAAACAAAAGAAATAACAATAAAACATAATTATAGTCTTTAGCTTGCTGCTAGTATTACTGTAAAAAAAAAAATATTGTTGTTTAAAAAAAAAAGCAAAAAAAAAACATGCAGATCTAGTCTTAGACAATGAAGGTATAAGTTAAACTAATTATGAATAATTAAGTCCATTCAGAAAAGAAAATATACACCTAAATCTATCTAAGGGTTGCCTGTACATTTCTAACATACCTGCATGTTAATGTATAAATTTATTCCTTAAAAAAAAGATCCTAACTCTAAAAGTTTGGATATGCATATATATATATATATATATATATATATATATATATATATATATATATATATATATATATATATATATATATATATATATATATATATATATATATATATTCGCATTTTAAACATTGTAAATAGAAAGAAAAAAATAATAATAAACAAAAATTAGGGGCATAGGGCCGAACCACTGTGTGTTAACACAGTGGACGGCTCACGGGGCAAGCCAATGTGTTTACACATAGTGGATGGCGCGGGAGGTGCCACCACTGTGTGTAGACATAGTGGACGACCCTCAACCACCACTGTGCTTACACATAGTGGACGACACCGGCCGCCACTATGTGTACGCATAGTGGATGACACCGACCACCATTGTGGGTGCACATAGTGGACATCATCACCCGCCATTGCGTCCGAGGGGAGCCCTGCACTGTGAAACCCAACCTCCATTCGGCCTCCACCCTTTCTCTCGGTCATCGCCTTGCCTTGTTTTCGGCCCTGCATAACACACAACATACACACACAAACACACAAAAAAAGATAAACCAGAACCCAGTTTTGGGTTAGGGTAAAGGCAACACAATAAGATTAAGATTTTTAGTTGGATAAAATATGCAACCCTAATCCAAATCTGGATTAGGGTTTGCATTCAAGTAAAAAGACAAAAAATATTAGGGTTAGCTAATAATATAAAAATAAAAGAGATGGATTATTAAGTGGATTTTAAATAAAATATAGGAGAAGATAATTACTCAACCCTAGTTAGGGTTTGAGATTTAAAATATAAATTAAAATAAGAAGAGGGGGAAATACTTTTCAAATTTTGAAAGAGATTTCCCAAATATAATTTTAGCCATATGTGTTATTAATTTAAAACTCCTTATTCGATTTGGGAGAAAATTGATTTTAATATAGTTTATTTTATAAGATTTAAAATGGATATTAATGTTATATGGTAACATTAATCACATAATTGATTTAAATTATTCAACTAGGGAAACTATATAGTTATTTGATATATTCAATTAAATATGGACGTTAAGTTATATTTTAATTTGGGAAGAATTTATAATTGAAAATTATTAATTATTTTTTACGAATTTTTAGCTTATGAGGTCAACGTTGGCCAGATTTTTTATATCGTCAAATTTGAAGGTTTAGGGGAGATTAAATTGACTATAGCATAAATTTGGTTTTACTGGACAAATGACATTATTAAATTTGAACCCTTGTCGGTTAGATTTAAATAATGAAATTTGTGTGCTCTTGATTAATTAAATTTTTAATTTTAGATATCCTCATCATCATTCAATTAGCCCGGCATAATTTTTAGTGCATTGAGATATCTGAATATCCCTCAACTTTAATTAGCGGCAACTTAATTAAGATAATTAAATTAACTAATTAAATTGCGACAACCCTCTTGGGAATAATTAATCTCCATTAATTAATGTCGCTTATTTGAGTTAGTTAATTAATCCAACTTTAGTAAACAATTCTATTTACATCCTAGTTAAGACAAGACTTATTTGAATCCACTTTAAAAATAGATTAATTTGAGGTTTTAGGTGGTTAAATTTTTATTTTTTTTGTTCCATTTTTTTAGCCCAAAAGTTTGGGCACAACATTTGGTATCAGAGCAAGGTTTCCAACACTAGGAACCTTTCTCCATTACGTTTCACTTTAATCATTTAATTAATTAAATTTTTCCCCAAAAATTATTTATTTATTTTATTTTCATTTTATTTTCTCATAAGGATGCCTCCAACTACGTGACAAGCTCGCAAGCATAGAAGGGGTCCTAAGTGTACATGTATGGCACGCGAGAATGTTGATAGGGAGGAACTAGTTCCAAAAGGGAACCTAGAGTCCCCTCCCAAACCACCGGTTGACCCAAACTGAGACATCTTATTAGCACTTCAGAACCTGATTGAGATAGTGTATGATAGGCTTTTAGCAGTAGTCCGTCATGTAGAAAATGAGAACTCAGGGAGCCTTAGATCAGCAGATAGGGAACGGAGTAGGAGTACACCTCCTAATTCCTTAGAGGGCCAGGCTGAGCACGAGCCTGAGTCCATTCATCTACCTAGACCACCTCCAGTAGCCGCACATGTTTATATTGAGAGGACACATCAAGAACTAGGGGATTTGATCAGAGAGGTTTTGCGCCTCCAACCACCATCTTTTGGGGGATCTACCAATGGGGTAGAAGTTGAGGCTTGGCTTTTGAGCATAGATCGGTGCTTCACATTGAGTTCTTATGAAAGCAATCTAAAGGCACAAGTTGCAGTCCACCTTTTGAGATTGACGGCCTCCACATGGTGGAAACAGGAGGAATTCAAGTGTGGTCTTACTGCAAACACCCTCACATGGGAGATCTTCATAGAGAGGTTCAGGGAGAGATACCTATCAGAGCACTTCAAGCAGCGTAGGATAGATGAGTTCCACGACCTCTAGTAGAAGGGTCTCTCAGTGATCCAGTACGAGAGCAAGTTCATTGAGCTCCTACTTTATGTAGACTACCTGAAGGACGAGAAGCGTCTCGTCAACTGATTTATCAGGGGACTTAATGTTCGAATAGTAGGACCGGTGAGGATGGCTACTCCAAGGAGCCTTTAGGTTATCATGGAGAAGGCCTTTATAGTCAAGGAGATTCAGGTTAGGTCACAGGACACAATGGATCAGTTTCAGAACCAAAACCTGACACCTCAGTCTTTCGGGTTTCAAAAACCCCACTACAAAGGCAACCACAGAAATGCATCAGGGTCCTATAAATCCCCTCCTCCACATCAGTCACAACAGAGTCAGAGGTAGAGGCCCCCTCAGGGACAGTAGGGCTTTAAGCCCAAGCAATGGCAGTCACAAGGTCCTAGGTGCGACCAGAGAGCATAGGGTACATACACACCTCTAGCATGGACTCAGCAGTCCTCTAGGGGTGGGTATAGTGGTTTGAGCAAGACAGGTGGGTAGACTTACTCTAGGCCTCAAGGCGCACAGTTTCAAGCACGTGGTGCTTGTTTCACATGTGGAGCCATGGGGTACATGGTGAGAGAGTGTCTATAGGGTTAGATTGCAGGTAATCAGAGGATGACAACATCAGAGCCTACAGTTGGAGATATGGGAAAGTCCCATAGGGTCTTCGCAGCAGTTGACAACTGCCAGGCAGAGCACCAGACCACAGTCATTGAGGCTGTAGGTATGATAAGAGGTATCGATATTTCTATATTATTTGACTTAGGAGCGACTGACTCCTTTATCTCAATTGGTTATGGAGCATTGCGAGATAGTGGTAGTTAGGAAAGGTGTCAGTTGGGAAGTGGAGTTAGCATCATGGGCTAGAGTGTTAGTGGATTCAGAGGTTAGGGGATGTCTGCTCCAGATTGGTAATACCACCATCATAGTAGACCTTAGAGTTACACCACTCGGATCTTATGGCATCGTACTTGGCATGGATTGGCTTTATGCCCACACAGCCAAGATGGATTATCACCTGAAAAAGATCGAGTGTGAGGATGATCATGGTGCTCCCATAGTAATCATTGGGATTCAGAGGATCGTGTCTCTTTGTATGATTTTCGCTATGCAGCTTAAGTGGAGTATGCGAAAGGGATGCCAGTTGTTTGCTATCACCATCAGTAATAGAGAGGAAGAAAATGAGAAGGAGCCTTCCATAGATGATTATATCATCCTTGAGGCGTTTGCAGATGTGTTTCCAGTCGAGCTACCTGGTATGCCACCTAGCAGAGAGATTAACTTCCACATAGATTTGGTGCCATGAGCCAAGCCAGTTTTGAGAGCACCTTATAGCATGACCACACATGAGCTTAATGAGATCAAGATGCAACTAGAGGAACTCTTAGAGAAGGGTCACATTTGTCCTAGCATCTCCCCTTGGGGTGCACCGGTCATCTTCATGAAGAAGAAGGACGGGTCCCTTCGGTTATGCATGGATTACAAGCAACTGAACAAAGTAACCATCAAGAACCGCTATCCCTTTCCCAGGATCGATGATTTATTTGATCAGCTTCAGGGTGCTAAAGTGCTCTCCAAAATAGATCTGAAGTCAGGGTATAATCAGTTGAGGATTATGGAGAGTGATATCCACAAGACCGTGTTTCATACCAGATATGGCCACTATGAGTTCACTGTGGTCCCATTCGGTCTTACGAATGCTCTAGCTATATTCATGAGTCTCATGAATGAGGTATTCCACACTTTCCTCGACCGATTGGTGATTGTGTTCCTCAATGACATATTGATATATTCTCAGAATGAGAAGAAGCATGAGGAGCATTTGAGGCAGGTTTTGTAGTATTTGAGGGACAACCAATTGTTCAGAAGTTTGTCAAAGTGTTCTTTCTTTAGATTAGAGGTCAAGTACCTTGGGCATGTTATATCCGGTGATGGGATCTCAGCTGACCCATCAAAGATTAGAGCTATTATGGATTGGCCAGTGCCAATTAGTGTGATGAAGGTTAGGAGCTTCATGGGTTTAGCAGGATACTACAGATGCTTTGTTGAGGGATTTTCTAGAGTTGCACACCCCATCACATCCCTCCAGCGAAAGGGAAAGAAATTTGAGTGGAAAGAGAAGTGTGAGAGGGCTTTTCAGGATCTGAAAAGGGCACTGACTAGTGCACCTATTCTTATTGTGCTAGACCCCATGATAGATTTCATGGTATGCATAGATGCTTCCTTGGATGGATTAGGAGCAGTCCTTATGCAGGAGGGTAGAGTTATAGCGTACGAGTCTAGGAAACTTAAGACTCATGAGCTTAACTACCCTACGCATGACCTAGAGCTTGCAGTAGTAGTACATACACTTGTGAGGTGGAGACACTTTCTTTTGGGTCATCACTTCAAGTTTCATTCAGACCATCAGAGTTTGCAGTACATCTTCACCCAGCCTAATCTTAATGCCCTTTAGAGGAGATGGATGGAATTCTTTTGCGAGTATGATTTTGATGTCCACTACATCAAGGGGAAGGAGAACATAGTTGCAGATGCCTTGAGTAGGAGATGACATGAGGTATACACCATATCTATGAGCATAGATTTGAGAGACCTTATATTGCAGTGGTTTCAAGAGGATGGATGGTATCTAGAGGTTTGTCAGAGGATCTGATCTCAGGAAACCTTGGAGGGGAAGTATGTGGACTACTCTTTAGAGTCCAATAGACTATTACGCCATAGAGGGTGCATCTATGTACCTTCTCTCAGGGGATTGCGAGAGTTCATTGTCATGGAGGATCATAGAGCTCCTTATGCAGCGCATCTTGGGGTTAAGAAGATGCATGCAGACTTGAGGTAGTTATATCATTGGCCAGGTATGCGGCAGCTTATCACTGAGTTAGTAGCTCGATGCCTTGAGTGTTAGAGAGTCAAGGCAGAGCACCGCCATCCAGGTGGGTTGCTCCAGTCTCATGCTATACCAAAGTGTAAGTGGGATACTAAATCCATAGATTTCATCATTGGTC
Source organism: Cryptomeria japonica (assembly GCF_030272615.1). Taxonomy (NCBI): domain Eukaryota; kingdom Viridiplantae; phylum Streptophyta; class Pinopsida; order Cupressales; family Cupressaceae; genus Cryptomeria; species Cryptomeria japonica. The sequence continues at coordinate 437,753,319 of NC_081413.1, read as the reverse complement.
TTCCCATGTCATCTCACTGGCATGATGCTATCTTGGTGACAGTTGACAAGTTGACCAAAGTGGCCCACTTCTCACCAGTTTGGACTACCTTCACAACACTAGCAGTGGCACAGGTGTTCTTGCGAGAAATTGTTAGGCTTCATGGCGTTCCACGCAAGATTATTTCTGACAGGGATTCCCTCTTCACTTCTTTCTTTTGGAAGGCATTACAGGCAACAATGGGCACCGAGCTCAATTTTAGCACACCCTATCATCCAGAAACGGATGGAAAGACAAAGAAGGTTAACCAAGTGTTAGAGGATATGCTCCACATGTACATCATGGATCATCAAACCAAATGGGAGGAGTACCTTCATCTAGTAGAGTTTGCCTATAATAATGGGCATCACACTTCTTTGGGGATGCCACCTTTTCAGGCTTTGTACGGTAGACCTTGTAGGACACCTTTGAGTTGGGACCGTATTGAGGATAGAGTGGCCATAGGCCCTGAGATGGTTCACGATATGGAGAAATAGGTAATTTTGATTAAACAACACCTTAGAGAGGCACATGATAGGCAGAAGAAATATGCAGATGCAAAGAGGATAGACCGGAGTTACATGGTTGGGGACGGAGTTTTTCTGAGAGTGCGGCCGCATAAGAGTCCAATCCATTATGGAAAGGGTTCTAAGCTTGCACCTCGCTTTGTCGGACCTTTTGAGATCCTTGAGAGGATAGGACTAGTTGCTTATCGCCTAGCTTTGCCACCTAGCCTATCACGCATCCACGATGTGTTTCATGTTTCAGTTTTGAGGAAGTATATCTATGATGAGTCTCATATTTTAGATTGGGATGCCTTGCAGGTGGAGTTGGATAGGCAAGTAGCTTTGGAGCCCATTCGCATTTTGGCTCGCCAGATGTTGGCCCTTCGAGGTCGAGAGCTAGACCAAGTTAGGGTCCAGTGGGATTGCTATTATGAGGTTACAACTTCATGGGAGGATGCAACACGTATGAGATCTCAATACCCTCATCTTTTTGATTAACTCCAAGAGGAAGTTCATGCCTAGAGGGGGAGGGTGTGAGGCCCTACCCCGATCCATCCTAGGATTTCAGTGTTTTCATGATTGGAACTATTATGGATGCTTTATTTTTATGCATTATGGATATAGAACTTTATATGATCCCGGGAATTGGATACGATTGGTATATTGATGCTTCATTTGTATTCATTATGGGTATAGAATTTTATATGATTCTAGAATAGGATAACATTGAGATGATGTATGTCATTATTTGATTTGCAGGACTTTATTATGATGATAGAAATATGTTTGCATATCTTATGAATAGATTAAATTATGAGGATTATGATAAATTGCCTATGTGCATTGCTTTGATATGTGGCAAATTGTATTGTATAATGTCAATTCTATGCAAAGTGATTGAATTGTATTCTTCATTTTGTGTTTAATATTATATGAGGCTATTGGAAAGTACTAATATTTAAATTGAGATGCACAAGAAATTATCCATGTGACCATGGAAATATTATGGAGAATCAAGCCTAGTCCTATGTACATTTGTAAAACCAGGGGTTGTCTATTTGGAGAGACAACACCCCGTATGTATTGTATTCTATTCGGAAACATAAAATGTTTGCATGAGTGTAAATTATATTTATTAAATTGTTTAAATCATTCAAAGGACAATTGCCATGTGTATTGTGATGTGGAATTATTTTGTAGTGTCACTTGACACCTATGTTGTATGTTGTGTTGGCAATTGTCATGTCACCTTTTTGGAGAGATTTATTTTTGTTTAATTGTTATATTTTCAAATTATCCTTGAAGATACCAAGAAATATAGGATAGTGAGCCACAAGGAGGGTCAACTTAGAGTTGACCCGTAGGTTAACTTTAGGCGGACTTTCTAAGGGTTAAATCAACTCTTAGAGTCAATTTTAGAGCATTTTTATTAGGCCTCATGGGGTACCTATGAGTGAAGGCCAAATTTGGCCATGTGTCCTTCCCCTAGGGCTTGTTTAACCACCCAAAAAAGTGGTTTTCCCAAGATGGAAGAATTCCATCTATAGGAGTGCCATCCTTGGTTAGATAACCTTCTTGATAGGTGTAATTCCTTTTCCCCATTTCATTCCTCTTCTTGAGGTGCCTTGGTTAGGGAGTGTGTAAGACCTAGGGAAGACCAACCAATGGGAGTCCCTCACTCTATCCAAGAGGTTGGAAGGAGTGAGAGAAGCCTTCTTAGGCTAGAGATTGAGGCTTAGGGAGCTAATCACTCACTCTCCATTTTTGGAGATTTTGGACAATTTTTGAAAAAAAAAAAAATCAGTTTGAGAATAGGAAATTTGGCTGTGTTGCAGAAAAGTTTTGTGGATTGGGCTACTCTTCTCCAAGCTTTCCCTAGAATACCCTTGGCAGATTCAAGGTAGGTACATTATCTTGCTTATATGTTGAAAATCTGTTTGCAGAGTGCTTGAATGAAAATATTGTAATTTTTCTTTGTATTGTAATAGTGAAAGTTTTTATGTGGTTTCTTCCTTTACTTTTGTTATGCATTTTATTGTGCTTTGGGAGTATCCAAGGCCATCTTACCCTTGGGAGGGCAAAATGTTCTTGGGGGTGTAAGAAGTTTGATAACCTTAGAGTGAGAGGCTCTCATCATGAGAGTGATCTCAAGGGTTTGTCCATGTCACCCTTGCTGCATAGTTTTGTTTATGCATTGGGGGGTCATAAGGGGAGAAAAATTGCATGTTTGCCTTTGGGGGTCATAAGGATATGGGGGTTAAGAAGATCTTTTTTTGTGTCATTGGATGCCATGAGTTGGCTATGAGTTACTATCTCGCAAATCTCCTCAAAGGTACTTGGTCCACTTCCACCCTAGTAAAACATCACATTATATGATGAAGTTTTAGCCTTGGGAATTGGAATGTGTTTGTTGTGTTTTTTCCCTTGCTTGTTTGTGTTTGCTTGAGTGTAACCCATCCAGGACTTGGTTCTCCAAGCTCAGGGGTGGCTTCTAGTAAGCATAGGCTGGGAGGTGAGCACCCCATGGTCACAACCATATGTTTTATATGTAGGTTGCTTGGAAAGAAGGAAAAAAAAAAATGAAAAGAAAAGAAAGCTAGGAGTTGCAGATTTTACTTAGTTGCAGAATGAAAGAAATAAAGATGTATTTTTTATAATTATTTTGAAGGATAGAAATATGTTATTTAGTTAAGTCCTCATCTATAAGGGATGAGAGACTAATTGGGTATTTTTCCCCATTTGTAAAAAAATTGACAACTTGTGTTCAAACCATTCATATATGAAAAGCATTTTTATTTAAATTCTGTAATATATTGTTGCTGCTATTTTTATTTAATTATGTCTTAAACTGAAATCTGTTGTTTATTTCTTCAATTTTTTTTAAAGAAATTAAAGATGTAGAAAAGGAAATGCAATGTGTTTTTAAGTATTTTCCTGCAATATTTAAATGATGTTGTTACTATCATTTTAAAAAGAAAAAGAAATGCAACGTGTTATAAGTATTTACTTGCAATATTTAAATGTTGTTATTTTTGTTTATACATAGTAGAAAATTAATCTATAAACAAAAGAAAAAATAATAAAACCTGATTATAGTCTTTAGATTGCTGCTAGTATTACTGTAAAAAAAAAACGTATTGTTGTTTAAAAAAAAAAGCATGCAGATCTAGTCTTAGACAATGAAGGTATAAGTTAAACTAATTATGAATAATTAAATCCTTTCAGAAAAGAAAATATACAACTAAATCTATCTAAGGGCTGCTGGTACATTTCTAACATACCTACATGTTAATGTATAAATTTATTCTTAAAAAAAAAAAGATCCTAACCCTACAAGTTTGGATATATATATATATATATATATATATATATATATATATATATATATATATATATATATTCACAATTTAAACATTGTAAATAGGAAGAAAAAAAATAATAAACAAAAATTAGGGGCATAGGGCCGAACTGCTGTGTGTTAACACAGTGGACGGCTCATGTAATGCCCCGCCAGAAACCCCAAAGGAAAACAATACATCTAGGCCACTAAAAGGGCGTAATAATTTTTTTTTTTTTTTTTTAAAGATTAAGTACATAATCATATCAATAGCATGTTTAATGACACAACAAAAGTCTAACGTATGATCCCCTAAGGGTTACCAACGAAGATTACTTTGTAGACTTTATTGACATCATGGTTAATCCTATTGTATAGCTAGTTAGGAAAATTAAATGCTTAAGATAAAATCTACACAAACATCTAAATTCCATAGTGAAAGAATCAAAGTACTCCAATGCATTCATTTCCTACAGAACATATCTACAAAAGATTAAAGCACCTAAATTAACATACATTCCAATGATTCCCTTTTTACAATATCCATAAATACATGGTCTCCAATAATACCATGGATTACAATGTTACAATATCAAGGTTACAAAAAAGTTGATACAATGACCACAAGGTCTCAACTGAACAATGATCAGGAACATGAGCTGGTACATGAACCACGAACCAAGAACACAAGGGAAGCCCTTCCTCACTTGAAGATACATTCTAGATCATCCGATGGGAAGTGACACTACCACCCAACCATGTGATCCCGAAATGGAACCACCCCACTGTGCTAGGAGATAGTAGAAACCCCTCCAGCAAGCCTACTAAAACAAGTACAAAAGACTACAAGACTCCGCAAAAATCCATGTGACTCAACTCACAAACACTAGTGACTCTAAGAAGAGAGTGTCATCGCATAGCTTAAGATGGATACCATGGTATAACCTCCATAGGTCTCGGTCCCCATCCTGGGTTATCCTGGTAACCTCTCCCAAACCTCCAGTTCCAACTAAGTCTCATGCAGACCCTACCAATCCTTTCATGAAGACAAGGTGGTAAGTTTGCCATTCCAGGCCTTCTCGTAACATTATGAGCCCTGTACTAGCACTCACATATGCACGAGGCATATTATCTTAATTAATATTTATCCCACCCATATCAATTATTAGGTTATCACTTTTTAACTGACTTTCGACAGGTTATCCCGTCATCCACTTCGGGCATGACCCCCACTCGAAAGCCACTCTCTCTCATAGGACACTATAGGAAAGGTCTCTCTACGAGAACTCTATGGCAACACAGACAACAATACCTAATCTTGACATACCACAGGTGAAGGATACACAATCACTAACCAAAGATTGACCATTTGGACAAAACACACAATGGCTCACATCAATAAGATTTGACCAAGGAGATATAATAACATATGACACAATGAAAACTCAACCAGAATTACAATAGAATTTAAACTTGACTGCAAACACCATTTACAGAAGATCCTAATACATGCAATCTTTTCTTAAAACATCCAAATGCATAGATAGCTTGCAATTTAATATTTCCCAAAAAAAAAAGAATTACAACTATATTAATACAAACAAATCAATGTTGTCATTTGTTTAGAAAAGAGGTTAATGAACTAGGACACATGGGAATATAGAGAGCTTAGGCATTATAATGCATTTCCAATAAATAATGACATATGCAACACATATAAATAATCATATTTTATATGTAAAACTTCTAAATTGATACTTTCTTATACCAAATAATAACCATATTCATAAGAAATCTGACCTCTTGTAAGCTTGGACTGGTTTGTAAGACTTTGACGCTCTTTCACCAAATAGTACTACAAATCTATCTCCAATCTATTCCTATCTCTATCTCAAATTTATCTCTATCTCTCTTCGATACCTTAAAAGTATCTTCTCTATTCCTCTCTTCTTTTCTATTCTTCTCTTCATGAATCTATCGTCCTTCCTTGCTTGCGAATGAAAAAAAATGTCCTCTCTTCCTATCTCCCACCTCTATTTATCCAAATATTCCCTACGATTTCTCCCTATTCAAAGGCTCAGTGATTGTATTTGATTAGGAGTCTATTACTTTTAACTCTTCTTACTTTTCCCACATCTACAAGAGATGGCATTCTTTGATGCATTTTCTTCTATTATCTTGCAAGATTTAACTATTCATTGGTTTCCTATCATTGACTATCCTAGATTCTTAGTACTATGTATATGTTATCATATTATTTACTGTAGTTTATTTGCATCTTTTTCTGTTGTTTATGCCACCACTGAGTGTCTTCTTCTATGCATGTCAATCAATATATCGGTGTGTTTAACTATGACTGGTATTAAATCCCTGCCACCATATCGAGTATGTGGCTGCAATATGATTTTTTAGCATACTACTTACTGTAGTTATAAGCCACTCTTTATTTGCCACCAATAGAGGTCTACTAAACTTTATTCAATGTGGACATTATCAATCGATTCCAAGCCGTGGAAGGAAAGAGTTATCTGCAGTTTACTCGCTTGATGGAGGGAATGACAAATTAAACTTGTTTACAAACACCTAAGTGTTTAAGTGAGTTCATTGTTTTCACTGCCAGGTCAATCACTTCCTCCAAAGGGACATGGAAGAGTTAAGTCGACAACCAACTTCTCTACTAATTCATCGAGTATCGAGGAGTTAAGTGTCGAGTCGCTTATCATGGTTTATCCTTTGATAGGAGTGTCTGTGTTTATTGCATCATGAAGTAGGTTTAGTCAAAAGGAGAAGGAGTGATCGGTGGTAATACTGACCCCTCTCTTTAAATATGGGGAGTGGTTGATATTACTATCGACCACCCTCATTAATATTTTTCTTCACATTAAACTTAACCACCCCTTTAGGTTATTACTTGCAATAGATCTGTATTTCCTAAGTCTTGGTGGCTTCCCAATATATCACTCTACCCATCGATTTCTGCATGCAAGTTGGTTGTTACGTGGAATAGCCATCGTGGTGCCCATGTTGCATATAAACAGTCCTTATTTCTTTTGAACTCTCAATGGTCTAAGCATATGTCTAGCCGACATACCATGATTCATAAGTTGAAACATGGAGTATGTTTAATGGAAAGGGATAGAGCTGGTCGGTGGTAATACCGACCTCTCCCTTTATATAAGGGGGGTGGTCGATATTACTATCGGCCACCCTAGTTATTGTTTTAATAACCTTCTTTCACCCGCCACCTTCACATTATGGTAAATAATAATATACATGACTTATAATATATGATTTATTTAAGAAAAACCTAATAAAATAGGATATATATATATATATATATATATATATATAATTTCAAATTATATACATGTGTAATCAAAAATATAATATCTTGAATTGACACTATTATCCAATGATAAAGTAATCATTTAAGCATAATTTAAAATAAATACACATAATTAAAGGTCACCCTCATGCCTATAATATATAATCCTAATTCATGTATATGCCAATATTCATAGACCAATACAACGTAACATACAATAATTAAAATCACTAAAGACACAAATTGTACAAATCTCAAGCAATTACTCCTAAAAGGTCAAACAACAAAATACGAAGGCTGAACAAACTGACAGGATGACCAACTGACGACACTAACCCGAGTGTAGCTGAATAAAATAGGGTCAACTACTATCTCCTCCACTTCCATTGGAAAATATAAGGCACGCTCAAACCTGTGAAGCCAGGTGGAGACGATACCCCATACCTACCCAGTACTTGTACCTGCAATATCCTGCATCACCGAACCACACAAGCATATATATAATATAGAATATATAACATACACACTGATGAAGGAAAATCGTGATGTTCCCTATCTCACTGAAATGAGTGAAGGAAAATCGTCCCCTTGCATCCAATACACTTGCAGACACACAACATATAATTCCACTTTGCATAGATAAGTAAAGTGTCAGTACAGAGCAATAATCCATAAAATGCCATAAAAAACAAGTACTGAAATACTACAAATTAAATATGCATCTCATATCCAGATAAAGTATGAAATAATGTCATATAAGTCTGAATAACAAAACATGGTAATGTATCCACTGAAAACAACAAGAATAAAATATGAGTCCAAACGAGTAGGGGTACTACATTCTCCCCCCCAAAACTAGGCTTACTCCTGGAAGCCTAAAACAAATAAGAATATAGCTCTCTCATCTTCACTGCATCCCCCCAAGTAGCCGAGGTCTCATCATTTGGGTCCCATAGGACCCTTACCTGGTCGATGGTGTGACCCCTGAGGATCAAATCTCGACGCTGAAGAATGCGCACGGGTTCCATGGAAAGTTGCCCATCCTCGACCTATAAAGAATTCCAATCAAGAACATGTATCACATCAGGATGATAAGGTCGAAGAATTGAAACATGAAAGACATCGTGGATGCAAGATAGACTCAGTAGAAAGGCAAGGCGGTAGGCAACAAGACCTATCCTCTCAAGGATCTCAAAAGGGCCAACAAACCGAGGTGCCAACTTAGAACCCTTTCCATAATGGATCGGACTCTTCCATGGACGCAATCTAAAAAACACACAGTCGTTAATAGAAAATTGACGATCTATCCTATGAGCATCTGTATACTTCTTCTACCTATCCTGTGCAGCTACTAAATGCTCACGAATTTGCTCAACCTACTGCTCCATCTCCCGAAGAATATCCGGTCCTATAAGCACCCTATACTCTAGATGATCCCAACTCAAAGGAGTACAGTAAGGATGACCATATAATGCCTGAAAGGGGGACATACCTATGGAACTATGATATCCATTGTTATAAGAAAACTCCACTAGATAGATATAATCCTCCCAATGCAACTGCTGGTCCATAACATACATGCGAAGAATGTCTTCCCAAACCTAATTCACTCTCTCTATCTGACTATCCGTCTCTGGGTGATAAGTTGAACTAAAGTTCAACTGAGTCCCAAAATCATGTTGAAGTGAGGTTCACAATGCTGAGGTAAAGATGGGATCTCTATTAGAGATGGTCCACCTCAGAATCCCATGCAATCTCACTACATCTTCCAAGAAGACTCATGCCACCACTATTGCCATATAGGAAGCTCGAATAGGAATGAAATGAGCAACCTTAGTCAATATGTGAACTATGACCATGATGGCATCATGACAATGTGAAGAGACAGGCAAAATAATAATGAAATCCATAGAAACGATATCCTATTTCCAATCCGATATCAAATTTGACTATAAAAGCCCTGCCGAGTGCCGATGCTCTACCTTCACTCACTGGCACTCTAAACACTTCGACACAAAATCAGCAATGTCACTTTTCATGCCAACCCAATGATAAATCTATCTAAGGTCTGTGTGCATCTTCTTGACACCTGGATGTGCCAAATAAGGTGCACGATGGGCCTCAGTCATGATCAAGATGAGAAGACCCTCCAAAGAAGGTACATAGATCTGTCCATGGTGACGAAGAAGTCCATCTACCTCAAGATTATATCCAAAAAATCTACCCTCTAAAGGTCTTCCAGACTCTATCACGGCTCTAACATCCTGATACCAAGTATCCTGAGGAAGAACTACGAGAATCCTTTCTCTCAAGTCTACTCCAAGGGACAATGTCGAAACTTCATGCCACCTACAACTCAAAGCATCTACCACTACGTTCTCTTTCCCTTGAATATAACAAACCTCAAAATCATACTCGTAGAGGAATTCCATCCATCTCCGCTATCGAGCATTCAAGTTTGGCTGCGTGAAAATATATTGCAGACTGTGATGATCACTATGTAGTTCAAACTGACATCCTAATAGAAAATGTTGCCATCTAACCAAAGCATGAGCTACAGCTGCCAACTCTAAATCGTGAACTGGATAGTTCAACTCATGGTTCTTGAGTTTGTGAGACTCATAAGTAGCGACACATCCATCTTGCATAAGCACTACACCTATACCTTCCAAAGAGGCATCTGTGCATACCATAAAATCTCTAGATGGATCAGGAACTGTCAAAATTGGAGCACTGACAAGGAGTTCCTTCAAGGTACGAAAAGATGACTCACAATATTCTGACCAAACAAACTTCTTCCCTTTCCTTTGAAGAGAAGTGATCGGGTGTCCTATCCAGGAAAAGTCTTGAACAAAGCAACAGTAATATCCAGCCAAACCCATAAAACTCTAAACTTCTGAAACATTGGTCGGCGCTGGCTAATCAACAATGGCTTGGATCTTTGAAGGATCCACGGATACACCTTCTCCCGAAACTATATGACCAAGATAGTTCACCTCAGACTGGAAAAAATCACACTTTTCCAAATTAGCATAAAGTTGATTCTCCCTCAAGCACTGTAATACCTGACGTAAGTGACCTTCATGTTCTTCCATAGTTCTAGAATAAATCAATATGTCATCCAAGAACACAAGGACAAAATGATCAAGGTAGGTGCGAAAAACCCCATTCATGAGGCTCATGAAAACTGAAGGCATGTTCATCAACCCAAATGGCACCATTGTGAACTCATAGTGACCATAATGAGTACGAAACACTCCTTATGAATATCTGTATCCTAAATGTGCAACTGATGATATCCAGATTTTAGGTCAATCTTAGAGAACACCTTGGCTCCCTTTACCTGATCGAAAAGATCATCTATATGAGGAAATGGATATTGATTCCAGATGGTTACCTTATTCAGCTGTCAATAATCAATGCATAACCGAAGAGAACCATCCTTCTTCTTAATGAAGATAACAGGTGCACCCCAAGGAGAAACACTAGGACGAATGAATCCCTTGGCTAACAATTCCTCTAGCTACAACTTCAACTCACTCAACTCCTGAGTAGTCATCCGATATGGGGCTCTCGAAATAGGTTCTACACCAGGAACCAAATCAATGTGAAAGTCTATGTCTCGCTTCGGAGGCATACCGAGAATATCCAACAGAAACAGATCAGCATACTATCAAAGAATAGGGTGACTATCAAGAGTGATTTCTCGACTCTATAACTCATCCACATCTTCAAGAGTAACTGCAAAAAGTTGGCACCCTCTACGCATGCACCGCTTAAGTTGCATAGCGGAGATCATACGTAAGGATATTGGTCTCTAAACTCCAACAACCTCCACTTCCTTACCAAGGTCATCTAAACACTCCACTATCTTCTTGTGACAGTCTACATGAGCTTTGTGAGAAGATAGCCAATCCATCCCCAACACAACTCCATAAGAACCCAAAGGAATGACTCAAAGGTCAACTGAAGTAACTATGGTTCCTAGATTCAACTCACAACTGGGAACAAAGGCATCTATAGAAACATGGACACCTGTAGCCAACTCTACTTGCCACCTATCCGCCTACTTAGCAGATGCGAGTCCACACTGCTCCACAATAGATGAAGAAATGAAAGAATTTGAAGCACCGGAATCAAAAGTACAGAGATAGGGATTCCACGCAACATACCTGTTGCCTCCATAACTGTACCTTGATGATCAGCTTGTTGGTTATCCACTACTACAAACACTCTATGGGATCTCCCTGCATCTCCCACTATAGGGTCAGATGTTGTTGGCCTCTAACTACCTGTGTTGTAGAAATGTTGAGGGCACTACGCAGCTCTATGACCAAACTATCCACAAGAAAAGCAAACTCCTCTATTACCTATCGATCCACTAGATTGCTGAAAACTTCCCTGGCTAGGGGTGGGAGATGCACTCTGCAAGGACTTCCCTATATGGCCCTATCTGCCCCTCTGCTAGTTCCTATTATTCTTATACTGAGAATTGCCACCCTTCTAGCCCTAGAACTGTTTTAGTTTTGACGGTTGTTGCTACTGCTATCCACCCTTAGCGGGTGCTTGAGGATTCCTAAATGGTGCAGCTAACTGGGACTGATTCCCACGAGCTCTATTCCCACTAGAAGGTGCACTCCCTATCTGCACACCTATCTAACCACCAAGTGCATGGCTAAGGTTCAGCTCTACCAAGCTGGCCTTTGCCACAACTATCTCCACTGAAGTTGGCTCAAACACCCTAACACCTCCACTGATGCGGTCATTCAAACCCCTTAGGAAGTGTTGTACAAGCATAGCCTTATCATTACCAATCCCAGCATATTGCTTGAGCTCATAGAACCTGTGCTCATACTGGTCTACTGTCATACCATACTGATGCAGAGCATGAAACTCCTCTACTTGAGTCTGCCTCCACTAGGGTGAGAGAAACCATGCCCTGAATCTTTCTAGAAATAGCTTCCATGTCACGGTGTTAATGCACACACTGACCTTCTCCTCCTCTAGTCTCCACTAGATTGAAGAAAAATTATTGAGACACATAATAGCGCATCTCACCTTGGTATTGCTACTGTATGGAAACATAGCAAAACACAAATCCAATGCGATGAGCCAGGTCTCTGCCTCGAGACCGGTACCCATACCATCAAAGTAAGGAGGGTTGGACCTCATCAAGTCCTTTATGTGACCCAAGGAAGCTCGATCTCCATTAACTTCAATCTCCCTCCTCCTGGGTAATCTCTCTCTCTCTCTCTCTCTCTCTCTCTCTCTCTCTTCTAGAACTGGCTCATCAACCTCAGTCCTAGGGCCTAACCTAGCAAGAACCTCCCAAAACATTTGTCTCAGCTCTTCCCTTTTGGGAACCTATTCTTCTGCATGCTGTGAATCTTGATGAACAGACTGTTCCAGCTCAACATTCACATGAGTAGGTGGTGATGAAGGACTGTGATGATCTTAACCATGGCCTTGTCCTCCACCTCTATCTCCACCACTGCCTCTATTGTGACCACCTGTATGACCACCTCCCCTAGCTCTCCTAGCCATGACCTAGCACTACAAAAGAGAAAATGGTTCAGATCTATGGCAAAGAAAATAAGGGAAACACAAACATTAAGACCTAAGAAAAAAAGGACAAGTTGAATAGGCACACTACAAACCCAGAGTACCTAGTGTTGAAACTTAATCTCTGATACCAAATGTAACTCCCTGCTAGAAACCCTAAAGGAAAACAGTACATCTAGGCCACTAAAAGGGTGTAATAATTTTTTATTTTTTTTAAAGATTAAGTACATAATCATATCAACATCATGTTTAATGACACAACAGAAGTCTAACGTATGATCTCCTAAGGGTTACCAACAATGATTACTTCATAGACTTTATTGACATCATGCTTAATCCTATTGTACAGCTAATTAGGAAAATTAAATGCTTAAGATAAAATCTACACATACATCTAAATTCCATAGTGAAAGAATCAAAGTACTCCAATGCATTCATTTCCAATAGAACATATATACAAAAGATTAAAGCAACTAAATTAACATACATTCCAATGATTTGCTTTTTACAATATCCATAAATACATGGTCTCCAATAATACCACAGATTACAAAGTTACAATATCAAGGTTACATAAAAGTTGATACAATGACCACAAGGTCTCAACTGAACAATGATCACGAACATGAGCTAGTACATGAACCACGAACCAAGAACACCAGTGAAGCCCTTCTTCACCTGAAGATACATTCCAGAACATCCAATGGGAAGTGGCACTACCACTCGACCATGTGATCTTGAAATAGAACCACCCCATTGTGCTAGGAGATAGTATAAAACCCTCAAGCAAGCATAGTAAAACAAGTACAAAAGACTACAAGACTCCACAAAAATCCCTGTGACTCAACTCACAAACACTAGTGACTCTCAGAAGAGAGTTTCATCACATAGCTTAAGATGGATACCATGGTATAACCTCCATAGGTCTCAGCCCCCATCCTGGGTTATCCTAGTAACCTCTCCCGAACCTCCAATTCCAACTAAGTCTCATGCGAACCCTACCAATCCTTTCATGAAGAAAAGGTGGTAAGTTTGCCATTCCAGGCCTTCTCGTAACATTATGAGCCCTGTACTAGCACTCACCTATGCACAAGGAATATTATCTTAATTAATATTTATCCCACCCATATCAATTATTAGGTTATCACTTTTTAACTGACTTTCGATGGGTTATCCTGTCATCCACTTCGGGCATGACCCCCACTCGAAGGCCACTCTCTCTCATAGGACACTACAAGAAAGGTCTCTCTACGAGAACTATATGGTGACACAGACAACCATACCTAATCCTGACATACCACAGGTGAAGGATACACAATCACTAACCCAAGATTGACCATTTGGACAAAACACACAATGGTTCACATCAATAAGGTTTGACCAAGGAGATATAATAACATAGGAAACAATGAAAACTCAACCAAAATTACAATGGAATTTAAACTTGTCTGCAAACACCATTTACACAAGATCCTAATACATGCAATCTTTTCTTAAAACAACCAAACGCATAGATAGCTTGCAATTTAAGATTTCCAAAAAAAAAAAGAATTACAACTATATTAATACAAATAAATCAATGTTGTCATTTTTTGAGAAAAGAGGTTAATGAACCAGAACACATGGGAATATAGAGAGCTTAGGCATTATAATGCATTTCCAATAAATAATGACATATGCAACACATATAAATAATCGTACTTTATATCTAAAACTTATAAATTCATACTTTCTTATACCAAATAATAACCATATTCAAAAGAAATCCAACCTCTTGTAAGCTTGGACTGGTTTGTAAGACTTTGACGGTCTTTCACCAAATAGTACCACACCTTTCTTGCAAATCTATCTCCAATCTATTCCTATCTCTATCTTAAATTTATCTCTATCTCTCTTTGATACCTTAAAATTATCTTCTCTATTCCTCTCTTGTATTCTATTCTTCTCTTCATGAATCAATCGTCCTTCCTTTCTTGCGAATGAAAAAAAATGTCCTCTCTTCCTATCTCCCACCTCTATTTATCCAAATATTCCCTACGATTTCTCCCTATTCAAAGGCTCGGTGATTGTAATTGATTAGGAGTCTATTATTTTTAACTCTTCTTACTTTTCCAATGACTATAAGAGATAGCATTCTTTGATGCATTTTCTGCTATTATCATGCAAGATTTAACTATTCATTGGTTTCCTATCATTGACTATCCTAGATTCTTGGCACTATGTGTATGTTATTATATTATTTACTATAGTTTATTTGCATCTTTTTCTGCTATTTATGCCACCACTGAGTATCTTCTTCTACACATGTCGATCAATATATCGGTGGGTTTAACTATGACTGGTATTAAATCCCTGCCACCATATCGAGTATGTGGCTATAACGTGATTTGTTAGCATACTACTTACTGCAGTTATAAGGGACTCTTTATTTACCACCGATAGAGGTCTACTAAACTTTATTCAACGTGGACATTATCAATCGATTCCAACCTGTGGAAGGAAAGAGTTATCTGTAGTTTACTCGCTTGACAGAGGGAATGACAAGTTAAACTTGTTTACAAACACCTAAGTGTTTAAGTGAGTTCATTTTTTTCATTGCCAGGTCGATCACTTCCTACCAAGGGATGTGGAAGAGTTAAGTCGACAACCGAGTTCTCTGCTAATTCACCAAGTATCGGGGAGTTAAGTGTCAAGTCACTTATTGTGGTTTATGCTTTGATAGGAGTGGTCGGTGTTTATTACATCGCAGAGTACGTTTAGTCAAAAGGAGAAGCAGTGGTCGGTGGTAATATCGACTCCTCCCTTTAAATATGGGGAGTGGTTGATATTACTATCGACCACCCTCATTAATATTTTTCATCGCATTAAACTTAACCACCCCTTTAGGTTATTACTTGCAATAGATCTACATTTCCTAAGTCTCGGTGGCTTCCCAATATATCGCTCTACCCATCGATTTCTGCATGCAAGTTGGTTGTTACGTGGGATAGCCATCGTGGTGCCCACATTGCACATACACAGTCCTTATTTATTTTGAACTCTCAATGGTCTAAGCATATGTCTAGCCGTCCTACCATGATTCATAAGTTGTAACGTGGAGAATGTTTCATCACAAGGGAGGAGTGGTCGGTTTTTAACTTCCAAGTGGTGATTTGTTTAATGGAAAGGGACAGAGGTGGTCGGTGGTAATACCAACCTCTCCCTTTATATAAGGGGGGTGGTTGATATTACTATCGGCCACCCTAGTTATTGTTTTAATAACCTTCTTTCACCTGCCACCTTCACATTATGGTAAATAATAATATACATGACTTATAATATATGATTTATTTAAGAAAAACCTAATAAAATAGGATATATATATATATATATATATATATATAATTTCAAATTATATACATGCGTAATCAAAAATGTAATATCTTGAATTGACATGATTATCCAATGATAAAGTAATCATTTAAGCATAATTTAAAATAAATACACATAATTAAAGGTCACCCTCACACCTATAATATATAATCCTAATTCACGTATATGCCAATATTCATAGACCAATACAACGTAACATGCAATAATTAAAATCACTAAACACACAAACTGAGAAAACCTCAAGCAATTAATCCTAAAAGATCAAACAACAAAATAGGAAGGCCGAACAAACTGACAGGATGACCAACTGATGACACTCACACAAGTGTAATTGAATAAAATAGGGTCAACTATTGTCTCCTCCACTTCCATCAGAAAATATAAGGCACGCTCAAACCTGTGAGATGATACCCTGTACGTACCCGGTAATTGTACCTGCAATATCCTACATCACCAAATGACACAAGCATATATATAATATAGAATATACGACATACACACGGATGAAGGAAAATCATCCCCTTGCATCCAATACACTTGCAGACACACAACATATAATTCCACATTGCATACATAAGTAAATTGTCAGTACATAGCAATAATCCATAAAATGCCATAAATAACAAGTACTGAAATACTGCAAATTAATTATGCATCTCATATCCAGATAAAGCATGAAATAATGTCATATAAGTCTGAATAACAAAACATGGTAATGTATCCACTAAAAACAACAAGAATAAAATATGAGTCCAAACGAGTAGGGGTACTACAGCTCATGAGCCGAGCCACTGTGTTTACACACAGTGGACGGCCCGTGGCCACCATTGTGCTTACACACAATGGACGACACCAGCCACCACTATGTGTATGCACAGTGGATGACACTAGCCGCCACTGTGGGTGCACACAATGGACGACATCGCCCGCCACTGTGTGTATGCACAGTGGCATTCGGGGGGAGCCTCGCACTATGAAACCTAAACTCCATTCGGCCTCCGCCCTTTCTCTTGGTCACCGCCTTGCCCTATTTTCGGCCTTGATTAAGATTTTTAGTTGGATAAAATATACAACCCTAATCCAAATCCGGATTAGGGTTTGCATTCAAATAAAAAGACAAAAAAGATTAGGGTTAGCTAATAATATGAAAATAAAAGAGATGGATTATTAAGTGGATTTTAAATTAAAAAAAAAAGGAGAAGATAATTACTCAACCCTAGTTAGGGTTTGAGATTTAAAATATAAATTAAAATAAGAAGAGGCGGAAATACTTTTCAAATTTTGAAAAAGATTTCCCCCATATAATTTTAGCCATATGTGTTATTAATTTAAAACTCCTTATTCGATTTGGGAGAAAATTAATTTTAATATAGTTTATTTTATAAGATTTAAAATGGAGATTAATGTTATATGGTTACATTAATGACATAATTGATTTAAATTATTGAACTAGGGAAACTACATAGTTATTTGATATATTCAATTAAATATGGACGTTAAGTTATATTTTAATTTGGGAAGAATTTATAATTGAAAATTATTAATTATTTTTACGAATTTTTAGCTTATGAAGCCAATGTTGGCCAGATTTTTTATGCCATCAAATTTGAAGGTTTAGGGGAAATTAAATTGACTATAGCATAAAATTGGTTTTATTGGACAAATGACATTATTAAATTTGAACCCTTATCGGTTAGATTTAAATAATGAAATTTGCGTGCGCTCGATTAATTAAATTTTTAATTTAAGATATCCTCATCATCATTCAATTAGCCTGGCATAATTTTTAGTGCATTTGAGATATCTGAATATCCCTCGACTTTAATTAGCAGCAACTTAATTAAGATAATTAAATTAACTAATTAAATTGTGACAACCCTCTTGGGAATAATTAATCTTCATTAATTAATGTCGCTTATTTGAGTTAGTTAATTAATCCAACTTTAGTAAACAATTCTATTTACATCCTAGTTAAGACAGGACTTATTTTATTCCACTTTAAAAATAGATTAATTTGAGGGTTTAGGTGTTTAAAAAAAAAAAATTGTTGTTCCATTTTTTTAGCCCAAAAGTTTGGGCACGACATACACCAAGTCTTATAAAAATACATAATGATTACATCAAATTACAACTGTCGTGAAGGCATACATATATACATATGATACAACCAGCCACATAAGGTCCAAAAGATAAAAATATGATCCAAGAAGAACAAAGAGGATTCAACTAGTATAATGAATGGAGTAAATCCAAGAGATACATTTGGAACACCTACGAAGCTAATCCCTCGCAAGAAATAACGAACAAATTACCCGATGGAAAGTGGCTCTACCACCCGACCATGTGGCCCAAAGAGGACCACCCCTCCATTCTAGGAGATAGTAATAAGGCCCTCAAGAAAACCACAATAAAGAATCACATGGTCTAATATGTACATTTGGTACTCGCATAAGGCATAAGCATACAAATATGACTCCCAAAAGAATTATCCAAGTAAAGCCAACACAAGACTACACACTAGTGAACATAAGGGAAGAGTGTCATCGCATAACTGGTATGGGTTATCTTGGCAGGCCTCCATAGGCCCCGACCCCCATCCTAGGTTATCCTGGTAGCCTCTCTTGAACCCCTAACCCCCATCCATGACTCATGCAGATCCAACAAACCATTCATGAAGACAAGGTAGTTGGTTTTCCATTCCAGACCTTCCCATTGCATCCTGAGTCTGTACTAGCACTCAACCATGAGCGGGGCATAATTAATCTTGATTAATGTTTTAAAAGCCAACCCCAGTTTATTCATTAAGTTATCACTTATTAATCAAACTTCCAAGGGGTTATCCTTACAGCCACTTTGGGCCTCGACCCTCACTTAGAAGCCACTCTTCCTTATGAAACTGCACAAACTCCAAAGAAATCCAAGGCAAAACACAAAAGACAAATAATACATGGAGTTCGACACAAAACTGAAGAAACAACTTGGCTATACAAACCTTCTACCAAAGTTAAACCAACTGGAGGTGTGAAACAGACAACTAGTCTATTCACAAGAAAAGACCACGACCAGAATAAAGTAAGTACAACCACAATCAACACTTAATCAATTATCTTGCATGATAGACTCACATTCAACAACACACCAACGTGAATCACAAAAATGACTATTTTCAGTCAAACACCAACATCCACCAATCAGAGTAAATACCCAAAAGGTTCACTTGCACAGTAAACTTATCCATATTAAGGAATCATAAAGACCATTCATAATATAATTAAAAATTATTGTTATCTAATTGTAGCTCTTTCAATTAAATGGACTTGCACAATGCCTTGATTTAAAATCCATACCCACACACACAAGAAAATCTCCCCTTAAATAAAAATTTAAGCCATAAGTTTCCAAATCGTTGTCTTATAACAGGTTTCACTTGCAATTTAACTACCAAGCAATCTTTTCAAAATAAAAGAAAGTCACAATCTAAACATGCCATTATTTCATCCAAATACATATATTTTCATCTAAAACCATCTTGACTAAATTACTCTATGATTATTAATAAGAACTTTATTTTCCAAAGTTAATAAAATAATATCAAATCAATATTAACATTAAATTCATACTTTTGTAAATCTAAATTTCACATTAGTATATATACATGTATGAAACAAAAACCATCATTTATACCTGAAAGTAGATTTGTTTTCCTACCTAATTCATGTTGACCCAGTTTGACTATGATTTTTAAATTTCAATCTAAATCATTTACTAATCATAATTTTCCCAATTTCAGTAATGTCCTCCAAATCATATTCACTATCATCAATTTAATAATTTTGAATCAACACTAGACAACTCAGTCATAATTATGAATATATTTATATATAATAGTTTATATATAAATGAAAATATATATCATGCATTTATTTAATCTGAAAATTAACAAAACATATTTATCTATTTCAATTTTCCATCACCTAACAAATATGGTTATCCTCTAAATATATATATATATATATATATATATATATATATATTAAAAATAATAATTTTAAATAAAATAAAATAATCTTAATTTTATTAACCCCACGAAATGGGGAAATGGAGGCAGTGGGGTGCGTGGGACCCACACTGTGGGGATGCCATGAAACCCGCAACCATGGGTTCCCATATGGGTCTACATGATGTGGGGCACCATGGCACACACAACTATGGGTTTCCCCATGGATCCCCACGCTGTATCGCACCAAGGCACCCACAACTGTGTTGTGGGAAGGCCATAGCACCCACAGTCGTGTTGTGGGGAGGCCATGATACCGACAACCATGGGTTCCCCTTTGGGCACCCACATTGTGAAGTTCCTACAACTCCCACAGTCAAAACATTTTATTTATTTTTAAACAAAAACAAATTTAATAAGAAATAGAAATTATTAAAACATAGCCCCCTCAACATTTAAAAGATACTCTATGATATTTTTTTTTCTCTTTCTATGTAAGGCAAAAATAGCAAAAACAGGGAAATATAAAATTTACCAGACAAAACAAAATTGCTTAAAACTGCAAACAACCAACAATTTTCCTTAGGTAAATGAGTTTTTATCCATATGCCAACTCAAGAATGGGCACAAAATTTTGAAATAAAAACTTCCCCAACCCAGATTTTGAAATTCCAAATCTCCAATTTGAAGTTGATAAATAAAATTGTAGGATTCTTTCATCAAACAATAAATACAAGAATGCATTTTAAACACAAAATAACCCCTAGATTCATAATGAGAAACACAAAGATTTCTTTACCAGCACCAAATTTTCTAAAAACTGACGTTTTATATCTAACCTAATGAGCCTTCCTAGATGAACAAACTGAAGAAGAATCCAAAGCTCTCCACCAAAACAAACCCTCACAAATTTTATCATCTCCTCCAACAAAACTCCGTTCAGAATAGAGAGAAAAAATGTTCAAAAATGCAAGAGCCCACTATTCTAGAAAATTTTT
The DNA here is from genome assembly GCF_030272615.1 of Cryptomeria japonica. Taxonomy (NCBI): domain Eukaryota; kingdom Viridiplantae; phylum Streptophyta; class Pinopsida; order Cupressales; family Cupressaceae; genus Cryptomeria; species Cryptomeria japonica. The sequence continues at coordinate 437,732,204 of NC_081413.1, read as the reverse complement.
CCCATCTCCAGAATTTTTACCCCCAAAATATCTTTTTAGGTTAAAATATTTTCCTCATGAAATTTTTTTCCCTTTTTTCTAAAAAATGCAAAATTGAAATTCTTTTTCCAATTAATAACATTTACACTTTTCATTTAAAATAAAATTCCCTCTCACACACCAAAGTCAACATGCTATTAAATCATTTTTTTTTTAAAAGAAGTAAAAATGACCTTTTTATAAATACACAAGGCATAAAAATAAACCCAATATATGATAAATTTTAAACAATAATTTAAATCAATCAACCTAGCATGCTTGCTTTATTAATTTAACCATAAAAAGGTACCCATAATAATTTATCCTTGTTATTATTAGATTAAGATTTGGAACAAGCAAGTATTCAAGAACATTTTTGTAGAAAAAGAGATTGTTAAAAAACAACTATTTGAAGTGAATGAGAAGATCATTTCTAATGGATTGGACTCGGATACATATAATAAGTAAAAGTTTCTCCAAGAAGAATGGGAAGAACTTAGAAAAAGGGAGGAGTATTGGAGACAAAAATCCTGAGAACTATGGCTCAGAGAAGGGGATAAGAACACCAAGTTCTTTCATATGTCAGCAAAGCAGAAAAGAGAAACTAATACAATAATTTATATTCAGGATGCATCTTTTCAGGAAATATTATCTCGGATGCAAAAGGTATTCAAAATGAAGGAGTGAGATTCTTCATGAATCTGCTTGCCCCTCCTCCCTCTTTATCCCCAGCAGAGGGTCAAGAGAATGAGCTACTAGATGTTGTCCCTTCCATATTATTGGCTCAAGACAATCTAGCATTACTAGCACCTTTCACTCTAGAAGAAGTTCATAAGATATTGTTTTCTCTTCCTCCAGATAAGGCCACGGAGCCAGATGGGTTCATTGCTCTCTTTCTCCAAAAGTGTTGGGATGTTATTTCTATTGATCTTTTGGCTGCTAGGGAAGAGTCTAGAAGGAGTGCCTCTATTATTAAAAACTTCAATACCACTAATATTGATCATTCCTAAGATCAAGGAGCCTAAATTTTTTGCAGATTTCAGTGCCATCTCATTGTGTAACACTGTGTATAAGATTTTCATTAAAACAATATATTTGAGGTTGCATAAACTTATTACCAAAATCATTTCTCCTTAACAAGGTTGTTTTGTGCCTAGGAAAGAGACCATGGAAGGGGCATTAGTGACTCATGAGGTTTTTCATTCACTAACTTTATCTCATACACCAACATTTGTAGCCAAGCTTGATATGATGAAGGCTTATGATAAGCTTAATTGGTCTTTCCTTTTTAAAATTTTGAGAAGATTTGGTTTTGATGAGAATTGGTGTAAATGGATTAGAGCATGTGTTATAGTTGCTCATCTCTCAATCATAAATCAATGGTGTTCTAGCTGGGTTCTTTGCTTCTACACAAGGAGTCAGACATTGTCTCCCTCGCTATTCATTATCATGGTAGAAGCCTTCAGTAGAATTATCAAGGTTAGAAGTGATCACGGGGATTGGTTGGGGGCTCACATTGAAGGTACTTCAATTTGAGTTACGCATTATTTATTTGTGGACAATACTCTTTTATTTGGTAGATCGAATGTCTAGGAGGCCAAGCAAATAAAAAAACATTGGATCTTTATATGGCAGTTTCAAGACAATGGGTCAATGCCCAAAATTCAAAGTTATATGTCTTTAACACAAATTCAGTTATAACAAAAAAAAATGTGAAAATTATGGGTTTTCCTTAGGAGACATTGCCATCCACTTATTTAGGATTCCCTTTTATTATGGGAGCCAACAAAACCTCGTATTGGAAGGCTATTATTGAAAGAATTAAGAACAAAGTATCAGCATGAAAAGTTTGTTTGTTGTATTTATCAGGCATAATTTTGCTTATCAAATCAATGTTAGAAACTATTCCCAATTATTATATGTCAGTAATTAAAGCTCCTACTGGAGTCATCCGCTAGATTGAAAAATTGATTAAAGACTTTCTTTGAAGGGACAACAAAACAGAGGAAAAAGGGGTTCCTTTAATATCTCTAAAGGAGATGTCTCTTGATAAAGGAAGTGGGGGAGTAGGATTGCAAGATCTTTCCAAGAGGAACATAGCTTTTGGGGGGAAGCTTGTATGGCAAATGTTAACTAATCCAGAAAAGAAATGGTGTAATATTATGCAAGAGAAATATTTGGACTCTTCTAATCCTCTTCGCATTATCTCCATCCTAGATCCGCCAAAGGGCTCAGCTATCTGGAACTTCTTAGTATCAACTCGAGAAGTTATAACAAGATATGTCTCTTGGGAGGTTCACAATGGTGAAAGTGTGTTGTTTTGGGAGGATTCCTAGAATGGCTTGCCACCTTTGGTCCAAACAACTTCTCTACTTCAGGTTAGTTAGATTAACAGGAATTATTGGGGTTCTTATTTTATAGACTATGTATGTGGAGTAGATCTTTTCTCAAGGAAAACATTTTGGAAGGATACTTTGGAGCTGCCCATTGATGATAAACAAAAACCTTGTCTTCAAAAGAAATTATTGGATAGAGTAGTATATACTTCAAATAAGCAAGATAAGCTATTTTGGGCACCTGCAAAAGATCACAACTAATCAATTAAAGTCGGCTATTCTACTATTAGAGGTATGGAAAATCAACATTTTAAGCATAGGGAATTCTCTTTTTGTTGGGATAGTGTTGTTCTCCCAAAATTTGGTTGTTTTGCTTGGCTAACTTTAAGAAAGAGGATGATAAATTGGTTAAACTACACACTACTCAGCCCTTTCATTGTGTGTTATGTGATTAGGTTGTTGAATTAGTTGATCATTTGTTCTTAAGATGTTCTTTAGCCCAACAATTGTGGTGTTTTATTATGAACAAGCTTAATCTGTCAATGCCATTGCCTAACACATTATGGGAACTGTTTCAATCTTGGCCCATGCTTTTTTCAGTTCTCTTTTTGCATGCATTTAGAGGTGTATTCTAGCTACTGTCATATGCTTAATTTAATGGGAACGAAACAAGATAATCTTTAGGTAGTTTGCTTCTCCTTTGCAAGTGATATTGGATGGTTTGGAGAAATATATTTTAGAGCAGGTGAATGCATTGTGAAGTGTAGAACTAGTAACTATATTTTTACTACTTGGGATAGTTTCATTATTAAGAATTAGAAAATATTATGTGTCCCTTCTTTTATATCTTCTTTTGGGAGTGGCAAACCACTAGTTGATAGGTCAAAAATTTGTTGGCAACCTACAAATCAAGGTTTTGTGAAAGTTAATTTTGATGGTTCCTCTAGAGGTAACCTGGGAGTCTTAGGGATTGGAGTGTGAATTCAAGATCATTTAGGTAATCCTTTGGCATTCAAATAATCTTTTATTACTTCTAGTACAAATAGCATGGTTGAGGCTCAAGCCTTGTTAAGTGGTGTGGCTATGGAAAAAAGTTAAGATTTTCAAAAATTCACATAGAAGGAGATTCAACTATTATTATCATTGCTAGCATAAAAATGCAATCTTATAACTGGAAGATATCCTACATTCTTCATCAAGCCTGGGCATTTATAGACTCATTTAAAGAATGTTATATCTCATACTCTCAGGGAGGGCAATAAAGTTGTAGATGTTATAGAAAATTTGGGGTGTGACTAAGTTGAAGTAGATTATACTATTCTTCATCATAAATTTGAAGACTTTCCTCCTCTTGCAGAAGTCATAACTTTGGAATTGGTCTGGTGATATGGTTGCCCTCCATTGTTTTCTATGGTTAGTAGATTGGTGTTAGTGGTGGATGACTTCTTTAGTATTCCCCTCTGTGCATTGGTAATCATAAGTACATTATTCATGTGGGGTGTTTGTAACTAATCTCAGAAGTAGTGAATTTAGTTTGTGTGGGATATTTTGTGGAGATTTCGAAGTATGTGAAATGTCCTTAACATGATTTGACATTATTTGAAGGCTTCATTTATAGAGTGTCTGACAGTGATTTCTTCCTCGCATTTTGTAAGACTTCTACTCATCATCATTCTTTTCTTCGGACCCTTACTGTACAATGGAATACTCCCCAAGAAATTATAGGTTGTAGTTAAAAATTGAAGATTGGGAGAGACCTTTTGAGGAACACATTTCGGATATGCATCTTGGTCAAGCATTAAAACTACAGTGCTAGCATTATAAGCTCTATGTTCTTCGCATTTTAGGTAATGATATTTTATATCCCCAAGAAAAGAGGCCGATTTTTCCTTCCCAACTAGTCTCAATTTTCTTTCAAATATTCTTGATGTTTTACAATGTTGGAACAAGTTTCAAAATGTAGCCTCCAAAATTGTTAGAGAAGAATTTTTGGTGGGGGATAATCTTCTTTCTACGGTAAGGTTGTTTGACCTTTGGAATGGCAATGCTCTGGTTGGAAGATTGTTTGCTAGGCATTACTTGTAGAATGGAGATGAATTTGTGCAGAATTTTGATAGTATCAAGTACTCCCTTGATGTCTAGAATGTTTTCCCATTTCACCATGATGCCAGGAATGTAGGTAGAGTTCTATCTTCATAAATTAGAAGAAAAATCTATACAAAATTTATGCCATAATAGCATTACTTGGGCATGACTATTTTCCTCTTATTACATAGTGAAGGCTCATAACACAATGTTGGTCACATTCATCGTTTCATGAGACTAAAGCAAATGCTAGCCACACAGTCCATGAAACAATGAAGGTGCATAACACACTATGTTAGTCACTTTTGTCATTTCGCGAGGCTAAAGGAAATGTCAGGCTCATAATTTGTGAAACAACGAAGGTGCTTAACACACATTTCACCATTTTTTGAGGCTAAAGGAAATGTGATGCACGTAGTCAGCGATACAATGAAAGAAGGTCCATAACACGCAATGTGGGTCGCATTCGCCATTTTGTGAGACTAAAGAAAATGTCAGCCATGTAGTCTACGAAACAGTGAAGATGACTATCATGCTATGTTAGTTGCATTCTTTGTTTCATGTGGTTAAAGGAAATGTCGGGCATGCAGTCTACAAAATAGCGAAGGCGCATAACATGCAATTCGCTATTTTGCATGGCTAAAGGAAATGTCGAGTACACAGTCAGTGATACAATGAAGGAAGGCACATAACATGCAATATGGGTCTCATTCACCATTTCACAAGGCTAAAGGAAATGTCAGGCACACAGTCAGCGAAATAGCGAAGGCACATAGCATGCAATGTTAGTGGAAACCTATTTTGAAAACCAAGTATCAAGCATAAGCAAATTTTACTACTCTTGGGCTAGAATCTTTCTGGATATGGTCCTTTATTGGACTATTGGTAGTCTGAATTATTTGTAAACTCTGCATATTTGGCATGGGGGGGGATCTGATAGTCTTGTGACATATCTGTAATATGTAATTGAGCAAGGAATGGAAGTTTTCTTCATTGGTTCTTTCCTCGAGGAGCTCTTGAACCAGGTATTAATATTAATATAATATATTAGTGGCTCTCCACTTTCGCTTAAAAAATAATAATAATTTATCCTTATTTAATTTAAAACACAATTCACATTAAACAACACTAGAAGAATAAATAAAGTCACAAAATGCATAACACACAAAACTCAACCAAACAAAATAAAGACATGACCCACATACCAACGTCAAAAAAGTGGCCTACTTGGAGATCTGATAGGGTTGACAAATGACTAACAACGCTCACAATCGAGCAAGGCTAGGGATGATATTTAGGACCTTAAAACTATCTCCTCCACTTTCATCGGGTTAATTAGGTACGCTTAGACCTATGGAGCAAGGTGAAGTAAGTAACTTGTACCTGCAATTCTTGCATCACCAACCACAAGTACACACACACACACACACATATATAAACATGATAACCACATCAGTGAAGGAGAATCATGACTTTCTATGTCTCACCAAAGTGAATGACAGAAAATCATCCCCTTGCACCCCATACAATTTGCACACATACATGATGATATATACATAGTGCTACTCACATAGGAAGTAAATGTGTTATTACATCGTTAGTAACACATAAATAAAATTAACATTTCATCATTTATAAAATACAATGCATAAGCATAATTAGCATCTACTCATTCAAAAAAATAGTACCTAATCAACATCTACTATGCAATAAGAAATAATGCATAATCATATTCACCAAATCACACTCCAAAGCATAATACTTGGATAAAAACATCACAATCATATTGTATCTACCATCTACGTAAGCCATTGAAAAATTGACCATGGTCAACGATGTCAAAAATAGTCTGATTAGGTAAGGGGTATTACATGTATTGTGGTATGGTCTAATTTCATTTCCCTTCCACCATCAGAATGCTTAGTGGTGACCTATTTCAAATCTTTATTTGGCCGACCTAGAAGATTATGTGGTTAGGAAATGGTATATATAAGAATATGATCTAATTGTGTTGAAGAATGGAAGATGTCCAAGACTGAAAGGAAAAATTTGATTGATATATGAAGTGTGTTGTTGCTGAGAGGCATCGAAAGCAGTTCTAGTATTGCAGATTATGTTCTAGTGGTGGATTCTCATTTCTTTCTTCTTCCTTCGAGAGTGAGCCTTGGGTAGTGAGCCCTCCTATAGTGAGCATTCTGGCAGTGAGCCACCGTTTTGTAATAATCACCTTACCTAATGTCACCTTACCTAATGCTATATATTAAGAACTAACATTCTCTGTGATTTTTCCCTTCTTGGGTTTTCCATGCCATATCTATTTTTCATTGTGCGATATGTTTTATGTATGTGTTTTTATGTTATATTTCATTAATTAATTCATTTCATTAATTAATTCCATTGGTTGTTTAGAATGTGTAAAAAAATTAAAGAAAAGATTTCAATTGTCAACTGATTCACCCCCCTCTCAGTTGCTTGGATATTTAACAATTGGTATCAGAGCCTTGGTTCCTTAGAATAGAGCTTAACCTCTTGAGGCAGATCCTGATCTGATGCCATACAAATTAACCATTCCTATCTTTGAAGGATTTGACTATGGCTTCTGGAAAGTGAATATAAGAGGTTACCTGATCTCCTTGGGTTATAAAACTTGGAAAGTAGTGGAAACTAAGTATATACTAGCGGCAAACAATCTTACCACTCTGGATGAAATTCAAGCCTATGAATAAAATGAAAAGGCAAGGTATGCTATCTTTAATGCTCTATCAAAGACTGAATTAACAAATTTTCATTTAGTACCACTTATGTGGTTTGGAAAAAGTTGAGGGATATCTATGAAGGAAATGACAAAGCTAAATTATCAAAGAAGTTGATGGGTAAGCGTAAATAGAGAATTTAAAAATGGAAAAAGGAGAAGATATATTAAGCTATTTTCAAAAGGTTGACAGTGCATTAAATGAAATTAGAGAACTTGGTGGCACCTTGACAAATGAAGACATAATTGAAAAGATTTCAATATCTCTACTAGAAAGCTATAGTGATAACATCTCTTTTATTGAAGAAACCTATGATCCAAAGAACTTTAATAGGGAACAACTATATGACACTCTATCTGCATTTGAAGTAAGAAATTTTGGAAAAGACAATGAAATTTGAGACTACATTTAAAGCCTCTAAGGAAGATCTGAAAGATAAAAGTTTGGATGAGATGGAAGCAAACTTTGTAAGAAGATTGAAGAAAGGCACTAACAAATATAGAGGTATGTTACCTCTTAAATATTTTCGATGTGAAAAAAATGGTCATATAGCTACTAGATATCTGAAAAAGGGATCAAAACAAAAATATAGGGAGAATAAAGGGAATTTTAATAAGAAAGCCTATTATGTTAGAGATGATGCTAGTATTTTAGATGATGAATCTGATTATGAAGATGGTGACTGTTTGTTTTTGGTAGAAAAAGATGTACCTAAGAATGATGTTTCTAAGACTATTTCTACTTCTTTACATGCTAGAAGAGATAGAAATGAATGGTTTATTTATAGTGGATGCTCAAATCATATGAATGGTGATAGGAGTAAGTTCATAAAACTTGAAAAGTATGATGGAGGTTCTATTAGGTTTGGAGATGATCAAACAACTCAAATTGTAGGAATTGGCTCTATTACTTTTGATGGAAAATATAATACTAACAATGTTTACTATGTGAAGAGTTTGCATCCTAATCTCTTAAGTGTTGGGAAAATGTGTGAAAATGGTTATAATGTTGTTTTTCAAGATGATGGTTGTGAGATTTGAAAGGGATCTGATACTATTATTGTGGTAGGGAAAAAGTGAAGCAGTCACCGATGAGGAGGGACCTCAAAGAAATCAATCTGGACCAGCCAACAAGAGTAAACACAACGGAAACTCAAAGATATGATGGAGGAAATGAAGAACAAATTGATTAATTGAGTGAAGTTTGATTACATGCAATTGGTTACAACCAGGTTACAACATACCGGATCTCGGGCCTAGTAGAATAGGTCACAATCGAGACCTTGAATAGAAAGATCTATCTTCTATGTATAGTCTATCTATCTCATTATTTGATTCATTGTATTCTAAAGCATAATTACATATATATATATTGATCCAAAGGATCTAGTCAGCCCAAAAGGGATCAAAACCCGAAGAACAAGACCTAACATGAAAATAACAAAGGTCGGCCTTTGCCAGGAGATTCCTCCAGAAAATTGAAAGAATGAAATGTGGAAGGTCGGCCACATGCCAAGGAACATCAAAATAAATACCCAAGGCTCCGCAAGGTTAGAAATGGGTTCCGATAGATCACCAAAATAAGTCTCAGGCAACCAGTAACAAACAACTGTCAATCTGATAACAAGAAATTATCATGGAAATCGGTAGCGATATCTTGCCGAAAGGTGATCTAAATGTGATGCGGTCTAAAAGCAAGAAAGATGATTAAGTATTCAAGTAGAATCCAACTCCACAAGATCTGGTGAGCCAAAAATAGGACACATAGAAAGGAAAACTTAAACTGCAAACAAAAAACAAAACAGAAAGGAAAATGTTTTTGGTTGATGCAAGATTGTTATAAACCGGGGATGCTCTTGCATCAGACATCTGGGATTATTGAAAAAGTGAGCCTCTCACTTTACTGGAGTTAGAGGAAAACCAAGGCAGTATTCCTTTGCCTGAGAAATGCAAGATGAATTTTCAACTGGTATGTCTTTCCACTTCACAAGATATTCCTTATACTTACTACTCCGAGTACTACGTCCAATCCTACTGTCCAAAATCTTTTCAATCTGATATGGTTCCTTCCAGGACAACTGTTTCTCCAAGTCTGCAACACTGTCCTTACTAAATTCTGGCTTATGCTACTCATGAAGATCTGTAACGTTGAATATAGGTGAAATACTTAGACTATCTGATAGCTCCACTTCATATGCATTTCCAGAACTAAACTTCCTGAAAATCTTACAGGGTCCAAACTTCTTCATCAACAACTTATTATAAGTTCCAACTAGGAATCTCTCTTTTCTTAGATATACCATCACTTCAGTGCCAACTTCAAATTCGTTATGTCTCCTTTTCTTATCTGTCTTCTCTCTATATTTGTTGTTCATGTCTTCCAAATGTGGTTTAACTTGAATATGCAATGCTGCCACGTGATCTACAAAATCTTCTGCTTTTGAACTCTTCTGATATTTACTGCTAATATCTCTCAATTCTTATATACCTCTAGGGTGCACTCTAGTAACAATCTCAAAAGGTGTTTTTCTAGTACTTCTATTCACTGAATTATTGTAGGAAAACTCTACTTGTGGAAGGATTAAATCTCAACTTTGTTGGTATTATGGATGTGTTGCATTGGCTTTTTCATTGATGTCAACACTTTTCAACACTTATCCTTGTGGAGATCTTTGGTTATGTTTACCGACATGTTGAGTGACTTATGCAAAGTCACCGGTATCTAGTTCACTAATAGGTTGTGTTATTCACCGGCACTGAGGATGATCTGTTATCATCTAGAGATTACTTGGTTATGTCGAAGACATTGTTTGGACACTTGGTTTGGTGATTTGGTTATTGGTCTAACCGAGTTTTCATATTTGTTGTTACCGGAAAATAGGTCTAGGTTATGGATTGGCAAGAATTATCTATTCCAAATCAGCACGAAACATTATGGAGATGTTTTATTGATTGATTATTATTTTAAATGCATTGAGCCGACATCATGCATCGCATATTGATTCATTTGTAATTGATTTAATTGTAATATTCTTAGTGAGCCAACCTACACATTTGGTCTTAGGTTTTGGCATATATATAAGATCTCATTTGTGAGATTATGGAGAGAAGGTGGAAGAGGAATATAATAAGGTATATGCGAATATAAGCAGAGCTATACATGCAAACATCATTCAAGATTCAAGGAGGTTTTGAGGAAGACGATCAGAGCTTAACCGGTACTGAATCCAACATATGAAGATGCTATTTTGATTAGTACATTATCATTGGATTTAACCATCCAATTGTAGTCAGTGTGACTCCCATTTTGTGATTGAGCAGTGAGCTCTAGGCAGTTGGCCTTTCTGCATGTGCAGACCCCATTTGTACACATACTATTTGCAGTAGTATCATCTGATTGAGGGTAAGGTTTCCCACCGTGGTTTTTCCCCTTACAGGGTTTCCATGTACAAATAACTGTGTTATGTGTTGTGTATGTTATTTGTCTTTCTATTTCATGCATTAAACTTTACCGGTACTGTTATTAACTGTTAAACTATCTACCAACATTAAGTTTGGTTTACCGGTATTATGCACTAAGTTTGGTTAAGTTATATTTGGGTTGAAATTAATAGACAACTGATTCACCCCCCCTCTTAGTTGCCTTTGGGTCCTAACAAACTTTTAGTTTTATCTCCCACTAAACATCTCAACAAGTTTCCCAAACTTCCATTAACAAATTTTGTCTGCCCATTAGTCTGTCAATGAAAAGTAGAACTGAACTTCAAATCTGTCTACATCTTCTTCCAAAGTGTTCTCCAAAAATAGCCAACAAACTTAGTGTCTCGGTCTAAAACCATGCTCTTAGGTAATCCATGCAATCTCACCACTTCCTTGAAAAATAGGTCTGCTACATGTAATTCATATGATGTCTTCTTACAAGGTATCAAATGAGCCATCTTCAAAAATATATCCACTACCATAAATAAAGAATCATTCCCTCTCGGTGTCTTAGGCAATCCAAGTACAAAATCCATGCTTGTATCCTCCCAAGGTCTTACCGGTACTATCAAAGGTTTATACAATCCCACATTCTATCTACTACCTTTTGCGACTTGACAAAATCTACAACTCTACACATATCTCTTAAAATCCTTATGAATCTGGGGCTAAAATTACTGCTCACTCACCAATGCAACTATTTTGTCAATGCCAAAATATCCAGCTAGTCCTCCACTATGTTTCTCCTTAATCAGGTTCTCTCTCATGGAACTCTTAGGTATGCACAACTAAACTCCCCTGAATAACATTCCATCTTGAATGAAGTAATCCAACCATTTGTTCCTATCAACCATAATTGGTTCTCTACATGCTTTCCAAAGTTCTGCAAAGTTTGGGTCTTCATCATACAAGGTATTCAAATCTTCAAAACCTAATACTGTCACTCTCATTTCAGTCAGCAAATTCCTTCTCCTACTTAATGCATCAACAACTTTTTTATATTTTCTACTTCTATGCATCAACACATAGGTGTAACTCTGCAAGAATTATACCCATCTCATATGTCTTTGATTCAACTTACTCTAACTGTTCAAATACTACAAAGCTTGATGATCTATATACAACACAAACTCCTTAGGCAATAAGTAATGTCTCCATTTCTTCAAGGCTTCAACTATGGCATAAAAATCCTGATCATACACTGAATATCTCCTCTAGGCATCATTCAATTTCTCACTGAAATAGGCTACTACTCTCCCTTCTTGACTCAAGACTGCTCTTATTGTTGTTCCATTTGCATCACAATCCACTTAAAATACTTTATTGAAATCCGGTAAAGCTAATACAAGTTGCTCAGTGGGTTTCTGCTTTAACAATTCAAAACTTTTGTTTACTCCAGTGGTCCCCTTGAATTCCTTCTGATCTCCTCTCATGGTATCAATCTTAGGGTTACAAGCTGAATTGAATTTTTTGATAAACTTCCAATTAAAACTAGCCAACCCATGAAATGATCTTACCTCCCCAATTCTTTTTGGTGTAGGCCACTCAACAATGGCTTTCTCTTTATCAGGGTCCATCTTCAAACCATCCTTAGATATCAAAAATCCTAAATAGACTAACTCATCCTTCATGAAAGTACACTTCTTGATATTGATCAACAACTTTTATTCTCTCAACCACTGCAAAACTTGTCTTCACTACAACAAATGCTCCTTCTTTGTCTTATTGAAAATCAGAATGTCATCCAAATACACAATAACAAACATACCCAATAATTTCTTCAATACCTCATTCTTCAGCCTCATCAAAGTACTTGGTGCATTAGTCAATCCAAAAGGCATCACCAACCATTCATATCCCTTCATTTGTCTTAAATGTTTTCTTCCACTCATCACCTTCTCTGATCCTTATCTGATGATATCCACTTTTCAAATCTATCTTTGTAAAGTATTTTTCTCCACTCAAATAGTCCATTATGTCATCCATCTGAGGCAAAGGAAACCAGTATTTCACTATGATCTTGTTTATTTCTCTTGAATCCATACACATCCTCCATTATCCATTCTTCTTAGGTACTAATACTGTTGGTACTGCACAAGGGCTCAAACTCTCCCTGACCAAACCTTTCTTCAATAGCTCATGCACATGTCTATTCAATTCTTCATTCTCTACCAGTGTCAACCGTTGTGCATCTTTGTTAAGAAAACTAGCTCCGAGAACCAAGTCCATGCAATGACTAATACTTCTAATAGGTGGCAATCCATCAGGTACATTATCTGAAATGATGTCCTCATATTGTGTCAGCAAATCTCTTATTTCTTCTAGGTGTTCTTCTTCCGGTTTTGGTCTCTCAGTCTTCTTAGGAATTAAGGCAAAACAAACATTCTCATGTCTTAGTTCATCCATAAATTTCCTTCCATCTACTAAATAGATTTTGGCATTCATACAGACTTCATTCTTCAAAGGTTCCTCCAAAGGTAACAAGGTTTGCTTCATCCCATTGGCCATAATAGTGTATGTATTCTTCCTCCCATCATGTATTGCCTATGTATCAAACTACCAAGGTCTACCCAACAAAAGATGACAAATATTCATAAGTATAATATCACACAAAACGTCATCATGATAATTCCCAATTTTTAATTTCACCAAACATTGTTCACTTACTAACAACTTATGTTCATCCTGAATCCATGCTATTTGGTAAGGCTTAGGGTGTTTTAATCTCTCCAATTTCAACTAATTCACCATCTCCTTTGAAACAAAATTATTTGAACTACCACTATGAATAATAACTTTACAACACTTACCAGATACCTTACATCTGGTCTTGAACAAATTCTTCCTCTGCAAGGGCTCTTCATTTCCTTCGATATGACATAAATCTCTCCTCATCATCAACAGTTCTCCATCTTTCGGTTTATTGTTTGAACCATTGGAGTTTTCTTCCACCACTGCTTCTCTTCTGGTAGCCTCTATCTCCTTACATTCAAATGCACGTCATCCTTCTCCTCCACACTTAAAATAGGTTCGTCTGAATGTCCTCTTGTCTTGTCTTCTAGTAACCATTTGGTTCACTCCTCTGGTAGAAATTTCTATCATCCTTCCAGTATGAATTACCTTCTTTTCTCACTTCCTTGTTCTTTTTATGATCTGTACTAGTTCCTCTTCCTCTAGTATATCCTCTTCCTCCTTAAAATATTCCTTTGGTAAACCTTTCACCCCTACCTCTTTGTCTCTGCTCATGTCTTTTTTTCAATTTCTCTTCATCCTTTAGGGCATACCGGTAAGCCTCTTCAACACTCTCAAGTTTGATCATACTGAGTTCATCTTGTATAGACATCAACAACCCATTCAAATAAATTGCAATTTGTTCAACTTCATCATCAACATGTCCAGATCTGATGTACAACTTGTAAAATGCTTCGGTGTACTCCTTCACACTAGATTCCTTCTGTCTCAAATTCCAGAACTTCGGGAACAAATCCACTTGATAATTCACCAGCACAAACTTTTATTTCAACTTAGCAATCATCCTATCCCATGTCTTGATCTTCCCTTTACCTCTTCTCTGTTTGTCAACTTGCGAATTCTCCCACCAAAGAGATGCATGGCCTTTCAATCGAGTACAGACATATTTCACCTTCCTCTCTTCTTCAATGTTTTCAAAATCAAAATACTTCTCCATCTTTGAGATCCAATCCATCAATTAATCCAAATGTAACTTCTCATCATATTCTGGTTTGGTAAAATGAGGTTTAGTGTTTGCCCTACTCAAAACTCCTAAACACCTTTCTTCATCTGGATCAACCGCCGGTAGGTTTATTTGTTCAGTCGGGGCTTCTTCTCCTTCAACTTCACTTACATCTTCCATATGTCCACCTCTTCTCTAGGTTGTCTCCACGGCTTCTAACCAGGATACTATTCCTAACAACATCTCCATCACAACAGGGTCTGCATTCCCAGACGCTCCACCATTCCTAGTTCCTCTTTGCACCATCAATTCACGCTAGTCCTCTACAATTGCAAGTCAGATCCACTATCCACAACCCTACAACAAAACTCCAGAACACACAACCTCCAAAATGAAACTTCACTCTGATACCACTTGAAGCAATCACTACTGAGGAGGGACCTCAAAGAGATCAATCTAGACTGGCCAACAAGAGTAAACACAATAGAAACTCAAAGATATTACGGAGGAAATGCAAAACATATTGATTACATCTAACTGGTTACAACTGAGTTACAACATACCGACTGTTAGGCTTGGTAGAATAGGTCACAACTGGGACCTTGAATCGAAAGATTTATCTTCTATGTACAATCTAGCTATCTCATTCTCTAATTGATTGCATTCTAAAGCATAATTACAAATATATATATTGATCCAATGGATCCAATTGGCCCAAAAGGGACCAAAACCTGAAGAACAAGACCTAACATAATAATAACAAAGGTCAGCCTCTGCCAAGCGATTCCTCCAAAAAATACAAAGGATGAAACATATAAGGTCGGCCACATGGCGAGGAACATCGAAATCAATGCCCAAGTCTCCGAAAGCTTCAAAATGGGTTCCGGTAGATCACCAAAATAGGTCTTTGCAGAAAGTGATCCAAAATAGGAACATCGAAACCGATAGCAATATCTTGGAAGAAAGTGATCCAAATGCGATGCGGTCTGGAAAAAAGAAAGATGATCAAGTTTTCAAGTAGAATCCAACTCCACAGGATTCGGTGAGCCAAAACTAGGACACACAGAAAGGAAAACTGAAACTGCAAACAAAAAACAAACTAAAAAGGAAAATGTTTTTGGTTGATGCAAGATTGTTGTGAACCAGGGATGCTCATGCATCAAAAAGACTGGTGGAAACATGTATCAACTAGAAGGAGATAAAAGACATTGTTTGTTATCTCATCTCTATGATAGTTGGCTCTGGCACCAAAGGATGTGTCATATCAACTTTGATAATTTGGTAAAGATCAGTTCTTCAAGTGTAGTGAGAGATTTACCAAGGCTGACCAAACCAAATAACAATATTTGCAAAGAATGTCAAAAAGGAAGCAGACAAGAGGAATATTCAAAGGAAAGGAATAATTGTCCACTAGATTGTTAGACTTGGTGCACATAGACTTATGTGGTCCTACCAGAACAACAAGTATACAAGGTGAGAGGTATTTCATGTTGTTGATTGATGATTATTCTAGAATGTCATGGGTTGCATTTTTTAGCGAGAATTCAAAAATATTAGAAAAATTCAAGATATTCATAGCAAGAGTTGAGAATGAAGTTGATAGAAACATTAAGTGTTTGAGGTCTAACAAAGGAAGAGAATTTATCTCTGATGAGTTTAACAAGTTTTGTGGGAAACGTGGTATTAGAAGAAAATTATCAGCCTTGAGGACACCACCGTGGAGAAAGGATGAATTTTACTATACAAGAGGCAGCTAGAACAATGATCAAAGGAGAATAACTACTGGAGATAAGTAATTCAGACAACAATTTACACTCTTAACAAAATTCTATACTAGAAGAGATATGGAAAGACATCATATGATCTATGACATGGTAGAACTTTGACAATAAATTACTTCAAGGTATTTGGAAGCAAATGTTATATTCAGAGAGATGAGGATGATCTAGGAAAAAATGATAATAGAGAAGAGGTAGGTATATTCCTAGGATATTATACAAAGAGAAAGGCATACTATTATTACAACAAAAGACTAAACAAGATTATTAAAAGTCCAAATGTGAAGGTTGATGAAGACATTTATCGAGACTCTAATAAACTAACAATTTATGAATCTGATGAGTCCTACGATAGAAAGAGGGAAGAGGAAACTAGAGAGGACAAAGAAAAGGTAAGTCGGGATGATCTGCCATCTTCATCTAAAAACTCAAGGTATGTACAGAAGAATCACTCAGTGGATCAAATTATTGGAGATAAGAATAGAGGAATTCTCACAAGAAGTAAAGAAACTCAAGATCAATTTTTGTTATGCTTACTATCTGAAACTGAACTAAAAATAGTAGAAGAATATTGCAATGATTAGAGTTGGATATATTAGATAGATTTGATACTGGGAGTAAACTGAGAGGGGGCAGGGGGTGAATCAGTTTACTATTAGAAATCAAAACTAATGGATATCAAAAACCTTAAACCCGACAACAAAGAAACCAACACAATGAAGGATAAAACATGAAAGTATAGTACACACAACACCAATATTTTTGACATGGAAAACCTGGTAAAGGAAAAAACCATGGTGCAAAACCCTACCCATAATCAAATAATACTTCTTCAATAGTATGTGAAATAATTACAATGGGGATTGCACTTGCAATCAGACCAACTACCTAGATCTCACTGCTCATCACAAAAAGAAGTCTCACTGACTTACAAAGAATCAGACTACAATCCAAAAAGAATGAACTGTGAAAGTACAATCTCCTAATGCTTGATTCAGTTCTGGTTAAACACAGATGTCTGCCCCGCAATACCAAAAACCTTCTGTCGAATGATATATTACTTGTTCATACATAAACCTTCCTCCGATAATTCAGACATAGCCATCGATCCCAAAAACCATCAATCTCCAAATTACATGGACAAGCCACCTATAAATATAGATAATCAACCTTATGATAAGGTTGGCTAAACCCTAAACCCAAAAACCCGTAATAACAAAAATTACATTACACGGTATCATCAGACCAATATTATGTTTTACATTACATAGAATGGACCTAATTCAAATATCCATACAATTATATCCACTAGAAATTCTGTTAAGATCAAAATCCATCACATTTAACCAACCGGTAGAAACCCTTAGTGAAGTAACATAGAAAGTATAACCAGATCCAAATAGGACAATCATAACAGCATGCCAACCAATGCAAAGTCACCAAACACTTAGAATATGATCGAGAAGCACATGTTTAGCATGATAGGAATTGATTCCATAAGTCGGACCAAAATCATCAGATCAAAACATCAAATATCACTTACCGGTAAGGCTAACCAATACTAGGAAATACCAACTGGGAACATAAGTGATAGTTACTGGAGCACCAAAACATGAACCAATAGAATATGACAAGAATATAACTATCAGAATAAGCATCGAAAACTGCATCCAAGGATCTAATCATACTGGATTAGAATCAAAGCTAAAACCAAGATAAAAACCAATACAAACCGGGATAGGTCCAACTGGGATACAATGTTGACATCAATGACAACACTTAACCAGATCTAGTATATTGCCAACAATCTCCCCCTTTGGCATTGATGGAAACACTGAATGTGAAAAACATCCAAGTGCCAAGGAATCCCAACAATCTCCCTCAAAGATATGACAGATTTTCACATGAATACCATCTCTCCCCCTTTGACATCAATGAAAAAGGATGGATACCAAACCAAAATACTGAACCAAATAACTGACCACTCCCCCTGAGTAGTAGCATCATCTCATCAACCCAGATCAAAGAAAATATCGAACAAGCTTACTAGATTGATGCATTCCTGCATCTCTAAGTCTCTTCTAGAGGGTTGGTAACCCCCAACTATTCTCTGAGATATTCAAAAGTATCTTTGGGCAATGGTTTTGTTAGAATTTCTGCAATCTGCTCTTTAGTAGGCACATAAACCAATCTGACTTCCTTTTCTTCAACCTTTTCCGTCAAGAAATTATATCTTATAGAAATGTGTTTTGATTTGGAATGAAATACCAAATTCTTTGACATATCAATACCAGCAATATTATCATAATGAATAATAATAGGCTCATCATAACTTATCCTTATATCTTTCAACATTTGTTTCATCCATAAAATATGAGTACAGTTGGTTGCAGTAGCTACATATTTTGCTTCAATAGTAGATAATGAAGTACATGATTGTTTCTTACTAAGCCATGAAACCAAGTTCTTTCCAAGAAAGAATGCATCGTTGGTGGTTCTCTTCCTATCATCCACATCTCCTACCCAATCAGAATATATATAGGCACATAATCTGAAATCATCATTCATTGGATACCATAACCCAAGGTCTGGTGTACATTCCAAATATCTAAATATCCTCTTGAACACAATATCATGAGTTTCTCTAGGATCTGATTGAAATCTATAAGCAATACAAACAACATTCATTATATCAGGCCTAGTCTAAGTTAAGTACAACAATCCACCAATCATTGATTTGTATCTACTTGGATTCACTTTAGGGGATTCATCATCCTTTGACAATTTGCAGCCGGTTATCATAGGAGTACCGACATGTTTTGAATTCTCAAGTCCAAATTTCTTAACCAATTCCTTCACATACCTAGTTTTACAAAGGAAAATACCTTAATTAGTCTGACTAATCTACAAACCTAAGAAAAATTTCATCTCAACAATCATAGACATTTCAAAATCATTCTTCATAACATTAGCAAATTTCATGCATAGGATTTCTTGTCCTCCAAAAATGATATCATCCAAAAAGTCTTCAATAATTAGTATATCATCATGCTCAATTTAATAATATAGGTTACTGTCAGCATTACCTTTACTAAAACCAAGCTTAGAAAGCTATCATTCCAATCTAGCATACCATGCTCTAGGGGTCTGTTTTAGTCCATATAAAGCTTTCTTAAATCTGCAAACCATGTCCTTGTCTTCTGATAAATAAAATCCATCATGTTTCTCAATGTAGACTTCCTCCTCAAGATATCCATTTAGAAATGCACATTTGACATCCATTTGATATACTTTGTAGTTCTTGTGTGCAACATAGGCAAGAAATAGTCTTACCGCTTCAATTCTTGCAACCAGAGCACAAGTCTCACCATAATCAATTCCTTATTCCTATGAATAACCTTTGCAAACCAATCTAGCCTTGTTTCTTACAACTTGACCTTCCTCATTCAATTTGTTACTAAAAACCCATTTAGTTCCAATAATATTCTTGTCTTTAGGTCTGGGAACTTATTCCCATGTCTTATTCTTTTCTATCTAATTCTAATTCTTCTTCCATTGCTTTCATCTAATTTTCATCTTTAATTCCTCCAATAAATGATTCTGGTTCAGTTTGAGAAATAAAACATACCTCTTCAGTAGCTATCCTTCTTCTAGTCATCATACGTTTTCTTTTATCTCTAATGATCTGATCTTCAAAATGATTTAGTTTCACATACCTGGGAGTTTGAATCTTTCCATTGTTCAATAGTTAGTTAAATTTTATGATATTGTCGGAGTCACTGATTCAATGCTCTAAGCAACTTCTTGCATTACCGATTCAGGTCTAATAAATTCATCTTCTGGTCCAGAGTCATATGATTTGATTACTGCCTTGTTCATCCACCTTAACATTTATGCTCTCTATTATCCTATTCAATCTTTTGTTATAACATCTATATGCTTTACTCTTAGTAGAATAACCCAAAAATATTCTTTCATCACTTCTACGACTAAATTTTCCCAATGCATCATCTCTTCTAATGTAGCATTTACTTCCAAATTTTTTGAAATATCTAGCGGTAGGGGTATGATCAAACCATAATTCATAAGAAGTCTTACCGGTATCACCTTTTATGTGTACTATCTTGAAAGTGTATGCAACGGTATTGATAACTTCTCTCCAATATATACTAGACAATTTAGCTCTAGTCATCATAGTCCTTGCCACATCCAATATGGTTCTATTTTTCATTTCTATCAATCCATTATGTTGTGGATTTCTAGGTGCAGAAAGTTGTCTTCTGATTCCATACTTCTCACAAAATTTGTTGAATTCACTGGATGTAAACTCACCACCTTTATCAGATCTTAAGCATTTTATCTTCAATCCTATCTCAGTCTCAACCATAGCTTTGAAAATTCTAAATTTCTTAAGAGCTTCTATTTTTTCTTTTTAAAATGCAACCCACATTATTCTACAGTAGTCATCAATAAGTAACATAAAATATCTATCGCCTTGAAAACTTTTAGTCCTTGCCGGTCCACATAGATCAGTATGAATAAGATCAAGAATTTCATTAGATTTATCATGTATGCTTCTAAAATAAGTTGTGACTTGCTTACCCATTTGACATTCTCTATATACCGAATTATGATGTTTGACATTTTTGGGGAAATCTCTGACAGCCCGTGTTGAATTGATCTTCACTATGCAATCAAAATTTACATGGCACGTCCTCTTATGCAATAACCAACTTTCATCAATCTGATAAATCAAACAAGCTTTCTCATTGGAGTTCAAATGAAAAATGTTTCCATTGGTCCTGGAAGCAATTTCCAATCTAGATCTATTGATGATCTTGCATTTTCCATCCTTGAATTGAAAATGAAATCCTCAATCCACCATCTGACCTACACTTAAAAGATTATTCTTCAATCATTCAAAATAATAAACACTATTAGCATTAGTCTTACCATCTAATGATATTGTTCCTTTGCCTTTGATCCTACATGCCTTGTTGTCTCCAAGTTTGACTAGTCTGTGATCAAATTCTTGTAGTGATAGAAATTTTCTCTTGTCACCGGTCATGTGATGCAAGCATCCACTATCTATAACCCATTCATCCTTTTCTTCAATTTTAGAAGCTAAAGCCTTCTCCTTAGTATGAGTTGCTTCAATGACAAGTTTTGGAGAATCATCCTTGATAGTAATAAAGACCCAATCTTTACCTGAGCTTCCATTGCTGGTTCCACTCACGGGTTCATCATCATCATCAGTAATACCAAAATCATCATCACCAGCATAATATCATGATTTATCCTTATTCCTTCTAAATCTAGGTCTATTTTGATATTCTGGATTAGGCTTATAACTCTTCACAAATCTTTCATGATTCCTAGCAACTGTTTTAGGGCATCTAGAAGTAAAATGACCAAACTTATTGCATGAAAAACATTTAAAAGGCACTTTTCATTCATACTTACTTCCAGCCGGTCCTATAGGAATTCTTCTAGCAATCAAGGCTTCCAACTCTTCAAGTTCTCTGTCTTCCTTTTCAATGTCCTCCAAATATTTAACATACAATTCCTTCCAATCTATCTTTTGCTTACTAGAGGCAAATGCTTTAAATGCAATTTCTATTTTAGTAGCACTCAAACCGCCAAGTTCCTCAAGTTCAAAAGCAATCAATTTTCCAAGTAGTGTATCTCTGGTAACAGGGGTACTTGACTTTTTCTGGAGTTCATTGATTGCAGTAGCCTTCATCTTATAAGCTAGAGTTAGAACTCTCAAAACCTTTGACACAATCTCATCCTCACTAACTGATCCACCACAACATTTGATTCCCATAACAATCTCATTTACTCTATCCATGAAAGAACTTATCTTCTCATCTTCTTCCATCTTCAAAGTTTCATATCTCACCCAAAAACCTTCAAGTTTTGCAATATTTACTGCTTGGTCACCTTCATAAAGAATTCCAAGTTTTTTCTAGACTAGCTTTGCATTCTCCAACTCTATGACATTCAATAACTTTTCATCAGATAGGGTGCTTAACAATGCTTCTTTTTCTCTAACGTCATTTTCAGCTCTCTTTTGTTCATCAGCAAGTGTCGATGTTCCAAAATTGGGATCATGAGGTATATACCCTTTCTCCACTATCTCCCAAACTTTAGCTCCAAGACATCTTAAATGAATCTGCATTCACTCCTTCCATATTTTGTAGTTTGTACCATCAAATCTAGGACTCTCCTTCAGGTAGGGGTTGAATGTAGAAGTAGATGCAGTTTCCATCGGATCTCCTTAAGGGGTTAGGCTTCTACAGAGAGGACCAATGCTCTGATACCAATTGTTAGTCAAATCTGATACCAAGACTAAACTGAGAGGGGGGGGGTGAATCAATTTACTATCAGAAATCAAAACTAATGCATATCAAAAACCTTAAATCAGAGCACAAATAAACCAACACAATGAAGGATGAAACATGAAAGTACAATACACACAACACCAATGTTTTTGATGTGGAAAACCTAGTAAAGGGAAAAAACACGGTGGGAAATCCTACCCACAATCAGATAATACTTCTGCAGTAGTATGTAAAATAATTACAATGGGGATTGCACTTGTAATCAAGCCAATCGCATAGAGCTCACTTCTCATCACAAAAAGAAGTCTCAGTGACTTACAAAACATCATACTACAATCCAAAAAAAATTAACTGTGAAAGTGGCATCTCCTAATGCTTGATACAGTTCCGGTTAAGCACATATGTTTTCCCTACAATACCAAAAACCCTCTACTGAATGATATATCACTTGTTCACACATAAACCTTCCTCTAATAATGCAGACACAACCATTGATCCTGGAAACCATTGATCTCCAAATTACATGAATAAGTCACCTATAAATACAGATCATCAACCTTATGATAAGGTCGGCTAAACCCTCAACCCAAAAACCCATAATAACAAAAATTATATTACACGGTATCACCAGACCAATATTATGATTTACATTACATAGCATGGACCTAATTCAAATATCCAAACAATTATATCCACCAGAAATTCCATTAAGACCAAAATCCAACACGTTGCACCAACCGGTAGAAACCCTCAGCGAAGTAACATAGAAAGTCTAGCCAGATCCAAATAGGACCACCATAATAGCACTCTAGCCAATGGAAAGTCACCAAACATGATACAAATTGATTCCATAAGCCGAACCAAAATCGTCTGATCAAAACATCAAATATCACTTACCAGTAAAGCTAACCGGTACCAAGAAATACCAACCAAGAACATAAGTGATAGTTACCAAAGCACCAAAACATGAATGAATAGAATATGACAAGCATATAACCATCCAAAATAAGTATCGAAAACTGCATCCAAGGATCTGATCATACCGGATCAGAATCGAAGCCAAAGCTAAGATAAACACCAAGACAAACCGGGATAGGTCCAACTGGGATAGCAGAACCATATCCAACCGGGATACAATGTTGACATCAATGACAACACTTAGTCAAATCTAGCATATTACCAACATGATAAAGACTATGAGAGAAGAACTATACTATATTGAGAAAAATCAGACATGGGAACTAGTTCACATACTGGAAGACAAGAATGTAAATGGAACAAAATGGGTAGTTTGGAACAAGTTGGATGAGGATGAAAAATTTGTGAGAAATAAAGCAAGGGTGGTTTGTAAATAATACACACAATTTGAAGGCATTGACTTCAATGAAACATGTTCTCCTTTTGCCCGGATGGAAGTTATCAGGATGTTTTTGGCTTTTGCAGCATTTAAGGATTTCAAGGTTTATTAGATGGTTGTAGAGTTAGCATTCTTGAATGGAGAGATGAAAGAAGTTTACATAGAAAATTAGTAAGGATTTAAGTTGAGAGATGATCTAAATATTGTTTACAGATTGAAGAAGGATCTATATGGATTGAAACAAGCTCCTAGAGCTTGGTATGGAAGGCTAGATAAGTATTTGATTGATCAAGGTTTTTAAAAGGGATTTGTTGATAGTAATCTTTATTTCAAAACTAACTCAAGAAAAATATTGATTATTGTAGTATGTATTGATGACATAATATTTAGAGGAAATGAGGGCATGTACAGGAAGTTTGTTAATGAGATGCAAAAGGAATTTGAGATGTCCATGATCGTTGAGTAAAATTTATTTCTTGGTTTGCAAGTGAATCAAAATAGAAAAGGAAATTTGATTTCTCAATCTAAATACATTAAAGAATTATTAAAGAAGTTTGGGTTAGATAATTCTAAACTAGTGTGTACACCTGTAACCACCAGATGAAAGTTAACAAAATATGATAAATCTCCTAAAGCTGATGCAAGTTAGTATAGATCAATGATTGTAGGACTGTTATATTTGACTGCTACTAGACCAGATATTATGTATACAGTTTATTTGGTAGCTAGATTTTAACAAGAACCAAAAGAACCACAAGTTGTGGTTGTAAAAAGGATTCTCAGATATTTAAAAGGAACATAAGAGTTTGGTTTGTGGTATCCCAAAAATTCAGATTTCACCTTGACAACTTATATAGATGCAGATTGGGCCGGAAGTATTGATGACAGTAAAATTACAAGTGGTAGAGCATCCTTTCTTGGCTCCCGGTTGGTTTCTTGGTCAAGCAAGAAGCAATATTTTGTGTCTTTATCTATAGCTAGAGCATAATTTATTGTAACATCTTCATGTTGCACACAGATACTATGGATGAAGTAGACTTTTAAGGATATTGGTGTATTATTTAATAAACCCATCCCAATCATGTGTGATAACACCAACACAATAAACATTTCCAAGAATCCGGTACACCATTCTAGAATGAAGCATATATCTATTCAGTATCACTTCTTGAGGGAAAATGTGTTGGACAATAAAGTTAAGCTTGAGTATGTACCTACTAAAGAGAAGATTGCAGATATCTTCACAAAGGAATTGTGTAAGGATACTTTTGAGTATCTCCAATAGAAGTTAGGGGTATTACCCCTCCCTAGTTTAAACGGATGTACATTCGGATGTGCATTGGTGCAGTGAACTTCTTGAATATCCTTATCTAAATTGATTCTTGGGATGTCATCCTTTTTATTTGATGTAAAAGGGAGAGAGATGTGATGAGATAAGGACACTAATCTGATGATGTAGAGAGATTTGTGTGTTTGTCATTGATGTGTTTCCATCAATGACAAAGAGGGAGATTGTCACAAATTTGATGTTGATGGTTATCATTAATGATTGTCATTGATGTCAACATATTATTTTACGATTGATTTCTTATGTTTGGTGATCTGGAAGATGCATTTCTAGAATATTTGGTGCTTCGGAAGATGTGCTATATTTGATACTTAAGACTGTTTGTTCATGTTGGTGGTAATCTATATTTATCTATTTATTGGATATGGTATTGATGGATTTCTATTCATGAGTATCTTGGTTCCATTCTTATTACTTCTAAGTTGGGTAGTGCTATTTGTTGGCCATTTGGTGGAATTGATTATGTGTTGCATTGATGTTTTATCATTGATGGAAGCACTAGCTGTTTGGATACTTTACCAGCACCCTTTTAGTCTTGGTAGGTTGAGTGGTTTTTGGTTGATTTGGATCTGACATGATCCGGTAGGCTCTGGTATAGTTTGGTGATGGAATTGGCTTGTTCATGATACTCATTCTCATATTTGGTCAGTTGGTTTTGGTTTGGTGACTGGATGCTATCATGCTTGCTTAGAAGCTTAGTTTCTAGTTCTAGCAAGGGTTTCACCAAGAGAGCTTTTGGTGAAGATCTTTGATGAATTGCATAAGTGGTGTTGGTGCATTATCTGGTGGACTTTCAGGATGTTGTTAGTGATCATGTTTGAGACTTGACAAATGGAGATCATTATTGTAGTGTGTGGACCTATACTGGCTCTCAGTTGATCTAGGTTATGGACAATATTTAATGTACCGTGTGGATTGGACCTCTCGATGTATTTCTAGGATGTCTTATGTGTTGGATATTATTTGTTTGGTATAAGGCCAACATGTTTTGTAATTATGTAATTGGTTTATTTTCTGGTGGCCGACCTAATTGTTTATGGTCGAGTGTTTGTATATATAGATGTAAGATCTCATTGTAGATCATCATGGTAATGTTAGAGGTCATGGTCAAGGAATGAAATGTGTGAATAATGTAATATCATTCAGGTAGAGGATTTGGTCAATCATTGGAGATCAAATTGGGTGTATGTAGGAGGATTTAGTCCTCTGGTATTGAGCTTAAACCAGAACTATAATTAGGCATAGGAGATGTTATCTTTTGTACTTCAACACTTCTCCAGATTGTAGTATGGATTTATATCTAGTCAGTGAGGATCTTTTTGTGATGAGCGGTGTGCTCTAAGTTGTTGGCCTTCTTGAAAGTGCATGCCCCTCAATTGTGATTCACATACTTACCACAAAAGTATTATCTGACTGTGGGTAGGCTTCCCACCGTGGCTTTTCCCTTTACCAGGTTTTCCACGTACAAATATTGGTGTCATGTGGATGGTATTTATTATGTGATTTTTTTTATGCTTAATTGGATTAACTGCTATTACGGTATTAATGTTTTGGGTTCTGGTATTAAAGTTTTAAATTGCTATTAGTTTTGGTAATCTATGATAATTGATTCACCCCCCTCTCAGTTGTCTTCCAGTTATTTGAACTATCTAACAATTGGTATCAGAGCTTTGGTCCTCTTTGTAGAAAGCTTAACTGCTTGAGCAAGATCCTATGGCGACTAACAGTTCAAGTTCATCCAGTTAGATTCTGGAGATATCTTTCATAGGGATATTCTGAGGCTTGATGGAACAAATTACACAATATGGAAGATTTGAATGGAGACTCATCTAAGATGTCTTGGCAAGGAGATTTGGGAGATCTCACAGAATGGTGTCACACCTTATAATCCAGGATTTGGAAATCCTCTTTTAGAAAACCTGGACAAGGATCTTGAGAATGATTGTAGAGAAAGAGAAGCCCTCTTGTGTGCACTTTCTGATCAGCAAATAATGGGATTAACTGACAAATCATCTAGAAAGGCTATATGGGATAAGTTGGAGACTCTTAATGAAGGTGACCCTATAGTAAAGATTGCTAAACTTGATGGTTACCAGGTGAGATATGGAAACCTGAAGATGGAAGAAGATGAAAGGATTACTGCATTCATGGAAAGGGTAAATGAGATTATTATGGGAATTCAATATTATGGTGGAACTCTGAGCAAAGATGAAATTGTTTCTAAATTCTTGAGAGCCCTACCATCAACTTATAAAATGAAGGCTACTTCTATTAATGAGTTGAGAATAATGGCTAATACATCTATCAACAGAGATACTTCAGTTGGGAAACTATCTACTTTTGAGCTTGAAAAATTTGGACCTTCTGAAGCTGTGAAGTTTGAACCTGCTTTTCATGCATCTACATCTACAATCAGTAAGCAAGAATAGAAAGATTTATATGCAAAGGAATTAGAAGATATGAAGAGAGAAGATGATGAGTTTGAGCAACTTGGAGCACTATTTTCTAGAAGAGTACCTAAAGGACCGGTAGGAAGTAAGTATAAAGGAAAAACACCTTTTAAATGTTTTGCATGTAATAAGATTGGTCATTTTGCATATAGATGTCCTGAAAGGAATTTAATATTTGAAGAAAGAGATAGAAGATCATTTAAGCCTAACCCTGGATATCAGAACAAGTACAAGTACAAGAAAAACAGAGACAAATCATGCTACATAGCGGATGAGGAAGGCATTACTGATTCTAATGATGAACCGACAGAAGACTCTGCTAGTGGTTCTGGTAATGGGAAGGAAAGGGTGTTCTTGGCTATCAAGGAAGATGATCTGGCACTAGAAGAGAATGAACCTGAAGAGAAGGCACTTGCTGCTAAAATTGAAGACAAGGATGAATGGGTAATTAACAACGGTTGTTCACATCATATGACTGGAGATAAACGGAAGTTTCTATCTTTGCAAGAATTTGATGGTAGTCTAGTTAGATTTGGAGATGACAAAGCATGTATGATCAAAGGAAAAGGAACTATATCATTGGATGGTAAGAAAAATAATGACAATGTTTATTATGTTGGAGGTTTAAGGCATAATCTCTTGAGTGTAGGACAATTGGTAGATAAGGGATTTCAATTATAGTTCAATGATGGAAAATGCAAAATCATTACCAGACCTGGTTTGTAGATTGCAACTGGTAAAAAGACAAAAGGTAACATATTTAATTTGAACTCCAGTGAGAAGACATGTTTGATTACATAGATTGATGAGAGTTGGCTATGGTATAAAAGGTTGTGTCATGTAAATTTTGATTGCATTGTGAAGATCAGTTCAGCTAAGGCAGATAGGGATATACCTATGATTACGAAGCCCTATAATCCGGTATGTAAAGAATGTCAAATGGGTAAATAGGTCGGAACCTCTTTTAGAAGTATACAAGAAAAATCAAAAGATGTTCTCGATCTTATTCATACTAATTTGTGTGGCCTTTCTAGAGTTAAAAGTTTTCAAGGTGGTAGATATTTCATGCTAATCATTGATATTATTCTAGAATGATGTGGGTTACTTTTCTAAAAGAAAAATCTAAAGCATTTGAAAATTTGAAAATCTTTAAGGCTAAAGTGGAAACTGAGACAGGATTGAAGATTAAATGTTTGAGGTGAGATGATGGTGGAGAATTCACATACGGTGAGTTTAATAACTTTTGTGAGAAACATGGTATAAGAAGACAATTTCTGCTCCCCAGACACCTCAGCAGAATAGAGTTATGGAAAGGAAGAACACAACTATCTTGGATGCTGCTAGAACAATGATGATGGAAGATAGTCTACCTCATATCTATTGGAGAGAAGTAGTAAGAACATCGGTTTATACATTCAATAAACTACATATCAAAGGAGAAACTGGTAAGACACCTTATGAATTATCGGTTGGCAATACACCTAGAGTTAAGTATTTTAGAATTTTTGGTAGTAAATGTTATAGCAGGAGAGATGATATCATTGGGAAATTTGATCCTAGATGTGATGAAGGAATATTTCTTTGTTATTCTAATGAAGAAAAATCATATAGATGTTATAACAAGAGATTGCAGAGAATTGTGGAGAGTGATAATGTCAAAGTAGATGAGCTGAACAGAAGTCAAATAAGAGTTTATGAGAAGGAACCTGTTGGGACTCATTAAAATTGAGTCAATATTAGAGGCCCATTTCAAAAAGAATTCTCTGCATGTCAGAAAATTACCTAAATGAGTCAGTTTCAATGGCCTAGTTGGAGAGGGGGTAAAATGGAGCCAGTTGATTTTTAGAGGGTAAGGCTCGGGATTCATGTCCCACACCTTTCATTTGGCCTATTCAGTGATATGCAAATTTTAGAATTCAATTTGGAGAAGTTTATGAGGTACCCATTTTGAGGGGTGAGCTGAAAGTGCATTTTAGGCACAAATACAGATTTTACTGAGTAGCCTCCTTTGAGCAATTACATCTTTTGCCCTGTTGATCATCATGGATAATTTCAAAATGGATTCAATTCTATGCATAAATGTGAGTCATCTTGTAAAATTTCAAGTCCTAACAAATCCATTTGCTCAGTTTTCATAGCCAAATCCGTTTGCAGTTTGTGTGGTTTGACTAGTCCCTGTTTCGACAGCTAGTCGGAGCCCTGTTTCGCATAAGTGTAAAAGTTGCCTCAGTAAGCGTCATTCCATAATGTTTGTTCCGGGCTAATGTAAGTATAAATGATGAGATACATTTCAAGTTTCGGGCTCCTACCAATCCGTTTGATCGGTTTTCAAAAGGGTTCATTTAGCCATCATTTTCAGTCTTCCGTACTTCCAGTGCTATATCAGTTAATGTAGCCATTTTCATAAGTGCACCATTTGCATCCTGTCAGTTTTGTGATCAAAATGAGATTTCCAAGTTTTAATATGTACTTTAAGGTACCTATGTTTCAAATTTGAGGGTCTACGGAGGTCATTTGATATTTTTGAGAAAGGCATAATGTGTTGCCAGAACATTGACTTCATCAGGTCTGCAGTGTCAACAAAGTCAGTTGGAAATTTTCGCCGATTAATATCTCTTCGCTTGGGAATTTTCTTGAGAAACCATTTGGTAGATTTTATACCTGCATATCAGAGTACACGCCTGTCAGATTGCGAGGTCTAGAAAGGTGTTTTGACCACTTTGAAAATTACGTCTTTGAGATTAAATGCGAAAATGTGGCGTAATTGCTTGAAGGTTGCAAAATTCAGTCTGATGATCAGAAAATGATGCCGATTGTTTCTAGAGGTATGTTTGAGACCTATGAAGCATTTCAGAGGTCAGTTGCATGAAAACAAAAAATTTTTTAGTCGGACCCACTTCGGGGCCCGACCTGACTTGTAGTTTCCCAAGGTTTTTGAATCAAGAATTAAATTGATATCTTAAACTATATGTTTGTATGATTTAAGTATAAAGTAAGACAAGAAGCTATTGTGAGAAAATGTCGAGCATGCTAACTATTTTCTTTACAATTGGGGACAAATTTGGCCTCACACAAGAGCACTACATTCTTAAAATTGGTGAAGGATCTGCAGCACAATGTATCACTGTGTTTGATTTTGGAAGCAATAAAGTTGGGATTGCTGAAATAGTTTGAAGGAATGAT
Organism: Cryptomeria japonica; assembly: GCF_030272615.1. NCBI lineage: Eukaryota > Viridiplantae > Streptophyta > Pinopsida > Cupressales > Cupressaceae > Cryptomeria > Cryptomeria japonica. Next base: position 437,701,379 of record NC_081413.1, on the reverse strand, counting down.
GTGGCACCATCGCTCAAGCTTTCTTTCTAAATCTCATATGTATTGTTCTGGGAGTGAGGTACAACTTGAAAATGGGTCAAGTGTCCACCCCGACAAAGATGCAATGGTCACAATGCTGCAAAGCTCAAACTTCATGGCTAGCTGTTTTCAGTCTCATGCCATACATTATAGCCCTTCATTGTTGAAAGGGAAGATGATAAAAGTTCATACAAGAGGAATACATCATTTGTGTCAAAATATATGCAAGTTTAAGGAGGATATGGTTCCATCTCTAAGGCTGTTGGATGTGCGCTGTATGTCCAACCTCCCAGAAAATACTATCTATGGAGGACCGAAACCCTAATCTCCCTGGGAGAGGCTAGTATTGGAACATCAGATAAAATTTTCAAATAAATACAGATTAAGGCGTTGAAACTCCTTAGAAAATGGCAATTTATGTACTCTCTTCTCCCTCACGTGGGTGTATGGAAAGCGTTGAAAAACTCATAGCTAATGCAAACATCTGCTAGCATTCTTTCCCTCTGCGTGGCTTAAGTTAGGAGGGCAGTGTGGAGCATGTTAAAAGAGACTTTCAAGCAAATGCTCTGGCAGATTGATCTCTTATCAATGCTAGTTGCTGGCCATAAGACCACGGGTTCTGTTTTAACATGGACAATATATCTTCTGAGTCAGAACCCCACTTCACTGAAGAAAGCACAAGCGAAGGCTGATATTTTTCCTGGAGTTTATAAGGTGGATGTTGGTCAGGATATAATGATTTCTGTTTACAACATCCATCATTCACCAATGGTATGGGATATGGATGATGAGTTCATACCTGAGAGGTTTGATTTGAATGGTCCCATGTCAAATGGGACAAACACAGATTTCAGGCTCATACCCTTCAGTGGTAGACCAAGTAAGTGTGTAGGTGATCATTTTGCATTGCTGGAATCACTGGGTGCCTTGTCAATCCTACTACTGAACTTCAATTTTGAGCTCATTCCAAATCAAACCAGTGGTATCCTCCATGGCACGTTGCAGAATAAAATGAAATTTTGAAGAAGTTTGAATAGCAAATGAATGTCGAAACCTTCTGTTGCGTGGTGGAGGAGAAGCAGTGTTAAAACCAAAGCAAAGGACATCATGAATCTTCCAAGCAATGTAAGTTTCAAAAATTTCCATTAAAACTTAGGAAAATCCTCCAAAAAATGCATTGCCAGGCAAAACGCAATATCCCACATTGGTTGGGCAAGCAAAGTTTTTAATATATAAAACTAAGGCCACACACTACCATAATGTCAAAGCCTCTGGGCTTTTGATGGACAGTGGCTTTGGGCGCCCAAGGCGGACCCCACGCGTATGGGTCCGTATCCCAAGGCAACCCAAGGTGGCGACTGAGTAGCAACCAGTTGGACCCCATGCATGCACGCTTCTCAAGGCAAACAAGCAAATTTTGCAGAGAAAGGTCGGCTTAACTGGTGAGCAGGTCCGAGATGATCCAACGAAGTGCGTTGATTCTTAGGCCAAAGATGCACGCAAGTTAAGCCCTGCGAAATGGTGAAATGGTTTGGCAAAAATGCAGCAGTTGTAAAGGTCGAGCAAGTTCGGGTTGATCCAACAGTTTGTGCGATTTCAGAGCCCAAAGATGCTCACCCATTACAGGCTGCGAAATGGCGAAATGAGAAATGCAAAATGGCGAAGTCCAGGTGGCGATGATGTGGCAGGTATAGTCAGTGTCCAGCAGGCAGGTCCCATCCCAGTGGTGATGATGTGGCACAGAGGTGGCACCTAGGTGGTGATGATGTGGCGCTGAGGTGGTGTACACGTGGCGGCCAAGTGGTAGTGACAAAGCGGATGACATGGCGGTGATGAGGTGTCATCCCAGGTGGCATCCAATCAACCCCATCAGCCAATCAGGTCCCACCACGTGGCAAGGCATCAGGCCAAAAAGGAGGAAAAAATCAAAATTAAAATCAGTTAAATATATAGTTCTGACTATAGAGAAAATTCAAAAATTTAAATGATTGTGCACATAAACGATTAATTCGCTCAGGGCTGTATTTTTGGCCAAAATATGAAGTATTATATGTTTCCGGAAAGCTCTCAAGATGAGGAATGCAATTATGGAGTTGGTTTCAACAAAGATCAGATCTTTTGAGAAAAGTTTCCATGGGAAAAAGGAAGGAATTGAAATTCAGTTGAAAAAGGAGACATCTGGCAATTTTGGTTGCAGACCTAATTTCTCCCTCCTCTTCATATTTCCAATTTCTTCTCATTTTGAATTGATCACAAGAATTTTGTAACAAAGCTCTAGCAAAATATATTTGGGGGTTTCTTCTTTCTAGTTCTGAAGGATCATTCTGACTTAATGTAGATTCGATGATGGATATCAATACACAGATCAAAGCATTCTGATCCTAGATTCCTGTTGTCTTCTTGTATGTATGATTGATCTACTAGTTTGGTTAGATAATCCAGGGTTATTTAATTGAATGATTTGCAAGGAAAATTCATGGAGATGTTTTAGGTTTCTCTCTCAAGGAGGGAGATTAAATATACTTAGAATTTCTCTGATAGTAATCAATAATTCTGCTTGAATTTGATAACTGGGTTTAGCATAAAGATAAAAATTTATGTATGTCAGGCATATGTAAGTTTAGTGAAATCAAAATGATGAAATGTATGTGGATTTCCAATTTTGAATTCTTATTTAGTCTTAGGTGACTTTGAAGCCTGGGATAAGGCACTAGTATACTTTGCTGGGTTCTATAAGCTTCTTGGAGATCAATAAAAAATGATTACAAGCCTTTCTTTTATGTTCAAGGTGATAGGGTTTGCAGGGGTTGGTATTTGTCTTCTCTGTAGATCTCTAATCATACTTATGAAAAGTAATCACAGAAGGTAAACCTGCCTAAGCTAGGTGAAAGCTTGAAGTGTAGAATGTTTTAGTTCAAACCTGTTTATATGTTGGCTCTTGTTCTATTTCCTGTTGTTTCTCTCCATAAGTGACAGAGATCTAAGATTCGAGTAGGGAAAACAAAGCAATCAAAATTTGAGAACAACAAAAATGGCGACTCTGCTGGGGAAATCAGAATGGAAATTGCCTAAATTCATCCAATTAGTCTGTCCATTGTGTATGCACAGAGTGTGAAAGAGAATTTATGAGTTAGAAAATGCTCCTTGTTCTAGATCTGCAGAATTATATGTGTTTCATATCATATTTTATGAAGGAGTAACAGTGAATTTATATTGTTGAGAGTTGTAAGTAGTTCTTGCAGCTGTGTGCGATTTTTTCCCCAATTCCTTATTGGGTGGTGACTCTGTGGTTCATACCAGTGTTAAATAGCCTGCAAGAGTGTTGATTGCAACAAGATTAAAAGAGAAATAGAGAATTAAATAAGTGTTGGATGGCATTCTGCTGTTCAAAATATCCTTTGTGCAAGAGGTGGCGACTCTGATGTAAAAGACCGTGCTGAAAGTGAAGTAAATCTCTAGATCTACAAGTCATACAACTGCAAATCTCCAGGTATTTTTAGAGGTTTTAAAAGCAAGACATCTCTTCTAAAAGTTTGAATGTGTAATGTTGTTTTCCCATTTAGTGAACAACACTAGTCTAGTGGGAAAGAGGAATCACAAAATTGATTTGCATATCTATGCTGCTAAAATATTCAGTGTATGTTATCTTTCGTAGTATGCAAATGTGGAAGAACTTTATGTCAAGCAATGTTAAGGAATAGATTTGTATAAGGATACTTGCTTGAATTTTTATCCAAAGTTATATAATCATTTGTGGAAGTAAGGAAGAAATGTGTAGTGAATTTTTTCAGCCCTAATCTTATCCACATATGACCATGCCTAGTAAACCAAAACAACCATGTAATAGGAAGAGTTTCAGTATGAAGTATTATGCTGCTCTAAACTTTGAAGGTATTCTGGGTTACCCAAATCCCATACCCACAGAAATCAGAAAGTATTTGCTCATATTTAGTGGGAAGAAATCAGAATTAGCATGTCAACATGTGAAAAGAGTTTCAGATTTGATAGGAGAATTTGAAATTTGCCAAGAGGATGTGTGCATGAAGTTATTCGTCCAGTCATTGAAAGAAGATGCAAGAGATTGGTTTTCTTTTTTGCCAGTGAATTCTATTACCTCATGGGAAGAATTGATTTCAGATTTCATGGATCAATTCGATGAGAAGGTGAGTGATTATGACTTGTTGAAAGAATTCACTTATATACAAATCAGGGAAGATGAATTGGTACCAACATTTAACATCAGATTTTCACAAGCATTGACTAAAATTTCTAGAAAGTATATGTTTGATGATACGGTATGTCTGGATATCTATATGAGTGCTTTTGGTATGAAGATGGGTTTCCTATTGAGAAACAAAGAACCTAAGACTTTGTATGAAGCTTTTAAAATAGCTAGAGACATTGAAAATAATTCAAAATTTGGGATAGCCAAGAGATTTGTGTCTGCTATAGTTTCTTATCAAAGCACCTTCAATGGTGAAATACCATGTGAAGCTCAACCAATCATTCCTTGTCTAGGTGCATCAAGCTCTGCAGTTCTGAATGGTTTTGTTGATGCATGTGCTTCAAATTTGAATGAGAGTCAAGATCCTCTGTTGTTAATGTCGGTCACCTCTCACAATAATGATGGAATGATTAGTGTGCAATGTTGTGATAATGCTGATACAAATATTGATATATACAAAGGATATGTACCATTTGATTTGTATGTCGGTTATGCTGACTATGTGACTGCAAATTATCAAGTTAATCATGCATCTCCTAAGGTTAACAATAATGAGAATTATGGTAATGATGACCATCTATCTTTAAATGTTGCTGATGTATTTGATGTTCAAATACCAAATACTGAAGGATCACCAAATGTTGTTGATTATGTAAGTGAAGTTGTGCAATATGATGAAAATCAGATTTTGGTTAAGTCTGATAAATCTGAAAATGAAATTGTGAATGATGTTGATGATGTGTTCAGTGCAAGTATACCCAGTGATGAATGTATTTCAGAATGCAGTGGTGTTGCTGATTATGAGGATAATGAGTTCTATTCCTAGCACCTTGAAGGTATGCAAATGAACAATGAAGATCAATTTCAGAATGAGAACGATCTTGGCACAAGTGTTTCACTTTCTTTTGATCAGCAAATGAATGCCAGTCATGCAGCTGATAATGGTTATGAGAATTCTTATTATTCATCTTGTGAAGATGATATAATAGGAGACCAAGTTATGTACCTTAGTTATGAATCTGAAAACGAAAGTGTTTTTGAAGATAAGAATGTATGTGACAGTGCTGATAATGTTCTATTTTCAGATTTAAATGAACCCACATTTGAATGCTTTCAGAATTTCAAGTACCATGATGAGGATGTGAATGTTGATAGTATGCTTGAACCGGATTTGGAGTTCTTTGCTTTTGATACAAATATCCATGGTGCTGATTTCATTGATGAAAAATATGAAGTTTCCCCTTGTGTGGAACAAATTTGTAATGCTGATAAAGTTCCGTAACATGGGTTGTAAGAATTCACTTTGTGATGAAGACAAGAGGCATGGGTTATGTGATGAATTTTTCAAACCACAAATGGAAGTGTTTCAGGTAGATGTAAGCCTAAATGAGGAAGACTTAGCTGAGGATTTGCTTCAGCTGAAGGTATGCATTCTTTTCCATGAATGGGATGTTGAGAATGCGGAGGTTTTTAGTTTGATAAGCAAGGATAGTATGAGGTGTGATCAGCATAGTGAAGTATCACATCCAAATTGTAATATTCATGTTCCTTGTTTGCATCAGTTGGTTAGTAGTGTCCCTTATTCTATTGATTTAAATGATAATAAGGTATGTGCTGATGAGTATTACAATATTGAAAATGAATGTTTTACTTTCGAAGTTCAACATGATGATGTCCTTGCAAATGGTAGAATTGGTTGGGATAGTGAAGTGTATTGTAGCTTGTGGGAAGGCCTCTATGGTGAATTGTCTCATGTTTTTACTTGTGTTGAAGTAGTGTGTGATTACAAAGTTCAGAATCAGACAAGAGGTAAGCACACTAGCTGTTACAGTGATGAGACAAAAGAGGTTGATTATAAGAATTATGCTCAGCTATTATTGAAAAGTGCCTTTGTTTGGATCATGGTATCAAGTGATGAGAATCAGATTTTTGACAGAGGTAAATGCTAAGATTGATTGAGCAATTTGTAATCAGTTGTCAGTTTTTTTTTGTATATATTATGTAGTTGCTTTGCTTCGGTTGTGTGGTTTTCAATAAAGTGTCCCGTTGTTTGGGTAGAATAAGGAAACCCTGTTTTCGAAATGAGATGAGAAGAGAAGAATGATCTGTTTTTGGGTGGTCTGCTTAACCAAAGATATATGGATTCTTGTCTTGATCTTTTGATCAACCATCCCCAGTCAAAGCCACTGTTGGGACTCATTAAAATTGAGTCAAGATTAGAGGCCCATTTCAAAAAGTTTGCTCTGCATGTCAGAAAATTACCTAAATGAGTCAATTTGAATGGCCTAGTTGGAGAGGGGGTAAAATGGAGCCAGTGGATTTTCAGAGGGTAAGGCTTGGGATTCATGTCCCACACCTTTCATTTGGCCTATTCAGTGATGTGAAACTTTCAGAATTCAGTTTGGAGAAGTTTATGAGGTACCCATTTTGAGGGGTGAGCTGAAAGTGCATTTTAGGCACAAATGCAGATTTTTATTGAGTAGCCTACTTTGAGCGATTACATCTTTTTCCCTATTGATCATCATGGAGAATTTCAAAATGGATTCAATTCTATGCATAAATGTGAGTCATCTTGTAAAATTTCAAGTCCTAATGAATCCATTTGCTCAGTTTTCATAGCCAAATCCATTTGCAGTTTGTGTGGTTTGACTAGTCCCTGTTTCGACAGCTAATCGAAGCCCTGTTTCGCATGAGTGTAAAAGTTGCCTCAGTAAGTGTCATGCCATAATGTTTGTTTTAGACTAATTTTAGTATAAATGATGAGCTACGTTTCAAGTTTCAGGCTCCTACCAATCCATTTGATCGGTTTTCAAAAGGGTTCATTTAGCCATCATTTTCAGTCTTCCATACTTCCAGTGCTATATCAGTTAATGTAGCCATTTTCATAAGTGCACCATTTGTATCCTGTCAGTCTTGTGATCAAACTGAGATTTCCAAGTTTTAATATGTACTTTAAGGTACCTATGTTTCAAATTTGAGGGTCTACGAAGGTCATTTGATATTTTTGAGAAAGGCATCATGTGTTGCCAGAACATTGACTTCATTAGGTCCACAGTGTCGACAAAGTTAGTTGGCCATTTTCGCCGATTAATATCTCTTCGCTCGGGAATCGTCTTGAGAAACCGTTTCGTAGATTTCATGCTTGGATATCAGAGTACACGCCTGTCAGATGGTGAGGTCCAGAAAGGTGTTTTGACCACTTTGAAAATTACGTCTTCGCTATTAAATGCGAAAATGTGGCGTAATTGCTTGAAGGTTGCAAAATTCAGTCTGATGATCCGAAAATGATGCTGATCATTTCCAGAGGTATGTTTGAGACCTATGAAGCATTTCAGAGGTCAGTTGCATGAAAATGAATTTTTTTTTTGTCGGACCCACTTTGGGGCCCGACCTGACTTGTAGTTTCCCAAGGTTTTTGAATCAAGAGTTAAATTGATATCTTAAACTATATGTTTGAATGATTTAAGTATAAAGTAAAACAGGAAGCTATTGTGACAAAACGTCGAGCATGCTAACTATTTTCTTTACAATTGGGGACAAATTTGGCCTCACACAAGAGCACTACATTCTTAAAATTGGTGAAGAATCTGCAGCACAATGTATCACTGTGTTTGATTTTGGAAGCAATAAAGTTGCGATTGCTGAAATAGTTTGAAGGAATGATGTGGCACCATCACTCAAGCTTTCTTTCTAAATCTGATATGTATTGTTCTGGGAGTGAGGTACAACTTGAAAATGGGTCAAGTGTCCGCCTCGACAAAGATGCAATGGTCATAATGCTGCAAAGCTCAAACTTAATGGCTGGTCATTTTCAGTCTCATGCCATACATTATAGCCCTTCAGTTTTGAAACGGAAGATGATAAAAGTTCATACAAGATGAATACTTCATTTGTATCAAAATCTATGCAAGTTTAAGGAGGATATGGTTCCATCTCTAAGGCTGTTGGATGTGCGCTGTATGTCCAACCTCCTAGAAAATACTATCTATGGAGGACCGAAACCCTAATCTCCCTGGGAGAGGCTAGTACTGGAACATCAGATAAAATTTTCAAATAAATACAGATTAAGGCGTTGAAACTCCTTAGAAAATGGCAATTTATGTACTCTCTTCTCCCTCACGTGGGTGTATGGAAAGCGTTGAAAAACTCATAGCTAATGCAAACATCTGCTAGCATTCTTTCCCTCTGCGTGGCGTAAGTTAGGAGGGCAGTGTGGAGCATGTTAAAAGAGACTTTCAAGCAAATGCTCTAGCAGATTGATCTCTTATCAATGCTAGTTGCTGGCCATAAGACCACGGGTTCTGTTTTAACATGGACAATATATCTTCTGAGTCAGAACCCCACTTCATTGAAGAAAGCACAAGCGAAGGCTGATATTTTTCCTAGAGGTTATAAGGTGGATGTTGGTCAGGATATAATGATTTCTGTTTACAACATCCATCATTCACCAATGGTATGGGATATGGATGATGAGTTCATACCTGAGAGGTTTGATTTGAATGGTCCCATGTCAAATGGGACAAACATAGATTTCAGGCTCATACCCTTCAGTGGTAGACCACGTAAGTGTGTAGGTGATCATTTTGCATTGCTGGAATCACTGGGTGCATTGTCAATCCTACTACTGAACTTCAATTTTGAGCTCATTCTAAATCAAACTAGTGGTATCCTCCATGGCACGTTGCAGAATAAAATGAAATTTTGAAGAAGTTTGAATAGCAAATGAATGCTGAAACCTTCTGCTGCGTGGTGGAGGAGAAGCAGTGTTAAAACCAAAGCAAAGGACATCATGAATCTTCCAAACAATGTAAGTTTCAAAAATTGCCATTAAAACTCAGGAAAATCCTCCAAAAAATGCATTGCCAGGCAAAACGCAATATCCCACATTGGCTGGGCGAGCAAAGTTTTTAATATTTAAAACTAAGGCCACACACTACCATAATGTCAAAGCCTCTAGGCTTTTGACAGACGGTGCTTTTGGGCGCCCAAGGCGAACCCCATGTGCATGGGCATGGATCCCAAGGTGACTCGAGGTAGCGATTGAGTGGCAACCAAGTGGACCCCACACAGACACGCTTCCTAAGGCAAACAGGCAAATTTTGCAGAGAAAGGTCGGCTTAACCGGTGAGCAGGTCCGAGATGATTCGACGAAGCACTTTGATTCGCGGGCCGAAGATGCATGCGAGTTAAGCCCTGTGAAATGAAAAAATGGTTTGGTGAAAAATGCACCACTAGTAAAGGTCGAGCAAGTTCGGGTTGATCTGACGGTCTGCGTGATTTCGGAGCCCGAAGATGCTCACCCGTTAGAGGTCGCGAAATGGCAAAATGAGAAATGCAAAATGGCGAAGTCCAGGTGGCGATGACATGGTAGGTATAGTCAGTGTCCAGCAAGTAGGTCCCATCCCGGTGGTGATGACGTGGCATAGAGGTGAAACCTAGGTGGTGATGACGTGGTGCTAAGGTGGTGTACATGTGGCGGCCAAGTGGCAGTGACAAAGTGGATGACATGGCGATGATGAGGTGTCATCCCAGGTGGCATCCAGTCAACCCCATCAGCCAATCAGGTCCCACCACGTGGCAAGGCATCAAGCCCAAAAGGAGGAAAAAATCAAAATTAAAATCAGTTAAATATATAGTTCTGACTATAGAGAAAATTCAAAAATTTAAATGATTGTGCACATAAAGGATTAATTCGCTCAGGGCTATATTTTTGGCCAAAATATGAAGTATTATATGTTTACAGAAAGCTCTCGAGATGAGGAATGTAGTTATGGAGTTGGTTTCAACAAAGATCAGATCTTTTGAGAGCAGTTTCCATGATAAAAAGGAAGGAATTGAAATTCAGTTGAAAAAGGAGACATCTGGCAATTTCGGTTGCAGACCTAATTTATCCCTCCTCTTCATATTTCCAATTTCTTCTCATTTTGAAATGATAACAAAAATTTTGTAACAAAGCTCTGGAAAAATATATTTGGGGGTTTCTTCTTTCTGGTTCTGAAGGATCATTCTGACTTAATGTAGATTCAATGATGGACATCAATACATAGATCAAAGCATTCTGATCCTAGATTCCTGTTGTCTTCTTGTATGTATGATTGATCTACTAGTTTGGTTAGATAATCCAGGGTTATTTAATTGAATTATTTGCAAGGCAAATTCATGGAGATGTTTTAGGTTTCTCTCTCAAGGAGGGAGATTAAATATACTTAGAATTTCTCTGATAGTAATCAGTAATTCTGCTTGAATCTGATAACTAGGTTTAGCATAAAGATAAAAATTTATGCATGTGAGGCATATGTAAGTTTAGTGAAATCAGAATGATGAAATGTATGTGGATTTCCAATTTTGAATTCTTATTTAGTCTTAGGTGACTCTGAAGCCTGAGATAAGGCACTGGTATACTTTGTTGGGTTCTATAAGCTTCTTGGAGATCAATAAAAAATGATTACAAGCCTTTCTTTTATGTTTAAGGTGATAGGGTTTGCAGGGGTTCGTATTTGTCTTTTCTGTAGATCTCCAATCACAGTTATGAAAAGTAATCATAGAAGGTAAACCCGCCTAAGCTAGGTGAAAGCTTGAAGTGTAGAAGGTTTTAGTTCAAACCTTGTTATATGTCTGCTCTTGTTCTGTTTCCTATTGTTTCTCTCCATAAGTGATAGAGATCTAAGATTCGAGTAGGGAAAACAAAGCAATCAGAATTTGAGAACAACAGAACCAACAGTGGAAATGATTATATCTGAACCGGTAGCACCTTTCTCAGAACAAAGTGTTGAACAAGTTACTCCAACAATATCAGAGAATTATACAGTAACTAAAGAATAGGGAAGAAGAGCAGAAAGTCAGAAGACTCCTAGGTATGTGAGATTGAATCATTCAAAAGATCAAATCATTGGGGATAAAAGCAATGGAGTGATGACAAGAAGAAGACTGGGAACTAGTGAGGTATGTTTAATTTCACAAGTTGAATCGGTATGAGTAATTGAGGCATGTAAAGATGAACATTAGTTGAAAGTTATGGAAGAAGAATTAGATCAGACTGAGAAAAACAACACATGGACCTTGGTTCCCTGACCTAAAAATAAAAATGTTATTGGAACTAAATGAGGTTTTTAGGAATAAATTGAATGAGGATGGTCAAGCTATAAGGAATAAGGCTAGATTGGTTTGTAAAGGATATTCTCATAAGGAAGGAATTGATTATGGAGAGACTTTTGCACCTGTAGCTAGGATTGAAGCTGTAAGACTATATCTTGCCTATGTTGCTTATAAAAACTACAAGGTTTATCAGATGGATGTTAAATGTGCATTTTTGAATGGTGATCTTGATGAGGAAGTTTATATTGAGCAACGTGGTGGTTTTTCACTATCAAATGATACAAATATCATTTGCAGGTTAAGGAAAGCTTTATATGGATTGAAACATGCACCTAGAGCCTCATATGAAAGGTTGGATAAATATCTTTTGAAGCTTGGTTATACTAAAGGCAGTGCTGACAGTAATTTATATTATAAGATCACTGATGATGATATATTGATTATTGAAGTATTTGTTGATGACATTAATTTTGGAGGTGAAGATAAGTTATGCATAGAATTTTCTAAGAATATGGAGAAAGCATTTGAGATGTCTATGATTGGTGAGATGACATTTTTCTTAGGTTTGCAGATTACTCAGACTGACAATGGTATTTCCATCTTTCAAACTAAATATGCTAAGGAATTGTTGAACAAATTTGGCATGGGAGATTCTAAACCGATAAGTATTCCTATGGTTACAAGTGAGAAATTGACAAGAAAAGATGTTTCTGCACAAATAAATCGTACAAGATACAAATCTATGATTGAATGTCTTCTTTATTTGACTCAGACTAGGCCTGCCATTATGAATGCTGTTTGTATTATTTCAAGATTTCAAAGTGATCCTAGAGAAAATCATGAGATTACGGTGAAAAGGATTTTTAGATACTTGCAAGGTACATGAGAATATGGTTTGTGGTACTCTAAGGATGATAGCTTTACTTTATGTGCATATACAGATGCTAATTGGGCTGGAGATGTTGATGATTGGAAAAGAACTTCCGTTGGAGCTTTCTTTCTTGAAAAGAAGTTGGTTTCATGGATCAACAAGAAACAGTCATGTACTTCTTTATCTCATGTTGAAGCTGAGTATGTTGCCAATGCTACTAATTGTACACAAGTTTTATGGATGAAGCAAATGTGGAAGGATATAAAGGTGGGTTGTGATGCACCAATAGTTATTCACTGTGATAACTCTGCTAGTTTTGATATATCAAATAATCTAGTATTTCATTCTAAAACAAAGCACATATCTATCAAGTATAACTTTTTGAAGGAAAAGGTGGAAGCAAATGAAGTTATACTAGATTATGTGAACACTAAAGAGCATATTACAGATATTTTCACTAAACCTTTGCCCAAGGAATCATTTGAGTACCTGAGAGATAGATTTGAAGTTTCTGCCCCTTCGGTAGAGACTTGATTGATGTTGTTTGGCATCAATCCAACAAGCATTATCAGAGATACTATTCATTCGGGCATTGATGTGGGATTCTACTACTGAGCGGGAGTAGACAGCTTTGTGATTCAGTGATTTATGTTCTTTCTTTGATATTTGTGTTAGATTTCTTTCATTGATGTCAAAGGGGGAGAGATATTGATGTGAAAAAGATAAAGAAAGAAAAAGAAAAAGTCACTGGGGGAGAGATATTGACATTCAGAGATGTATATGGGAGATTATTGGATGTCTTCCATTGGGGGAGACTTGTTTGGCATTTTTTGGTACTTAGATATTTTTCACATCTAGTGTTTCCATCAATGCCAAAGGGGGAGATTGTTGTCCATTTGGTGGAATTGATTATGTGTTGCATTGATGTTTTGTCATTGATGCCAGCACTAGTTGTTTGGATACCTTACCGACACCCTTCTGGTCCCGGTAGGTTGAGTGGTTTCTGGCTGATTTGGATCTGGCATGATCTGGTAGGCTCCAGTATAGTTTGGCGATGGAATTGGCATGTTCATGATACTCATGCTCATATTTGGTCAGTTGGTTTTGGTCTTGAGATCGGATGCTGTCCTATTTTCTTAGAAGCTTAGTTTCTGGTTCCACCAAGGGTTTTGCTGACAGAGCTTTTGATGAAGATCTTTGATGAATTGCATAAGTGGTGTTGGTGTAACTTCTGGTGGAGTTTTAGGATGTTGTTGGTGATCTTGTTTGAGACTTGGTGGATGGAGATCATTGTTGTAGCATGTGGACCTATAGTGGGTCCCGGTTGATCTAGGTTATGGACAGTCTTTAATGTAATGTGTGGATTGGACCTCTCCATGTATTTTTGGGATGTCTTATGTGCTCGATATTATTTGTTTGGTCTATGGCCAACATGGTTTTTAATTATGTAATTGGTTTATTATCTAGTGGCCGACCTAATCGTTTAAGGTCGAGGATTTGTGTATATAGATGTAACATCTCATTGTAAATAATCATGGCTATGTTAGAGGTCATGGTCAAGGAATGTAATGTGCAAATAATGTAATATCATTCAGGAAAAGGAGTTGGTTGATCATTGGAGATTGAATTGGGTGTATGTAAGAGGATTTATTCCTCCAGTATTGAGCATAAACTGAAACTGTACTCAAGCATAGGAGATTCTATCTTTTGTAGTTCAACACTTCTCTGGATTGTAGTCTGGATTTATATGTAGTCAGTGAGGCTCCTTTTGTGATGAGTAGTGTGCTCTAGGCCGTTGGCCTTCCTGCAAGTGCAAGCCCCTCAATTGTAATTCACATACTTACTACAAAAGTATTATATGACTGTGGGTAGGCTTCCCACTGTGGTTTTTCCTTTTACCAAGTTTTCCACGTACAAATCTTGGTGTCATGTGGATGGTATTTATTTTTTGATTATTGTTTATTCTTAATTGGTTTAACTTCTATTTCCGGTATTAATGTTTTGGGTTCCGGTATTAAAGTTTTAAATTGCTAATAGTTTCGGTAATCTATGACAACTGATTCACCCCTCCCTCTCAGTTGTCTTCCAGTTATTTGAACTGTCTAACACTATTTTGGGTACGGTTCAATCTAGAATTTGAGAATGAGTAATGCTATTTGTGTAGTATATACATCATGATTTGATGATCGATGAAGTGCATTGTGGTATGGTCTACTTCTGATTCATTTCCACCATCAAATTTTTAGTGGTGACCTATTTCAAATCTTTGTTTGGTTAGCCTAGAAGATTATGTGGCTCGGAGATGGTATATATAAGAAGATGATTTAATTATGTTGAAGCATGGAAGAAGTACAATATTGAAAGGAAAATTTGATTGATATACAAAGTGTGTTGTTGCTAAGAGGCACCAAAAGAAGTTTTGGTATTTCAGATTATGTTCCAGTGGTGGATTCTCTTTTCTTTCTTCTTCCTTTGAGAGTGAGCCCTCTAGTAGTGAGCCTTTTTGGGCTTTGAGAAGTCCTGCATTGAGCACTCTGGTAGTGAGACAATTTTGTAAAAATCACCTTAACTGGTGCTATATATTGAGATGTAACATTCTTCGTGGTTTTTTCCTTCTCGAGTTTTCCACATCATATCTAGTGTTCATTGTGCGATCTATTTTGTGTATGTGTTTTCATGTTTTATCTGGTTTAATTAATTATGTTGGTTAAATTGGATATATGAAAGAATTAAAGGAAAGATTTAAATGTCAACTGATTCACCCCCCTCTCAGCTGCCTGGATATTTCACAAATAACATGTTGTATATGAACATATCAAGATGACCAATATAGATTAAAAATAAGGATACAAAGAGCCATGCATTCTAATAAATTGAATGAGATAGAAAGACAACAAATATAAAACCACAGTCGTGAACCAGTCCAAAGACATCATTAATCTAATGTAAGTGTTGAGGTTAATTTTGAAGGGATGAATTCTATTACAATAGATTGTATGCTACAAACACCAAATGATAGAGTTCAAAATATAATGAAGTTTTATTATCTAAATGATATAAAAAACAATAGTTCACAATAGGAGTTAACATCTCCACTAAGAAGACAAAGACAATTACAAGGAACACAAAATAGAAGGGATCAAGGAATAGTTAATAATAATAGAAATATTTAGATTGATTTGAAGACTTTACAAATGATAGTTTGACATGGGCTAGAATAAATTTCTACACCAAGTATGCTATACATATGTGAAGAGAGTTATCTTGCAATGAAGGTTGTATGGGTGTCTGAGGGCACTATTTGCAATCTATGTCAACAAGAGAATAATGAACAATGATTTTTATCATCAAGCAATATGGATCGTAGTCCACAACCATTAGAACATGTAAATTTAACATAAATCAGGGAAATGTTGATAGCATATGTTGACCCAATTATTTAAGTAACACATGCAACTAAAGGTGAATACAACTATAAAGAACATACCATAAGTTTTTCACAAGAGAAATAGCTAAAAGTTCACCACATCGAATAAAATATTTAGTAGTCATTATTGTTCGAAAAAAGGATCAGCGTGGAACAAATTATAATCTTATAGTCAATGAAGAGAGGGTATACAGGGAACTTAAATATAAAATAAAACATTATAAGTTCTATGCAGATGTTCAAATTGATGAAAATGTACTTAGTGAACTTACATGCAATTTAGATGATTTTTTTTTTGACCAATTGAATTTTGTTCTTATGGAGTTTGATTCAGATGTGAATGAATATGTATTTGTGGGTCCAATATTGGAGATGAATGAAGGAAAAATTATTAATCACACTACATCAGTAGTCTCTAAAGCACCAAATGCTCAAAGAGATATGGAACTAATTCATGCATGGGTAAATAACCCTAATGTAGATCCTAGATCACTAATTGATTGGCTAGAAATTAGAGTATCCCTATTTGATGAGTATGTCATTGAAGGATTACATTATATGGATTTTTGAACACTATTTCTAGGTGGAAGATGTGATTTGATAGAACCATGAATGAGGAGAGTCCATCTACATGAGTATGTTAACAATTAATTTCAATATAGAGATCATCACTTTGGACGACACCCATGATTTTGATATTATATTATGAATATGATTAGGTGACATCGTGCACAAAATTAATCAACAATGTTTGTCAAAAAGAGCTTGCAAGACATATCAATCACAATCAATGAACTATGAGAACATATGAAAATATCCCACTCACATCTAGCTAATCGTTTGATGCATTTTGGTATAATGCTAAGGGGTGCACAGTCTTTTTGGGAAAATGTCAAGTTGAATTAACTAACCTCTTGCATCAAATTGGAACACCAACAATATTCTTTACTTTGAGTGCAACATATATGAAATGGCCAGATTTACATGCAAATTAATGCTAGGGATACAACTTTCTAATCCACAAGAAGCATAGAAATGGCGACAACAAAATATTATTGACTACCCACATACTAGGACATATTAAACGTGCCTACAATATGCAATGTTTCAAAAGGAAATGTTGCAAAAGGAAATGAAGGTGAAAGATTATTGGTCAAGATATGAATGGTAGCATAGAGGATCACCACACATGTATATTTATATGGTTAGAGAGAGAACCTAACATACAAAACCTTAATTGTGTAAATGATGATGAAGTAAAAAATATTCAAAAATACTTTTATTCTATTGTCCATGCATGGAATGAACAACGAGATCCACATCAATGAAACATACAAGAATGGTATTATTTCTCAATTGTATATTCATTTCAAAATATATTATACTTAAAAATTAGTATTTCAATTAATAAAATATGTTTTTGTTGGCAACAACAATGAAGGAAAACTGAGAGGGGGCGGGGGGGGTGAATCAGTTTTCACCGGATTAGCAAACTCAACCACAAATGCAAATCTGATAAACTGTAGTAACAACAAATATAAGAAAATTGATAGCACCTCACACAACACCAATATTTTGACGTGGAAAAATTGGTTAAGGGAAAAACCATTGTGGGAACCTACCCACAATAAGATGATATTGTTAGCATGATTGGCATAACTGATGTAGATGAAGAATGATGACTGAATCGGTAAAGTATTGTTTGTGATGACATTGTGATGAAGAGATTGAGATTGCATGATTGGATAAATTTGATTAGTTACTTGTGTTGTCATTGATGGAAACTAATGTTTACTATGTTGTATTTTGTCATCTAAGTTTTTTTGGTCTACCGGAAATGCCTTACTAGTATTGTAGATAGTGAATTGGGAATTAGGACCTTAACTAATAAATGAGGAAATGTGTTAATTAGATCTGGCGATTGGTGATGATTGAAGTGTTGCGGTTTGGAATGTGACTTTGTATTATTGTAATATGTATCAGACCGAAATTGCATCATCTTTTTGTTATCAGAAATCATGTTTATGATTTTTGTTGTATTTTTGCTAGGGTTTAAGAAGGGTTTAAGGACCAGTAAAGAATTCTCTTAACTGATAATGATTTTTGGTTTGGCGGTGATCTACATCAAGTTCAAATGTTGAAGGTGACATGGCACAAACTGTGTGAAGTGTTTGAATGATGTTTTGCTGCATTTGAAGATGAAATTTGTTGGGAAACAATAAAGTGCTTAGAAGAGTGTTCTAAGTGTTTGACTTTGTATCAAATCGAGATGCGATGATCAACCAACAGTTGTAATTGATTTATAATTACTTGTAATGATCTATATGATAATCAATGATGATCTATAATGAGTTGTAAAGATCTATGATGATCTATGTAGTAAGTCTTAGGGTTTTGTAACCGACAAAGTTTAAAAGGTTATTTAGGTTGGTACAATTGATGTTTGTTGTGTTGCTAGTTTTGAGAAAAGTGTGAAGCCAAACCAGAGTATGAGATCTACTAGAGTGTAGTAGATTTGGAGCAAGAACTGGATCTGATCAAGCAAGTAGTTAAGTACTATACCTAAATTATTTATTGTTGTTCTCTAACAATTGCAGTAGTCAAATTCCCTTAACTGGGTAGGTCCTAACATACCTTACATTGTAAATCCCTTAACTAGGTAGCTCAACATCTGAGTGTTAAATCCTCTTGCAAGGTTGATCCTAACAGGTCAAAGCTCCTAACAAGGCTCATCATCTAAATCCCTTAATCAGGTGACTCTTAACAAGGCATCATTGTAAGAATCTAACCGACTAAGCTCCTAAAAGGGCGCAATCCGAAAGAGTGTACAATTTTTGTGGGTACGAATTCCCATCGTGGGTTTTCCCTATTTGGGTTTTCACGTGAAAAACATGGTGTTCATATGGTGAATGTTTTTTATGTGCTGTTATATTTCACTTTCAGTTTATGCATGTTGATGAACACTTAATGAGCAATTCTGATAAACCAGTTTAACACTTGGTTATCAATGATTACCGATAATGGTATAGAGTTTATTACTAGTTTATGATTAATTTGGTGAAGTTTTATAAGTTCAAGTTTAAAGTTTGAAATTATTGTTAATACTGATTCACCCCCCCCCCCTCTTAGTATTAACTAAATCCTCTAAGATTAACAATTGGTATCAAAGCATTGGTTCTCTGTGTGTAGAAAGCTTAACAACTTGAGGGAAAGATCCTAAAGAAAGATGATGAAGAAGGAGGGTCCCAATTTTACCAAGGACAACTACTAGATATGGAAAGACTAGATGAAGATATACATTAAAGGATTGGGTTCGCAGTATTGGAATCATGTGATGAACAAGTATGTTTCTCCTACTACCAACCCCTTGACACCGAATGAGCTTAAAGAACAATAAGAAAACATTCAAGCCTTGGAAGAAATTGTAAGTAGCTTATTTGATTCTAAGTATATAGATGTTCATGGATTAGAAACTGCATTTGAGGTATGGGAGAAATTAGAATTGATTTATGGAGGAGATGAACATGTTCAAAGAGAAAAATAAGAAATTTTAAGAGGCAAATTTGATGACATGAAAATGGTTGATGGTGAGAACATTTCATAATATGGTCAAATTATTAAAGAAGTTGTAGGTTGTATTAAGAGTGCTAGAGATAAGATTGATGATGATATTATTGTTAGTAAAATGCTTAGAACTCTCCTACCACAATATGCTATTAGAGTTTCTACAATTCAAGAACTGAGATCTATTTCTAAAGATAAAGTCCCTGTTAATTCTCTTATTGGAAAGTTGACTGCATTTGAGTTAAACACCTATAATAATAGTGTTTCAAAACCATATAAATCTTCTTTCAAAGCTTTTGTAACCGGTACATCTGTTAGGAAAGGAAAGGATATTTGTCATAATCATGACTGGAGGTCTAGTCATGGTAGTAGTAGAGGTGATGATGATAATGAAGATCATCTGATGGAACTTGAGGCACTATTGGCTAAAAGATTTCCTAGAGGCACCATTAAGTATAAAGGTAAATTACCTTTGAAGTGTTTTTCCTGCAATAAGATTGGACACAATGCTACAAATTGTCTTAACGGTGATAGAAAAAAAAAGTTCATGAAATTTAAAAGAAAATGACATAAACATTGCTATGTTGCAGTCGATGAAGGCGTAACTGATGAAGAAGCAGAAGAAGATGACAATGAGGAGATAGTGTTTGTTGCTATGAAGGAAGATCTGACTGACATTGGTGTCTTACATGGATAGCAGTGATGAATAGATAATAGATAGTGGTTGCTCACACCACATGACTGATGGTAGAAACAAGTTCTTATCCCTTGAAGAATTTGATGGAAGTGTGGTATGGTTTGGTAACAACTCACCCTGCATGGTTAAAGGTAAAGGAACTATTTCATTAAATGGAAAAAGCAATGCAGATGATGTCTTTTGGGTTGATGGATTAAAACGTAACCTTTTGAGTGTTGGTCAATTAAAGGATAAGGGATATCTTTTAGAATTTAAAAGTGGAGTGTGCAGGATTCTTGGAAGTAATGGAGAATTGATTCCTACTGGAAAGCAAACAAGAGGTAATCTTTTTAATCAGAATACTAATGTGAATAGTTGTTTGGTGGTAAACATTGAAGACAGTTGGTTATGGAACAAGATGTTTTGTCATGTGAATTTTGACAATTTGATAAAGGTTAGTAAATCAAGTATTGTGAGAGGTTTTCCCTAGCTTGTTAAACCGGATACTGTGTTATGTAAGGATTGTTTGATGGGTAAGATGACTTCTGTATCTTTTAAGAGTAAGTCTTTCAATTCAAAAAATATTCTAGATTTGGTTCATATTGATCTTTGTGGTCCTATGAGGACTAAGAGCTATTTTGGTGATAGATATTTCATGATTTTCACTGATGATTTTTCCAAGATAATGTGGGTAACTTTTATAAGAGAAAATTCTGAGGTATTCAGTAAATTCAAAGCATTCAAAGCTTTAATTGAGAAAGAAACCGAGAAGAATTTGAAATGTTTGAGATCTGATCGGGGAGGAGAATTTACTTCTAATTAGTTTGTGAAGTTTTGTGAGGAATAGGGAATCAAGAGGCTGATGCCAGCTCCTAGAACTCGACAACATAATGGGATAGTAGAGAGAATGAATAGAACAATTGTTGAAGCTACTAGAACCATGTTGATTCAAGGTGAAGTACCCAAAATGTTTTGGAGAGAAGCAGTTAGCACTGTTGTTTACACTTTGAACTGGGTACTTGTCAAGAGAGGTAACAACAAAACACCTTATGAATTATGGCATAGCAAGAATCCTAATGTAAGTTACTTTAAAAAAATTTGGGAGTAAATGTTTCATTAAACGTGATGATTTCACTAAAAACTTTGATGCAAAGTGTGATGAAGGTATTTTTCTTGGTTACTCTAGAAAGAGCAAGCCTTTCAAATGTTATAATAAGAGAACAAAAAGGATCATTGAGAGTGAAAATGTAAAGGTAGATGAACTCTCTAAGAAAATTGATAAGACCAATAGATATGAACCTGAGAAAGATGAAGAAAAACTTGTGTTTATTGAACTGGAAGTACAAAAGAATGATGAGTGGGAAGATGCAGAAATAGGTGCCCAACTAGTAAATGAAGAAAGTGATGAAGAAGATGAAGAACAAGAAGCAGAAGGCACAATACCAGAACTGGTAATACCAAGGTATGTCAAACTGAATCATTCAGAAGAATAAATTATTGGAGATAAAAATGTTGGTGTACAAACAAGAAGGAAAATCAGAGAAAACTCCTATCTGATTTCTACTATTGATCCTAAAATAGTAAGAGAGGCATTGAAGGATGATGATTGGATTAATGCTATGAATGAGGAATTGGATCAAATAGAGAATAACAAGGCATGGACACTTGTTCCCAGGCCGGAAGACAATAATGTGATTGATACTAAATGGGTCTTTAGAAACAAATTGAATGAATAAGGCAAGGTTGTGAGTAATAAAGCAAGGTCGGTATGCAAAGGCTATGCACACGAAGAAGGAGAATATTATGGAAAAACCTTTGCATTGGTTGCAATATTGGAAGGAGTAAGAATGTTACTTACTTATGCTACATTTAAAGGTTGTAAGGTCTACCAGATGGATGTTAAATTTGCTTTTCTTAATGGCATCCTTGAGGAAGAAGTGTACATAGAACAACCAGATGGATTTGCTTTGTCTGAGGATAAAGATATGGTTTGCAAGTTACATAAGGCACTGTATGGATTAAAGCAGACACCAAGTGTTAGACAGCCCAGATAACTAGAAGATAACTGAGAGGGGGGAGTGAATCAGTTGTCACAAATTACTAGAAGCATTAGAAATATAAAACAATACCGGAACCCAAAAAAAAATACCAGAATAGCAGTTAATCCAATTAAGCATGAACAATAATCATAGAATAAAAGACATCCACACAACACCAAGATTTGTATGTGGAAAACCCACTAAAGGGAAAAACCATGGTGGAAAGACTACCCACAATAATATAATACTTTTGTAGTAAGTATGTGAATTTACAATGAAGGGGCCTACACTTGTAGGAAGGTCAACAACCTAGAACACACTTCTCATCACAATAGGAGTCTCACTGACTACATACAAATCTAGACTATAATCTAGGGAAGTGTTGAACTGCAAAATATAACATCTCCTATGCCTGAGTAGAGTTCTGGTTAACCTCAATATCGGAGGACTAAATCCTCTTACAAACCCAATTTGATCTCTAATGATCGACCAACTCCTCCTCCTAAATGATATTACTTTATTTGCACATTACATTCCTTGACCATGACCTCTTACAATAACCATGATGATCTACAATGAGATCTTATATTTTATTTATACAAACCCTCAACCATAAACAATTAGGTTGGATACCAAACAATAAACTAATTAGATAATTACAAACCATGTTGGCCTTAGACCAAAACAAATAAAATCCAACACATAAGACATCCGGGAAATACAACAATATGTCCTATCCACATGTTATATTAATGTCGGTCTATAACCTAGATCAACCGGGACCAAGTATATGTCCACACACTTCAGCAATGATCTCAGAATGCCAAGTCTCAAACATGATCACCAACAACATCCTGAAACTCTATTAGAAGCTCCACGAACACCAATTATGTAATGCATCAAATATCTCCACCAAATTCTCTGTCGATGAAACCCTTGCCAGAACTAGAAACCAATCTTCATAGTAAGAAGGATAGAATCCAATCACGTGATCAAAAACAAACTAACCAAATATGAGTATAAGCATAATGAACAAGTCAATTCTATCACTAGATTATACCGAAGTCAACCAGATCATGCCGGATCCAAGTTAAATAAAAAACTACTCAACCTACTGGGACCAGAAGGGTGCTGGTAAAGCATCCAAATAGGTAGTGTTGATATCAATGCAAAACATAATCAATTTCACCAAATGGTCGACAATCTTCCCCTTTGGCATTGATAGAAACACTAGATGTGAAAAACATCTAAGTACCAAGAAATGCCAAACTAGTCTCCCCCTATGGAGGACAACCAACAATCTCCTACATATAGTTCTGAATATCAATGTCTCTCCCTCTTTGAATAATATCTCTGTAAAGTTTTGAATTTGTTTTTCACATCACTATCTCTCCCCCTTTGACATCATGCTAGAAATCAGACAAAAATATCAAAGAAAAAACATAAGCCTTTGACTCTCAAAGCTGACTACTCCCCCCGAGCAGTAGCATCCCACATCAATGTCAAAATGAATAGTATATCTGACAATGAATATCATACTGATGCTAAACCACATCAATCAAGTCTCTACCAGAGGGCTAGAAACCCCCAATCTATCTCTTAGGTAATCAAATGATTCCTTGGATAGAGGTTTAGTGAAAATATCTGCAATTTGTTCTTTACTGTTCACATAAACCAGTTTAACTTCATGTGCTTCCACCTTCTCCTTCAAAAAGTTATACTTGATAGATATGTGCTTTGTCTTAGAATGAAATATCAGATTCTTTGATATATCAATAGCAGCAGAGTTATCACAATGAATAACTACCAGTGCATCACAATCCACCTTTATATCCTTCAACATTTTCTTCATCCATAAAACTTGTGTACAATTAGTAGCAGCAACAACATACTTAGCTTCAATAGTAGATAAAGAAGTACATGACTGTTTCTTGCTAATCCATGAAACCAACTTCTTTCCAAGAAAGAAAGCTCCACCAGAAGTACTTTTTTGGTCATCAACATCTCTAGCCTAATCAACATCTATATATGCACATAAAGTGAAGTTATCATCCTTAGGATACCATAAACCATATTCTGATGTACCTTGCAAGTATCTAAAATCCTTTTCACCATCATTTCATTATTTTCTCTAGGATCACTCTAAAATCTTAAAACAATACAAACAACATTCATAATATCGGGTCTAGTCTGAGTCAAATAAAGTAGACCTTGAATCATTGATTTGTATCTTGTAGGATTTATCGGTGGAGAAACATCTTTCCTTGTCAATTTCTCACTTGTAACCATAGGTGTACCTACCGGTTTAAAATCTACCATACCAAGTTTCTTCAATAATCCCTTAGCATATTTATTTTGACAGATAAAAATACCTTTGTCAATCTGAGTAATCTGCAAACCTAAGAAAAGTTTCATCTCACCAACCATAGACATCTCAAAGTCTTTCTACATGTTCTTAGAAAATTCTATGCATAATTTATCTTCACCTCCAAAAATAATGTCATCAACAAATACTTCAACAATCAGTATATCATCATTAGTGATTTTATAATATAAATTACTGTCAGCACTTCCCTTAGTAAAACCAAGCTTCAAAAGATATTTATCCAACCTTGCATACCAAGCTCTAGGTACTTGTTTCAGTCCATATAAAGCTTTCCTTAACCTACAAAACATATCAGTATCATCTGATAGTGAAAAACCATCAGGTTGCTCAATATAAACTTCCTCATCAAGATCCCCATTCAAGAATGCACATTTTACATCCATCTGATAAACCTTGTAGTTTTTATAAGCAACATAGGCAAGAAATAATCTTACAGCTTCAATCCTAGCTACCGGTGCAAATTTTTTTCCATAATCAATTCCTTCTTTTTGAGAATATCCTTTACTAACCAATCTAGCCTTATTCCTTATAACTTTACCATCCTCATTCAATTTATTCCTAAAAACCCATTTAGTTCCAATAACATTTTTATTTTTAGGCTAGGGAACCAAAGTCCATGTGTTATTTTTCTCAATCTGATATAATTCTTCTTCCATAGCCTTTAACCAAAATTCATCTTTACATGCCTCAATTACTGATACCGGTTCAACCTATGAAATTAAACATACCTCATTGGTTGGCAGTCTTCTTCTTGTCATCATTCCATTGTTCTTATCCCCAATGATTTGATCTTTAGAATGATTCAATCTCACATACTTAGGAGTCTTTTGATTCTCTATTCCTCTTCCCTGATCTTTAGTTACTGCAGAATTCTCTGATGTTGTCGGAGTAACTAGTTCAACTCTCTATTCCAATAAAGGTACTACCGGTTCAGATATAATCATTTCCACTATCGGTTCCTTCCCATAAAATCTAATTTGACTTTTTTTCAGCTCATCTACTTTGACATTAGCACTCTCCACTATTCTTTGCAATCTCTTGTTATAACATCTATATGATTTACTTTCATTAGAATAACCAATAAATATTCCTTCATCACTTCTAGGATCAAATTTCCCATTAGTATCATCTCTTGTGACATAACATTTACTACCAAAAATTCTAAAATACTTAACTGTAGGTGTATTGCCAAACCATAATTCATAAGGTGCCTTACCAATTTCTCCTTTGATATGTACTCTATTGAATGTGTAAACTGTTGTACTAACTGCTTCTCTCCAATAGATATGAGGTAGATTAGCTTCCATCATCATTGTTCTAGCAACATCCAAGATAGTTTTGTTTTTCATTTCCACAACTCCTTTATAGTGAGGTGTCCGGGGAGCAAAAAATTGTCTTCTAATACCATGCTTGTCACAAAAGTTATTAAAATCACCGGATGTGAATTCTCCACCATGATTTGATCTCAAATATTTAACGTTCAATCCTGTCTCAGTTTCCTCTTTAGCCTTAAAGATTTTAAACTTTTCAAATTCTTCATATTTTTCTCTCAAAAAAGTAACCCACATCATTCTAGAATAATCATCAATGATTAGCATGAAATATCTATCACCATGAAAACTTTTAACTCTAGAAAGGCCACACAAATCTGCATGAATAAGATAAAAATCATGATTTGATTTATCTTGTATACTCCTAAAAGAGGTTCTGACTTGTTTACCCATTTGACATTCCTTACATACTAGATTATAGAGCTTCATAATCTTAGGTATATCTCTAACAGCCTTAGTTGAACTGATCTTCACAATGCAATCAAAATTCACATGACACAACCTTTTATGCCATAACCAACTCTCATCAATCTATGTAATCAAACATGTCTTCTCATCAGAGTTCAAATAAAATATGTTACCTTTTGTCTGTGTACTGGTTGCAATCTCCAAGCCATATTTTTTAATGATTTTGCATTTCCATCCTTCAACTATAATTGAAATCTCTTATCTACCAGTTTTCCTACACTCAAAATATTATGCTTCAAACTTTCAACATAATAAACATTGTCAGTATTATTCTTACCATCCAATGATATAGTTCATTTTCCTTTGATCATACATGCCTTGTTGTCTCCAAATCTATCCAGTCCACCATCAATTACTTGCAAAGATAGAAACTTCCGTTTATCTCTAGTCATATGATGTGAACAACCATTGCCAATTACCCATTCATCCTTATCCTTAGTTTTAATAGCAAGTGCCTTCTCCTTAGGTACATTCTCTTCTAGTGTTGGATCATCTTCCTTGATAACCAATAATACCCATTCCTTCCCATTGATGGATCCACTAGTAGAGTCTTCTGTCGGTTCATCATCTGAATCAGTAATGCCTTCCTCATCTGCTATATAGCATGATTTGTCTCTATTTTTCTTGAATCTATACTTGTTCTAATATCTAGGGTTAGGCTTAAATGATCTTTTAACTCTTTATTCAAATCTTGAATTTCTGTCAGGACATCTAGATGCAAAATGACCAATCTTATTACATGCAAAACATTTAAAAGGTGCTTTTCCTTCACACTTACTTCCTACTGGTCCTTTCAATACTCTTTTAGCAAATAGTTCTTCAAGTTGCTCAAACTCATCATCTTCTCTCTTCATATCTTCTAATTCTTTTGCATATAAAGCTTTCCAGTCTTGCTTACTGGTTGTAGATGTAGATGCATGAAAAGTAGGTTCAGTCTTCACAACTCTAGAAGGTCCAAATCCTCAAGCTCAAAAGCAGATAGTTTCCCAACCAAAGTATCTCTATTGACAGATGTATTAGCCATTGTTCTCAACTCATTAATAGCAGTAGCCTTCATTTTATAATTTGGTGGTAGGGCTCTCAGGACTTTAGAAACAATTTCATCTTCGCTCAAAGTTCCACCACAACATTGAATTCCCATAACAATCTCATTTACCCTTTTCATGAATGCAGTAATCCTTTCATCTTCTCCCATCTTTAGGTTTTCATATCTCACTAGGTAACCATCAAGTTTAGTAATCTTCACTGTAGGGTCACCTTCATTAAGAGTCTGCAACTTATCCATATAGCCTTTCCAGATGATTTGTCGATTAATCCCATTATTTGTTGATCAGAAAGTGCACACAAGAGGGCTTCTCTTACTATACAATCATTCTCAAGCTCCTTGTCTAGGTTTGCGAGAGGAGGATTGCAAGATCCTGTATTAAAGGGTGTGACATCATTCTGTGTGATCTCCCAAATCTCCTTGCCGAGACATCTCAGATGAGTCTTCATCTGAATCTTCCATATTGTATAATTTGGTCCTTCAAGCCTTGGTATATCTCTTCAAAAGATATCTCCAGAAGAACTGGATGAACTTGAATTGTTAGTCACCATAGGATCTTCCTAAAGCATTTAACCTTTCTACAGAGAGGACCAAAGCTCTGATACCAATTGTTAGACAGTTCAGATAACTAAAAGACAACTGAGAAGGGGGGGGTGAATCAGATGTCACAGATTACTGGAAGTATTAGAAATTTAAAATAACAATACCAGAACCCAAAACAATAATATTGGAATAGCAGTTAATCTAATTAAGCATGGACAATAATCACAGAATAAAAGCCATTTACACAACACCAATATTTGTACGTGGAAAACTTGATAAAGGGAAAAACCATGGTGGGAAGCCTGCCCATAATCTGATAATACTTCTACAGTATGTGAATTTATAATGAAGGGGTCTGCACTTGTAGGAAGGCCAACAGTCTAGAGCACACTTCTCATCACAAAAGGAGTCTCACTGACTACATACAAATCTAGACTATAATCTAGAGAAGTGTTGAACTACAAAAGATAACATCTCCTATGCCTGAGTACAATTCTGATTAAGCTCAATACCAAAGGACTAAATGCTCTTACAAACCCAATTCGATCTCCAATGATTGACCAACTCCTCTGCCTAAATGATATTACATTATTTGTACATTACATTCCTTGACCATGACCTCTTATAATAACCATGATGATCTACAATGAAATCTTACATTTTATTTATACAAACCCTCAACAATAAACAATCAGGTTGGATACCAGACAATAAACCAATTACATAATTACAAACCATGTTGGCCTTAGACCAAAAATAATAATATCCAACACATAAGACATCCCATAAATATAATAATAGGTCCTATCCACAAGTTATATTAATGTCGATCCATAACCTAGATTAATCAGGACCAAGTATAGGTCCACACACTTTAGCAATGATCTCCAAACACCAAGTCTCGAACATGATCACCAACAACATCTTGAAACTCTATCAAAAGTTGCACCAACACCAATTATGCAATGCATCAATGATCTCCACCAAAATCTCTATTGGTGAAACCCTCACCGGAACCAAAAACCAATCTTCATAGCAAGCAGGATAGCATCCAATCACCAGACCAAAACCAACTGACCAAATATGAGTATAAGCATTATGAACAAGTCAATTCCATCACCAGATTATACTGAAGTCAACCAGATCATGTCAGATCCAAGTTAACGAGAAACTACTCAAACTATTGGGACCAGAAGGGTGTCTGTATGGCATCCAAATAGCTAGTGTTGACATCAATGACAAAACATCAATGCAACACATAATTAATTCCACCAAATGGCCAACACCGAGAGTATGATTTGAAAGATTCCATGCACACCT
Source organism: Cryptomeria japonica (assembly GCF_030272615.1). Taxonomy (NCBI): domain Eukaryota; kingdom Viridiplantae; phylum Streptophyta; class Pinopsida; order Cupressales; family Cupressaceae; genus Cryptomeria; species Cryptomeria japonica. The sequence goes on along the minus strand of NC_081413.1, from coordinate 437,672,371 downwards.
AATCAAGATAGGATTCCAGCGTACCAGTGAGGACAATAACATATATCTTTGTAGACATCTAAAAATGGTCAACACTTGCGGAGTCATACTTTAACATTTATGCATTGCCTTATTTTAGGGTTCTTGCATCGCATTAACATTTCTTCTATGTTGCACACTTGGTCTTTATCATTTGCGAGCATCGAGTCCTTCTTCTGCATTCTTCATTTGTCTCTCTTTCGAATTTGGTCTTGTCGACAATAATCTTCAGTCATGATTTTGGTCGATCTTATCCTGTCGCATCAATGTGCGTGTTCATTTGGCATATTTTGACATCGTCAATTCAATTTCATTTTGGACATCATCAATCCTAATCGATGATAGAATTAGGGTTTTGTCCTCTTGTCAATCTTGTCATCTTGCAATCGATTCGTCATCGATCCTCATTCTTGTCAATCTTGTCATTTTGCGATCGATTCGTCATCGATCCTTGTCCCCTTATCAATCTTGTCATCTTGCAATCGATTCGTCATCGATCCTTGTCCTCTCGTCAATCTTGTCATCTTGCAATCGATTTGTCATTGATCCTTGTCCTGGTCAATCACGTCATTGTTGCGATCGATTCATCATCAATCGTTGTCCTTTTCAATCATGTCAATTTCAATCAATTAGTCATTGTTCCTCATCAATTGGCACCTATCATTGGTCTCTTTATCAATCTTGGTCAATTCCTCAACCAATCTCAATTATTTATCAACATTTGGTCCTTTGTCAGTCTGAATCATGATCAAATCGACCCTGCATCAATTATCTTTTCTCAAGACCTAATTGTCGTCCTTTCATTTCTAATTCATCTTCTAGGGTTTTATGATTTGTTCATTTAATCTTGGTTGTCATTTTCCCTCTAGGTTAAATAATTTATTTATTTATCCTAAGTCTTCTTGTCACAATTAAATTTTTATTTAATTGGTTAATTAATTCCCCTCTTTTTGTGAATTAATTAATGAATGAAAAATTATTAATTAATTTACCTAATTTTCATCAATTTTCTAATTTCCTAATTTCTAATTCATCTAATTTTCTATTTTCTCCTATTTTTCTAATATTTCCCCTAATTTCATGGGAATGACAGAAATCTTGTCATAATTTGTCATAATTTGTCATAATTTGTCAATCAATCAATTTTGCATAGCAATCTTGTCAATTTTGTCATAATTTGTCAATCAATCAATCTTGTCATAATTTGTCATATTTGTCATTCTTGATTTGAAATTTCCTTTCAAATCTCTTCATGCTAATCTTGTCATCTCTCCAATTTGTCTATAAATTGGATGAATTTCTTCAATCAAGGACCCCCGATTAATCACATTTTTTCGAATCCGATCAATTAATCATGCTTCTAGTACCCTTACGCTGCCATTCCATCTTAACAATCTTGCTTTCATATTATGCCTTTGCATTTGTAGGTGAGATCCACAAACAAAGCAATTTGAAGGAGAAAGAAGGACAATGGAGAACTATGGAGGAGATATTCGCATTTGTGATGGTTTGCATTTGATTTGAATGTCTTGTTTTCGTGTCTCTATTGAATGTTTTAGGATTGTTATCATTGCAATTTAGTTTTCGTGATTGAGCTAGTCTAAATCCTATTTGCTTTGATGAATTCCAAATTCCTGCCTACATTAATTGGTGAACCCGATGTGAACTAACCATTTAACCATGTTTTGAGTGCCTTTTGAGCTATTTGCAAGTGAAAAACTCAAGAAACAGGGCAACTCGGAGCTTTCTGGGCACTTCTGCGCCTGTGTTGAAGGGTTCTGCGCCTGTGTTGAGGCATTCTGTGCCTATGTAAGGTACACAGGTGCAACTTGATGGGTTCTATGCCTGTGTTGAGGCATTCTGCGCTTGTGTAAAAAAAATAAAATAAAAATGTTTTTACTTGCAAATTTGTTTGTTTTCATTCTATTTTTTGCATTATGGTTTTTCTTTGGTACTGATTCTCTGTGTAGCACCTTGGCATTACGTGTGATGAAGAGTAAGAATGAAGCTACTAACAAATCTTATGCAGGACGCGGTCAAAAAGTTCTATTAAAACATCTTGCATGTGATTTTTAAAGTAGTTACACATTTAGTTTCCTAAAGGTTAATGAACACCATGTATGCTTTGATTACTTTTAGTTTGATTGCATGTTTTAACCCTTAGAATTGGGCCTGCCTCCCGATTTGCCTGACACTTCGCACAGGCATTGGTGAGAGGGAACGTCCCTAAGTGGTGACGGGCTAAAACCAAGCTCTTCCGAACCACTCTAAATAACTGTGATGCAACGAAAGTTGTAGACAATAGGTGCTAGAATGGTACTAGGATGATTTATTTGCCGGATCAATACCGACCCGAACGGATGCCTTTACTAGAATCTCTTGTTTAGATGCCAAAAACCTTCTATCTGTTGGCTCAGGCATTGTGATATGCGCATGCCGAAGACACCTCTCATGTACTCCTTAGTTAGAGATAGCAAGTTCTTGGGAAGTGATGCCCCTTGAACTCGAAGCTTGGTATGCCCGAGAAGTGAGTGCACTGTAAGGGGGAGCCAATACTACCAAGCATCTAGCTATCCGGCTACGTGTTGTATTTTATGGATAGAGGATTCAAAAAATATTTTCCTTGCCAGCCATAGGATTTGTTGTAAGTATGCTTGATTGTCTTGAGTCAAAGTCAAACAAACATTTTGTTTTCTGTGATTGTCAAAGGTTAAATTAAAAACAAACTTTCAAAAGTGCTCATAATCAACTTGGATTTTCAAAATCAACAACATTCAACTCAAAACGCAATCCAAACAAAGGTCCAAATTTGTCCAAGTATTCATCCAACATTTGAACATGGTTTGTCAAAACATTGAATGCCACTTTAGGCTAGGTTTTGCATAGTCCCATTTAGGTCCTAAGGCATATTGTCATCTCCTTTCATTTTAGTCCTTTTCATTGCAAGCGTCCTCATTTTGCACTTAGGTCCAAGATCATTTTCCCTAAGTTTGCATTTCATTGTCATATCCAAGCTAGATTTCCATTTAGGTGACATTCTTGCATTATCCTTGTCATGCTAAAATTAGGTCTTGCCTAGGTTGCATTTTGCATATTCCAAGTCATTGGTCTTCGCATATCCTTGTTATTGTATTGTCATCTTGTCTTGGTTTCATCTTGTCATATCATATCCTTAGATCATTTTCATGTCATATCCTAAGTCATTGTCATAATCATTGCCTTCTTGCATTTAGTCTCAAAAATTTGGTTTGTCAAACTTAAAACAATCAAAACTTTGGATGATACCCTAAGTTGTTGTTAGGGAGTCTTGACCTTGTCTAAAATTTGTCCTTTCATTAATATCATTTTTGTCAAACCTAGCTTAGTATCCAAGCATATAGGTGAGACATTGTCAATTTGTCCTATTGTCATTTGGTCCTTTGTCCTTTAAGGTCTTGGCTTGATTTCAACTTCCTAAGGTTGAGTCTTTAGGTTTGCATTTCAAAAAGTTTGTCCAAATCTTGAAAAACAACAAAAGCATAGGTTGCATTCTTGCCATAGATTGCATTTTTGTCTATTTAGGTTATATTTAGTTGCATATCATACATCATCCTTTTAAAATCAAAAAATCCCCCCAAAAAAAAATATTGCATTGCATAGTGACATGTCTATTGAAACAAGGTTTCAAGCACAAATAATGCAACAAAGTTTGACATATCAACCGACAATGCAATCACAATTCTATCCAACCCAACAACAAAGCAACATTGATCAAACTTTTTATGATGAAACAAGTCTCCAAATACAAAAACTAGAGGAGAAACTAGCTCAAGAAAAGGAGATATTGGAACAAAGAGTGGAAAACATTGAGAAGAATAGATCACAAATGTCCAAAATGTTTCAAAAATTTCCAGGTCAAAATCCAAAGATTGAGCCAATTGATGTAAGATCTCTTATTGAATGATCAGACATACCAGTTCTCCTCTCACAAATAGAGATGATGAAACAATTTCAAGAAAAGGGACAACAACATTATGTGCCTCCACAACAAGAACAAGAAGGTGTTTACTATCAATCACATTTTCAACCATCACAACCAATGGTTCAACAGTTCCAACATTTCCAACAGACACAACCAATTGTCCAACATATACAACCAACACAATCAATGGTCCAATTTCAACAATATGTCCAACCAACTATACAATGTCCACAAATAGTTCAACCAATGGTGGAATATCAACAAGTTCAATCAATATATCAATGTCAACAACCACAACCAAACATTCAAATACAAAGGTTGCAACACACACCAAGCCAAATTTTGAACATGTCAAACCAATTTGATCAACATCTAGTTCGAAATCAAAACATGACATCAGACCAGAACCAACTCCTTGCCAAACAAGTTCAAATTCCAGATACAACTATGTCAAAACCTCGAAAGAAAGGTGGCTTTATTGCAAGGATCTTAAGGAAACTACCAAGTGAGTTCTTTGAGGAAGATCAAAATAATACACTTATGTCTAGCAATGCCTCATCCCCCCACAAGCAAATTGACTCTCTAGTGGCATCTATCCCTACACCTTTAGCAGTTTCACAAGAACCTTCCATATTGTCCTCATCAAACAATACACCCAAGGATGAAATTATCCAAGGGCTATCCATAATTGATTGCCAAGATAATCCAATTCATGATGCACATCCTTGTCATGTTTCAGAAATACTAGACCCAATGCAACCATGCATTTTATTACCATTACCTATTTTAGAGGACCCCATTCAAAGTCCCTCTTCCTCATGTTCAAGCATTGATTCCTTGCTAGAATCCATCACAAATGTTCAAAGTGCATTTCCTTCATCCCAAAACATTGATTCCTTGTTAGAATCCCCCATGCATATCCAAAGTCCAACCTCATGTCAAGAGGATAATTTAGAGCACGAAGAAATGAGTCCTAAAGAAACAGATCAAGATCAAGATCCTGAAACCTTATCATCCCATCCAATTGTTGACCAGGATCCCATTTCCCCAGACACTCACGATGATTCCCCTATTCTTGTCCATCATATCCAAAGTCCTATTGGCACTCCATTCCCCGAGAAAAATCAAGATATCCCAGTCCATCCAATCCCAAATGATCCCCTTCCATTTCATGAAAAAAATGTCCTTTCAAATCCCATTGACATTCCACTTCCTAAGAAAGATCAAGATATCCCTTCCATCCTTTATGATGATCCCATTAAAAGTCAAAAGCAAAGAACCTTTAAAGAGGATTCCAATGATCTTCCTCCTTGTCAAGATCAAATTATTCCTTTAAATCCTCCACAAGATCCTTTTGTTCCTCCATCTCCTTGTCTTAATCCTCCATACACACTCCAAGATCCCATTATTTATCCTGTTCCATCTCTTGAAGAGCCTATCATTGATCCATGTCCACTACACAATCCTAGTCCCCCTCATGATCCTAATCCCCCGCATGATTCTAACGTGTTAGTGCATGATGTTCATGAACCCTCGACATGCATAATGGGTTCTTCCTCTTTGGTCCAATCTAATCCACTTCAAGATCTCATTATTTCTCTCATATCATATCCACCTCATAATGGACTCGCGTCTTCTTCCCAAAGAAAAGAGTATCCTACAAGTCAAGATATTCATAAAGGCAAAGGGGTAGACCTTCATGAGAAAGAACCCCTCCATATCAAAGAAGATCTTAAGGCTCATGTCTACACAACTCACTCTCAAGATGTTGGTATCCCTCCATCAAAATCAAAACATATCCCTTCCCCATCATACTTTCCATCCATCTTAGGTCCTTATATCCCTTCGTCCTCTATGCAAGGTCAGCAAAGGCACACATCCTTGAGTAAATTTCATCAATCAAAAAGAAGTCCATTTCATTCATATCCATCCATGCATTCCTTTCCCCCTCTAAGCAATTTGGATGCCAAGTATAAAAGTCATAAGTCTAGAAATCCACATGTATTCAAGGATCAACATGTCCAATATAATCGACATGTCAAAACAAAGAACAATATGATCTATAATGAAAAAGAAATATCCAAAAGGCCACAAAGGCCCACTGAGCAAAATAAAGCAAAGTCAAAATATAAATGGGTTCCTAAATCCCTTGTGCAAGCAATGCACTCCAAGGAACCACAAAAGCATGAAAAATAAAAAACCATGTGGATCCCTAAGCGGCTCCTTGAAGCATAAAAGCCTAAAGAAACATCCAACTTGGCATCCAAAGTTGTTATTCCTCCATCCAACCCTCTCAAATTTTTTCCTCCATCACCTTCTTCATCCATTTTGGGCTCTTATGTCCCAAAATCCCAAGCTATTCCTCCATCCAAATCTCACAATCGGAAATCCATTTTTCCTCCATCAATCCACCACCCGTCAAGGTGTGTGCCAATGTTGATCTTGCCAACATTTCTATCCACTCAAGCACAATTCTTCCAATACCCTATCCATTATCCAATGCATATTTTCCATCCTTCGATGCCTTTGATCCCATCCTTTGCATAAATCCTTGCCTTAGTTTCATCTTATTTTCCATGTCCTTATCTTACCAACGTCTTTGAGCATACTTTTAACGGTCATGGTCTATTTTTTTCAAAGCTACTATCCAAACAAAAAGATGTTTGAGTCCTTCTTCCATCCCCTATCATGTGTCCATTTTCGACTAAAATGTCAAAATCCAAAGAAAAAAAAGGACAAAAGAAAAAAAAAGTAAAGCAAAAATAATTCATCCACTGGTGAAAACCTGGCAAATAGGTAGCTTGGGCAAGTACCGTGATGAAAACCTGCATCTATGAACTTCTTGCATACCATACTTGGGGATAGGTTTTATCCTATCATATCCTTTTGTCCTTCATTGTTCCATTATCCTATCATACCATGTCATTACCCTCCACTATCCTATTGTCCCTCATGTCTAGTTTCCCTTTCCACCTTTGATCTTGACAAGGCTAAGGATTGTCATGAGCATCATGCATCTTGTTTGCAGCTTTTAGTCTATCATAGCTTTTGGTCTTTATCCATTTTCTTATTATAACCTTTCATCCATATTCCCTAGCTTATTGCAACTTTTTGCCACTATCCCTTAGCTTACCCCGACCTTCAGTCCATGTCCCTTATCCATTCTTGGTCTTGCTTATCCTATCCATATCTTATCACCATCCATACACTCTTTCTATCCCTTGATCTTGATCTGACATAAGGACGTGAAATACAAAACATGGTTTCAAAAACCTCTTGACATGTCCCTCATGCCATGTCACTGCTTTACATTGTCATATCCAGTCTCTTGTCCCATCATGCCATAGCCCTTGAAAATTGCATCCGTATTATCTCCATGATAAAAGGCCTTTGTCTTCCCTCTATCCACCAACATTTCAGAAAGCCTATTTATTCACCTATCATATTCCTTGCCTTGCTAGACACTAGGGGCAAAATCATAAAAATTGAAAAATGTCTTGAAAAAAATCCCTAAAAAATCAAATAATGTCCTGAAATGATCCAAAAACATTCAAATAATGTCTTGAAAAAATCCCTAAAAAATCAAATAATGTCCTGAAAAAATCCCTAAAAATCAAATAATGTCCTGAAAAAATCCTAAAAGTCAAATAAAGTCCTGAAAAACAAACAATTTTTTTTTTTCAAAACATCAAAATCCAAAAACAATTCCTTTGGCATTTTGCATTTTGCCAATAAATGGTTCCCTTTGTGCATAGACAGATCGCTAAGCATACATCCAACGACAATCTATCAAACACTACGCTTTAATGAAATCATGCATTAACAAATGAACTGTTCGACTAAGCAAGCATTCAAACTGATTAAAGTTGTCATATCCATCAATCAACATCAATATCATTTGTCCTTGTTACATTATCATGGGTCTTATACAGGGGGTGGTATACTCGAAACTAGACTGTGTCCTATCTTAGACGGGGTACCGCATTCCCTGGAACCAGACAGCATGATCATTCTTGTTTTCCACTTTTGACAATGACGATCAGACTATTTGTTTGACTTGGTTGAATTTGTGCATCTTATCTTTTTACTGATTTATCTTTGGCTTCGATCATATTCCTATGTTGCTCGAGGATGTCACTGAGTGATTTAGAGTGACCAGGATGGTTCATGGTCCCTTTTTCTTTTCTTTGTTGTGTTTGCTGTTTGTGGAATGTTTGTCACAAACTGGGGCAACTATATCATTGGGTGTCTGTGATAAGTATGTTCGCTTTTTGAACACCGCACATACCTCGACCCTTGATGTATGCACCCTAGGATGCTTCACTCATTCTTTATGTGTGATGTGTCTGTCTTTTGCAAAAGGGGTTGCATTCCAGCTCTGGCCTTCAATGCCCTGATGCTCTGCATCCGCTTTGCTACATTAAATAAAGGTTCTCATCTACTTATGTGCATTTGTGAAAGCAAGTTTTCCTTCATCTCTAATTGTCCTCTATCTAATTTCTTCTTACTAACATTTCTTCCGTTAGTCTTGGCAGTCCGTTTGATCCGTTCGAACCTATCGTCTTCTATCATTCTTATCGATCACTTGGCCTCTTTTCTAGATATTTCTGACCAATTCCTCGAGGGGGCATGCATATGTCATTGTTATTGTCTGGGGCATTTTCATTATTGTTCTTTGAAACAATGCTTAGAATCGCATTGTCTCAAAGAGGGGCAAAATGTAGACATCTAAAAATGGTCAACGCTTGCGGAGTCATACTTTAACATTTGCGCATTGCCTTATTTGAGGGTTCTTGCATCGCATTAACATTTCTTCTATATTGCACACTCGGTATTTATCATTTGTGAGCATCGAGTCCTTCTTCTACATTCTTCATTTGTCTCGCTTTCGAATTTGGTGTTGTCGATAATAATCTTCAGTCATGATTTTGGTCGATCTTATCCTATCGCATCAATGTGCATGCTCATTTGGCATATTTTGACATCGTCAATTCGATTTCATTTTGGACATCGTCAATCCTAATCGATGATAGAATTAGGGTTTTGTCCTCTTGTCAATCTTGTCATCTTGCAATTGATTTGTCATCGATCCTTATTCTTGTCAATCTTGTCATTTTGTGATCGATTCATCATCGATCCTTGTCCCCTTGTCAATCTTGTCATCTTGCAATCGATTCGTCATCGATCATTGTCCTCTCGTCAATCTTTTCATCTTGCAATTGATTCATCATCGATCCTTGTCCTGGTCAATCACGTCATTGTTGCGATCGATTCATCATCAATCGTTTTCCTTTTCAATCATGTCAATTTTGATCAATTAGTCATTGTTCCTCATCAATTGGCACCTATTGTTGGTCTCTTTATCAATCTTGGTCAATTCCTCAACCAATCTCAATTATTTATCAACATTTGGTCCTTTGTCAGTCTGAATCATGATCAAATCGACCCTGCATCAATTATCTTTTCTCAAGACCTAATTGTCGTCCTTGCATTTCTAATTCATCTTCTAGGGTTTTATGATTTGTTCATTTAATCTTGGTTGTCACTTTCCCTCTAGGTTAAATAATTTATTTATTTATCCTAAGTCTTCTTGTCACAATTAAATTTTTATTTAATTGGCTAATTAATTCCCCTCTTTTTGTGAATTAATTAATGAATGAAAAATTATTAATTAATTTACCTAATTTTCATCAATTTTCTAATTTCCTAATTTCTAATTCATCTAATTTTCTATTTTCTCCTATTTTTCTAACATTTCCCCTAATTTCATGGGAATGACATAGCAATCTTGTCATAATTTGTCAATCAATCAATTTTGCATAGCAATCTTGTCAATTTTGTCATAATTTGTCAATCAATCAATCTTGCATAGAAAGTGTCAATCTTGTCATAATTTGTCATATTTGTCATTCTTGATTTGAAATTTCCTTTCAATCTCTTCATGCTAATCTTGTCATCTCTCCAGTTTGTCTATAAATTGGATGAATTTCTTCAACCAAGGACCCCCGATTAATCACATTTTTTTGAATTCGATCAATCAATCACGCTTCTAGTACCCTTACGCTGCCATTCCATCTTAACAATCTTGCTTTCATATTATGCCTTTGCATTTGTAGGTGAGATCTACAAACAAAGCAATTTGAAGGAGAAAGAAGGACAATGGAGAACTATGGAGGAGATATTCGCATTTGTGATGGTTTGCATTTGATTTGAATGTCTTGTTTTCGTGTCTCTATTGAATGTTTTAGGATTGTTATCATTGCAATTTAGTTTTCGTGATTGAGCTAGTCTAAATCCTATTTGCTTTGATGAATTCCAAATTCCTATCTACATTATTAAGACTGATGGAGATAGAGTGTTGATAGCTGAAGTATTTGTAGATGATATAATTTGATAGTTCTGATACTTAATATAAGTACAGATCCAATAGAAAACAAGATGAGAGGGTGGGGGTGAATCATACAAACTTAATCATCTATAAAAACATCAGATTCAACTTCGGTAACACATATATCAGTCATATAAACAAAAATTGTCAAACATGCAAACTCAAAAGCATATGAACAATATAAACCTCATAACACCAGATTTAACGTGGAAACCCAAATAGGGAAAAACCACTGTGGGATTTTGGACCCACTAAGAAATATACTTTTCTAGAGTATGCTTAGTTAAAAGCAAATCCTATTAAAGATTACAAACACATTGCTAGATGTGACCCGGTTAAGGGATTTCCCTCAGATCTGTTAGGATCTTCACTTTGTTAGAAGTGACCTTATCAAAGGATTTCAAACACTCAATAAGAATGTCACCTTGTTAGAGGATTTACATATAAGACTGTTAAGTCCACTCGGTTAAGAGATTTCCTGTCACTTTCACAAAATAACAGTAATACAATCTATCTGCAACTTCACATCTAAAATGCTAAAGCAGATTCCTATTTGTTGAATACAATCTAGACATAGAACTAATCTTGTCTATCTGCTAGGCATCAATACTCTATTATTCTAACAGGTCTTCAAGCTTCTGTGCTCGGTAATCACTATGTAGCATCCCTGTGCATACACTTTCCCGCATGCATTGTTTATCAACAGTTTCCTATTTATAAACAATCTTCTAACCCCTTAATCTCCTTGATCACATTTCCCATGATCAATCATAGCCATTAGATCTTCAATCTTGTCTAGGTTCATTGTATCTTTCGATCTGAAAACATTTTACCCCGCCTTAGAACTTGCACATTCACCTTGGAACTTGTCTTAGGGTAATGCGGTTCAATCTGAGCTGTAGATCTTCTTGCTGAATTTCCATTGCCTTAGATTCATTAACAAACTTCTTCCACGGCTTACCAATCATTGATCCGGTCCAGCTCATTAGTATCATTCATTAAATATCACATGTAAACATTTAATGCATTCTGTTGTAGCTCGGTTACAACTCGATGAATAGTAAACTTCACGTGGTAGACATTTTGTCTTCATTAACCGACTGCAATAACCTTAGGGTTTACCGACTAGGTTCTTTGCTTGATAACATAGTATAGTATTAACCTTTACATTTTACAACATATGTATGATGTTAAAACAATCTAAAACATCAAGATCTCATCATTATCTGACTCAGTAGAGTTGCCCATTGAATAACTTATCCCCTTATTCATCATATTCTTTGCTGTGTCTTTACCGACTTCTTTATAATCTTCATATCATACTTCTCAAGATATGGCAACATCATACAGAATTAGAAAATCAATTTCTTGACATCAATGACAAAATAATAATATCAAGATAGTAAAACATCTTTAATCAGTTATGTCCATAATCATCAACAACCTTCTCAATATCCTTATTGAAATGTCACAAATCTTTCATTGTCTGTTATAATGTAATATTGCCAACAATCTCCCCCTTTGGCATTGATGGCAAAACCAATTGATTTGACCTTTAAAAGATTTGGATTGTTGTGATTCTGAAATGCTGAAATGCTCTCCCCCATTCATTAGACTTCTCTTCTGTTTCAGTCTTTATTTCAATCTATAGTCTTCTCTTAGTCTTCTCCCATATATTAGTCTTGTCCCCCTTGGTAGGTCTTCTCCCCCTTAGGTCTTCTCTCCCTTAGGTAGGTCTTCTCCCCCTTTGACAACAATGCCAAAAAGAAAAAGAAATAAAACATAATTTCTTTCTATAAGAAGTTATTGCCTGTTGTTCTGTATCAACTGAGTCTCGGTCAGAGCATTTGTCTTCAATTCCTATTCCCTATATCATTCTCTGTATTATTCCAGTATTAATTCCAGTACACTTTTAGAAGAACATTCTGAAGTGTAGCAATCCAACATCAACTCCCCAAAAGATATTCAATAGAGTCATTGAAGTGATGCTTTCACTGAACTCGGTCAGTGAGTAAAAGATAGGGGTAGGACCCCTAACTTACTTTTGAGATATTCAAAAGTGTCCTTTGGTAGTGGCTTGGTGAAGATATCAGCTATTTGCTCCTTTGTGTTAACATATTCCAACACCACTTTCTTCTCTTGAGCTTCTTCTCTAAGATAATGATATTTGATAGATATGTGCTTTGTCTTAGAGTGCATAACAGGATTCTTTGAAATATTAATGGCACTAGTATTGTCATAGAATATAGTTACTGGCTCGGTAACTTTCTCATTTATACCTTCCAACAGTTTTTTGATCCACGCAATGTTGGTACAATTCAGTGCTATAGCAACATATTCAGCTTCGGCTGTTGACTAACAAACACACCCTTGTTTCTTGCTAAGCCAACTCACTAGTCTTTCTCCTAAGAAGAAAGCTCCTCCACTTGTGCTTTTTCTATCATCAATGTTGCCTGCCCAATCAGCATCAGTATAAACTTTTAAATCAAAATCATTTCCTTTCTAATATACTAAGCCATAATCTTCAGTGCCTTTTAAGTATCTGAAAATTCTTTTGATTGCCATCATGTGTATTTCCTTAGGATCTGCAGAGAATCTTGCAACAATACCTACTGCATGTGCTATATCTGGCCTACTATGAATAACATATTGCAACTTTCCAATCATAGATCGGTAAAGTGTCTCATCAATAGATGCAGACTCATCATTCTTTGATAGTTTACAGTTGGTAGTCATAGGAGTACTTACTGGTTTTGAATCCTCCATTCCAAATTTCTTCAAGATTTCCTTTATGTACTTGGATTGAGTAATGAAAATCTCATTTTTCATTTGTAGTATCTGTAAACCTATAAAATACTTTATCTTACCGATTAATAATATCTCAAATTCTTTGCTCATTTCATTTCCAAAGTTCTTGCATAAAGAGTCATTTCCACAAAATATAATATCATCAACAAATATGGCTGAGATTAGTATTCCATTTTCATCATTCTTCATGTACATGTTGTTGTTCTCACTTGTCCTTATAAAACCAATCTTAATCAAATAAGAGTGCAATCTCTCATACCATGCTCTAGGTGCTTGTTTCAGACCATATAAAGCTTTGTTCAATTTACATACCTGATCTTTATCATTGTCTTCAACAAATCCTTCAAGTTGTTCAATGAAAACTTCTTCTTCTAATATTCCATTCAGAAATGCAGATTTGACATCTATTTGATATACCTTGAAGTTTTTGAAAGAAGCATATGCCAACAATGTTCTTACTCCTTCAAGTCTAGCAACAGGTGCAAAAGACTCACCATAATCAATTCCTTCTTCTTGGCCATAACCTTTGCAAACTAATCTTGCTTTGTTCTAAATGACCTCACCTTTTTCATTTAGCTTGTTTCTGAAGATCCACTTTGTACCGATTACATTTTTGTCCTTCGGTCTTGGGACCAGTGCCCATGTGTCATTCTTCTTGATTTGATCAATCTCTTCTGTCATAGCATTTATCCAGTCTTCACTGTTAAATGCCTCTTTCACTATTCTCAGTTCAAATTCAGTTATCAAACATGTGTTCTATCTCAGTTTGTTCCTTGTCATCACTAGATCATCCTTATCTCCTATAATCTGACTTGGTGCATGGTGTCTTCTGACATACTTGGCTAATACAGGCTTGGTAGGCTCTGTATGATCTTCTTCATCACTCGGTAACTGGATATTTCCTTCATTTTCTCCAATAGTTATCTTGGTAGGACTTCTCGATTGCACATAGACAAATTCATCATAGTCTTCCAGTTCTTTGGAATTCCCTTCATCAGTTCTTTCTGCAAATTCATCAATTTTCACATTTGCACTTTCTACTATTTTGTTAGATGATTTGATCAGACATTTAAATGCTTTGCTTTTAGAAGAATATCCTAGAAATGTTCCTTCTTCACTTTTCTAATCAAACTTGCCATTTCTATCATCTTTATGAACATAGCATTTACTTCCAAAGATCTTAAAATAACTTACATTAGGTTTCTTGCCACACCAGATTTCATAAGGTGTATTCATCGTACCTTTCTTCAATTGAACTCAGTTCAAGGTGTAAACAACTGTGCTTATTGCTTCTCTCCAAAATGTTTGTGGAACCTTCTTCTCAATCATCAGTGTTATAGCACAATCCACAATAGATCTATTTCTTCTTTCAGTGATTCCATTCTGCTATGGAGTTCTCGGTGCAGAGACTTGTCTTTTAATACCATGATCATTGCAAAATAGGTTGAACTCATCAGATGTGAACTCTCCTCCTCTATCTGATCTAAGACATTTCATTTGTCTTCCTGTTTCATTTTCAACTCTAGCCTTCTACCACTTAAACATTTGAAAAGCTTCTGATTTTTCTTTTAAAAACATTACTGACATCATCCTTGAATAATCATCCACAAATAATATGAAATACTTATCACCATAATAACTTTGAACTTTCATAGGACCATAAAGGTCAGTGTGCACAAGATCTAAAATTCCCTTAGAAGTGTAGGACTTACTTGTAAAGCTAGATCTTGTCATCTTACCCATCTGGAATCCTCGGCACATAGCATTCTCAGGTTTTTGAAGACTTGGTAGACCTCTTACTCTATGCTTCTTACTTATCTTGATTAGATTATCAAAATTAACATGACAAAACCTTTTATGCCATAACCAGGTATTATCAATCTTTGCATGCAAACACTTATTGTGAGTTGAGTCAAGGTGAAATGTATTACCTTTTGTTTGTGTCACAGTAGTAGCTAACTTTCCATTCTTGTCATGAACTTTGACAATTCCTTTCTGAAATTCTATTCGGTAACCTGTGTTGTTTAGCTGTGCTACACTCAACAAATTATATTTCAAACCTTCAACCCAATAAACATCATTGCATCTTGCTTTATCAAGAAGTGTTATGGATCCTTTACATCTCACCAAACATGGTGCATCATTACCAAATCTACCATAGCCTCCATCATAATCTTCTAACATAACAAACTTGTGTTTATCTCCTGTCATATGATGTGAGCATCCACTATCTATAATCCAAGAATCATTAGTGTTTATGTGAGATATTAGGGCTTTTTCTTCATACCTTTCTTCATCTGATCCATCCTTGATAGCCACATAAACAACTTCCTCTGTATCAGTCTCATCTGATTTATCATCTTCAGATTCCTCATCAGCAATTAAGCATGTCTTTCTATCTCTTCTTCTGAAGTCTCGGTGTCCTCTGTAATGATTATCTTTTTGTTTGTCATCTCGGTAATCTCTCTTTTCAGTGAAATCTTTGTCAGGATAGTTAGAAGCCATATGTCCAATCTTATCACAATTGAAACATTTCAAAGGTAGTTTTCCTTTATACTTACCTTTGCCTCTCGGTAACCTTTTGGCCAATAGTGCTTCAAACTCTTCTTGCTTTTTGATTTCTTCATATAGTTTGTGTACCTCCTCCATGTTCTTCCGAAATCTTTCACTTGCTCCACTGTGATCTCCTTCAGAGTACTTATACTTTCTTTCACTGTAATCATTAGATTCATTCAGATGAAAATAACTAAATGCAGATTCAACTTTATTTACTGATGACCCACTATTATCAAAATTACTTAACTCAAATGCATGTAGCTTACCAATAGTAGCATCCAAGGAAACTAGCATATTAGGTACAAACCTCAATTCTTTGATTGCAGAGACTCGGATTGCATAGGCAGGTAGAAGGGTTCTTAATAACTTACTTGTCACATCCTTTTCTTCAATAGTTCCTCCTGCTCCTTTGATTTGATTTACAATCTCCTTTAGTCTTGTACTGTATTGGGTTATGTTCTCACCTTCATTCATCCTCATAGATTCAAGTTGTCCTCTTAAACTATCAACTTTTTCTCTTTGAACATGTTCATTTCCTCCATATACAGATATGAGCTTAGTCTATATTGCCTTTGCATCATTGCAGCCTTCTAGATCATTAAACTCAAAATCGGTCAATGCAAATGTTATTTCAATCATTGCTTGAATATGTTCTTGCTTCGCCTTTATCTCTTCCATAGTCAATGGATAGGTGCTCGGTGCAACAAAATCATTCTCTAGATAGTATATAGCATATTCTCCAACTCCTGATAGATGTAGCTTCATCCTTTTCTACCATGTAGAGAAACTTGACTTATTCAGCTTAGGTACATCCCTCCTATACATCTTTGGATCTTTAACTCAAGTGCCTTTAAACTTTCCTTTGGGAGTCCAAAGCTCTGATACCAATTGATAGTTCTGATACTTAATATAAGTACAGATCCAATAGCCAACAAGATGAGAGGGGGGGGTGAATCATACAAACTTAATCATCCATAAAAACATCAGATTCAATCTCGGTAACACATATATCAGTCATATAACTAAAAACTGTCAAACATGCAAACTCAAAAGCATATGAACAATATAAACCTCATAACACCAGATTTAACGTGGAAACCCAAATAGGGAAAAACCACTATGGGATTTTAGACCCACTAAGAAATATACTCTTCCAGAGTATGCTCGGTTAAAAGCAAATCCTGTTAAAGATTACAAACACATTGCTAGATGTGACCCGGTTTAGGGATTTCCCTCAGATCTGTTAGGATCTTCACTTTGTTAGAAGTGACCTTGTCAAAGGATTTCAAACACTCAATAAGAATGTCACCTTGTTAGAGGATTTACATATAAGACTGTTAAGTCCACTCGGTTAAGAGATTTCCTATCACTTTCACAAAATAACAGCAATACAATCTATCTGCAACTTCACATCTAAAATGCTAAAGCAGATTCCTATTTGTTCAATACAATCTAGACATAGAACTAATCTTGTCTATCTGCTGGGCATCAATACTCTATTATTCTAATAGGTCTTCAAGCTTGTGTGCTCGGTAATCACTATGTAGCATCCCTGTGCATACACTTGCCCGCATGCATTGTTTATCAATAGTTTCCTATTTATAAACAATCTTCTAACCGCTTAATCTCCTTGATCACATTTCCCATGATCAATCATAGGCATTAGATCTTCAATCTTGTCCAGGTTCATTGTATCTTTCAATCTGAAAATGTTTTACGCCACCTTGGAACTTGCACATTCACCTTGGAACTTGTGTTAGGGTAATGCGGTTCAATCTGAGCTGTAGATCTTCTTGCCGACTTTCAATTGCCTTAGATTCGTTAACAAACTTCTTCCACAGCTTACCAATCATTGAGCCGCTCTAGCTCATCAGCATCATTCATTAAATATCACATGTAAACATTTAATGCATTATGTTGTAGCTTGATTACAACTCGGTGAATACTAAACTTCACTCGGTAGACATTCTGTCTTCATTAACCGACTGCGATAACCTTAGGGTTTACCGACTAGGTTCCTTAGGGTTTACCGACTAGGTTCTTTGCCTGATAACATAGTATAGTATTAACGTTTACATTTTACAACATATGTATGATGTTAAAACAATCTAAAACATCAAGATCTCATCATTGTCTGACTCGGTAGAGTTGCCCATTGAATAACTTATCCCCTTATTCATCATATTCTTTCCTGTGTCTTTACCGACTTCTTTATAATCTTCATATAATACTTCTCAAGATATGGCAACATCATACTGAATTAGAAAATGAATTTCTTGACATCAATGACAAAATAATAATATCAAGATAGTAAAACATCTTTAATCAGTTATGTCCATAATCATCAACAACCTTCTCAATATCCTTATTGAAATGTCGACAATCTTTCATTGTCTGTTATAATGTAATATTGCCAACATAATTTTTGGAGGTAATGATAAATTATATATGGCATTTTCTGAAGAGATGAAGAAAGAATTTGAGATGTCTCTTATTGGTGAGATTAAGTTTTTCATTGGGCTGCAAGTCCAACAATCAGATGGTGGAATATTTATCTATCAGAGTAAGTGTGCAAAGAAAGTGTTGAAAACATTTGGCATGGAGTATTGTAAACTAGTTGGTATTCTGATGATGACAGGTTGTAAATTGTCTAAACAAGATGATTCACCTTCTATTGATGAAAAATAATACATGTCCATGATTGGTAAGTTGCATTATGTTGTTCATAGTAGGCCTGATATTGCACATGTTGTTAGCTTGGTTGCTATATTCCAGAAGGATCCCAAGGAAACTCACTTGGTAGCGGTGAAAAGGATATTTCGGTACTTGAAAGGCACAATAGATTATGGCTTACGGTATCCTTATCAAAATGATTTTTTTAAGAAGTGTTTACTGATATAGATTGGGCAGGCAACATTGATGACCAGAAAAGCACTACCAGTGGAGCTTTTTTGCTTGGACAAGTAAGAAGCAAACTTGTGTTTCACAGTTAATGATAGAGTCATAGTATGTTGCAGCATTAATGAATTGCATGTGGGAAATCTTGATGAGATATGTGTTAGAAGGTTTAAAACTTGATATGTCTGAACCAGTACTATTTATTGTTACAATACAAGTACAATTAATATTTTAAAAAATCATGTGTTACATGAAAGGACAAAGCACATAGAACTAAAATATCACTTTCTAAGGGAGAGAGTGTTGGCAATATGGATGAATTGATTATGTGTTGTATTGATGTTTTTTCATTCATGTCAACACTAGCTATTATGGTTGGTTACCGGCAAACAAGTTTTGGTTACCGATAGAAGATCTAGTGTTACCAGCAAAAGGGACTATCTGTTGGACACTTTAGACATGTTTGGATCAATGGAGTATGCTTGGTTTTATGTGTTACATGCTTCTAGAGCATGTTTTGGTCAGTTGGTATTGACTTGGTAATCAGATGCTATCATACACTCTTGTAAACCCTTACCGGCATGGGTTTAAGGTTTAACTGGTAGAGATTTCACTAAGAAACCCTGACAGAATGCATAAGTGGTGTTGGTGTGGCTTCTAGATAGAATTCAAGATGCAGAAGGTGATCCGTGATCGTGCCTCAATTGTTTGAAGACATTTCTTTGGCATGGTAGACCCAGATTAGGTCCAGTACCTATCTAGGTTATGGACTGATATCATGTTAACGTGTTCTCTACACATTACCAAGATGATTTATGGATTGGTTATTTTTGTTTTGGTCTTAAGCTGACATGGCATATCATTGTAATATGGATGTCTGTAATGATCTTATTGTAATATCTTTAGGCCTTAGGGTTTGTATAAATGATGTAAGATCTCATTGTAGATAAGTATGGTATGGGAATGTAAATGTAATGTTCTTGGTCATGGAATGCAATATCATATGCGAAGGAGATTTGGTTGATCATAGGTGATCAAATTGGGTTTAAGGAAGAGGTCAAAGGCCTCTGGTATTGAGCTTAACCAGGACTATAATCAGGCATGGTAGATGCTATCTTTGTCAGTTCATTATTCTGGATTGTTGTCCATTTATCTTGAGGTACTTATAACCTCTCTATAGTCAGTGAGACTCTTTTCTAATGAGCAGTACGCTTTAGGCAGTGTGCCTTCCTACATGTGGAGGCCCCTTATTGTATCCCTTTCTAGGTTTTCCACATACAAATAATGGTGTTATGTGGTATGGTTGCATTGTGTTAATTCTCTGTTTCATTCTTAAGCTTTATTTCTTACTGGTATTTGTTTTTGCTATTGTTCTATTCAATGTTTATGTGCTTCAGTTAAAGTTTATTAAGTGGTTTGATTGACATAATCTTTTAACAACTGATTAACCCCCGCCTCTTAGTTGTTCACCGGTTATCCTAACAATTGGTATCAGAGCTTTGGTCCTCTTTTGCAGAAGCTTAATCGCTTGAGGTAGATCCAATGGTAACTAATCTACCGGCAACTATTTTCAGAAGAGAAATCCCTAAGCTTGATGGAACAAATTATGGGATATGGAAAATCTGAACGGAGACTCATCTTAGATTTCTTGGCAAGGAAATTTGGGAGATCGCTGAGAAAGGATATACACCTTATGATTTGATTGATGAATACTAAGAGGGGGGGTGAATAAGTATACCAAAAAATACTATAATCAATCTTTTAAACAATTTAGCAGATAACTGGTGTAGAAGATTCACTAATAAACCGGTTAAGATAAGTGCAAACTAAATAGAAAACAAAGCATTCACCCAATAAAGCACAATCACCATAACACAAGATATTTGACGTGGAACCCCAAATGGGGAAAACCACAACGAGCAGAAACTCACAAGTAACTATCTGCAGAATAGTAACCAGACCAGTTAAGGTCATATGATGTTCTTCACTAGAACAGATCCTATTAGGAATCTAGATCTCTGTTAGGAGATAAGTCCTATTAAAGACTACCTTGTTAAAGGATTTCAAATCCACAGTTGTGACCACCTTGTTAGGGGATTACAAAGGCTTTGTTGGGCCTACCCGATTAAGGGTTTTAGACTTGTCAAAGATATTAGTAATCAACAAGTGAATGATCTAGATAATAACACAGTATGCTTAATTAGATCCTTGATAGCTCATTGTTAATGCATTTCAACATTACTTCAGTCTTCTATATCTGCAAACTCTATATCTTCACACAGACCTAACCTTCTCTTCACTGATCGCACATAAAATAACTTTTTCTTCTCTATCACATTTTCAAAACCTAGACATGATGTCCTTATAAAGGAATTTGATTTCATGTTGGTCCAATAAGATTAGACTACAAGCTCCTAGGTTCAATGCATCTAGACACATTTGGTAACATGGCACAAAAATACAACCAAAGTGTCAGTGGATGATATCTCATCACACATTACAATAATACCTGTTGATAACTCATCACAGATATATATTGGTTAATACAATATACCGATTACCGGTTGTCAAAAATGAAGACTGGAAGATTGTAGTGTTCCAATCAAAAGTAGACTACCACTCAGGTCCTTCATTCCCCTTGAGATCCTTGTACCACTTGGGGTCTTTAGTTAATATGTGACCGGTAAACATCTTCTGCAAAATACCGATAGTCTAAAGCCTACATATTCAATGACATTTAATAACGGTTGAGCATAAATCATACATCAAGTAAGTGTGTGTCCATCAATGACAATCAAAACATCATCACAATGCCAACACCGGCATCTAGCAATCCTATTCCTGCAGACCTCGACAAGAATATTGAAAATGATTGTAGAGCTAGAGAAGCCCTCTTGTATGCACTTACTGATCAACAAATCATGGGATTGACTGATAAATCATCAACAAAGGTTATGTGGGATAAAGTGCAAACTCTGAGTGAAGGTTATCCTACTGTCAAAATTTCTAAACTCGATGGTTACCGAGTAAGGTATGAAAACTTGAAAATGGAAGATAATGAAAGAGTTGTTGTATTTATGGAAAGAGTAAATGAGATTGTTATGGGAAGTCAACGTTGTGGAGGATCTTTGAGTGAAGATGAAATAGTTTCCAAAGTCTTGGGAGCCCTTCCACCAGCTTAAAAGATGAAGGCAACTATAATTAATGAATTGAGAACAATGGCAAACACTTCATTTAATAGAGACATTCTGATTGGGAAATTATCTTCTTTTGAGATTGAA
The DNA here is from genome assembly GCF_030272615.1 of Cryptomeria japonica. Lineage (NCBI taxonomy): Eukaryota > Viridiplantae > Streptophyta > Pinopsida > Cupressales > Cupressaceae > Cryptomeria > Cryptomeria japonica. The sequence goes on along the minus strand of NC_081413.1, from coordinate 437,650,461 downwards.
GAATTTGGATCTTCTGGAGTTGCAAAATCTGAACCTTCTTTTCATGCATCATCATCTACTGTCAAAAGTGATTGGAAAGCCTTATATGCAAAAGAATTGGAAGATATGAGGAAAGAGGATGAAGAATTTGAACAACTTGAAGCCTTATTTCCTAGAAGAGTACCTAAAGACCGACAAGAAGTAACTATGAAGGAAAAGAACCTTTTAAATGTTTTGCATCTAGTAAGATTGGTCATTTTACATCTAGATGTCCTAATATGAATGTAATATTTGAAGAGAGACTTAAGAAATCATTTAAGCCTAACCAGAATAGATATAGATTCATGAAAAGTAAACAATGCTACATAGCGGATGACGAAGGAGTAAGCGATGACTCTGAGGATGAACTGACAATAGACTCTACTAGTGGATATGAAAATGGAAAGGAATGGGTGTTCTATGCTTTAAAGGAAGATGAACTAGAACCGACTATCATGAATGAAGAAAAGGCCTTGGTAGAAAAAGTTGAAGACAAGGATGAATGGGGGATTGACAGTGGATGCTCACATCATATGACTAGAGATAAAAGAAAAAAATGTCCCAGCAAGAATACAATGGCGATCAAGTCAGATTTGGAGATGACAAAGCATGTATGATCAAAGGTAGAGGTATTATTTCTCTGGATGGCAAGCATAATACTTATAATGTCTATTATGTACAAGGTTTAATGCATAATCTTTTAAGTGTTGTCAATTGGTGGACAAGGGTTTCCAACTTTAGATTAAAGATAGAAAATACAAAACCATTAACAAAATTGGTTTGAAGATTGCAATCAGTACTCAAACTAGAGGTAATATCTTTCACTTGAATACTGGTACTAAAACATTTTTGATTTCTCATATTGATGAGAGTTGGTTATGGCATAGGAGTTTGTGTCATATTAATTTTGATTGTATTGTTAAGATCAATTCAACTAATGCAGTTAGAGATATACCTAATATTATGAAGCCTGATAATCCAGTATGTAAGGAGTGTCAATTGGGAAAGCAAGTTAGAATTTTTTTTAAGAGAATACATGATAAATCTAACAATGTAACTGATTTGATTCACACTGACTTATGTGGTTTGACAAGGACTAGAAGCTTTCAAGGTGATATGTATTTCATGTTGATTATTGATGATTATTCTAGGATGACATGGGTGAATTTTCTTAGGGAGAAGTCTGAAGCCTTTGATAAATTCAAGATCTTTAAAGCTAAGGTAGAAACAAATACTAGATTAAAAATCCAATGTCTAAGATCATATCAAGGCAGTGAGTTCACTTCTCATTAATTTAACAGTTATTGTGAGACAAATGGAATTAGGAGATAGTTATCTGTACCTAGGAATCCTTAGTAGAATGGAGTAGTGGAAAGAAAGAATAGAACCATCTTGGATGCAGCAAGAACTATGATGTTGGAAGCCAAATTGCCTCACATCTACTAGAGAGAAGCAGTGAGTACAACAGTCTACACATTCAACAAAGTTCACATCAAAGGTGAAACCGGTAAGACCCGTTATGAATTATGGTTTGGACATACACCTACTGTTAAATATTTTAGAATTTTTGGAAGTAAATGTTATATCAAAAGGGACGATTCAATTGGGAAGTTTGATCCTAGATGTGATGAAGGGATATTTCTTGGTTATTCAATTCAAAGAAAAGCATATAGATGTTATAACAAAAGATTGTAGAAAATTGTGGAGAGGGAAAATGTGAAAGTGGATGAGCAATACAGAAATCAATCTATATTATATGATAGGGAACCGACAATGGAAATGATCATAATTGAACTAGCAATGCCTCAACCGGTATAGGAAACTATGACAGTTACACCAATACAATCTGAAAATTCATCTATGACTAATGATCAGAGCAGTGAACCTGAAGTTTAGAAGACACCAAGGTATGTAAGGTTAAATCATTTTGAAGATCAAATCATTGGAGATAGGAACAATGGAGTTATGACAAGAAGAAAACTAGCAAATGAAGAGGTATGTCTTATTTCTCAAATTGAACCGACATCTATTATTGAATCATGTAAAGATAAACATTGGTTAAAGGCTATGGAAGATGAATTAAATCAAATAGAAAAGAATGAGACTTGGACTTTAGTTCCCCGACCTAAAAATAAGAATGTTATTGGAACTAAATGAGTTCTTAGGAATAAACTGAATGAGGATGGTCAAGTTGTAAGAAACAAGGCTAGACTAGTTTGTAAAGGATATTCTCAAATGGAAGGAATTTATTATGGTGAGACATTTGCACCTGTAGCTAGAATTGAAGTTGTTAGACTATTTCTTTCCTGTGCAGCTTATAAGAACTATAAGGTTTATCAAATGGATGTTAAATGTGCATTTTTAAATGGGGAATTTGAGGAAGAAGTATACATTTAGAAACCTGATGGATTTTCACTGACAAATGATAAAGATATGGTTTATCAGATTGAAGAAAGCTTTATATGGATTGAAACAATCTCCTACAGCTTGATATGCAAGGTTGGATAAATATCTTTTGAAGCTTGGTTTTACTAAAGGCAGTATTGATAGTAAATTATATTATAAGATCACTGATAATGATATTTTGAATATTGAAGTATTTGTTGATGATATCATTTTTGGAGGAGATAAATTGTGCATGGAATTCTCTAATAATATGAAGAATGAATTTGAAATGTCCATGATTGGTAAGATGAGATTTTTCTTAGGTTTGCAGATTTTTCAAACTGACAAAGGCATTTTTATCTGTCAAACTAAGTATCTGAGGGAATTGTTGAAGAAGTTTGGTATGGATAATTCCAAACCGGTAAGTACTCCTATGGTGATTAGTGAGAAATTATCTATCAAAGATACATATACACCGGTAAATCAGACAAGGTATAAGTCTATGATTGGTGGCTTGTTATATCTAACTTAGACTAGATCAGATATTATGAATGTAGTAAGTATTGTTTCAAGATATCAAATTAATCCTAAAGAAAATCATGAATATGCAGTAAAGAGGATATTTTGGTATTTGCATGGAACAACATAATATGGATTATGGTATTCTAGAAATGATGACTGTACTTCATGTGCATATACAAATTCAGATTGGGCAGGAGATATTGATGATAGGAAGTGAACTTCTAGTGGATCTTTCTATCTTGGAAAGAAATTGGTTCCATAGATCAGCAAAAAACAATCATGCATTTCTTTATCTATTGCAGAAGTTGAATATGTTGCAGCAACACCTAATTGCACTCAAGTCTTGTGGATGAAGAAAATGTTGAAGGATATCAAGGTAAATTTTAGTGAACTGATAGTTATCTATTGTTATAACTCTATAGCTATTGACATGTCTAAGAATCTGGTATTTCACTCTAAGACTATACACATCAATTAAATATAACTTTATTAAGGACAAGGTAGAAGAAAAGGAAGTCAAATTAGTTTATGTGAACAATAAAGAGCAGATTGTAGATATATTCACTAAACCACTATCTAAGGAATCATTTGAGCATTTGAGAGACAGGTTAGGGGTTTCTACCCCTCTGGTAGAGACTTGATTGATGTGGTTTGGAATCAGTCCAACATGCATTATCAGAGATATTATTCCTTCTAGCACTGATGTGTGGTGCTACTACTCAAGGGGAGTAGTCAACTTTGAGATTCAGAGGCTTACATTCTTGCTTTGATATTTTTGTCATATTTCTGGCATTAACGTTAAAGGGGGAGAGATAGTGATGTGAAAAATAAATTCAAAACTTTACAAAGATATTATTCTTAGGGGGAGATTTATTGATATACAGGAGATTGTTGGTTGTCTTCCATAGGGGGAGACTTGTTTGGCATTTCTTGGTACTTAGATGTTTTTCACATCTAGTGTTGCCATCAATGCCAAAGAGGGAGATTGTTGGCAATAGGGATGAATTGATTATGTACTGCATTCATTTTTTGTCATTGATGTAAACACTAGTTGTTATGGTTGGTTATCGACAGACAAGTTTTGGTTACCGGTAGAAGATCTAGTGTTATCGGCAGAAGGGACAATCTGTTGGACACTTCCGACATGTTTGGATCAATGGAGTATTCTTGGTTTTATGTGTTACATGCTTCTAGAGCATGTTTTGGTCAGTTGGTATTGACTTAGTAATCAGATGCTATCATACACTCTTGTAAACCCTTACCGACATGGGTTTAAGGTTTAACTGACAGAGCTTTCACTAAGAAACCTTGACAGAATGCACAAGTGGTGTTGGTGCAGCTTCTAGATAGAATTTAGGATAGAGAAGGTGATCCCTGATTGTGCCTCAACTATTTGAAGATATTGCTTTGGCGTGGTGGACCTAGATTTGGTTCGGTGCCTATCTAGGTTATGGACCGATATCATGTTAATGTGTTCTCTACACATTACCAAGATGATTTATGGATTGGTTATTGCTGTTTTGGTCTTAGGCCAACATGGCATATCATTTTAATATGGATGTATGTAATGATCTTATTGTAATATCTTTAGGTGGCCGACCTAATTGATTTAGGCCTTAGGGTTTGTATAAATGATGTAAGATCTCATTGTAGATAAGTATAGTATGCAAATGGAAATGTAATGTTTGTGGTCGTGGAATGCAATATCATATGTGAAGGAGATTTGGTTGATCATTGGTGATCGAATTGGGTTTAAGGAAGAGGTCAAAGGCCTCCAGCATTGAGCTTAACCGGGACTGTAATCAAGCATGGTAGATGCTATCTCTGGCAGTTCATTCTTCTGGATTGTTGTCCATTTATCTTGAGGTAGTTATAACCTCTCTATAGTCAGTGAGACTCTTTTGTAATGAGAAGTACTCTCTAGGTAGTGTGCCTTCCTGCATGTGCAAGCTCCTTATTGTATCACATACTTTCTACAAAAGTATCATCTGACTGTGGGTAGGCTTCCCACCATGGTTTTTCCCTTTCCAAGTTTTCCACGTACAAATCATGGTGTTATGTGGTATGGTTGCAATGTGTTAATTATCTGTTTCATTCTTAAGTTTTATTGCTTACCGGTATCTGTTTCTGCTATTCTGATATTCAATGTTTATGTGCTCTGGTGGTTATTAAGTGGTTTGATTGACATAATCTGTTAACAACTGATTCACCCCCCCCCCCTCACCTCTCAGTTGTTCACCGGTTATCCTAAGAAAGAGTACAAGAAAGATAAGTAATAATAGAGTATGTGACAAGCAAAGAGCAACTAGCAGACATTTTCACAAAACCATTGCCGAAGACTACCTTTGAGTACCTCAGAGGTAAATTAGGGGTTAGACCCCTACACAAGGAAAACTAGGATGCAGGAGATGCATCAATCTAGTATGCTTATTGAAAATGTTTCACTATGGATTGATGAAATGGTGGCTACTCCGGAGGGAGAGAAACTCATATGAGATTTGTAGAGATGGTGAAGACAACAACAACATATTTGATGACCGGCAATGTATATGCACCTTTGGCATTATTGTCACAGGGGGAGAAGAAATATATTAGCCTAAGGAGGAAAAGTTGTGTAGCATAAATGAAGATTTAGTTCCAAGTGGAGAAGAGAAGAACCGACATAAGAGTGAAGTGTAGCAGAGAAGTTTCAAAACTGGGCATCATAATTTTAGTTGATGTTTATGTTGGTGTTTCCATCAATGCCAAGGGGGAGAATGTTGGCATGATTGGCATAACTAATGCAGATGAAGAATGATGACTGAACTGGTAAAGGACTGTTTGTGATGACATTGTGATGAAGAGATTGAGATTTCATGATTGGATGACTTTGATCTGTTACTTATGTTGTCATTGATGGAAAATAATGTTTACCATGTTGTATTTTGTCATCTAAGTATTTTTGGCCTACCGAAAATGCCGTATCGGTATTGTAGACACTGAACTAGGAATTAGGACCTTAACTGGTAAATGAAGAAATGTGTTGATTAGATCTGGCGATTGGTGATGATTGAAGTGTTGCGGTTTGGAATGTGAGATTTTATTATTGTAATATGTATCTGATTGGAACCACATCATGTTTTGGTTATCGAAAATCATGTTTATGATTTCTATTGTATTTTTGCTAGGGTTTAAGAAGGGTTTAAGGACCGGTAAAGAATTCTCTTAACCGATAATAATTTTTGGTTTTCCGGTGATCTACATCAAGTTCAAATGTTGAAAGTGATGTGGCACAAACTGCGTGAAGTGTTTGAATGATGTTTTGGCATGTTTGAAAATAAAATTTCTTGGGAAACAACAAAGCGCTTACAAGAGTGTTCTAAGGGTTTGACTTTGTATCAAATTGAGATGCGATGAAACAAATGGTTGTAACTTATTTGTAATTAATTGTAATGATCCATATGATGATCAATGATAATCTGTAATGAGTTGTAAATATCTGTGATGATCTATGTTGTAAGTCTTAGGGTTTTGTAACCAAAAAAGTTGAAAAGGTTATTTAGTTCAGTACAGTTGATGTTTGTTGTGTCAGTGGTTTTGAGAAAAGTGTGAAGCTGAACCAAAGTATGAGATCTGCCAGACTGTAGAATATTTGCAGCAAGAATTGGATCTGATCAAGCAAGTAGTTAAGTGCTATACCCAGATTATTCATTGTTGTTATCTAACAATTGCAACAATGAAAATCCCTTAATTGGGTAGGTCCTAACATGCCTTACATTGTAAATCCCTTAATCTGGTAGCTCAACATCTAAGTGTTAAATCCTCTTACAAGGTTGATCCTAACATGTCAAAGCTCCTAATAGGGCTCATCATCTAAATCCCTTAACCGGGTGACTCCTAACAGAGTCTTCTCCTAATAGGGCATCATTGTAAGCATCTAACTGGGCAAAGCTCCTAACAGGGCACATTCCGAAAGAGTGTACAATTTTTGTGTGTACCAATTCCCACCATGGTTTTTCCCTACTTGGATTTCCACGTGAAAAACATGGTGTTCATATGGTGAATGTTTTATGTGTTGTTATTTTACTTTCAATTTATGCATGTTGATGAACACTTAATGAGCAGTTTTGATAAATTGGTTTAACAGTTGGTTATGAGTGATTACCTAATGCAAAACCCTCCTTGTTACCTACCAAACACCTCCAAATGTATGACACCGGGGTATCTTGTTACAACACACTCCATGATACCTCCAAGGGTTACAAATCATTTTCACACTAGTTTTGGGTCATACAAAACTCCCTAAGTTTAGACAAATCACCGGTTCCAAGAATACATGCTCATTCCTTAAGAAACTCACTCAATTAGGCCTAGTTGCTTGTAGCCCTATTTAGCGGGTAAAGGGACCTTAAGTTCAAATATTACCAATCACCCTAGCAAAAAAATTATGGATTCAAACACTCTTTTGGAAGTTATACAAGTCCCCAAAAGTAAGGGTCAAGGTCCTGAAAATAAAGGTCTTTGCCTGTAGGAAGTTGACTGTCCTAAAAGGGCTAATTAGGCCTCTTTTGTGAAGCAACTATGCTTAGGTGAATAAACTGGTGAATTAAAATCCCATGGGGATGTTGGGAAACATAAATCAATAGGGATTATAGGGTTACATGCCTGGAAGCATCGCCATTTACACACAAGGTGCTTTTGTTTGTTCAAGGTCTAGGTAGCTACATAGAGATGTCTACCTAGGGTCACTCCAAAAACTTCTCTCCCTTGCTCCTCCTACAAAACACTCTTGGAAATATAAAATAAATTGACCATACTTTCCTTTCACCAAATCCCATGAGCCTCAGATTGGTAAAGTGCAAGATATGGCCATCAAGGAGGAAAAACCCAAGGTAAACCCTGGTTTTCTGGGTACCTACAACAAAACTTGAATATCAGGAGCAACACACAATCAAGACTCCAAATCAAAACCAAAAGAGAGTCAAATATCCTCTCAAATCAATTCACATCATTAGGAATGGATCCAAATCCGTACAGAACCATACCACAGACCAAAAACTCAAGAATTCTATTAGTTTGTCTGCATCAAAACTTTTCTTCATATAGTCACACCTTGGAAATTGGATCGACGAGGTGTATAAAACATTCCTCAACTACTCTCAACCAAAAATCAAGAGGTTAGAGCCATTGGAGAAGTTTCAAATTACAAAATGCAAAAAGTGCATAAAAGTTGCTCATGACAACTTTTGACAACTTTTGCAAAAGTTGTCAAAATGTCATCTTTCGCCTCCTAATGCCTTGGGTCAAGTTCAACCCCTCTTAAAACATCTTAAAACACTTAAAACCAACACATTTGATCCCCTATTATCCAAAAGTCTTAATTGGCTCATAGAAATGCCAAAATAGGAGTTTGGCTCACAAGATGGGGTTCATTATTACAAACATATAATGCAAGATTGAAAACCTATATAAAACATCCTAAAGACATTGCTAATGTCTTATCCTCCCTTATCAGAGTCTAAATTGTCATATTTAAGGGTTTTATGAGGTGCTCCTACATGATACTCCCCAGAAGAAGAAATCTCAAGTCCACTTGAGATGAGAGTCTACAAGTCTGCATCATGATCTTTGATACGTTGCTCTGTCATCCAGACTGCTTTATTATCAATTTGTCCTTTCCAAGCCACCAAATGCTCCATGTAAAATTTACTCCTAGTTCGCTTGGCAACCTTAGTATCTAGAATCTTATGCAACTTTGGTGGTTGATGTTTGGGAATGTCATCATCAACAATATCTTGCACTGTGTCTTTGCCTACATCAGCACTACACTTATAAAGAGTTAAGTCACACACATTAAAAATAGGTGACAAACCAAGATTAGATGGTAGTTCAAGTTCATAGGCATTTTAACCAAATTTCTTTAAGATTTGGCAAGGTCCAATCTTTCTTTACATCAACTTTGTGTATCTTCCTTTTAGAAGTCTTTCCTTTTTCAAGTAAACCCACACCAAGTCTCCCAAATCAAACTGAACATATCTCTTCTTTTTGTCAGCATGAGCTTTATATCTCTCTGCAGATTGTTGAAGATGATTCTTCACTTGATCATGGATCTCTTGTATGGTAGTAGCAAAGGTTTCTCCATCTGCACTAATGGCTTCTCCTTGAGGTATCTCTCTCAACTCCAGCACACCCCTTGGGTGGATGCCATATACAATCTAGAAAGGTGACTTACCGGTACTCCTATTCACTATATCATTATAAGAGAATTATGCCTGAGACAATATACTATCCCACCTTTCTCCATGTTGTCTAGTCAAACACCTCAAGAGATTCCCTAGTGATCTATTAACAACTTTAGTTTGACCATCTATTTGGGGATGGTAGGCTGAGGAGAAGGATAAATATTTACCAAGCTTCTTCCAAAGGGTCCTCCAAAAGTGACCAATAAATTTTACATCCCTATCAGAGACTATGGTCAAAGGCAAGCCATGTATCCGGACAATCTCCTTAAAGAACAAATCTGCTACATAAGAAGCATCACAAGTGGTTTTGCATGGCAAGAAATGTGCCAACTTACTTAACCTATCCACCACTACAAAAACACTATCATATCCTTTCCTTGTCCTGGGCAATCCTAAAACAAAATCCATACTTATGCTTTCCCATGGTCTTGAAGGTATGGGTAAAGGCTGGTATAAGCCTGCATTGGTGGACTTTCCTTTTGCCTTTTAGTAGATCACACATGTCTCTACAAATCTCCTGACATCTACCTATAGTTTGGGCCAAAAATAGTGTCTTTTCACCAAATCTAATGTCTTGTCAAGACCAAAATGTCCTGCCATTGCTCCACAATGTTTTTCCTTAATGATATTCAGTATCATAGAGCATTTGGGTATGCACAGTTGTGCACCCTTAAACAACAATCCATTTTGAATCAAAAATTCAAAATACTCAACTTGAAACCATTCATCAAATGAAGTACATACATTGTAGGCCTCTCCAAAATCTTCATCATCCTCATACATGGTTTTCAAAGAGTTTATTCCACCACTCTCCAACTGAATTTGATTTGCAGTTAGGACTCTTCTTCTCAAAGCATCTGCCACCTTATTCTTGACTCATTTCTTGTGCTTAAGAATGAAAGTGAAATCTTGTAGGGTCTCTACCCATTTCACATGCCAGTGATTCAACTTTTCTTGAATGTTTATGAAGCTAAGGGCCCGATTGTCTATGAAAACTATGAATTCTTTTGGTAGCAAGTAGTGTCTCCATTTTTTCAAGGATTGGACTAGAGCATACATCTATAGGTCATAAGATGAATATCTCCTCTTTTCCTCATTCAACTTCTCACTGAAGAAAGCAATAGGTCTTCCTTCTTGACTGAGCACTGCTCCAATGGCCATATGAATAGAATCAAATTTTACTTGAAAGATCTTGTTGAAGTTAGGTAGGGCATGGACCGGCTGTTCTACAACTTTCCTTTTCAGTGTTTCAAAAGAGTTATCTACTTCTTCTATCCAACTAAACCTGTACTTTTGTCCTCCCTTTATTGTATCAAGAATAGGGGCACAAATATGACTAAAGCCTCTTCTAAACTTCCTATAGAAGGTAGCTAAGCCATGGAAACTCCTAACATCATTCATTGTCCTAGGTGTAGGCCAAGATAATATGACACTCACCTTTTCTTGATCTATTTTCAGTTCACCATATGAGATCACAAATCCCAAGTAAATGATATTCCTTCATAAAGAAACACTTTTCCAAGTTGATCATTAATTGTTCTTCATACAATCTCCTTAGGACCAAGTATACATGCTTTAGATGTTCTCCTTTGGTTTGATTGAAAACTAGAATGTCATCTAGGTAGACTATAACAAATTTCCCTATGAAATCCCTCAAGACTTAATTCATTAACCTAATAAAGGTACTAGGTGAATTGGATAATCCAAAGGGAATGACTTTCCACTCATATAACCCCTCGATTGTTTTAAAGGCAGTCTTCCATTCATCTCCCAGCCTAATCCTAATTTGGTGATAGCCACTCTTTAAATCAATTTTTGTAAAATATCTAGCACCCCCCAAATAATCTAACAAATCCTCAATCCTAGGCCTGGGAAACCTATAGCTGATAGTAATCTTGTTGATAGCTCTTGAATCGGTGAAAATCCTCCAAGTGCCTTCCTTTTTGGGTGTCAACATTGCAGGGACTGCACATGGGCTCAAAATTTTTCCAACCAATCCGGATTCCAACAATTCTTCAACCTGTTTTTCCATCTCAACATTTTGATTTAGTGTGAGCTTGTTTGTTGCTTTATTAGGCAATGTGGATCTAGGTATAAGGTCTATAAAAGGTTTATGTCCCAAATGGGAGGTAGTGACCTTGGCATGCCATCAGAGATGACACCCTTGTATTTGTCTAGTAGCTGCTGCACTGCAGGGTCAATCAATTTCAATTTGTCCTCTTTCTTATCCTCAGACCTCTCCACCTTTGTTACTGTTAGAATAGGGATAAGGGCATAACAGGTCATACCTTCATTTTCCATGTTCTTCATGAATTGCTTCCCTCCTAATATCAACACCTTGGCTTCCTTTTGTTTGGTCTCTTCCTCACCCTCCATTAATGGTAGCAACTCAATCACCTTACCATCCTTGGTAATGTAATATGTATTCCTAGAACCATCATGTTGTGCCTTCAAATCAAACTGCCATGGTCTCCCAAATAGGAGATGACATGCATCCATCTTTGCAATGTCAAACATCAACCTATCTCTATAGGTTCCAATCTGAAATTTCACTCAAGCCTAGTGCTCTTCCACAACAACTTGTTCTTGTGTGAGCCATGAGACCTTGTAGGGGCAAGGGTGAGGTAGTCTCCTCAACTTCAATTTCTCCACCATCTCTAGAGACACAATGTTATTAGTTGAACCAGAATCTATTAGGACCTTGTAGACCTTTCCACCTGCTTTGCAAGTGGTCTTGAATAGAGACTTCCTCTATGGGGGTTCTCTGTTAGACATCTTCATAGTGGTTACTTCTCTTTTGATAATCAATACTTCACCTCTTTCAGGGATCCATAACTATTAGGGGTATTGACACTTTGGTATGTGTTTGCACTCTCCACACTTTGGCAGTCAGCCTCTAAAATCAAGTTACTTCTTCTTTCTCCTATGGAACTAGTAGGTTTCTTTGGGCATCTATTAGCCATGTGTCCTTCTTGATTGCAGTTATAACATCTAATTGGACCTCTACCTTGAGATCTCCCTCTAAATGGTGGTCTTCTTCCTCTAAAGTTACCTCTCTGATTGTATCCTCCATTATTATTGGAACTCCTCTCTCCTTTAGTGCCTTCTTGACTGGTTTCACTTTGATTTCCAAAGCCATTTCCTTTGCTTTTGAAAAAATTTCTTCCACCCCTTTGCTATCTTCCTCTTCCTTTATTATTCTACTCGTCTCCTTTTGATCTTCTCTTCCACCTTGATAGCAAGTTGATGGCATCTACCAATGGTTCTGGGCTAAGAAGCTTCAATTCTTCTTGAATGTTGTACCTTAATCCATCAAGGTACGGGGCAACTTTCTCACTCTCTTCCTCTTTTGTTTTAGACTTCATGCATAGCCTTTGGAACTCCTCTGTATATGTGTTCACATCCATCTCTTTCTGCTTGAGATTTTGTCTCCTCTTATGGATTTGTATTTCATAGTCTTTGGGTACATAGGCCTCTTTAATTAAGGCAACCATCCTCTTCCAAGAAACAATCTTGGGCTTATTGTCCTTCTCTCTTTCCTCTTGGACAAATTTCCACCAAGTTAGGGCTTCTCCCTTCAACTTGGACTTAGCAATCTTCACCTTCTAGTGTCCTGGAATGTCTTCACACTCAAAGAAACTAGATAGGGAGTCTATCCAATCCATCACAACATCTGGTTCCATCTTCCCAATGAAAGTTGGCAAATCAATCTTCTGCTCCATGGTTCTCCTCTCCATGGATTTGAGGGCATTAAGGAAGTGCCTCTGGTCAGGAGGAATTGCCTCTTCCTCTGGCATAGGGATCTCATCCTCATCCCCTTCATCACCACTACTAGTGCCTCCATCTTCCTTCCCATCTACCCTACCTCTCAACCTCTCTAGCTCCCTCTGCATTGCCTTACAATTAGTTCCCTACTCTCTTACAATCTTTGCCAATTCCATGTTGGTGACTGGTCCTCTAGGGACCTCTTCTTCTTGTCCCTCTAACATCCCTCAATATTCTATCTCCTTACCAAAGTCATTACTAGCTCTGATACCACTTGATGCAGAGCCCTCCTTGTTACCTGCCAAACACCTCCAAATGAATGACACTAACCCCCTAGCACATGAATGAGATCCTATCAAGGCAAGGCTCTACAACTTTAGTACAATCTTCTCACCATATCCAAGACTCTTACTTACTCAATTAGGGGTGTCTTGTTACAACACACTCCATGATACCTCCAAGGGTTACAAATAATTTTCACACCAGTTTTGGGTCATACAAAACTCCCTAAGTTTAGACAAAGCACCGGTTGCAAGAATACATGCTCATTCCTTAAGAAACTCACTCAATTAGGCCTAGTTGCTTGTAGCCCTATTTAGCACCTTGGAAAAAAATTATGAATTAAAACACCCTTTTGGAAGTTATACAAGTCCCCAAAAGTAAGGGTCAAGGTCTGGAAAATAAAGGTCTTTGCCGGTAGGAAGTTGATTGTCCTAAAAGGGATAATTAGGCCTCTTTTGTGAAGCAACTATGCTTAAATGAATGAAATGATGAATTAAAATCCCATGGAGATGTTGGGAAAGATAAATAAATAGGGATTCTAGGGTTACACGCCTAGAAGCATCGCCACTTACACACAAGGTGCTTTTGTTTGTTCAAGGTCTAGGTAGCCACATAGAGATGTCTACCTAGGGTCACTCCAAACAATTCTCTTCCTTGCTCCTCCTGCAAAACACTCTTGGAAATATAAAATAAATTGACCATAATTTCCTTTCACCAAATCCCATGAGCCTCAAATTGGTAAAGTGCAAGATATGACCATGAAGGAGGAAAAACCCAAGGTAAACCTTGGTTTTTCGGGTACCTACAACAAAAATTGAATATCAAGAGAAAATCACACAATCAAGACTCCAAATCAAAACCAAAATAGATTCAACTCTTCTCTCAAATAAATTCACATAATTGGGAATGGATCCCAATCCGTACAGTATCATACCATGGACCAAAAACTCCAGAATTGCAGGAAAAACTCAGAATTCTGCTAGGTTGTTTGCATCAAAACTCTTCTCCATACAATCAAACCTTGGAAATTGGATCCAAAAGGTTTATAAACCATTCCTCAACTTCTTTCAATGAAAAATCAAGAGGTTGGAGACATTGGAGAAGTTTCAAATTACAAAATGCAAAAAGTGCATAAAAGTTGCTCATGACAACTTTTGACAACTTTTGCAAAAGTTATCAAAATGTCATCTCTCACCTCCTAATGCCGTGGGTCAAGTTCAACCCCTCCTAAAACATATTAAAACACTTAAAACCAACACATTTGATCCCCTATTGTCCAAAAGTCCTAATTGGCTCATATAAATGCCAAAATAGGAGTTTGGCTCACAAGATGGGGTTCATTATTACAAACATATAATGTATGATTGAAAACTTATATAAAACATCCTAAAGAAATTGTTAATGCCTTATCCTCCCTTATCAGAGTCTGACTTGTCATCTTGAAGGGTTTGATGAGGTTCTCTTGCACCATTATCAGTAATGGTATAGAGTTTATTACTGGTTTATGATTGATTTGGTGAGGTTTAATAAGTTCAATTTTTAAATTTGAATTTGTTGTTAATACTGATTCACCCCCCCCTCTTATTATTAAATGGATCCTCTAAGATCAATAGATACTTTACAGTAGTATGTGAAAATATTATAATGGGGAATGCACTAGCATTCAAACACACTTCCTAAAGCTTACAGCTCAAGATACAATAACCCGAAAGGATACAACCCTCAGGGAAGGTTCACTACCTTATAAGGAAATCTTATTGACTTACAAAGTATTCAGACAACAATCCGAAATCAAATGAATTGCAATAACAAAATCTGTTAATGTCTGATGATAATTCCAGTTAAGCTCATATGTCTGCTCTGCAATACCAATCTCTGCCCAATACACTAGACTGAAAGATGAATCCCTATGTTCGCACATACACAAATATCTAATAATGCAGACACAACTTCAATACCTAAATTACATGACTATATCACGTATTTATACAAATCATCAACCTTGACAACAAAGTCAGCTAAACCCTGATCTCACAATTACAAAATTTCATCACATGATACAAAGATCAACCATCAGACCAATATAATGATATACATGATATAACATGGACCTAATTAAAATACTCCAAATAGGCAACACCACCGGAAATCATGCCAAGATCAACCGCAACATGCTACACAACATGAAGAACATCACCAATTCAGCAAAATCACCAAGAAATCTCACAACAATCAATGTGAATCATCAATACAAGTAGGACACTATTAGGAAACACCAACAAGCACATTAGAATAATTAGTAACAGTTGTACGAACACAACTCATCAAATCTTCATCAATCAACATCTGAACTTCAAGAACACTCAAACAACAACAACTATCACATAGAAAGATAACATGCAGAAAACCAAATCATGAACCATCTGCAATGAAGATACACAAGACCATCCCAAATAATATCCCAAAAACTTAGCTCAAGATCTGATCACACTGGAATATACTAGAGGAAATACTAAACTCTGCAAAGAACTAATCAGAAAAAACAAACTGCAAACCGGATCATATGATATGATCAATTAAGCTTTTTAGATCATCAAAACCAATACATAAAAATATAATGATACTATAAATACTCCATACACCAAACCAAGATCCCAATAAACCAATCTACAATCACTGGAGCAATAAATTATGGGAATATGTTGACATCAATGACAACAACATATCCTAGAAGCAACAATGCCCAAGAATCCCCCCCTTTGGCATTGATGGAAACATATGAATGTGAAAAATAGTCAATGCAAAGAAAGAAAATGTCTCCAACAAACTCCCCTAAGATCAAACAGATAAAATAGTTTTTCACATGCTTCTCTCCCCCTTTGACATCAATGACAAAGATCTTCAAAACAAAAAAACAAACTTACTTTATCCCATAGATAAGAAAATCATGATTCTCTCCCCTATAAACACACTAACTACTCTAGCAGAGTAGAAACACTAACTCATCAATCTAGACAAAGAGATAAGACTGTGAAGTCCACCAGATTGATGCAACTCCATGCATCTAGTTCTCATCAGGAGGGATAGATACTCCTAACTTGTCTCTCAAGTAGACAAATGTATCTGTAGGCAATGGCTTAGTAAAAATATCAGCAATTTGTTCCTTTGTAGATACATATTCTAGCTTCACTTCCTCTTCACTAACCTTTTCTCTGAAGAAATTATACTTGATTGATACATGTTTAGTCTTTGAATGTTGCACCAAGTTCTTTGACATATTAATAGAACTAGAACTATCACAGTATATGACAATAGGCTCATCATAGATAACTCTGATATCCTTCAACATTTGCTTCATCCAAACTACCTGAGTGCAGTTACTAGCAACAACAATGTACTCAACTTTAATCGTAGATAAGGACACACAATCTTGTTTCTTACTCACCCAAGAAACTAATTTCTAACCCAAAAAGAAAGAACCACCAGAGGTACTCTTCCAGTCATCAACATCACTAGCCCAATCAACATCATTTTAAGAACATAACATGAAATCATCATTACAAGTATCTGAATATCCTCTGTAGAGTAATGACATGGCTCTCTTTTGGATCAGCTTGATATCTAGAAGTCATGCACACAACATGGATAATGTCCAGTCTAGTCTGAGTAACATATAGTAGTCCACCAACCATAGATCTATACAAAGATTGATTAGCTTTCAGAGATTCATCATTTTTAGATAATTTGTAGCCAGTCACCATATTAGTTCCAACCAGTTTGGAGTCTTCCAACCCAAACTTCTTCAGCAATTCCTTTACATACTTAAGTTTGTGATGAAGGAGCTTCCCCGGTTCATAGCAATCTTGCATCAACCAAAAATATTTCCTTTTTGTTTTTCTTTCTGTTTACAGTTTCAGCATTTCTTTCTATGTGTCTTGGATTTGGCTCACTGGAACCTGTCAAGTTGGATTTTTCTTGAAGACCTGATCATCTTCCTTATTCTCAAAATGTGGAGCATTTGGATCATTTTCTGGCAAGTTGTCGCTACCCATTTTCCAAACAATTTTTTGTTACCGATTGCCTTGACCTATTTGCATTGGTGACCTACTGGATCCCTTCCATAGCTTGCAGAGCCTTGAGCATTGATTCTGATGTTCCTTAGCATGTGGCTGACCTTTTCCCGTGATCTACCCTTCATCCTTTGTATTTTCCGTAGGAATTTATTTAGTAGAGGCCGACCTTGTTGGTTTTGCACGTTAGGTCTTGTTCTTCAGGTTTTGATCCTTTTTTGAGCCGACTAGATCCCCTTGGATTGTATAAATCATTGTAAAGAACATTATAATGTAATCAATAATTTAGAGTGAGAATATAATGTAACCTGTTCTGTATTTTGAGAATGTTTTAGCAAGCTTGTGAGCTACTTTCTGTAACTCGATTGCTACCGGTTGGTTGTAATCAGTTTTCATGATATAATTCAATCTTATCTACATTGTGTTGGGACTCATAAATTTGAGTCAAGTTTTGAGGCCCATTTCAAAAAAATTTCTCTGCGCTGTCAAATGAGTACTTAGTGAATCATCCGCAGTGGCCTAGTTAGAAAGAGGGTAAAATGGATCCAGTTAATTATCAAATGGTAAGGCTTGGGAAATGTGTCCTATACCTTTCATTTGGCCTATGCAGTGTGTTACAACTTTCAGAATTCAGTTTGGATCAATTTATCAAGTACCCATTTCAAGGGGTGAGCTGAAACTCCATCATAGGTGCAAATGTAGATTTTATTAAGTAGCCTACTTCAAGATCCTATATCTTTTGACCATTTTATCATCATGCTAAAATTAAAAAAGAATTGATTTCTATGCATATAGGTGAGTTCACATGCCAAGTTTCAGGTCTTTATGAATCCGTTTGATCAGTTTTCCAAGATGATTTCTTGAGCCACTTTATTCAGTTTTCTGCACTTTCATTGCTACATAAGTTAAAGTGGCCATTTTCATGAACCCACCATTTGCACCCGGTCAGCCTTTTGGTTGAATTAAACATTCTAAGGTCTTCTTTTTACTTCAAGGTACCCATGTCCCAGATTTGGGGGTCTACAAAGATCATTTGATATTTGTAAGAAAGGCATTTTGAGGTCCCTGCGCATTGATTTCATTAGGTTCATAGTGTTGATAGAGCCAAATGGTAAATGGTCATCTTTGCCCATTAATATTTATTCACTTGGGATTCCTCTTGAGAAATAGTTTGGCAGAGTGAATGCTTATATATCAGACAGTATGCCTATCAGTTTGTGAAGTCCAGAAACGCATTTTAAACCTTCAGGTAAATGCGATTGGTATGCCAAATTCTCCCTGTAGACAAAATGGCAGTGAAGTCTCATGAAACCTTGAAAAAATGCAAACAAGGCATAAGACATATATCCCACATTGGCTAGGTGGTGATATTTTTGAGTATTTAAATATAATGCTACACAACCATAGTGTCAAACCCTTGAGGCTTTGGATGCAAGGTGCTAGCTCAGTGCCCAGGTAGACCCCATGCATGCATGCACGAACCCCGAGGTGGTGAAGAGATAGTTGGTGACTAGGTGGACCCCACGTGTGCACAGTTCCTGAGGTAAGCAATTTTTTTGGTGGAAAGGCGAGTTAAAGAGCATGCAAGTTGTAGATGATCAGATGATGGTGGCTGATTGGCAAAGAGAAGGTGCTTGAAAGTTACCCATCACGAAACAGTGAAAAAGCATGTGCAGAAAAGGCAAATTAAAGATCCTGTAAGTTGAGGATGTTTGGACAACCATTGTTGAGTCGCTATGAGAAGTTTCTAGCCAGTTACCCTTCATGAAACAATGACAAATGACATGGCAGTTGGGTCCCGATGAGGCGGCAGTCCAGTGGCGTATAGGTGGCGGTCTGGAAGGTGGTGAGGTGGTAGATAGGTAAGGTGTCATCCCAAGTGGTTCCACGGGAGAATCGCAGGATGCCACATGGCAAGGCATGGAGAGTTAAATCAAGCAAAAAATCAAAGTTAATAATAAAGTCCTGACTATAGCTAAAAATCCAAAAATTTAAATGGTGGCCTACACTGAGTGATTAATTCGCCTGAGAGGTATTTTTGTCCAAACATAGAAGTATTATATACCGTCAGAAATCTCTCGAGGCAAGGAATCCAGTCATGTAGATTGTTTCAATAGATCTCAGATATTTTGAGAGAAGTTTCCATGTGAAGGAGAAAGAAAATATTTTTTCAATTGGGAAAGAGGACACTTGGCAATGTGTTATGCAGATTTTGATCTTTTCCCTCCTCTTTTTATTCTCATTTCTTCTTAGTTGAAGGGTTCCATTTTTTTGGAGAATTTCTCCAAGGGAGAAATCTGAAATTGCAAGTTCCAGTGATGGCAGTTTTCATTCTTTGCAAATAACAGTGTGTTTCTTCTGGGTTTTCAGTATTGTCTTTGTTGTAGGTCTTGTTTCAATTTGTAGGTTTACACATATGCAAGACATGTGTGATTTTCCATAAAATTGTCTCCAAAATACCATTTGAATTTATACAATTTCATTTTATCAAGGGTAATTTGGATTTGTTTCTTTCAGTTTTCCCTAAGAGTGTAATGTTTGTCTTTAGGGTATTCTTTAAGGAAGGATTTAAATCCTGAAACCCAACATTAATGATGTTGAATGTGTATGTTGGATTTGTAAGCATGATTTTATGATAGAGCCAAAAATTATATTAATGTAATGCATTAATACATGAAAATTTAATGTTGAAAGTAGAGAACATCTGAGATTTCTCTTCCAGTTTTATGCATGACTCTATAGCCAGGATAAGGCACTGGTCTTTTGTAATGTTGAAGAATTGTCAGAACACCAATTTTAAAATCCAAAATCAAAATATCTTTTGTTTTTTGTTCTGTGGTAGTGTTCCATCTATCTCATGATTTAAACATTGTTGAGTTGTAAGTGTAGATCTAGCCCATCTACAATACCCTCCTTCTTTTTGAACCTTTTGAGATTCATTTGCTTTTGTTGATGTTGTCTTGTGTGTAATGGGTCTGATTCAATGCATCAAAGGTACACCCACCTAGGTTTTACAGAGCGTGAAGAGTAGAAGGATTTAGATCCTTGTTATGTTGTCCAAGTCCTAAGGTTCTTCATAGATTGAATTGGCTATTTCATAGATCTATTGCAGGTGAACTTGGGTTAACCAGTTTTGGTGAAAAACACATTACCTACATCATATCCCTATGTTTCTATTATGTTCACTATTGTTGTCTGGTCTGGATTGATCTCTTTGAGGTCCCTCCTAGCTGGTGACTGCTTCAAGTGGTATCAGAGAGATCTTTCATTCTAAAGATTGCGTTGTCCTGAGAATTTTGTTGTAGGGTGGCAAACTATGGATCTTGTTGGAAACCAATAACACTAAGAGGGGGGGTGAATCAGTGTTATACCAGAATAGTAGATTTTAGCCTTAACAAAACATTCATACACCAACCGGTATACTGATATAAACATAATTGAAATAAGTAAAGCAACCAATAAGCCAAACACATAAGTGAGAATCATAACACACTGATTTATATGTGAAAAACCTCAATGAGGAAAACCCACGGTGGGATTTGTGACCCACAATATCAATGCACTGGCCATGTGAATAGATATTATAGTATATGATGGGCCTGCACTTGTAGGAAGGCTTACAGCCTAGAGCACACTACTCATCACAAAAGGAGCCTCACTGACTACATAAAATTCTGGACAACAATCTGGAGAATAGTGAACTGCTATGATAACATCTTTTATGCCAGAATACAATTCTAGTTTAAGCTCTGTTTGTTCCAGTTGAAACCCTAAACCTCTGTACCGAAATAACCCTTACAATGAATTCCTCACATACATAGTCTCTCATAATGATTTCGCATCATATTACATTTCCATGTCCATTACATGTCCATCCTTGTTACAAAATGTATACTACTCCCCCTTTGACATCAATGCCGAAAAAAAATGTCAATGAATAATGCCAGGTACCTTTTTGGGGAAAGACACATGGAAAACATTGTGAAGTTGACTACTTGTGGAAAAATTTAACTCATAATCCATTTAATGAACCCTTTTAAAAATTTTATATGGTCCATAAAAAAAGCTTTGATCTTTTCAAATCCACTTCACTTTATAGTACTTTTGTTATAAGTCTATAGGAGTTGAAAAACCATATCTCCCACATTTAGTGATCTCTTGGTATGATGTTGATCTGCGTACAACTTTTGTTGAATGACTTTTAAGTGACCTCAAAATGTCTTGGTTAACTTTCACCGAATTATTGTTGTTGATACCCTGCTGTTAGTAAAATTAGTAGATGATTTCCTTCGTTTATTTTCATGCATTTCTTTGTAAACAATTTAAATATTTTGCACCTAATTCTTGATGGTAATTCTCATGCCTACATATTGTGAAAGTCACTATTCATTGAATCCTCATGATTGTTATTCTAAAATTCAGTGTTTATTCAATAGTTATTTAGTATGGCATTTCACTTCTAATTTACTATTTATGTTTTATTGTGTTTATAACTTAAAACTTAAAAATGACTAAAGGCTTTGGATTGTAGTAGGTTTTAGGTTAATATTTAAAATTTCTAATTTATTATTGACGTGTTATTGTGCTTTATGAGTTAAAATTTACAATCAACAAAAGCTTTGTATTGTAGTAGGTCTTAGGTTGATAAATGTAGCTTCGAATGCAAATATTGTGTCTTAACATATAACATTGTGTGTATGTTCTTGAATGTATCCACTTTGTGTGTGCTTGCATTATTAGGAGTGTTTAATCTTAGGATTTATTTTCAATAAAAAAAGCATAGAATTATTTGTCTCGTGTTGAAAGAGCATCTCAACCTTTTACCTAGGCAAACCCCAAAAGACTCATTTTAAAGTTTTTTAAAGTTTATATAGCTTGACATGCGATCCGTAGAATGACATTGTAAATTGCAAGTACATATTGTTCATAGGAAGTTAAATTTTTATTGTACAAGAGCTTCCCTTTCTAATTGGAAGAGCAGTTAACATTAACACCGTTGGCTATTCCCCACAAATTCATGTTCATCAATTGTATTTGGTTTTTTACTTTCTAGGTGTGGAAGTTGAGTTCAAAATATTTTTCTAATGGAATTTTCATTCCTAGACCATAGAAAATAAGGCTCTTCCACAAAAATCAAAATTTTCTAAAAATTTCACACTTTGGAAGATTATTTGAAAGATGCCTTTACAAAATTTGTAGCTCCAAAAAAATTATTGAATGTAGATAAAAATAA
This sequence comes from Cryptomeria japonica, assembly GCF_030272615.1. Lineage (NCBI taxonomy): Eukaryota > Viridiplantae > Streptophyta > Pinopsida > Cupressales > Cupressaceae > Cryptomeria > Cryptomeria japonica. The sequence continues at coordinate 437,627,965 of NC_081413.1, read as the reverse complement.
TACTCGTGATATTTTGACATTTCTCATGTGCCCTATCCTTCATTTGAATTCCCTAGCTATGACTTGTTAACAATAAAATTTGGCTTGCATATCCTCTGCAAACTTTCTTGTGTAGCATTAGCCACTAGCCATTGTGCGACCTCGGAAAATGGTGATTTTATTCACCTATTTGCCCTTTCGAAACCTTCATTTGGTTTTCTTTTTCTTGTGATGTGACAATGACCTTCCAAAAGGGAAAAAAACTTTTCCATGGAATTTTTAGCAGTTAAAAAAATTATGCCCTTGTCTACAAAAAAATATGATTCTTTTACCTGTATACTGGATCATGCCCTAACGAATGATGCCTGATTGTGATACTTTGATTTATGCGTGGCCTTGTGACTTTATTTTTTACAATGTTAGACATGCAATTTTTTTATGAGTACCTAGAGAGAGGTAATGTTCGAGCTTGTGGGAAAGCTAGCTTCAAGGGAGATTATCAAACCATTGACCACATATTTACACTCTAGGCTATTGTTGAGAAGGATCACCAATGAGAGATTATCAAACCATTGGGAGAGGGACATAGGCCCGTACACCTACTTGGCTTCATAGCAGATTGACATAGGCAATCAGGGAAGATGGTGCATTCTATCTTATAGTAGTATTAATGAGTGATGCAAAACCCTTTCTATCACCCAACAACACAACATGAAACTACTGAGATTTTGCCTCTAATCCTCTCCTATTAGTCGATTGGGAAACTGGAACCATCGAAATGGGAGACGAGAAGGGAAGAGCTAACAAAGTGGATAGATTTCATCCCTCATTGTGGGGCAATTAATCGGCTTGCTATACTTTCTAAAGGATTGATTTCTATAGTCTTTTGTTGTTTATAAAATTTTTTAAGGACTTTAACTCAATCCGACGACACTTGCTTTTCCAACAAAAACATGATGTTTCCATTTTGGATTCTCCCATTAGCATTTCTTGTAGGCTTTATGAAATTTATTGGGCAGCTTCATGCTTACAATATCTTCAACTTGACGAGGAGAACAATTGGGGTCAAACAAGGGTGTCCTATCTCCAACCCTCTGTAACATCTACATTGACAAGTTGGTGGAGCATATTATTTTATTTTTTTTAAATAAATCACCATCATAATTCCGACATCATCCCAACTTTGTACCAACGATGAAATCGTCACACAAACAACATCCTCGTCAGTGCATAGTGTTGACAATTGACACTCATTGGATTCATATGTTGTCATTGATGGCAACATGGCAACATGGCAACATGACAACATGGTAACTTTGCAATAATATTCATAAGGAAGCATACACCGACATACACCGACACTAGGAGGCATTCACCGATAGACACCAGCATTGGAGAATCCAGGGTTACATCGACACTGGCACCGACACCGACATCAAGCACTTTAGTGAAGCCGACATTGGGCTTGGACCCAAAGGAAGTTTTACTTGTAAAATCATTTTGTAACTATTGTATAAGGCTAACATTGTATATCTTTTGTAATGCATTGTAAGCTGACATAAGGCATATTGTTTGTGAAGGGTATATAGGTCAGTTTGTTAAGGTCATTATAGAAGATGAAAAAGATTGTAATAAGAATATAGGAGACTGTGTAATGTGAAGTATATGTATGTAGATCATTTGTATGTGAATGTTATATCATGCAATGATCTGTAGATAGCATGCAAAGAATTCTTGGAGGAGATGAGATATCGGTAGAAGTGTTCAGGGTTTATGAACCGGTACAGAGAAGAACTATAACCAAAACTCTTTTTGGCATAGCAGATGCATTTTGTGAGTTCATTATTATTTTTTTATTTCAGAAGAAGCTTGTAGTTAGTGAGACTCTTTTGTGATGAGCAGTGTGCTCTAGGCAGTGTACCTTCCTGCATGTGTAGGCCCCCATTTTATGTAATATATTTCATATGGCCAGTGAACTGATATTGTGGGTCACAAATCCTACCATGGTTTTTCCTCTTTGAGGTTTCCACGTATAAATTCTGTGTGTTATGGTGCTCATTTATGTGGATGGTTTATTTGCTTCAAGTTATATGTTTCTTCAGTTACCGGTTTATATGTGTATGTTATAAAAGGGTAAAATTATATCTTACCAGAAGAACATTGATTCACTCCCCCCTCTCAGTGTTCTTGTATCCCAACAATTGGTATCAGAACCTATTTCCTCGGAAGAAGTTAACAGCTTGAGGAAGATCCTGAAACCAGAATCATTGAACATGGTTGTGGAGAAGCAAATTGAGATAGCTCTTGAGGATTACGATGCTACAAGGATGAAGAATTTAAAATTACAAGATGAATTGAATTTTGCTAATGAATTCATTCTTGTTTTGCAAGAAAGATTATCATCTTCTCAAGCCAAGAGGAAGGAACTTTTGCAAAACCAGGATGATGAAGAGAAAAATACACTTAAGGAACAATGTCAGAAACTCAGTCAAGAAAACATGCTCATGAAGAATTAAATGCAAGACCTGACTATGAGGTGATCAAAAGATATTGAGGACATAAAGAAGAAGGAAGAAAATCTTGTTATAGCTTTGAAGAAAAAATTTGATGAATGTGGCAGATTGACTCATGAAAATCATCTGTTGAGAACTGATTTGGCACACTCTTGGAATTATGAACAAGAGCTTGAAAAACAAATAACTACTCTAAGAGATGATCTGACTACTGCAAATGAGTATAAAGAAAAATTCAGGATTATGCTACACAGTTGGATGACTTATTGAAAAGACAAAGGCAAAATGATGACTCTAGCAGACTTGGATTTGTACAAGGTGAAAGCTTTGGTACTGTAAATGAAGATCAGACAACTAGTATGTAGAACTCATTAGACCAAAGGAAAATGGTAAGGAAATCTAATTCTTATAAATTCAATGGTATATTCTTTGTTTGTAATAAATTTGGGCATATGGCTAAACAATGTATAAATAGAACAAATCAAAACTACAATTATGTTTCCGGTCAATGCACAAATTGCAAGAAATATGCTCATAAATCAGAAGATTGCAGAATGAATGTCAAATGTCATGCATGTGGAAAGTTTGGTCATTTGGCTAATCAATGTAGGTCAAGGAATGACACCGGATATGTTAAAGCAATTCAAAAGACCATTGTTACATGTTATGCATGCAACAAAATAGGTCATATTGCTAAGTACTACATAAGCAAGATTCAACTGGTTAGCAATGATAATGCAAATGAGAAAGGAAAGTAGAAGGTAGATGAAATACAACAAGATCACACCAAGAGATGGGTTAGAAAGTCTGAAGAACCAAGTGGAGATGGATCTACACCCGTAACTCCACTGGTAGAACAGATCATTCTTGCACTAGTAGGAAATTCCATCGGTAACTAAGGAATATGGCTTAGGGGTTGGAAAATCTATTGCATATCTTGCATATTCCCTAGAGGAGATTTGAAAGAGATCTGGAAAGTTGTCTTAATCATTGATGAAGATTTACCTAACATAAGACTGTGAAATAGACATCTGGTAGGGTACATTGTGAAGTATTTATGACAATGAAGGATTAGGGTTTACTCACTGATAAAAGGAGAAAGTGAATTGATTTTCACCCACCAAACATTCAAGAAATCCAAAGTGAAGAAAAGGGAAATCTCAGGCGATTAAGAGCAAGCAAAGGCATTCTGAGAGGATTTCCAGCAATCATCAGAGAATCAATCAAATCTTCACACCGATGATCATTTTCAGGTATTTCTTCGAAATGGCATCTGGATCATCTGCTCCTACTTTCATTGCAAATCCCACCATTTTTTAAGTTAAGGATAGGCTAAGACCCGTTTTCAAGGAAGTTCCCTAGATAGCTAAGAAAGAAGACTCTGCGGGCGTATTCTCTCAGGTTCCCAATAGCGTGATGTATGTTGAAGATGTAAGGGCATATATTCACTGCCCCTTGGAGGATCTAGGTATAGAAGAGATAAAGGGTATGTATCAATCTGTGATAGTGGGAAGCTCCAAAACAATCAATCCAAAATATAAGATCATTGAGGATCTAGGGTTAACTGGTATCCTGTACGTACCATAATTCAAAGATGAGGTGATCATATATGTTCTGAGAAGGGTTCACAATGAGTTCATCTAGCTGGTTCGGGCCTACATGATGACAAAGGAAGCAATTCAAATAGTCACCGGATTACCCAAAGATGGAAAAGAACTTGGCAAGAAGATTTCCACCACTGTGGTTGAGAAGCTCACCGACACAACCCATGATGGAAGATCTATGAGGGTCAACACAATCAAGGACATAGATGTAAAATTTGTCATCATGATAATTGTCTATAAGGTAACTCAATCTAGTCGATTGAAGTCTATTTCTAGTTCATGCATCCATGTTGCTTATCAGATGTTAAAGAATAATGAGAAGTATGATTTGTGTGAATAGCTGAGAAGTGAACTAATGTTGAATCTTGGAAAGATTAAGAGTGTTAAGAAAGGAATTTTTAGGTTTGAAAATTTCATTATTTGTTTAATGCTTTACGTCATAATGAGCTACCCGGTCTAGGGAAGAAGCATTGGGAACATGACATACCAGTAAGTATGCAAATCAAGGAAACAATCACTGATCTTGGTACCGGCGGGGATGAAAAGCTTTGGGGCTATTTCAAAACATTTTAGGAAAATATGAGACAAAGGGAAAGAATATCAAAGCATATTATGGAGAAGTACTCCATTGATATATGTTTTATGGTGAAGACTTATGAAACTCTTATGGAGGCAGTAGAACCTAGGACCATATAGGCCACTGAGCTTGGATATGAAGTGGATGATAGAATTTTTGAACTTTATGCAAAAATGCTACTTGAAGCTCCATTGGATGATAAGATAGAACACTTCGGTATTGCTGAAGAAAAGGATCTTGAAGTCAATATTGGGTTCAACAAGAAAAGAATAGAGAAGAAAATTGATAAGATGTCTACATCTGTACAGAATTTAATCCATAAGATAGATACTCAACTGGGTTCTGGATCCAAACTGACAAAGGAACCGGAAATGGTTAGTTCTCTTGAGGCAAAGAGGCCTGAAATTTTTATTTGTTCTGTCACTTCTGACTTTGATCCAGATGATAATTAACCTCTAGCATTTAGAAGGGTACAAAGAAAGAAAGTTGACTAGCCTCCGGTAGAGGTGAAGAAGGTGGAGCCAAGGAGGAAGCTTTTGAGAAAAGTGACAAAACCTACTGCACCCCCACCTCCAACAAGGAAACCTATTCAAAAGAGGAAACCAGTCACATCCACTCTGACAACCCACAAGAAGAAGAAGAGTGATGATGCTACTAAATCCAGTAAGGCTACAATGACCTGTGCTAAATTGATTGATGAAATAACCAAGGATGGAATTTTGAAAAATATATCCATTTATTATGAATATTTAGAGGATAATGAGCAGAATGAGATTGAAGAGGCAATTTTGTTACACATAAATATATATAAGAAAGCCTTAGTAGAAATTTTGAAGGAAATTCCTCTATCATTGTACAATAAATTAGATGCTAGAAGACTTGATGCAGTCAAGAGGGATAGAGAAATTAAGTAGAACTTTTGGGTATGTGTGATTCAATAAACAATGAGGAAATGAAATGCTGCATTGATGTTGCAAACAGAACAATTTTTAGTAGTAAACTTTGGCAAATTAGCCTAATGATGGGCAGGATAAATAAGGTAGAAAATGAGACCAAAGATGGTTGAACCAAATTCTTCCAAAAGAATCCTAGTTTTCTCACATCCCAAGAAGAATTTGTAAAGGCAACAACTTCCACCATCGCGGAAAGATCTAAAGGGAAAGGTATTTTGGATAGTTCAACTCCAATTTTGAATAAACCAGAAGTAACTATAAGTATACAAACACCACCAGTAGTAAAGGAGAGTGTACACTCAATACCGGTAGAGACAACTTTTGAACAAGGCAATGTACAAGGTACTAACAATACTACGGATAATACTCCACCGACAGTAATATATACTACACCAAGTGGCGAATGTTGGCAAATGCACACTCCAATGAGAAATTGTAGGTGATTGAAGGTATTGTCATTGATGGCAACCTTACAATCCAATGGCACCAACAGACACTAGCACAGGCACAGACACCAGCACCAGCAGCGGGAATGATGTTCATTGGCACCCTGGCCGACAAGATTTTGTTTATTGTATTTTGTATTTAATTGTAAAATCTTTTTGTAAGTCGACAAAGTGAATTGAATTAGGACTCATATAAGTATGAGATCTTGTAGAACATTTGTAATAAAGAATATGCGAGATGGATAATATGTGCGAATATTAAGGCAGATTATGCAATAAGGTTTATGATTATAGCAAGAGCTTAAACTAGTATTGAACCTGTCATAGCAGATGCTGATATGAAGCAATACATGATATTGGATTTACTTAATCCACTTTTGTAAGTTAGTGAGACTTCCCTTTTTGTATTTAAGTAGCAAGCTTTAGAAAGTTGGCCTTCCTACATGTGCAGGACCCTATTGTAGCAGTAATATTCACTTATTGGCTAGTGAGCAAATATTGTGGGTCAAAAATCCCACCGAGGTTTTTTCCACACCGGGATTCCTCATTAAAAATACTGTGTTATGGTGTAATTTCTATGTTGTGGTTATTGTTCTTATTTACTACATTAATTCTTGTTTACCCATATACTATTTTGAGATGCAATTCATTTAATAAGTTAAGAAAATCCATTAACCGGTTAGATACTGATACACCCCCCCCCCCTCTCAGTATCTTTGAGAATCCTAACAATTGGTATCAAAGCTTGGTCCTCTATTTTCAAAAGCCTAACAACTTGAGGAAGATTCTGACACCGGTACAAATGGATAATCTAAGAAAGCAACTAGAAACATCTCTTACAGATTATGATGCAAAAAAGTTGAAAAATATAAAACTTGAAGATGATCTAAAGGCTGCACAGGAAATCATTCAAGGACTTCAGGAGAAGATACAAAGTGATGATGATGAAAAAGAGACTCTTAAATATCTGGTAAGCAAACTGAAACAAGAGAACATGTCTTTGAGAAATGAGATGCAAGACATGACCATGTAAAGATATTGAAGACCGAAAGAAGAATAAAGATGACTTGGCTAGAAGAATCAATGATATTGCAAATGAAAATCTAAGACTCAGTCATGAGAATGATATGTTAAAAATAGATATGATTCACTTGGAACATGATAAAATTGAACTCATGAGACAAAAATATTTCTTAGAAAATGAGTTGGCTACTACAAATCAACACAAGGAGAAATTCAAGAAAAGTTCAGAAGAACTTGATGACATGCTGAAAAATCAGAAACCTAATGGATATACTAATGGACTTGGCTTTGAAGTTGGTGAAAGCTCTGGTACTACAAACAAACATGATCACAACAAATAGGTAAGACAACCTAATGCCTACAAATTTAATGGAAAATGCTTTAATTGTAACAAGTCCGGTCATAGAGCAAATCAGTGTAGATCTAAAAACTATCAAAACACCAATGCACCCATCGATCAATGTTCTAAATGCAATAAAGTTGGTCATAACTCAGAAAATTGCAGAATGAATGTAAGATGTTATGTTTGTGGAAGATTTGGACACACACCGGCATAGGATATGGAAAAGCAATTTAGAAAAACAATGTGACTTGTTATGCTTGTAACAAGATTGGACATATTGCAAAATTTTGTAGAAGGCATTACCGACAAATAACGAAGGACCCAATTTGAAAGGTAAAGAAAAGGTTGAAGAAGTAAAGTAAGAATTTTCAAAACAATGCATCAGAAAATCAGATATGAATGTTAATGAAGCTATCCCCTCACCAGTAGAATAGAGTATCACTCCACTGGTAGGAAATTCTTCATCTAATTGAAAAGAAACCTTTTGGGGGTATGACAACAAATGTAAAACATGCTAGTTTACCCTCAGTTGATGGTGAGAAGTTGAAATACTTCTTTACCGGTAGATGAGATAAGTTTTCACTTAACCGGTAGACATTAAATGTGGCAGTTGAAGGAAATGACACTATAAAGCAAGTGTTTTGGCTCTTTTTTCATTCACCAAGCATTCAAATTTCTTGAGAGCACAAAAATCCTAAGCGAAGGCATCCACAACAAGAAGTGAAGAAAATCATTCAAGCACTCATACCTAAAGGCAAATTAAGGTATTTATAACAATGGCTTCCTCCTCTGCACCTGAATTCATTGCAAACCCTACTGTAATTGAAGTTGTTAAGCGCCCCAGGCCCATATCTAAAATCATTCTTGGTATTGGAAGAAAGGATTTTGGTTTTGACATATCGGTAGGAAAACAACTTCTGGACATACTCAACAACATGGGAGATAATAGAGAAAAGAATATAAATGAACATTTTCAAACACTAAAGGCTAGAATGAAAAGTAGGATAAGGCTATCTCAAGCTATTGTTGACAAATATCAAAAGGAGATATGCTTTGTAATTAAGAAAGATGAAATATAGATGGAGGCAGTGGTCCCAAGGACTATTTGGGTTATAGAAATGGGATATGAGGCAGATGAGAACATAATTGAAACTTATGCAAAAGCCCTCCTAGAAGCTCCTAAAGAACCAACTAAAGAAATATTTGGAAATGCAGAAACAATTGAAAGTAAAATTCAATCACAAAAAAGAATAAAGAAAACTGAACAGATAATTAGAAAAGGAACAAGGTAGGCAAAAGCAATCAAGGAAGATGTCTTGAATAAAACTGGTATTAAGGAGAGTGACTTGGAAGGACTATAACCGTAAACACATATTTCACCGGTTGGTACCTCCTCTAATAGTGAAATACTAGTAGAGTTCAAAAGGGTAGAGAGAAAAAGAAAACCCTCACCTACTCCTACACCAAAAATAACAAGACAGAAACAACAGGCAGTTAGGCCTCCAGGAAGAAAGTTGACACCAAAGAAGAGGAAACAAAAACAACTTTTGAGTGAGATAACTGAAGATGGAAAATTGTCAAACATCAACAAGTTGTATAACACACTATCAAATGATGAAAAAGAAATTATAGAAAATAGTGTTATTTTACACCTTGATATCTATAAGAAATTTTTTATGGAAGTTGTAGATGATATACCCAATGACTTACATACAAGGGTAGAAGAAAGAAGGGTAGCAATTGCTGAATTGGATAAAAAGATCAAAATAGAAAAACTACTTGCAGTTCACCCAGTGAACTCAACACAAGAGATAGATGAATTAATAAGTGAGGCAAACTAGACAATATTCTCAACCAGTCTCCGACATGTAGCATTAATGGTAGGAAGAGTTAACGAGATATCAGAAGAAATTGCAAACAAGTGGGATATATTCTTTTTTGAAAAAGAAAAACAAGAAGAGCTTAAGAGACCAAAGACTTTTAAAGTCTATCAAAAAGAAAAGGATAAGGATAAGGGGAAAGGCAAGGTAGGTGGACCTCCGAGCATAAAGGTGATAGATAACTTACCCCCGCCTTCCTCTGATACTCCACCGACACAAACTGTTGATACTCCACTGGCAATAGAGAGTATGGAGACAACACATGAAGATAAAAATCTTGATTTAGAATTATTGTACACATTGAATATAGACACATAGGAAGTAAACATTGTGGTAGATAAGGAATCAAGTGAGAAAAGAGATGTGGCAACTGAGCCACCAGTAGAAGACACAACAGTTGAGACAAATGTTAAAGATACAGTTGGAGACATTGAAATTGGGAGTGAGCAACAAACTAAACAGACAATGGATACAAGATAAGAAGATAGAACTGGTGTACAGAATGATGTATCTACTGAACAACTGGCAACTGATAGCAATGAAAAATTTGTTGAGATACCGACTGTAGACATTTCAGGAGTAAGCACAGAGAAACTAGTAGTAAACACAGAGTCAAAAACAAAAAAACTAGCAGTGGATACCACTGAAAAATCATCAGAGGCACCATCAAAGAAACATGTAGAGCAACAAGATTCACAGGTACATATAGAAATAGTACCACTGACTACAACTGAAAAACCTAAACCTTTGGTAGCTGAAATGCAGACACAAACTAACCCTCCAGAGAAAGAGGAAAGAAATACTATTACTACCACCGACAGATTACAAATTGTGAAGGTAGTTGGATAGTCATCCGGAACCTCTATGACTGAATTTAGACCAACTAATGTGACAGAGGTATTGCTAGATTCAATCAAGAAAATAACAGATTGTAATGCACTAGCATATAAGGCTATTGATGACACCATACCAATTTTGAAGATGATTGCACCCAAGTGTAACATAGAGAATAAAGATTCTTTAGGCCAATTAGACACATTGTCTAAGTACATAACCGGCAATCTTCTAACAATTGATCAAATCAATGAGGAGACATTCAAAGAGAAAATGAATAAAGAGAAGGAAAAATTCTTTGAGGAGACAGTAAACAAAAATAGGGAACATATGGATACCTTATTACCGGTACTAGGCAAGACAATTTGGAATTCAAGAAACTGTACAGAGATACATGCAAAACAAACATTTTGACAGAAGATATGGATAAAGAGCTCAGCATAGCTCAGAAGGAAATCAATGATATTGCTGACATTTAATAGGTTAATCATATTCAATATCGGTAGTAGAACATGAAATTGTAGGATTTGAAGAGAAAATAGAAAAACTTGAAAAAGATAAGGAAAGGTTAAAGTTTAAAGAAAAAGAACTTAAGCGTAGACTAAGTCCTAAATTGGATATCCTCATCTCTTTAAGAAAAGAGGTTTCAGAGGCTCTTGTTCTAGGGCTTAAGACACCGGAAGAGAAAATGCACTTTCTCACCAGTACAATCCAGAGGACTGAAGCATCACTAAAGGACAATGAGAGATTCTACAACAGTCTGAATATTGCTTTTGTAAACCCACCAAGGATCATAACAGGAACTACACTCAATTGACATTGAATGACAGCCTTTGTCATTGATGCCAAAGGGGGAGTAGTATAAGATAAGAAAAAGGAATAAGGATGAGAAAAATGTATGACATAAGAGATCATCTGCTTAGGTGGAGCACACAATTTTGACAGTTTTGGTAAGACAATTTTGGACAACATTTTTGGATACACATTTTGGCTTTTTCTAATGAGTGTTGCCATCAATGCCTAAGGGGGAGATTGTTGGCAAATGCACACTGTAATGAGAAATTGTAGGTGATTGAAGGTATTGTCATTGATGGCAACCTTACAATCCTATGGCACCAGTAGACATTGACATAGGCACAGACACCGACAACGACAGTGGGAAAGATGTTCACCGACACCCTGGCCAACAAGATTTTGTTTATTGTATTTTGTATTTAACTGTAAAATCTTTTTGTAAGCCGACAAGGCGAATTGTATTAGGACTCATATAAGTATGAGATCTTGTATAACATTTGTAATAAAGAATATGCGAGATGGATAATATGTGTGAATATTAAGGCAGATTGTGGAATAAGGTTTATGACTATAGCAAGAGCTTAAACCAGTACTAAACCTGGCATAGAAAATGCTGATCCGAAGTAGTACATGATATTGGATTTACTTAATCCACTTTTCTAAGTCAGTGAGGCTTCCCTTTTTGTATTTAAGCAGTGAGCATTAGGTAGTTGGCCTTCCTGCATGTACAGGCCCCTATTGTATCAGTAATATTCACTTATTGGCCAGTGAGCGAATATTATGGGTCACAAATCCCACTGAGGTTTTTCCTACACTGGGTTTCCTCGTTAAAAATATTGTGTTATGGTGTGCTTTCTATGTTGTGGTTATTGTTATTATTTACTACATTAATTATTGTTTATCAGTATACTATTTTGAGATACAATTTATTTAATAAGTTAAGAAAATCCATTAACCAGTTAGATACTAATTCACCCCCCCCTCTTAGTATCTTTGGGAATCCTAACAGTGAAGCCATCGGTGCTAAGGAGGATAAGGTAAAGGGAACTAAGACTATACCGACAATTAATATTGATTCCCCGACAAAGGTTTTCACAATTGATACTTCTCATGTTGAGAATAAATCAGTCACCGAGATGAGTCCCACTGAGTTAATGATGATGGCTATTCACAAACTAATAAAGGAGGGATCGACAGATAAAGGAATAATAGATTGAAAATAAAGCAAGCCCTTCTAGAAAGCTTAAGGCATTAATTGAGCATATATCTAACAACATTCAATCTTTGCAACAAATTTTAGACCGACAAGCAGTTGAGAGATTTACTATGGCTAAGAGAGCTACCTTTGATCAGATTATTGAAATAGAGAAGAAGAAAAATAAAGGAAAATTGATTCTTATTGAGAATTGTTTGAAATAGTGTAAAAATATCTACAGGGTCTGTTGTAACATAGAAACTCTTACAACAAATGTAGATAGCAGATTAAAGGAGTTACCTGATAAGGTTGCCAATAGTGCAAATTCTTTTGATGGATTAACCTCACTAACAACATCTGTTAGGCCCAATATGGAAAGCTAATGTACTGAGAGGGGAGGGGTGAATCAGTACTTCAAATCTTTTCTTCAACAATAACTTTACTATTAAGCATAAACCAAAAACTGTTGTAATGTAACATAAAGCTAAAACAAATAAATAACAATCATACATGATTCACTGCATAACACATATATTTTGGTTACATAGAAACTCTTGGTTAAAGAGAAAAACTGTGGTCGGGATCGCACCCACAACTTCACTACTGCAATAATAAAGGTTGCTCGGTTAGAGCTACATGTTTAGCTATTTCTGATAGCTTACCCTATTAGGAGTATCAAGATCATTAGATCTACCTTGCTAAAGGATTTTACAACACTTATTCTAAATGTTGCACCTGGTTAAAGGCTTTACAATTTATAGACTTTGTTAGAGTCTTTTACCCTCTTAAAGGTTTCTCTTACAACTCAAAATATTACAATAAAATCTTTACAAATATCTGCAACTTTACATCTGAAATGTTATAGCAGATTCTATGTGCTCAAAATGAGATTACCTTGCTTATAGCATACCTCGATAATCCATAAAGTAACTCGGTAAACCCTTCTGTTTACTCAGTTCCTTGACTGTTCTCTGAAATCCTTCTCGGTGACCTCTGTATCTCTAACAGTCACAATACTCAGTGCTTCCTTATCTATTACACATGTCTTGCTTCATATACCTCTATATTTGATCCTTAATTCATGTTGTATAAATAGATCTCTTATGTCGGTGATCTGTTCATTTCTTCGATCTTACAAACATGATTTATCGAATGAATAACCATACAAAATATTTCATTGGAGATATGACCTCAAGATCATACAAAATCTTTAAGGTGCAATTTCCTAAGTGATAATGATTCCTTGCTCCTCAAACTTGTAACACATTTCCCATGTGTGTCTAGGTTCAATGAATTTGGTAACACATTTCACTTGGTGTGTGTTCACTCGGTATATCATTTTTTCTTCTCGGTAAACATAGAGTGTTACTCAGTAGACAACTCGGTGTATACTAGGCTCTATGACTACTTTCTTCTATAACAAACTGCTCTGTGCTTATCGACTGAATATTTCGGTAGTAGTAACCGACTAGAGTATATAGAATGACTTTGGACATAAAACTAATGGAAACTTAGTAATTAGTAACAACATTTGTTGATGGAAACATTTTGTCTTTAGAGAACCAGTTTTTTTCTTTTGAAAAGGAAAGAGACAAGATCATTCAGAGAGAAAGGAGTCTTAGAGGATTGGTGAGTCCAAGATTGGATTCACTCGGTGTACATAAGAGGGAATGTATGGATATGATTTCTAAACCCACACTGGCAGAAGTCAAAGAGAAGGAAACATTTGCACACTTACTGAGTGGACTTGTATCCATATCTGATACCTTCAAAACCAACTGGGATACATATTTACAGTTGCTAGACAAGGCTTATCCAGAAATTTTGAAACTGGTCAAGCTTCGGTAAAGTAATCTGTATTTATTCATTCTTTTTTTTGCACCAAATTCTTTCAATTCTTTCACTGGTCTTTGGCATTGATGCTAAAGGGGGAGTGTATATAATGTGAAAAATATCAGACAAAAAAATATGGGAAGGATATCAGAAAGGAGTGTATTGCTCAGGGGGAGCATACTTTAGGTTGAACCAGCAGGGAATCAATTTTTCACATGAGTGTTGCCATCAATGCCAAAGGGGGATATTATTGGCAATTGACACTCATTAGATTCATATGTTGTCATTGATGGCAACATCGCAACATGGAAACATGGTAACCTGGCAACAAGATTCATAAGGAAGCATAAACTGTCATACACCGGCACTAGGAGGCATTCACTGGCAGACACCGGCATTGGAGAATCCAGGGTTGCATCGGCACTGACATCCAACACTTCAGTGAAGCTGAGATCAGGCTTGGACCCGAAGGAAGTTTTACTCGTAAAATCATTGTATAATTATTGTATAAGGTCGACATTGTATATCTTTTGTAAAGAAATGTAAGCCGACATAAGGCATATTGTTTGTGAAGGGTATATAGGTCAGTTTGTTAAGGTCATTATAGATATAGATGAAAAATATTGTAATAAGGATATAGGAGATTATGTAATGCAAAGCATATGTATGTAGATCATTTGTATGCAAATGTTATATCATGCAGTGATCTGTAGATAGCTTGGAAAGCATTCTTGGAGGAGAGGAGATATTGGTAGAAGTGTTCTAGGTTTATGAACATGTGTAGAGTAGAACTATAACTGAAACTCTTTTTGGCATAGCAGCTACATTTTGTGAGTTCATTATTACTATTTTATTTCAGCAAAATATTGTAGTCAATGAGACTATTTTGTGATGAGCAATGTGCTCTAGACAGTGTGCCTTCCTGCATGTGCAAGCCCCCATTTTATGTAATATATTTCATATGGCCAGTGAACTGATATTGTAGGTCACAAATCCCACCATAGTTTTTCCTCTTTGAGGTATTCCATGTATAAATTTTGTGTGTTATGGTGTTCATTTATGTGGATGGTTTATTTGCTTCAAGATATATGTTTCTTCATTTACCGGTTTATATGTGCATGTTATAAAAGGGTAAAATTATATCTTATCGGTAGAACACTGATTCACCCCCCCTCTCAGTGTTCTTGGATCCCAACGCATAGTTCTTGGCAGGCATCATAATTTTGATGCCATTTGATGAAACGTCCGACAAGGATGATGTATTTCTGATGACACTTTATTATCGGATGCTCATAGTAATCCTCATCAGTGCAAGTTCCTGGTAGGCATCAGAATTCTGACATCTATCCGAAGAAGGTGCTTTATGCCCGATGACATTATCTAGCTAGATGAGTGGTCATAGTCATCGTCAAAAGAGTTCAGGATGTCATCGGAATTTCGACGTTAAATGGCACCGTTAGAATGACCGACGTCAAGTTTTCGATGGCTTCGTTTGTTGGTAGTCCGGTGAAAAATAGTCAAAATTCCAATGATAGGCTGTCGGAAATCAGCCCCAAATGTACTAGTGTGAAGATATCAAGGGTGAAATTGGAGGAGGTTGAAGAAAAGGTTGGAGGGAGGGACACTTTTCATCTCTATGGTGATAAGTGTCAAGGAGCCTTTCTCATAAGAGGGCAAGTGTCCAAGGGAGCAGACATGTGGCTTAAGTGCCATGTGTCTCAAGGGGAGAGTATCCACACCATAGGAGGTTAGGATATGGAGGTTAGGATGTGCAAGATAGGATAGGGTTAGTTAAACCCAAGGTTAGGTGAAATGGCTTAGGTTAAGGGATGGTTAGGTTAGGTGGTTAGAAGTTAGGAGGAATGTGGGTAATTTGAATTTAAAATTTCAAATAATAGAAAAAGGCTAATTAACTTTCAACAACTCATAAATTGATTTGTTTTAATTAATCAGGGGATTAGAAGGAATGAATTAAATGGGGGGAGGATTAATTAATTTGGATTAATTAATCAAAGGGGACAATTGAAATGAACCTATTAAATAAATCCTTAGATTTATTAATAAGTAGATGAAAGGGATTTAATCAAATTGCTAATGAATTCAATTAAATTAGGAAGGGGGATTAATTAAATAATTGCTTATTTAATTAATTATCTTCAGACCATTTTTAGGTGTATACAATATAAATAATTTTATATGCATAATTATAACTCAGTTATCTAGTGTTGATTCATAATTATTAAATTGATGATAGTGAATATGATTTGGAGGATATTACTGAAATTGAGAAAATTGTGATTAGTAAATGATTTAGATTGAAATTTAGAAATCATACTCAAACTAGATCAACGTGAATTAGATAGGAAAAAAAATATACTTTCAAGTATAAATGATGGTTTTTGTTTCATATATGTATATATTAATGTAAAATTTGGATTTACGAAAGGATGATTTTAATGGTAATATTGATTTGATATTATTTAAATAACTTTGGAAAACAAAGTTCTTATTAGTAATCGTAGAGTAATTTAGTCAAGATGGCTTCAGATGGAAAGATTTGTATTTGGATGAAATAATGGCCTGTTTAGACTACGACTTGCTTTTATTTTGAAAAGATTGCTTGGCATTTAAATTGCAAGTGAAACTTGTTATAAGACAATTAATGGTTTGGAAACTTAGGGCTTAAATTTTTATTTAAGGAGAGATTTTCTTGTGTATGTGGGTATGGATTTTAAATCATGGCATTGTGTAAGTCTATTTAATTGAAAGAGCTGCAGTTAGATAACAATAGCTTTTAATTATATTTTGAATGGTCTTTATGATTCCTTAATATGCATATGTTTAGTGTGCAAGTGAACCTTTTGGGTATTTACTTTGATTGGTGGATGTTGGTGCTTGATTTGGAAAGAGTCATTTTCGTGATTCATGTTGGTGTGTTGTTGAATTCTAGTCTATTATGCAAGATAATTGGTTAAGTGTTGATTCTAGTTGTACTTGCTTTATTTTGGTTGTGGTCATGTCTTATGAATAGACCAGCTATTCGTTTCACACCTCCAGTTGGTTTAACCTTGGTAGAAGGTTTGTATAGCCAAGTTGTTTCTTCAGTTTTGTGTTGAGCTCCATGTATTGGTTGGCTTTTGTGTTTTGTCTTGGAGTTCTTTGGAGGTTGTGTAGTGTCATAAGGAAGAGTGGCTTCTAAGTGGGGGTCGAGGCCCAAAGTGGCTACCAGGATAACCCCTTGGAAATTTGAGTAATAAGTGATAATTTAATGAATAAACTGGGGTTGGGTTTTGAAACATTAATCAAGGTTAATTTTACCCCACTCATGGTTGAGTGCTAGTATAGACTCAGAATGCAGTGGGAAGGCCTGGAATGGAAAACCAGCTACTTTGTCTTCATGAAAGGTTTGTTGGGTCTGCATGAGTCATGGATGGGGACCGAGGGTTCGAGAGAGGCTACCAGGATAACCCAAGATGGGGGTCAGGGCCTATGGAGGCCTGCTAGGATAACCCATACCACCTATGCGATGACACTCTTCCCTTATGTTCACTAGTGTGTAGTCTTGTGTTGGCTTTACTTGGAGCATTCTTGTGGGAGTCATATTTGTATGCTTATGCCTTATGTGAATACCCAATGTACATGTTACACCATGTGATTCTTTATTGTGGTTTTCTTGAGGGCCTTATTACTATCTCCGAGCATGGAGGGGTGGTTCATTTTGGGCCACATGGTTGGGTGGTAGTGCCACTTCCCATTGGGAAATTTATTCATGCTTTCTTGCGAGGGATTATCTTTGCAGGTGCTCCAGATGTATCTCTTGGATTTACTCCATTCCATTGTACCAGCTGGATCCTCCTTGTTTTTCTTGGATCATATTTTTATCTTTTGGACCTTATGTGGTCAATTGTATCATATGTATATATGTATGCCTTCACGCCACTTATAATTTGATTTAGTCATTATGTATTTTTATGAGACTTGTTGTATTAAGTGCAATTGTACTATTATGTTATCCTTGCAATGTAAAAACCAATGTATTATGATGAGATTTAGATGGTAGGATTTACATCTTTAATTAAAATCATTGTTGTAATGTAATTGATTGTTTTATCATGAATTGAAGCATAGAAATGTTAATGTTATCACATGCAAAGTATGGACATCCATTGTCTTGAGTAATTAATTTCCTAATGGATATATATACTTCTTAACTGGATTAATTGACCTTAAGTAAGGATTAGTTTAATTAACTAATCCATGTTGGGAAACCCTTTAGGATTTTAAGGTTAAGTCTTTCATTTGTGCAACTTCTATTGCAATGTTATTTCATAAATTTATGTGTTGTGTATTGTTAAAAAAATATTTTACACTCTTTTCGAGTGTTTGTAGCTGTATCCTTTAGGGTTTCTTGGCAGGGCATTACATTGCAATTCATCAGTGAAATCAACACATTAAATCCATTACAAATATCGGACCCAAATCATGACTTATATGCTACCCCACATATCGTTACTCATTCTTGAATTCCAGATCGAACCGAACCCAAAATAACACTACCCAACTTAGCAAAAATAATAATGGAACCAAGATACTCATGAATACAATCGATCAATATCATATCCGGTAAATAGAGAAATCAAAATTACCACCAACACTTACAAATAGTGCTGAATATCAACTGTAGCACATCTTCCAGAGCACCAAAGATTCTGGGAACATATCTTCTAGATCACCAAACATAAGAAACCAATCTCAAAACAATATGTTGACATCAACAAAAATCATTAATGACAACCATCAACATCATATTTGCAATAATATCATCTTATCTACATGTTGTCTCATTTCCTCTTGAATCTCTTCTACTATCATAGTTGGCCTACATTTAACACTTCTTTCTCTTTCATTTGGTCTTGACAACTCATTTCTTCTAGTCTTTGTGCATCAATCATTTGTTCATGTCATTGTCTCATATAATTTCGAGTATATTCTCTCTTTTGTTATTTCCGTTGCTCTTCAGTTTTTAGACTTCTTACTTCCTCTTTTTGTGCATTTGCCATTTGTTCATGTCATTGTCTTATATAATTTTGACCATATTCTCTTTGATGCTCTCTTTGTTGCTCTTCATTTTCAAAACTTGACCTTAGACGATGATGCATCCTACAAATTATCTATGTATAAATAACTTAATTAAATGTATACAAATTTTTAATTATATATTTTAATAGAGAAATATATGCATGTAAAACAAAAAATATTTAACATTCAATTTGTATAATAATTAAAGAAATTACTAAATATTAATAACTAATTAATTTCTCCAAACTAAATTGATAAAATATTTAAATTAACTCTGTCAACCTTAGTAAAATTTGAAACCACAACCTTTTGACTATAAGTCAAACATGGTAATCCATTATACTCCATGTTTGTTTTAGTTGCTAAATTCAAATAGTTAACATGGAGACATAAAATAAAAATTTCATATTACATTGTGCTAGATTTATTGCTATCTTGTTTACTAATAACTATTACATGGATACATAAATTTAATTTACTAAAAACTATTACATAGATACATAAATTTTATCTACTATTTTATTTACTAAAAGTTGTTTTATTTTATTAACATTTGGTAATAGATCAAATTATATTTTTGTAATTTTAAAATAAATAACCAACCATCAAAACTTTTTTTATATATAAATATATAAGTCATTTAAATTAAATAGGTAAAGTAGAATACATAATGTAGAAATTTTATATTACATTGTGCTATATTATTTACCAATAACTATTATATGGATACATACATTTTATTTACTAATAACTATTTTATTTTACTATCAAATAGTTAAAGTAGAATGTTACATAAATAAATAAACATCAAAACTTAATTACTATTATCAGTATAAAATATAACTTACTTATGTTGGGTAATTTTTGTCCTTTTCGCAGCTTTCTTCTTTTTTATTTAATTTGACTTGACCTTGATAATTTATCTTGCTCTTGTCGCCATAAATAATTATTTTGAAAGTTATGTTTATGTTGTAGACTTTTTATTTATTTAAAGTTAACATTTTTTAAAACGGTCACACCAGTACACACCACCTTGTTCTACCACTGTAGGTTACACCTGTCAACGTAATGACTCATTAAGTTTATAATGTTCATTTGTTGTCTCATTAAATTCATTAAGTTGGTTTAACATGACTCATTATGTTCATTAAATCCATTTACTATGCAACTCACTAAATTCATTTTCTATTCAACTCCATAAATTAATTTGCTATGTCCTCATTATGTTCATTTGCTATGGCTCATTAAGTTCTTTTGTTGTGACTCATTAAGGTCATTTGCTATGACTCATTAAATTCATTTGTTGTGACTCATTAAATTCATTTGCTATGACTCATTAAGTTCATTTGCTATGTATGTATGTATGTATGTATGTATGTATGTATGTATGTATGTATATGTATATGTGTATGTATGTATATGTATATGTATATGTCTATGTCTATGTCTATGTCTATGTCTATGTCTATGTATGTATGCACACACACACACACATATGGATACATATATACATATACATACATACATATCTATACATGCATATATACATACATATACATATACAGATACATATACACATACATTGATTGCATTACGTGGACTGGATATATATTTTTTTGGAAGTTTTTTAAATCATAAACATCAATTTATAGAAGTTAATGAGTCACAATAAATGAATTTAATGAGGCCTAGCAAATGAACTTAATGAGTGATAGAAAATGAACATAATGAGGACATAGCAAATGAATTTAATGAGTTCAATAGAAAATGAATTTAATGAACTTAATGAGTCATGTTAAACCCACTTAATGAATTTAATGTGTCACAACAAATGAACATAATAAGTCATTACATTGAGAGGATTAACCTATAGTGGTAGCATGGGGTGGAGTGTAATGGTGTGTTAAAAAATGGTTAGCTTTAAATTAATAAAAATGGACAACATAAACTATTTAATTAAAATTGAATTGGCACTTTTCATTCAAAATAAATATATAAATAGCAAGTAAAAATAAATCAAAGATTTTCTTCCTTAATACATCACAACTGGTTCAGCATAGGTTGCAATCCTTTTGGGGATTTGAGACTAGATATCTTCCATGTATTTACCTTGGGATTCCTTTCTTTGTTAAACAGGATAAGATTGGTTTTTGGGATAAGATTATTTCGGTCATTTCTAAAAGAATTCTCTCATGGCACCATAGATGGTTAACTTTGGCGGGTAAAATTGTTCTCATCAAGTCTGTTTTGAATGTTGTTCCCATATATATCATGTCTATTTTGAAGTCTCCTAAATCAGTTATTGTTAGTTTATAGGATTCCCTAAAAGATTTTCTTTGGAACAATAATAAAGATGGCAAGAAAAAATTCCCTTTAGTTGCATGGGATAAGGTATGTTTGCCTAAGGAACTTGGGGGAATAGGAATTCAGAGTCTAGAGAATCAGTTTTTAGCCTTAGGTGCTAAGTTGGTTTGGAATTTATATGACAAGCCTAGCTCCTTATGGGCACAGATTATGTTTTCCAAATATTTAAATAATGGACCGAGAGATTACATTTTTAAAGTCTCAAATTTGCCTTTGGGTTCTGCCATTTGGAATTTCCTTTGTAAATGTAGATCAGTTATTTTGCCTCATCTCTCATGGATTGTTCACAATGGTAGAAAGGTCAGATTTTGGGATGAAGTATGGAATGAATACACACCTTTGGTGAATATTAGGGATTGGTCTCCTCTGATCACTATTCTTTCCTCCCTTGGGGGTATTTTTGTAGCAGATTATTTTAAAATTATGACTAGTGGACCCCTTAAGCTAGCTAGATGGAAGTCGATTGATTTCTTAGATGTTGATCAAAGTATGAACTTAGATTTTGAGAAGATTTTAGGGGATAGAATTGTATTTCTTCCTGATTTTGAGGATGAATTTATTTGGACAAAGAATATTTCTGGTAAGTACACTGTTAAAGATGGTTACAACTCTCTTATGGTTGCTAAAGATTTATCATCCTGGCCTTAAAAGTTGTTTTGGCATTCAGCTTGTCTTCCTAAAGCTAGAGCCTTTGCTTGGTTGGCAGTTCAGGATAGAGTCCTTACAAGTATGAGACTTTATAGGCTTGGTATTACTATTGTTTTCCCTTGTGTGCTTTGTAACAAATATTTGGAATCTTCTTCACACTTGTTCCTACATTGTGATTATGCTTATGAATGTTGGCAGTGGTTGTTTGAGAAGTTAAATATATCCTTTGTTATTGGTAAGGATCTCATTTCCCATTTTAGATCTTGGCCCTTTATGTTTGCCTCATCTTTTTATGCATGCCTTTGGATCATATCTCCATCTATTGTGAGCTGGAATATATAGGAAATTTAAAAAAACAAGTTCTCCTATGTCTGAGGTTCTATTAAAAATTGAGTCTTCAATCTCCAAGGTTGCTTTGTCGTTTATTTATAAGAATTTGGACAATCTTACTTCTTTTTCGCGCTGGTATAGTAGAGTTACTAGAGCTTGGAAGATGTTGTCGGTTTTACCCTCTCATGGTTCAATTTTAAAAAAGAATGATGCAATAGGTAAGAGATGCTCTGCTAGATGGAAACCTCCTCCGCAGGGGCACTTTAAACTGAATTTTGATGGGGCCTCTCGTGATAACCCTGGGTCGGCTGGGGTAGGCATGGTAATTTATGATCACAATGCAAATTTTATTCGAGCTAAATGTCATGCTATTGGTTTTAAAACTAACAATTATGTAGAATTTCATGCTTTGTCTTTTGGATTGGATATGGCAATCTCTTTGGGAATTAAGGACTTAATAATTGAAGGTGATTCTATGGTGATTATTCAATGTGTTATGAAAAAGTAATCAAATTGTTAGAATTTGCAGTATATACTTGATCTAATTTTACAAAAATTAGAATTGTTTGAATCTTTCTTGTTATCCCATTGTTACAGAGAAGTTAATAAGATTACAGATTATTTGGCAAATTTAGCCATTGATAGCAATGCTAATCAGCGAGAGGTGGGTTTTGAGGAAATTCCTTCTAGGGTATGGGAAGGTTTGCAACAATAGTTATATGATTTTCTTGAGTAATGATGTAAAATTTTATGATGATAATTATTCCCGCTTTCCCCTTTCATTTCAAGTATTCATGTTCATTGTCTGGAGGAGTGTTCGAGCTCCTGGTATTTGATACAATAGTGTTTTTCCAAAGGTTTTTTGATACTTTCTTTTTTGGCAGGAAGGTTTTTGACTCATGGGATTTGGCATAGGGCTTTGGAAAATTCTGTCTTCTTCCATTGAAAGAATCTATGGAGTCTACATTTGAAAATTATATGGGCTCTATGTAAAACTGATATT
The DNA here is from genome assembly GCF_030272615.1 of Cryptomeria japonica. Taxonomy (NCBI): domain Eukaryota; kingdom Viridiplantae; phylum Streptophyta; class Pinopsida; order Cupressales; family Cupressaceae; genus Cryptomeria; species Cryptomeria japonica. Next base: position 437,604,566 of record NC_081413.1, on the reverse strand, counting down.
ATATGTGTTGTGACCGCATTTTGTATGTGGTTTTGCACGGGGTGTATAAACTGATCTGCTAGATACTATAGTTTTATTTTATGAGTTGTGACCAGAGGTTTTCTTCCCAGGGTTCTTTCCTCTGGTATGCTCTTTGAATCCTATGTAAAAAAAATAAATAAAAAAATATTAATAAAAAGTTTAGTGGAATAATCCACTTTTATTGAAAAAAAATAAAAAAAAATAATGGTAAATGCATAACTTTCAAAATAAAGGTGCCAAGATCAAAGATAAATTACGAAAGGTCAAGAGAAATAAAATAAAAAGGGACAAAGTTGCGAAAAGGAAAAATAAGTTATCTTGCATAAGTAAGTTATAATTTATAGTATAAAATAGTAATTAAGTTTTGATGGTTTTTTATTTATTTATGTAATATTCTACTTTAACTATTTGATAGTAAAATAAAATAGTTATAAGTAAATAAAATTTATGTATCCATGTAATAGTTATTACTAAATAAAATTGATGCATCTATATAATAGTTATTAGTAAATAAAATAGTAAGTAATATAGCACAATGTAATATAAAATTTCTACTTTATGTATCTATGTAATATTCTACTTTAACTAGTCAATTTAAATGACTAATATATATATATATATGTATATAATATAAAATAGTAATAAAGTTTTGATGGTTTTTTATTTATTTTAAAATTTTAAAATATAATTTGATCTATTACATAATGATAGTAAAATAAAATTGTTATTAGTAAATAAAATTTATGTAGTCATGCAATAGTTTTTAGTAAATGTCCAAGGGGTTGAGCTTAACTAGTTCAAACACTGGGTTCTCACTATGGAGACCCAAGTTCAATTCCCAATAGGGACATCTGAAGTGGAATTCTAAGATGTGACTCTTGGCCTTCCATAGGATGGGGAAGGTCTTGGGTATTGGTTCCCAAAACCACAAATTGGAAAACCAAAAGACTTGCCAAATCCTCAAGTAGTCCAATCAGCCTTGGCCAATGAACAGGAATGGTCAAAGACCAAATCCCTTTGCACTTTAGGCTCCACTGAACCTAGGTGGGTATGCCTCTTCCTCTCAAGCACAAAAGAGGTTATTTATAATGGAATAAAACCTTTTCAAAATTTTACACAACTAGCAAATTATTGTTCTGCAACTATGCTTTATTATGTGCTTTAAACAAATGCTTTGAAAAGAAATGATTGTGAATGTATATTGAAAATGAGATTACTTTCAGGACTTCAATGAAATCTGCATAGATCAGTTCATATAGGATTTGGGAAGAACATTTCTCTATCAAGGACCTTGAATGCATACAAATCAAAACCTTAAAAGATCAATAACAGACTAGTGCCTCTATCTAGGGATATATATGACACTTTGTGGACAAAATATCTTATCAACTCAAGAGACAATTTCTCATCAACTATGAAGGTTCAGTATGTGTTACACAAATAATAAGAACTCAATATTTCACTTAATGCAATGACATGTGATTCACATCATCGCAAATCTATAAACAAATTTATCAATAGGACAAAGATAATCATCAACACAAAAGTGTACACAATATTTGGAAAAAGAAACATCGAACCTTGTATATTAATCTTCGGGAAATAATTGCATACATAAGCTGCACTTGCAGATACTCCATTACAGATTGCTTGCACAAAATGATACTTCTCCTTCCTATAGACTTATCTAATACAAAATGATATTTAATCCTTAGAGTAGTATCTTCTTCTTATGAATTTCCTCCCTTTTATAAATAAGAATGACACCCTCTAAGTATCTAAATCAAAAGGCATATATGAAAGGACACACCCTTTCATACACAGAAGGGATTTACAGACAATTTCCTTCCAAAGGACACACCCTTTGGTTTAATAATTAATTACAAATGAGAATCCTTAAAAATACTAAATGATACTTAAATCACGTGTCTTTTATTCTCCGCCTTAATAAAATTCTTCAGCAAATATCCATCATCTTCTCATTATCTCCTGCACACAAGATAAGCCAATCAAATTCCTTGATTTAAGATTTAAAACATATTCCACCTTAGCTTTTAATTTGAAAAGTCAATAATCTTTATTTCCTTATACTTGTTTAAAATAATTCATTTAAATCAAAGTATTTCCATCTTTAATAAATTAATTTTGCGAACACAACATCCATTTATATAAAATAATGCTTTATCCTAAAATATGTATTCAAAGCACTTATTTAGGATAGATATACATAAATTTCACCTTTAGCGCACATTCAAATAATACATATGGCAATATGTGTTAGGATTCCCATATATACTAAGAGGGGGGGTGAATCAGTATCTAACCATTAATAAGATTTTCTTAACTTAAAACATGTAGAACATATTAATGCAGTATACTGGCAAACAGAAAGTAATGCAATAAACAGAGATAAAAGCAACCACATGAAAAACACACCATAACACAATAGTTTAACGAGGAAACCCGGTGTGGGAAAAACCTCGGTGGGATTTGTGACCCACAATATTCACTTACTGGCCAATAAGAGAATATTACTGCTACAAGAGGGGCCTACACATGCAGGAAGGCCAAGTGCCTAGAGCTCACTACTCAATTACAAAATGGGAAGTCTCATTGACTTACAAAATGGATTATGTAAATCCAATGTCTTGTACTACTTCAAAATAGCATCTACTATGCCAGATCCAGTACCGGTTTATAGCTCTTCTTCTTACATAAATCCTTAACCTATAATTCACATAATAGGTCTGTCTTATTTCACCTAATTACATTCCTCCATGCTTACATAATTGTTCTACAATGATCTCTTATATATATGAGTCATTTTACAATTTGCCAAGTTGGCTTACAATGATTTTACAATAATAAACAAAATAAATTACAAACAAAATTCATGTCGACTTTTGTGTCGGTATGCTTTCTTTCACTGTCGGTGCCGGTGGTCTGTGTGCCAGTGTAGAATCTAACTTTGCTAGTGCCAGTGGATTGCCTTGCTAGTATCATAGGATTGTAAGGTTACCATCAATGACAAAACCTTCAATCACTTACAATTTCTCATTGGAGTGTGCATTTTCCAACAATCTCCCCCTTTGGCATTGATGGCAACACTCATGAGAAAAAATCAAAAAGTGTGTCCAAAAATTGAAGTCCAAAAATTGTTACCAAAAATGTGTGCTCCCCCTGAGCAGATGATCCCTAAGTTATTGGATTTTTCTCATACCACTACTCCCCCTTTGGCATAAATGACAAAGGTTGTCAAAGTGTCAATAGAGTGTAGTTTCATGTTTCAACCTTGTAACCAGTTGGTTACAATCTGAAAAAGATCTGCCAAAACCAGATTCAAGCTCTCAATGAACTTTTTGTTGTCTTTTATTTCGGCCTCTATCTTCTGAAATGTACCGGTGAGGTGTTGCATTTTCTCTGCCGGTGTTTTCTGTCCTTGAATCAGGGCATTAGATATTTCTTTCCTTAAGGTGGTGAGGTAGTCCAGTTTTGGACTTAGTCTCCATTTAAGATCCTTAGCCTTACCTTTTATTCTTTCCTTTTCTCTTTCCAGCTTTAATAGTTCTTCCTCAAAACATGTTATCTTCTGCTCAAAAACTGATAATGAATCAGATGAGTTAATGAAATTGTCATCTTTTGAGCAGAAGATAACAAGTTTTGAGGAAGAACTATTAAAGCTGGAAAGAGAAAAGGAAAGAATAAAAGGTAAGGCTAAGGATCTTAAATGGAGACTAAGTCCAAAACTGGACTACCTCACCACCTTAAGGAGAGAAATATCTAATGCGCTGATTCAAGGACAAAAAATACTGGCAGAGAAAATGCAACACCTCACCAGTACAGTTCAGAGGACAAAGGCCGCAATAAAAGACAACAAAAAGTTCATTGAGAGCTTGAATCTGGTTTTGACAGATCTTTTTTAGATTGTAACCAACTGGTAACAAGGTTGAAATAGGAAACTACACTGTATTGACACTTTGACAACCTTTGTCATTGATGCCAAAGGGGGAGTAGTGGTATGAGGAAAATACAATAACTTAGGGATCATCTGCTTAGGGGGAGCACACATTTTTGGTAACAATTTTTGTGATAATCTGACTCTAGTCTTCATCCAGGCCTTTAATGCTTGAAAATATTCATTTATATTCTTTTCTCTATTTTGACCCATGTTGTGCAGTAAATCAGACAGTTGTTTAACTATCGATATGTCAAAACCTAGATTTTTGTTGCTAATACTGGGCACCTGTTTTGTTATGTGCAGCATTAAATAGACAAGTAGGTTACCAAATCTAAATGTCCCCTTTTTGTCTTTCTTGATCTTTCCAAGATTATCAATCAGTTCATGCTTCAACCATTCACACACATCTATTTTTTCATTATCCTTGATCATATCATAAGCACTCTTTATGCATAAACTAGAAACTGAATTTAACCTATTTGCATGTGTTGTTTTGTAGCCTAGAATCATGCTAATGAATCTGACATTGATGTCAGTTACATCATTTACTCTTAAAGATCTCTTATATATATGAGTCATTTTACAATTTGCCAAGTTGGCTTACAATGATTTTACAATAATAAACAAAATTCCTGTCAGCTTCTGTGCCGGTATGCTTTCTTTCACTGCCGGTGTCGGTGGTCTATGTGCCGGTGTAGAATTTGACTTTGCTGGTGCCCGTGGATTGACTTGCTGGCATCATAGGATTGTAAGGTTGCCATCAATGATAAAACCTTCAATCACTTACAATATCTCATTGGAGTGTGCATTTGCCAACAGTATGATACGATAAGAAATACTTCCCTTTTATTATTCTTTCAGCCAAACTTCCTCCCTTGACAAGTTGTTCTCATGTCTTATCGATTCTATGGTTTCATCAATACCTTTTATTTTTGATGGGACCGCTTCTTATTTCTTTGATGAACTTCATGTCGATGAAACTGCTGCTTTCAGTGAGTCCTTTTAGAGATCCATTGCAGCCTAGGTTTGTTCGATAAGTCATTTTTTTATGACATGCCACCTAACTGCCACTTCATCTGCTAACTCATCTTGACCAAACCCACTGTTTCACTTTGGTCCTCTTTTTCACTGATCTGTGATAGGTATTGATCGTGCAACTTTCCATAGCTGAATAGCGACAGCCGTTGGATCTTCCATGACCTGCTCATCCTTTATCTCTTTGTCTATCCACACCACTTCACCGTTTGTCCTTAACCATTTGCCTTATCAAGGTGACCACTAGCAGTTAGTCACCAAGTCGCAATGGGTAACTGATGAGCAATTTTTCATCACGGTATAGCGACAACCATTGGATCTTCTCGGACTTGTGTGATCCTTAACCTACCTGCGCTGCTCTCAACCTTTGGTTTACCACATGATCTACCTGGGCACCACCTCAACTTCCACCTAAATGCCACCTTACTAGTCGCCATGTTGTGGGGGATAACTGGTGTGCATCTTCATCTTGCGATATAGAAAAAATCATTGGTTCGCCTTCAACCCGCTTGATTGTTAACTCACCTTTTCTACACATGCTTTGTTGTTGATCCGTGATAGGTATCTGTCATGCACTTTCCCATTGCAGTATAGAAACCTCCATTGAATCATTCACCCGACCATCAGATCTACCTGACTTGCTCGATCTTTAGCCTCCATCCTCGCCAGTCTATCATAAAACTTTGGTTGCCTCTAGATGCATGTCCGCATGCGTGGTCCACTGGGTTCATCCTTCTTCACACCAAAAGCCATTTGTCTTTCAACAGTTATCATGTGAGTCACTTTGAACTTAAATGTTAAAAGAGCCTATCCCACAAACAATGTGGGATAAAGGCTTTCCCTTTTTTGGCACAGCTCCATGTTCTTCAGTTATGCTCCTGCAAAATGATTTACTAATATCCGACTGCAATCATCTTGATACAGAATTTAGAATTGCGTATTGTCAATTCGAATAAGTTATATTTAGATTTTCCTTTAGAAAACATAATGAATAATCTCATATGAATTTGAAATTTGAAACGTAGATCCTCAAATATACATGAAATATGGAGGAATAATTAATTTGACTTGATAGTGTTGAGATGAAAAATAATTATGGTTCGAAAAGATATACCTGGATTGATTCCAAAATTTGTGAAACATATACATACCTCGAGCTGACCTCTTGATGGATGCATCAAACCTAGTCTCTGAAAGTTAGAATTGAACTAACCTACTTGATTATAGATGTTACACATTATTGAACATAGAAATCTGCTTTTTGGCATGAATCTGAAACTCTAAAATTTGAAAATTTTAGGGTTCCAACATTGGGGTCAATCTAATCAAACATAATAATAATAATAATTAAAAGATATGTAATGGGGATGGGGCCCCCTACTATGTCCCCATTGGTTCATAGCTCCAGTCAAAAGCTATTCAAGCTTCGGCCAATTACCGATCAAAAAAAAAAAATTTAGTAAATAAATTTATGTATTCATTAGTAGTTTTTAGTAATTAAAATCTATGTATTCATGTAATATTCTAGTTTAACTATTTGAATTATGCAATTAGAACAAATATATAGTATAATGGATTACCATGCTTGACTTATAATCAAAAGATTGTGCGTTCAACTCCCATTGAGGTTGGAAATGTTAATTTAAATATTTTATAAATTTAGTTTGGAGAAATTAATTAGTTATTAATATTTAGTAATTTCTTTAATTATTCTAAAAATTGAATGTTAAATAATTATCTATTTTACATGCATATATTTTTCTATTAAAAAAATAATTTAAAATTTGTATACATTTAAAATTAAGTTACTTATACATAAATAATTTGTAGGATGCCTCATCGTCCAAGGTCAAGTTTTGAAAATAAAGAGCAACAAAAATAACATCAAAGAGAATATGATCGAAATTATATGAGACAATGATGTGAACAAATGGAAAATGCACAAAAAGAGGAAGTAAGAAGTCTTACAACTCAAGAGCAATGAAAATGCCAAAAGAGAGAATATGCTTGAAATTATATCAGACAATGACATGTGAACAAATGGCTAATGCACCAAGATAAGAAGAAATGAATCGTCGAAACCAAAATTATAGAGAAAGAAGTGTTAAATGTAGAGCAAATATGATAGTAGAAGAGATTCAAATGGAAATGAGAAAACATGCAGATAAGATGATAACACATTATATAAAAACATCTTATGATGACCAATATAGATTGAAAAGAAGCCAAACAAAAAAAAAATAGATTGAAAAGAAGAATACAAAGAGCTATTCATTTTGATCAATTGAACATAAAAACAACAAATGCAAGTGCACAATTGTGAATCAGTCCAAAGAAACCATCAATCTAATGAGAATGTTGAGGTTAGTTCTAAAGAGATGAATTCTATTACAATAGATCATGTCCTACAAACATCAAACAATAGAGCTCAAAATTTAATGAATATTTATTATCTAAATCATATGGAAAATAATAGTTCACAAGAGGAGTTAACATCTCCACTAAGAAGATGAAAACAATTGCAAGGAACACAAAATAGAAGGGATCAATTAATAATAATAGAAATATTGAGATTGATTTGAATACTTTACAAATGATATTTCTACATGGAATAGATAAAATTTCTACACCAAGTATGTGCTACATTTGTCATAAGGGTTATCCTACAATGAAGGTTATACAGGTGTCTGAGGGCACTATTTGCAATCAATGTCGACAAGAGAAAAATCAACATTGATTTTCAGCTTTAAACAATATAGATCCTAGTCCACAACCATGAGAACTTGCAAATTTGACATAAATAGAGGAAATGTTAATGGCATGTGTCAACCCAATTCTTCAAGTAACACATGCAATTGGAGGTCAATATGTAAATATAAAGAACATACCATAAGTTTTCCACAAGAAGTAAGACAAATAGCTAAAAATTTACCACATTGAATAAAAGATTTACTAATCGATTAATCGATGTGAAACAAATTATAATTTTACAGTCTGTGAAGAGAGGGTATATGTGACACTTAAATATAAAATAAAACATGATAAGTTCTATAGTAATATTCAAATTGATGAAAATGTACTTAGTGAACTTACAAGCAATTTAGATGAAAATGTTTTTTACCAACAAAATTTTGTTCATATGGAGTTTGATACAGATGCAAATGAATATGTATTTGTAGGTCCAATAGTGGAGATGGATGAATGAAACATTATTAATCACACTATATCAATGGCCTCTAAACCACCAAATTATAGAAGAGAGATGAAACTAATTAATGCACGGGTAAATAACCCTAATGTAGATCTTGGATCGCTAATTGATTGGCTAGGAATTTGAGCATCTCCAGCGAATGAGTATGTCACTGAAGGATAACTTGATATGTATTTTGCAAAACTATTTATAGATGGATGATATGATTTAATAGAACAACGAATGAGGAGAGTCCATATAAATGATTTTTTTAATCATTTATTTTGATATAGAGAACATTGTTTTAACAGTCGTGATTTAGATATTATATGATGAATATGATTATGCAACATCATGCACAAAATACATCAGCAGTGTTTGTCAAAAAGAGCTTGCAAGACATGCCAATCATAATCAATTAGTTACAATCACATATGAAAATATCCCTCACTCACATCTAGCCGATTATTTGATGCATTTTGGTATAACACTAAGGACTACATGGTCTTATTGAGCAAAATGTCAAGCTGAATTAACTGATCTCTTGCATCAAATTGGAACACCAACAATTTTCTTTACTTTGAGTACAACATATATGTATTGGCCAGATTTAGATGTATTAATGCGACAAATAGATAATCCACAAGAAGCACATAAATGGAAACAATAAAATATTATCGGCTACCTACATATTGGAGCATATTACACACACCTACGATATACAATGTTTCAAAAGAAAATACTGCAAAAGGGAATGAAGGTAAAAGATTATTGGTCAAGATATGAAAGGCAACATAGAGGATCACTGCATGTGCATGGATTCATATGGTTAGAGGGATCACCTAACATACAAAACCTTAATTGTGGAAATGATGATGAAGCATGGAATGCCCACCAAGAATACCCTGGAAAAACTAGCCAACTATTTAGAAAATCAGAGATTTTTTTTTTTAAAAGTTACAACAACACATTAATCTTAAATAAATATATACATTAAATTATTATGAATACATAATCTTAAATGCACAAGAGGAAATAAATTATATCAACTTATATAATTTAAATTTCATACTCTAGGGTAACTCAACATCATTACTTAGATGTCAACATTGATTATGTGCAACATGGGAGGAGCAGGAGCTGGAGCTCAAATTTTAAATTTCCAGCAAGGCGGGAACCCTGGTTCCAATGGTGAGAGTGGCCAGATCAATGGTGTTGGTCATATTGATGATAAGGACAAGCCCTCAGACTTCCTAGTTCCTGTTGCTGACTCACAGTCCAATGGTACTCTATTTGTCGTGATAGCAGATTCTTCTGGGCATCTAGGGGAAGGGTCCAATGGGGGGCCCATGCCACTAGCTAACCCCGTGGATAGTGGGAGGGAGGGGAAAAAATGGTCTTCCCTTTTTGGATCTAGACCAACTGGTAAATCCTCCCTTCCTCTTGTTAAGAACATTTTTGACCCTTCTGGTGGTAAGTTGCTATCTCCATCCCTGACTAGGTTCTGGACCATAATATCAACAGTATGTCGAACTCCTTGGTAGGGAAATTTATGGGTCTGCGCCCAAACATTGAAGTTGTTAGGGCCTTTGTTAAATGAAAATGGACTCTTAAAGGAAACATTGAGGTCTCGGCACTACCCAAAGGTCTTCTATCTTTCTCTTTTTCGTGCGAAGAAGATAAGGTTAAGATCTTGTGTGGGAGTCCCTGGATGGTGGGAAAGACAGCCCTGGTTCTAAGAAAATGGCATCCGAAATTAAACATGAATGATTCTCTTCTGGCATAGGTTCTAGTTTGGATAAAGCTTCCAGGATTGCCTCTTGAGTATTGGGCAGAAAGCATCTTCTCTAGAATAGCAAGTTCTTTTGGTGAGCTGCTCTTTATAGACCCAATCACTGCTTCAAAAAGAAGATTAACCCATGCAAGATTCTGTGTTGGAGTAGCCCCTGAGGCGGATATGCCGGAACAGATTGATCTAGTTTCAAAACTGGGAACCTGGAAGCAACATATAGAATATGAAACTATTCCTTTTGCATGTTTCCACTGTAAAAAGGTAGGTCATTGGGCAAAATCTTGCCCAAAAAAGAAAAAGGCGGAGCCTAAACAGTTAAAACCTCAGATTGAAAGCCAGAATATGCTAGAGAAATAGGTGTGGCAAGTTAAAAACACAGAAAATAAGGAAGAAAATTCCAATCACTTTTCTCCTTTGGGGGAACAGAAGGAAGCCTCAAACTCAATCTTCAGTCCCACGGTACAGGAAGCAGATAGAAATGAAACAACCAAAGCTAGTCCCATAAGAAAAAATCAGAAAAAGGATTTGAACGATCATAATGATCCTCCAAAAGTGAAAGATGAAGTGGTTGATGACACATATGAAAACAAGGCAGTGGAAGCTAGAGACTATCAACCTGAGGAAGGTGAGATCTTAAATCCACAAGTTGAAAGGATAGACTCTTCTGTAGCCATACCTAGTTTTGAGATTCAAGAAGCCCAAAACTGTGCAATTTTGGGATTGAGTCTTTCAGACTCGGATCAGAACTCAAGAACAGCAAACACTATTTCAACTGAGTCCAGAACTCCTAAATGGGGTAATGAAGATGAAATTTCCAAAATCCTCATCAATCCGGAAGCGGCTCCTGTGTCAGAAATGGAATGGAAGTAGCCTAAACATAGGAGTAAGAAAGCAACAACACCCTCGACATCCCTGATTAGGAAATCTAGCAGAATAGCTCAAGTTGATGTGGGATACATCTCCTCTTCCCTAGGATGACCCTCTAACCACAAAGTTAGAGATATGGAGGCCAGCAAGAACATAGCAGATGGAACTCAAAAAACTCTCAAGGAGTTGGGAATTGGTAAGTAGCTATGAAGATAATTTCTTGGAACATAAGGGGTCTAAACAATCCCCATAAACATGATATTATTAGGAATATGATAAGAGATAGAAATCCTGACATTTTTCTTATTCAAGAAACCAAAATGAGTAGAGAAAAAGTTGAATCTTTGAAGTTCTTCAAAAATGGTAATATTAGTGGGGGAACTTCTGAGGGTGCTTCTGGAGGCATTGCAACCATCTGGAATCTTAACACTATTAAAGGCCAGGTCATTATTCAAGAAAGTAATTTTTCTTGTATTAAATTTGAGCATCTTAAAGATGGTTTTTCATGGGTTCTCATAAACATTTATGCTCCTAATACCTTAAAGGCTAGAAACTCTTTTTGGAAAAGGATTAGACAGGCTAGGGAAAGTTTCAAAAATCTTAGTTGGATGGTTATGGGGGATTTCAATACGCCTTTGAAAGAGGAGGAAAAATTTGGAGGCAGTCCTCCTCAGCTGGAAAGTAGGATGGCCCTCATGGATTTTATTTATTCCCAAGCTCTTAATGATTTGGAGATATAGGGTTGTAATTTCACTTGGACAAATAGAAGAAATGGTAATGACCTTATTCAAGTGTGCCTTGACCAAACTCTTATTTCTGATGATTGGTACAGTCAGTATTTTTGTTCTTTGTTTGGACATATTTGGGTTGGTTCTGATCACTTTCCAATCACCTTCAATGCTGATCTGATCAATAGAAGGAAAAACTATCCCTTTAGATTTGAAAAAATGTGGACCCTTCACCCCGATATTAAAAAATATATTAAAAAATGGTGGAGTATCCAAGTGGAGGGAACGACAATGTTCAAAGTTGTTAAGAAACTCAAAAGTGTGAAGGACAACATTCAAATCTGGAATAAGAACAACTTTGGGAATATATTTGAGGCTAAGAGTAAAATTTAGGAAAACCTTAAAGAAATACAAGACCAGATCCAGAAGGATGGTTTCAGCACTATTTCTATTGCTAAGGAGAATGAGATTCTTAAGAAATACCATGACATCATTGCTAAAGAGGAAATGTTCTAGAAGCAGAGATCGAGATGCATTTGGCTCAAGGAAGGGGACAAGAATACAAGATTCTTCCATATGTCAATCATCAAACATAAAGCAGCCAACAGGATGAACAAGTTAGTTGTGGACAGTGGGGAGCTGGTCAAGGAAGATGAAATAAGGAATGAAGCTAAGAGGTATTTCTTAGACCTCCTAATGAGGGATCAAAGTCTAGATGCTGAAGCTCATTCCTCTTTTCTTCAGAACATTCCTCGTCTCATTGATTCCCAAAATAATGTCTTTCTCTCTTCCATTCCTTCCATCTTAGAAATTAAAAATGTTGTTTTCTCCTTTGATGGAAACAAAGCTCCTGGTCTTGATGGTTTCCCAATGCTCTTTTTTCAAGATTTTTGGGACATTATCGGGACTGATGTTGCTAATGGGGTTAAGGAATTCTTTGGGGCTAGAAAACTCTTGAAGGAAATCAATGGTACTTTTATTGCTCTCATCCCCAAGATTCAAGGTGCTGATTCTTTGGACAAGTTCAGACCTATTAGCCTCTGCAACTCCTTTTACAAGATCATATCTAAGGTCCTGACTTCTAGACTCTTATCTATTCTCCCGGCTTTAATTAAACACCAGTAGAATGGGTTTGTTCCTGGAAGACAAATTCTCGATTCCATTATTACTGTTCATGAGAATATCCACTCTCTTGTTAAAGCAAAGAAGTAGGGTCTCATCCTTAAGCTCGACCTCTCCAAAGCCTATGATAGGGTTGACTAGTCTCTTCTTTATAAAGTTCTCACTTCCTTTGGGTTTTCCCCAAGAGTGGTGGATCTCTTCTCCCAACTCATCACTTCTGCGTCCTTTGCTGTTCTTGTCAATGGTTCTCCTTCAACTTTTTTCCAAGCTTCGAGAGGTCTTAGGCAAGGACATCCTATCTCCCCCATCCTTTTCATTATTATGGTAGAATGCTTTGGTCAGACCATGGAAAACTTGGTGCAGAAAGGATCCTTTAAGGGCCTCCAACCTTCTTCTGCTGACCTTATTTGTTCACACCAACAGTTTGTTGATGATACAATAATTATGGGGGAATCAAGCATCTCAGAAGCTAAAGTTCTGAAGAGTACCTTGTGTAAATATGCTTCTGCTACGGGGCAGCTTATTAACTGGGCCAAGAGTGATGTCTTTTTCATTAAAACCCCGGAGAGAAGACAACAAAGGATCAGCAAAATTTTGGAGTGTAAGATTGCTAACCTTCCTACTACCTACCTTGGTCTCCCCATGGGGATTTCCCCTCCTGACTCCTATTGGAGTTTGCTGGTTGATAAATTTCACAAAAAATTTGTAGGTTGGAAAGGGGCTCTCTTAAGTCAAGCTGGTAAGCTCCTTCTCCTTAAGGCTACTCTTCAATGTATCCCCATTTATGCTCTTAGCCTATTCAGAATTCCAGTCAAGTATGCTGAAGCTATTGAGAAAATTCAAAGAAGATTCCTATGGTCTGGAGTTGAGGAAAAACAAAGAATGTCCTTGGTGGCATGGGATCAGGTCTGCAAGCCAAAAAGCAAAGGTGGTCTAGGGCTCAGGAGGATTCACACTTTAAATGAAGCTCTCTTGTCTAAACAAGCTTGTAGATGGTTTCACTCTGATTCTGAATGGTGCAAAATTTGGAGAAGTAAGTATTCTCTTCTGTCCTCTTCTCTGTCTTCTTTTCTTAATTCGGATCTCAGCATAAATGGATCCCATATCTAGAACCATGTTTATAAATGTAAAGATGTGATTGCTAAAGGTGTGACATGGAAACTTGGAAATGGCAGAAAAGTTAGATTCTGGGAGGATCCCTAGCTTTTTGACAAACCCCTTATGGATTTCTATGAGTGGGCTTCCCATGCCCCCTCCTATATTGGCTCTTTTGGTACCTTAGTGGCAGATTACTGGGATGGGAATAACTGGCAAAACATTGATAGTATTCATCCCAATCTCTCTAAGCTCAAAACCCAATTGTCTGCTATTTGGCTAAATAAGGAAGAGGATTCCCTGATCTAGAAATATAACCCCAAAGGTATTTTTACTGTTTCTTCGATGTATTGTATCCTTTCCCCCTCCCCTCCTATGAATCCCTTCTAGTCTAAAGCTTGGTTAAAAGGTCTCACTCCCAAAATCAATTTGTTCTTCTGGACTATTCTCCAAAATAAGATCCTTACTATTGACAACCTTAAATGCATAGGTTTTGCCCTTCCAAACAAGTGTGTGTTGTGTTTTCAAGAGGAAGAGTCAGTGGACCATCTGGCCCTCCACTGTTCTTTCTCAACCTCTATTTGGGAAAGCTTCCTCAAGAGCTTTAGTATAGCTTAGGTGTTTCCCAGTAACATCAAAGATTTGTTCTCTTCCTGGCAAATTCATTGGACCAACTCTTTTCTGAGATGTATGTGGCAGCTCTCTCTTCCACACATTTTTTGGGGTCTTTGGAAGGAAAGAAACAACCGAATATTTAGGGATGTGTCCTTAAATCAAGACATTGTTTTTCAGAAAATTCAAAGGGCTATTCAGGAAAATATGGGAACCATGGAGGTCTCTTGTTAATCTAACAACTCCTTGGAGTCAAACATCTTAAGAGCTTGGAATATGAAGATCACTGATGGTCATAATCTCAGCTGCAATAAAAGGCTTGAAGTTAAATGGCAAACCCCTCCCCAAGGTTGGCTCAAAATCAATTTTGATGGAGCAACCAAAGGAAACCCAGGTCCCTCAGGCTGTGGAGCTATTCTCAGAGATTACAGAGGCATTTGCAAAGGTATGATTGCTGTCCCTATTGGCTCTCAAACCAATCATAAAGCTAAAGCTATGGCAGCCCTTCAAGGCATTATTTTTGCCAAAAAATGGAACTGTCCCTATCTCTGGATAGAAGGGGACTCCAATAATATAATTAAGTGTCTCAATGGGACCTCAAACCCTCTTGGTCGATTCACAATATAATTTTTTCTGCTATTGAAATCATTAGAACCTTTAAAAAATGCCACATATCCCATATCTATCGGGAGGCCAACTGTTCTGCTGATTGGGCTGCAAACGTGGCGGTTAAGAATAAGACTATTACCACGTGGATAGGTGAGAGCGGTCTCCCTGAAGATGTCAGACAAATCATAATTAATGAAAGATATCAAAGTACCCCAAAGACTCTTGATTGACAGGGCAATTATGATAAGTACTGAAGTAAGCACTTCGAGTTACTTCTATAATGAGGTTATTACTCATTATAATATCAAAGCCAACAGAACGTGTTTTATAACCCATCATATCATTAATGCTACACACGCTTTCTGGGTTTTTGTTTTAACTCCAAAAAGTTCTCTGTTTCACCAGTTCTATAATCCAAACTTGGCTGTGAGAAACGACACCATGGGTGGAAATAGGAGAAGATATGAGCCAAGCAATTGCAAGGAGTGGAAACAAAAAGATGAGGTGTGGGAAATTTTGAAGAAGGGTGGTCTTTCGAGCTTCATTGAGAGACTCCATGGTTGTGATGGAAAGATAACTAGCTTCTTCTGCAAAAATTGGAAGAAGGGCATGCTTAAAATGGGCAATCAACTGGTGGAAATTGACGAAGATTTAATAGCTAAAGCTATGGGTCTCAAAAGGGAGGGCTGCAACTTCTACAGAGACAAGAAGGTTAGCAGGGAAGCCATTGAAAGGTACTCGGTCACTGAGAAAGAGAAGAAAAGACTAGTAAAGTTGAGTAAAACCTATTACCCACCTAGGGCTTTTGCAAAACCCTAGCGGGAAATTCTCTTTGTTTTAATGAGGTATATAACTCTAGATGGTAGGTTTATGAAAGTATATGGGTATCATTTTGTCCTGTTAAATCATTTTAGGCATAATGATAAGGTGAATTTCCCTTACTTCTTGCTCTGTTCTATGAATGCCTCCCTAAAAGGCTATAAAGAAAATCCTCGGGGTGATACTACAATGCACCAGGGACTTATGGTCCTCATTTATGACCATTTAAAGGCCAGTAAAATCAATCGGATGCAGCTCTCTATGGATTCGGAAGAAGAAATGTTTGATTCTGATTTCTTAGAGGAGGAAGAATCAGACAATGATTCCTCGACTGATAATGAGGAAAGCTCTGATGACTCAGAGTATGAAAGTAGTAAGAAGAGGAAATCAAGACCCTCTTCTTCTAAGAGAAAAAAACCTCAAAGCAAACCCTTGATTAGTATTTCTTTAGAAGAAGAGTACTCTGATTTCCCTGAGGAGAAGAAGAACCCTAAGGGGGTGCTGAAGGAAAAAAGTAAGAACCAAGCCCAGACCAGGAAGAAGCAAAAGAAAATAGAGGAGACTGGCAAAGATTCGAAGGAGACTGGAAAGGAATCGAAAGATGACAAGCAAACAAGGACCTTGGAAGCTGAACACAGCCTAGAAATGGAGACAATTGAGGAGACTCTCAGGGCCGCCGACACTATTTTTGCCCTTCATATCTCTAAAGATGAACAGATAACCCCTAGAAAAGTGACTTCCTCTCCTAGCCCTCCTCCCGAGGGCTTGAATGGTTTTATGAAAACCATAGAATGGCTTATTGATGGGAATAAGAAAACTGCAGATGAGTACAAAAAACTCTGCAACAGAGTCCTGATCCTGGAGACCATTAACATTGGAGAGGGGAACACTATGGCCGATTATATCGAGGATCTGAAGAACACAATTGCTAAAGCGGAAGACGTGAGAGATGCCTTTAATCCCCGGTTTGAGAAAATTGAAAAGGAGATACAGGACAGAAAAAACCTGGAGGAAACTAGTGAAAAAACACTCTCGGACATAGTCGCCAAAGTGGACAAGATAGAGGAGTGTCTCAAGAACATTGTGGAGCAGAGCCTTAGCATTTTGAAAATCTCAGCCAACAACACCCATACCCTCATCAACAAGCTTGATGATGAAAAGGAAACCTAGGAAATTGATCTGGATGCAGAAGGAACATGGGAAGCCCAAGGTCCCAGAACCCGCACCCGTGGGAAGAGGAAGGAAAAGAAAGTGAATAAGGACCTGGAGGAGCTAAAAGTAGTTGGGGTGACATATGATGAGCTGGTGAGAAAGGCAAAGGATCTGCTAAAGAAAATTACTATGTAGTGTCAACTTCGATTCTTTGTTGTTTTTTGTTGTTTAGCTATTTTTTCTGTTCGCTAGTCTTTTGACTAGTCGCTTTGTATATGGACTCTATTTTCTCAGCTTTCTTTATAACTATGTTGTAATGGTTTCGGGTCCTTAAAACCTATTTTTCAATCAATCAGAACATCATTACTTAGATACAACAATAGTAAAGATATGTGCAACATTGGTTATTATTGATATATGTTATTCCCCTACTTATACTAATGTCCATTTTATTTCACATAACATAAGAAAGTAATCATTTCAATCCATAGAATATTAATCATGAATTATGGCATCTTTAACACTTATAACATATTAGGTCCATTTTAATACCCAAATATCAAATGTTCCTAAGAAAATAATCATAACACATATAATATTTAACACATCCCTAAAATATAGCTGGTACCATTTAAATTATATAAATAACATAAATCACCTTTACATTTCAAGTGCATCCCATACAAAGTTCACAATACAAATATATGTTATCCACTACAACTAGAATGTCATGAATAATATCTAGTTTACACATTACAATGTTGATATCTCATGAACATAAAGAATAGATCACATCTGGTCCAAGAATTTATAGCACAAGAATTGAGAAGATGAAGAAACATCCTTCATGCACGCGAACAACAATGAGACATCAATCTCATGACAATCTGTATCAATTTTCTCCTACCAATTGATACACATTACAAGTTTGTAGTATTATTTTGGGATATTTTAGGTTTGATTTGAATAATGTGGACATTTGTTCTATGGTTAAATTTTAATTATGATTATGATGCTTATGTGGATTGGTCTCATGTTGAGAATATTTTATTTGGAAAGAAAAATAAATAGAAATACAATGTAGTTTAGTCGATATTCAGTATCAGCAGGTAGAATGAACAATGGCTTGTGCAAGGATGAAGTGTGTTGTTTTTTTTAATAAATGGGGGATGAGGCAAATGTAATTACCTTTGCATCTTATGATGATTATAAGTCCATGATACCTCAATTACAAAGCTAATATTTTATACTAATGGTTTCGATTGAGTGTGATTTGATCTTAGATTTGAAAGAAGCAGGCAACTCAAAATTAAACTCATAACCAAGAGGTAAGTACTTCAATTACATGATATGGAAATAGTTGACATTTAGTTCATTCTTTCTATTATAATTGTAGTTGCTTCTATATGTGCATCATATGGTATAAAAATTCTCTTAATGTGAGTAAAGATAAGAAATTTAGGTGAAAAATGTAAATCAAATACTTGATGCTACTTCCAAGGTTCAAATGGATTTTGTGAATGAGGATGTATAATTTTAATAACATTGCATGAAAGATTATTTAATTATTCTTCTAAAGTCTAATATAACCTAAGGTGGAAGTGAAAAATGCAACATGGGCTAATTTCTATACAATATTAATATGGAATGAACAAATATTTCTTTTTTTGAATGGATAGAGTATAGTGATTTATCTATGATAAACGAAGTAGATGGAATAGTATTTTCTTTACATGATGATTATGAATTTATTTTGATTTGCTATGGTATGATCTTAGACCCAGAAGAGTCAAATGGTAGGAAATATACTTTATGATCATGAGGTAATACAATATGCACACTTTAACATTCATGAAATCTCCCATGTATGGTTCAATGCAATTCCTTACAAGCTTTGAAAAGAGACTAAGATAAATTCACTAGAATATAATTCTAGGAACCAATTTGTATGTACATCTCAAAAATATAGGTATTTCAAGCATTATTGTGTTGTGTCGTAATTTAGGAATTCATGAGCCCAACCACAAATTTATTCACCTTTCATTGAATGCCAAGTTGTAGTAAGTAAATTTTCTAAACGCTTACTTGGTTGTGTGTGTTTGTGTGTGTGTTGGGTAGAGTAGTGCATAATAATAGCATTTAGAGATGTTCAAATATTTTTAGAAATTTCCACACTAATGCTATTCGGTAGTTACAATAGTTAACACTGGAAGTTATACAAAAGATTCAGGGCATGCAAATGGGAGAGGGGGCTAAGAAAGAAGACGCATGAAGGGTTCTGTAGAGTCATCTCAGAGTTGTTTTGAAACCAAGAAATAAAAAAAAAATCCATTTATAAGAAGGAGATTGCATTTTTTTTTGCAGGGGTGGAGGGACACAAACATTCGATCGAAGGAAGGAAGGCTGAATGGAGAGTGATCAAGCACACCCTTGATTGGAATTCCGATTTGGTTCAAAGGAGACACCAATTTAGGCAACCAGTTTTGTTAAAGGCATTGAATTGTTGGATAGAAAAGAGGCGTACCTTTTAGGGCTTTCGCTGCTCTATTGCGAAGAACACAGGAAGTTGTAGCTAAGGAGTTAACTTACCCTGCCATAGCCAGACTAAGAGGAAGTAGCAAAAGAATTGGGAAAAGTAGCTTTAAAAGCAGTAAAACTGGTGGGAGAGTCATACTGGATATTCTTGGGATTGTCTATGGTAGCGTATGCCCTGGAGAGATGTGTAACGATAACTTCCAATCTGTTGGAGTGTAAGGAGTGATTGGAGAAATTGTTCATCTAGCAAAAGATGTGGAGAAGCTGTGACAAACAATTCCTCCCGACAATGAATGAATATGTTGTGTCGTACAAGTAATAGTAGAGGGTACATTCTTGTGTTGTGATTACAACACTCAATGAAAGCTATCAAGGTTGGTAAATCTTTCTTACTTTCTCTCACCTCTTACACTTCCACAGAGATTTGATCTTTGTAGTAGTCAATTTCTATAAATGGTTTACGTTTTTTTTTTGTTCACTGATTGCGTACTTGGTATGCTTTCTTTCAAAAGAGACTGAAAAACTATCTTAAGGGAGAATGTTCTATGTCAATTGATTGCTTCATGGTATTAACCAATTGATTTTATGAATTAATCAATCAACATAAATTGACTTGTTCCTTTGTTAATTGATCATTGAAATCGATATGTAAACCATTTTAATGTTATCCCTTTTTAATTGCTAAACATTCTTTAGTTACTGTTTATTGCATCGGATTTCATTAACCGATTGGTGCTCTAGTAAACCTACTCTTTACTTGGTCTCTTTTAGTTGTTTAGCGTTTGTGCTAGCTCAGCCGATTGTTCTTCTACCCATATGCTTCTTAGTATGGTCGGTAAGTTTTCCTTTTTGTTGATCGATTGAATTATCAGCATACGTCCTATGTACCTTGTTGTTTTACCCTTTTTCGGTGTTCTACTATTTTCTATTTTTTGTTGCGTATCTCTATGGGAATGTATTCATTTCTTTCGATACTGCAGTTGTCTCCCCTAATTGCACTGCAAATTTCATTGGTTAATATCTCAATTTTCATAGTTCTTTCCTCACTGTCTTATTGGCATGTTTTCTTGCTTCGTTTTAGTCAGACTCTTTTACCTATGTGCATTCTTGTTTAATCGATGGGTATGATCGATATGTAATGATCGACGAATACCATCGATTTTCTTTGATTGACTGACTATTGATTTGGTGTGAAATGTCATGTTCACTGACTTGTGTATTTTGACACCAAACCTTATTCAAGTCTGGCCTACATTCTTGTTTCTTAGGTGGCCAAAATTAAGGAACTTATGGGATAGATGAATTAGGGGAATCTTATATGATTGATAGTTATTTTAAGAAATCTTGAGAGCTAATGTTAATAAGCAAAGGTTGATGTATTAGTTGTGTTAATGCTTTAAGGTAAAGTAAAAGTGCCAATGAAAGGATGAATGAATGGTCAAAGTGTTAATGTAAGGGATTAGTGTATTAATGCACATGATATATCGACCTTAGGAAGCTATGTGAAGCTGTCATGCCCAAAATTTATGGCAAAAACGGAACAATTTTTTTTTAAAACATACTAATTTAATTAACAAGTTCACTCTCGTGACAAGCGTTAATGAAATTTCCATTATTAAATTCGAGCTAATTCTGAAACGAACTAAGCATCGATAAAATTGTTTAATTTTAATTGCGGAAAAACTAACTGGTATAATTCTATCTCCAAGAGATACCTAGTCATTAGGTTTATTAAATTAATCATGCTAAAGGAAAATAGGAGGGGAAATTTAATTTAACCTCCAATATGTCTATATAGCCTAATCAACCATTTATAATTTCTCTTTATTATTTATTCCAAATAAAAACCAGGATTTTATAAATATATATATATATATATATATATTTGTATATACATATATATATATATTTATAATTTAAATACTTACCCAAAATTATGATCAAAATTCATATATATACATATATATATACCCATATATATATATGGATACATATATAAATATATATTTTACATAAATGACAAATATTTTAATTCTAATTCAAAGGCCATTTTAACTTCCTAAATACTATTCTATATTTTTTTTCCCAACCCTAATTAGGGTTCTAATTTCTCACATATATATTATCTAAACTAATTAACATATTTATTTTTAAAACCAAAACTGCCCTAGCCCCATCCGGGCTAGGGTTTAACCCATATATTTTTTTTTTTAACAGTCAATATTCTTGCTGGGCTGAGAACCCCAAAGTCGGCCATGTTTTTTTTTGTTGTAGGCTGCGGAGGAAAGGGAGGCGGGTTGGCCGCGCGCCACTGTGTGAGCGCACAGTGGGCGCTGCGGCTCCACTGTGTGCCCACATAGTGGGTGCCGCTAGCGGCTCCCCACTGTGTGGCCACACAGTGGCGCCCGTGGCTGTCCACTGTGTGCCCACACAGTGGGAGCCGAAAGCGGCTCCACTGTGTGTGTACACAGTGGGAGCCGAAAGCGGCTCCACTATGTGTGCACACAGTGGGCGCCGCGTGGCCCTCCACTGTGCGTACACACAGTGGGGTCCGCGAGGGCACAAACACATTCTCCCTTTTTTTTTAATTTAATTTTTTTTTTAAATATATAATATATAAATATATATATATATATATATAAATATAAATTTATATATATCTATATATATATATATTTATATTTATATAAATTTATATCCACAGTTAAAAATGGTGAAAATATTTCAATATGAATATATATATTTTTTTAAAAGAGATTTACATGCGAATTTTTTTTAAAACTATTATAATAAAGGGAAAAACATTAAGTTTAATAAAATATATATATATATATATATAAAATAAGCTTTTTAAATCAATGATAACTGAAAAAACAATTTAGAATACTTTTTAAAAAAGATACAATATACTTTTCTGGAAATAAAAGAATTTCATTGATTTTTTTTTTTTCTAATAAAATATTTACATAAAACATTTTTTTCTTCCACTAAATTACTTAAAATCTTTCAGCATAAATAAACTTCTATGTTGCCACAAGTAAAAATACAGATAAAATTTAGTTGAAATCTATTCTTATATTTCTTTCCATAATACAAGAAGCTTTTGCATGCAACACAAATTAGCTTTTCTTTTATCTAAAACCAGAAGTAGAAATAACAAGCTTTTCTATTTTTTTTTAAAACAACTCTAAGAAATTCTACCAATTTTCAGGATGTTTCTCTGAATAGTCACAACAATAAAACTTCAAATCTACTTTCACAAATTACAACTTGCTTCTCTTTACTATGAATGAGGCATATTTCTATAACAACTTTAAACAAACATCTGCAACTGAATTTAAGTATCTTCCATAATAATCTTCAGTGTCTTTTCATGGTTCCTATTCTCTTTCCTCTGATTTTCCTGCATAATCGAACACACAAATATGACCACGGAGTGCTCACCTCCCAGCCTAGGCTAACTGGTAGCCACCCCCAAGCTCGGAGAACCAATTCCTAGACGGGTAACAAACAGGCAAACACATAGAAAGCATTGCATACAGATTCTTTTCAGACACATTCCCAACTTGGCTTTCACAGCACCACACTTTGGTGATGAACATTTTCAAAGGGTGGTAGTGGACCAATACCCTGAGGAGAACTGCAAGTATGAAATAAACAAGAAGCCACCTCATGGCACAATAAAAATATCAAGAATCTCAACCCCTTATTCCTTATGCCCCCCAAAGGCATTCTAGCCTTATATCCCTCCTTATGACCCCCATTGCACAAACAGGCCATGCAGCAAGGGTCACACAAAGATCCCTTGTGATCGCTCTCAAAAGAGAGTCTCTCTCTCGAGGGCTGTCACTGCTACCACCCTCAAGATCCTCTTCTCTCCCAAGAGTAAGAGATCTTGAGAAAACTCCCAAAACACAACATTTTCATAAAGCAAAAATACCAAGAGATTTTCAGATATAAACTTTCAAGAACATAGATTTCTTGTACAAACAACTTCCATACATAAACAAGAAGAAGACATTACAAATAATAATTGAAACCAACCTTAATTTGCCCAAAGGTTATTATGATATCTGATGAAGAGCTGCCCAATCCACAAATCTTTTTCCTTCTACCCTTATTCAATTTCTCTATTCCATAACATTATTTTCTTTCCAAATTTTCATCTGTCTCCAAAAATGGGGAGTGGGTGATTACCCTGCTATTCCCAAAAATCCTCCTTAAGAAGCTCACTCTCTGAGTTCTCACAGGATTCTAAAAAAAACAAAAAGAAGAAAGAAAGCAAAAATGCAAAAAGACTCTCCTTCCAAAAGGAAAAATCTTGATTTGATTTAACTTCAATTTTCAATTTTCGCTCAACTCAAAAAAACCAATTTTTAAAGCGTTAAAAACATCATTATAAAGTAGAAACTTGCCTAAAATTACCCCTAACCCCTAGGTATACCTTATGGGCTTTAGGAAACCCTATTAAACTACCCCTAGGTGTTCATTTAACCCATTTTAAACCCCTCTGAAGTTTATTTTCGGGTCAAACATAAGTTGACCACTCCAAATATTATATTCCCAAAGTATTTATGACAACACATTAATTTATTAAGAAAACTATAATTAAACACTTTCCCACCAAGAGACAAAATAAAACATTTAAATTAAATACACACGTGTCAAGTGACACAAATTAAACACTTTTACAAAAAATAAAACATGAAATTGTCTCTTGAGGTTTTTACACATTAAATTTAATTAACCCTTAACACTCATGCAGCATATACTGATACGAATAAAATACAACACAAACGGGGTGTTGTCTCTCCAAATAGACAAACCCTGGCTTACGAACATACATAAGTCTAGGTTTGATTCTCCGTAATTTTCCATGGTCACATGGTAAATTTCCTGCGCATCTCAATTTACACATTAGTACTTCCAAATATCCAAATATAATATAATTCAATAATATAACACTACACATCATTACTTGCATACAATTTTCATCTGCACAGATTGAATACATCTTTATCAAGCAAATTCACATAAGCAAATTTCATCCCAATTCACAAAAACTAAACATACATCATAGTTCTATATTCAGAGTAAAGGCCTGCAAATTCAATAATGACATCTATCATTGCAATATCATTCTATCTAATAATCATGTAGTGTTCTATCTCATAAAGCATGTAAGTAAATCATCAAATCATAGAAATGTTATCCAAATCCTGAAATCATATAAGTTCTAAGTCTCAAAATGCATCAAAATAAAGTATCCATAATAATCTAAAATATAAAATCCACTGAATGTCAGACTGAGTCGAGGTGAGGCCTCACAAAAGCTATCATGTTGAAGTAATAGAGTTAACATTAACTATAAATCGAGAGATGTGAAGTGAATGGTTATCAAGTTGAATGTCTCTACATTCTCTTTATTGATGTGATGTGTTCTCTGTATGTTAAGGTTAACTTGTATGATATGGAACTAAGGGGACTATTGATGGGTGACTAGTGTGTTTAAATTGAAAGTTGACTAATATTGAAATATATATGAACTTAACGCAATCTTCTTATTGTGGATTATATTATTGTTTGGTTGGAATAAATATTCTTGCCTTGGATAAAATGATAGAACATATAGAATGCTTGAGTTGAGATAATTACAAGGTTCTTGGAAGGCATTTATTGATTTTCATTGTGTTGTGCATTCTAGCTTGGCTTAAGTGGACACTTGTGCAAAATTTTGAGGAGTATTTGATATAATTTTCTTTTATGTATATATTATAGATTTGTTAATATTCATTAAGTATCGCATAGTAGTTCCTTCTAATTTCCACCAAAGTCGACTAGATATTGGTTGGGAGCATGTTAGTATTTTCACAATATCTTGATGTGCAAATGGGTCCTTTGATGATGCAATAGAGCCCAATGGAATGGGAAGCATCTAGTGGATTAGTATCCTTGTGATCTTTTTAAATATTGATTTTAGAACACATTATTTCTTACCCTCATTTAAAAATTGTAAATTGTATTAACACATTGATCTTACTCAATCTATTCTTTCACATACAATGTTTGGGAAGGTAAATGTTATGGCATCGTCTTATATGAGTAAATCACCCAAACTTGGTAGAGGAATCATATAGTCATTTTATTTATGTCCGTATAAAGTTCATGTCAAAACAAGTAGGAGGACATTAGTTTTCATGAGGATTATGGTCATTAGAGAATGTTATGGATCCCATTGAGTAACAATTAGGATATTGTGGTCGGGTGGTTAAGCAAGTAGGGATTTTTAACTGAAACTGTAATTCTTTCAAATAATTGTAAGGGATAGTAGAGATCTACTTATAATGTAATAGGGATGCTTGCATCTTGGTTATAAGAAGTTGTTATGTCATAGATGTTTTGATGGTATAATAACAAATTTAAAATATACATTGGCATATATTTTCTTTGTAGTCTTAAACAATTCATTGGTGGTTTGTTTTTAGCATATCGATTGATATTATATTAATGCATAGTCCTTGGATTAATTAACTTTGGTCATCGATTAGAAGTGCACTAGACTATAGGAAATCATGAACTCTATGATAGGGTTTCAGTATGGTCAGCAACTTGATGTTTAATAGTATTGCATGCTCGACATTACGTATTCTCAGTTGTTTTGTTGAGCACTGCATCCCATTGAACTTGCGGAGAACCCACACCAAATAGTCTCTTGTAAAGAATGATTCAAATTCCAAGCAATTATTATAATACTATTAGCAGTAACAATTATCATGAATAGTAATGATTTTATGGTGAATAATAAGACTTGAATAGTTGTAAAATGAGCCAAACCCTTGTTTATATCTAGGTATTCATCTCTATCTCACCTTAGTGGGTGGCAGACGATGAGAGATCTGTTTGGGGAAACTGAACCCTAGAAAGGGTTGCGTACCCACTCTTATTCCATCATATTAGATGGGTTTTTAGTTGTTTTCATGAACTACGATGTCTCTGCGCATTCACATAGGCAAGGCCATCTGTGATGAGCCCCTGAGACATTAGGTCTAACCCTTAGGTCATGCTCCTTTTGGGTCTCCATTGATCTGACTGTCCCTTTCCATTTGTACATATATCTTAATTGTCGTTATAAAATCAATAATCATCTATTGTATGATTGAATTGGTTAAAGTATTAGTATGATTTGTGGTGGAAATCACCTATTCTAATATATGCTATTGTGTATCTAGAAAAGTGGACAAATTTGTGGATGCAGGTCTTAGGAGTAAAGGAGTTGGATGATGATGGACTGGTGAGAGAAACTCGTGAACGAAGAAGGTAAGGAATTAGATACTTGCTATAATATACCCGTGTTGAATTTTTTTTACAAATGTGTTATGTGGTTCAAAATTCTAAAAAAAATATTAATAAGTTGAATCCATAAGTTGGACTGGGTTATTACATGTGGTATCAAAGCGAAGGTTCAAGTCTAGGCCTTGAGCTCACTTCAACTTAAGAAATTTTGGAGAGTTATTCAGGATAGTAGTTGGAAGTAGTAGGGATAAATTGCTATATTTTAAGGATTGAATGATAAATTCAAAACTTTGAGAAGACCTAGATGGTAATTAAAAAAAAATGGAAGAGGGAAGAGTACCACCACTACAAGGCGTCATAGGGAAAGTAGCAGTAAATAAGACCAAAGAGACTAATGAGTCAAGAGATAAAGCAGTAGTCAACATATGGTACCAACTCCATGGAACAACAAATGCAAGACCTTAGAGGAAAACAAAAAAAAAAATGAGTAATTAAAAGCAGGAACTTGGAAAGCGATTAAGTAAATGAAGATAATGATACCTATCTAAGAATTCAAAGAAAACACTCGAGAAATACTTATAATGGAGAAAGGGAAATTCATATAGCACGAATGTGATTTCAAGGAGAAACAATAACTCTAACAAGAATCACAACATAGTTCATTTAACCAAATCAAGAGGATAGACAATGCTAATTAGAAGATTAAGATTAATTTAATGCATACTCAGAAGGAATCCCGTATGGATTCACTTGAATTCTCGAGGCTTTAGGCCAAATTCCGAGGCAGAACTCAAGTTTTCTTAAATATACTCCTAAAGACGGCAACCTCGGTGCATTCCTAGTAGGGGAGTGTATTCTTTAGAGAGTGGCTCAGGACCCGGATGGTCCCGATGAGTCTAAAGTCTCTGGCCAGAGCATATCCTATTCTTATGAATAGATGCCTACCCTATTTGGGTAGATGCCTATCCTAAATTGGATAGATGAAACCCCTATCCCATATGGACAGATGCCTAACTCACATGGTTAGATGCTCATCTCGGTTGGATGGATGCGTATCCTATTTGGATAGATGTTCCTGAGTATACGATTGAATCAAACACAATTGGAAGTAAGTGAGAATAAGAGATCAATGTTGTTTAATTTTGGATTAAGATAAGCAGTTATTTCAAAGAGATTGACTATTGCAAGGAGACAAAATAGATTCAAACAATTTCATGATAGACTTGTTCTTTTCATGGCTACATTAGATAGGTGCATCGGGATGATGCATAATTTAAGGGGGGGAGTATGTCACGACCATCTATATCAAGTTTCGCCTACCAATTGATATGCATTACAAGTTTGTAGTATTATTTTGGGATATTTTAGGTTTGATTTGAATAATGTGGACATTTGTTCTATGGTTAAATTTTAATTATGATTATGATGCTTATGTGGATTGGTCTCATGTTGAGAATATTTTATTTGGAAAGAAAAATAAATAGAAATACAATGTAGTTTAGTTGATATTCAGTATCAGCAGGTAGAATGAACAATGGCTTGTGCAAGGATGAAGTGTGTTGTTTTTTTTAATAAATGGGGGATGAGGCAAATGTAATTACCTTTGCATCTTATGATGATTATAAGTCCATGATACCTCAATTACAAAGCTAATATTTTATACTAATGGTTTCGATTGAGTGTGATTTGATCTTAGATTTGAAAGAAGCAGGCGACTCAAAATTAAACTCATAACCAAGAGGTAAGTAATTCAATTACATGATATGGACATAGTTGACATTTAGTTCATTCTTTCTATTATAATTGTAGTTGCTTCTATATGTGCATCATATGGTATTAAAATTCTCTTAATGTGAGTAAAGATAAGAAATTTAGGTGAAATTTGTAAATCAAATACTTGATGCTACTTCCAAGGCTCAAATGGATTCTGTGAATGAGGATGTATAATTTTAATAACATTGCATGAAAGATTATTTAATTATTCTTCTAAAGTCTAATATAACCTAAGGTGGAAGTGAAAAATGCAACATGGGCTAATTTCTATACAATATTAATATGGAATGAAAAAATATTTCTTTTTTTGAATGGATAGAGTATAGTGATTTATCTATGATAAACGAAGTAGATGGAATATTATTTTCTTTACATGATGATTATGAGTCTATTTTGATTTGCTATGGTATGATCTTAGACCCGAAAGAGTCAAGTGGTAGGAAATACACTTTATGATAATGAGGTAATACGATATGCACACTTTAACATTGATGAAATCTCCCATGTATGGTTCAATGCAATTCTTTACAAGCTTTGCAAAGAGACTAAGATAAATTCACTAGAATATAATTCCAGGAACCAATTTGTATGT
Organism: Cryptomeria japonica; assembly: GCF_030272615.1. NCBI lineage: Eukaryota > Viridiplantae > Streptophyta > Pinopsida > Cupressales > Cupressaceae > Cryptomeria > Cryptomeria japonica. Next base: position 437,575,373 of record NC_081413.1, on the reverse strand, counting down.
ACATCTCAAAAATATAGGTATTTCAAGCATTATTGTGTTGTATCATAATTTAGGAATTCATGAGCCCAACCGCAAATTTATTCACCTTTCATTGAATGCCAAGTTGTAGTAAGTAAATTGTCTAAACGCTTACTTGGTTGTGTGTGTTTGTGTGTGTTGGGTAGAGTAGTGCATAATAATAGCATTTAGAGATGTTCAAATATTGTTAGAAATTTCCACACTAATGCTATTTGGTGGTTACAATACTTAACACTGGAAGTTATAGAAAAGATTCAGGGCATGCAAATGGGAGAGGGGGCTATGAAAGAAGATGCATGAAGGGTGCTGTAGAGTCATCTCAGAGTTGTTTTGAAACCAAGAAATAAAAAATAAATCTATTTTTAAGAAGCAGTTTGCATTTTTTTTGCAGGGGGGGAGGGACACAAACATTCAATTGAACGAAGGAAGGCTGAATGGAGAGTGATCAAGTGCACCCTTAATTGGGCTTCCGATTTGGTTCAAAGGAGACACCAATTTAGGCAACCAGTTTTGTTAAAGGCGTCGACTTGTTGGATAGAAAAGAGGCGTACCTTTTAGGCCTTTTTCTGCTCTGTTGCGAAGAACACAAGAAGCTATAGCTAAGGAGTTAACTTACCCTACCATAGCCGGAATAAGAGGAAGTAGCGAAAGAATTGGGAAAAGTAACTTTAAAAGCAGTAAAACTAGTGGGAGAGTCTTACTGGATATTCCTGGGATTGTCTATGGCAGCATATGCCCTGGAGAGATGTGTAATAGTGACTTCCAATCTATTGGAGTGCAAGGAGCAATTGGAGAAATTGTTCAACTAGCAAAAGACGTGGAGAAGCTAGGATGAACAATTCCTCGCGACAATGAAAGAATATGTTGTGTCGTGCAAGTAATAGTAGAGGGTATAGTATTGTGTTGTGATTACAGCACTCAAGGAAAGCTATCAAGGTTTGTAAATCTTTCTTACTTTCTCTCGCCTCTTACACTTCCACAAAGATTTGATCTTTGTAGGAGTCGATTTCTATAAATGGTTTACTTTTTTTTTTTTTGTTTACTGATTGCGTATTCGGTATGCTTTCTTTCAAAAGAGACTGAAATACTGTCTTAAGGGAGAATGTTCTGTGTCAATCGATTGCTTCATGGTATTAACCAATTGATTTTATGAATTAATCAATCAACATAAATTGACTTGTTCCTTTGTTAATTGATCATTGAAATCGATATGTAAACCATTTTAATGTTATCCCTTTTTAATTGTTAAACATTCTTTAGTTACTATTTATTGCATCGGATTTCATTAACCGATTGGTACTCAAGTAAACCCACTCTTTACTTGGTCTCTTTTAGTTGTTTAGCATTTGTGCTAGCTCAACCGATTGTTCTTCTACCTATATGCTTCTTAGTATGGTCGGTAAGTTTTCCTTTTTGTTGATCGATTGAATTATCAGCATACGTCCTATGTACCTTGTTGTTTTACCCTTTTTTGGTGTTCTACTATTTTCTATTTTCTGTTGCGTATCTCTATGGGAATGTATTCATTTCTTCCGATACTACAGTTGTCTCCCTTAATCGCTCTGCGAATTTCATTGGTTAATATCTCAAATTTCATAGTGCTTTCCTCACTGTCTTATTGGCATGTTTTCTTGCTTTGTTGTAGTCAGACTCTTTTACCTATGCGCATTCTTGTTTAATCGATGGGTATGATTGATATGTAATGATCGACCAAAACCATCAATTTTCTTTGGTTGACTGACTATTGATTCGGTGTGAAATGTCATGTTCGCTGACTTGTGTATTTTGACACCAAACCTTGTTCGGGTCTGGCCTACATTCTTGTTTCTTAGGTGGCCAAAATTAAGGAACTTATGGGATAGATGAATTAGGGGAATCTTTTATGATTGATAGTTATTTTAAGAAATCTCGAGAGCTAATGTTAATAAGAAAAGGTTGATGTATTAGTTGTGTTAATGCTTTAAGGTAAAGTAAAAGTGTCAATGAAAGGATGAATGAATGGTCAAAGTGTTAATGTAAGGGATTAGTGTATTAATTCACATGATATAACGACCTTAGGAAGCTATGTGAAGCTATCATGTTGAAGTAATAGAGTTAACATTAACTACAGACTGAGGGACATGAAGTGAATGGTTATCAAGTTGAATGTGTCTGCATTCTCTTTATTGATGTGATGTGTTCTCTGTATGCTAAGGTTAACTTGTATGATATGGAACTAAGGGGACTATTGATGGGTGACTAGTGTGTTTAAATTCAAAGTTGACTAATATTGAAATATAGATGAACTTAACACAATCTTCTTATTGTGGATTATATTATTGTTTGGTTTGAATAAATATTCTTGCCTTGGATAAAATGATAGAACATATAGAATGCTTGAGTTGAGATAATTACAAGGTTCTTGGAAGGTATTTATTGATTTTCATTGTGTTGTGCAATTTAGCTTGGCTTAAGTGGACACTTGTGCAAAATTTTGAGGAGTATTTGATATAATTTTCTTTTATGTATATATTATAGATTTGTTAATATTCATTAAGTATCGCATAGTAGTTCCTTCTAATTTCCACCAAAGTCGACTAGATATTGGTTGGGTGAATGTTAGTATTTTCACAATATCTTGATGTGCAAATGGGTCCTTTGATGATGCAATAGAGCCCAATGGAATGGGAAGTATATAGTGGATTAGTATCCTTATGATCTTTTTAAATATTTATTTTAGAACATATTATTTCTTACCCTCATTTAAAAATTGTAAATTGTATTAACACTTTGATCTTACTCAGTCTATTCTTTCACATACAATGTTTGGGAAGGTAAATGTTATGGCATTGTCTTATATGAGTTAATCACCCAAACTTGGTAGAGGAATCATATAGTCATTTTATTTATGTCCGTATAAATTTCATGTCGAAACAATTAGGAGGACATTAGTTTTCATGAGGATTATGGTCATTAGAGAATGTTATGGATCCCATTGAGTAACAATTAGGATATTGTGGTTGGGTGGTTAAGCAAGTAGGGATTTTTAACTGAAACTACAATGCTTTCAAATAATTGTAAGGGATAGTAGAGATCTACTTATAATGTAATAGGGATGCTTGTATCTTGGTTATAAGAAGTTGTTATGTCATAGATGTTTTGATGGTATACTAACCAATTTAAAATATACATTGGCAAATATTTTCTTTGTAGTCTTAAACAATTAATTGGTGGTTTGTTTTAGCATATCGATTGATATTATATTAATGCATAGTCCTTGGATTAATTAACTTTGGTCATCAATTAGAAGTGCACTAGACTATAGGAAATCATGAACTCTATGATAGGGTCTCCGTATGGTCAGAAACTTGATGTTTACTAGTATTGCATGCTCGACATGTACGTATTCTTAGTTGTTTTTTTGATCACTACATCCCATTGAACTTGTGGAGAACCCACACCAAATAGTCTCTTGTAAAGAATGATTCAAATTCCAAGCAATTATTATAATATTATTAGTAGTAACAATTATCATGAATAGTAATGATTTTATGGTGAGTAATAAGACTTGAATAGTTGTAAAATGAGCCAAACCCTTGTCTATATCTAGGTATTCATCTCTGTCTCACCCTAGTGGGTGGCAACCGATGAGAGATCTGTCTGGGGAAACTGAACCCTAGAAAGGGTTGCGTACCCACTCTTATTCCATCATATTAGATGGGTTTTTAGTTGTTTTCATGAACTATGATGTCTCTGCGCATTCATGTAGGCAAGGCCATCTGTGATGAGCCCTCGAGACATTAGGTCTAACCCTTAGGTCATGCTCCTTTTGGGTCTCCATTGATTTGACTGTACCTTTCCATTTGTACATATATCTTAATTGTCGTTATAAAATCAATAATCATCTATTGTATGATTGAATTGGTTAAATTATTATTATGATTTGTTGTGGAAATCATGTATTCTAATATATGCTATTATGTATCTAGACAAGTACACAAATTTGTGGATGCAGGTCTTAGGAGTAAAGGAGTTGCATGATGATGGATTGGTGAGAGAAAATCATGAACAAAGAAGGTATGGAATTAGATACTTGCTATAATATACCAGTGCTAAATTTTTTTTACAAATTTGTTGTGGTTCAAAATTCTAAACAAAATATTAATATGTTGAATCCATAAGTTGGACTGGGTTATTACAATCAACCACCCGACCATGTGGAACCAAAATGTCCACCCCTCATGCACCAAAAAATGACATAAAGCCCCACACACACACTTGACCCAGGTTGACACCTAATCATCCAAGGGAATACAAATATACATAAGGGATAGACACATATAGGAACTGAAGCACAACAAGGCATAGGCTTAATTACAAAATATAAACTCACCAAAGGCTTCTATACAAAATAGATTTTAAGGCCCTAGGAAAAACATAGGAAAGAGTGTCATCACATGCCATCAATATTGGTTTCCTTCGTAGTCTATCCCCTCTTTGAACTCCAGATCTCGATTCCCATTTGATGCACATGCAAAAATGAACAATCCTTCCATGGAGGCAAGGAAGTCAATCTTCCATATAGGCCTTCCCAATCTCATCCTAAGTCTAAACAAGCACTCCAGGCCATGAGATCCCATCCTCTATCTATATGAGCACATGAGGTATGTCTGAGGCACCAACAACTATCTTATTAATGTGTGTAAAACCCAACCAAATTATTTTAATTTAATATTATCACTTGATTAACCAACTCTCAAACAGATTCCCTGGCACCCACTTGAGAGCCCCAACACCCACTTGAGATCCACTCCCCCTAATATGCTTCTAAAACTTAGGGTACAACAAGAGGACCACAAAAATATATAAATAATCATTAGATAACTATCGCATGAAACAAAGATCTCATAAACTAAAATAGGACTTACATAAGAGCCCAATCAACATAAGAGTTAAGTCTCGTATCAACATCATAAGCATAGCCACTGATCCATTATAGTCAAACATGGGATTGGGCCTATATAAACTAATCTAGTTAAAAAACACATACATGATAATATGAAACATCATATAATCATAAACCATTGGTTCCATCACATAAATTGAACCATAGGATCACTTCTGACCCACAAATCTTCCCTTTAACCAATGGCTCACAAAGCATCATCATGAAATCAAAATAAATGAAAAATCACATGCAAAAAAAATGAGACACATGAATCCATAAAAAATAATAATTAATTCTCTGGAAATGTACAACGGAGAGTTACAAACCCAAAACCAAGCCTTTAGACCAACTTGGACACTCAAATTGATCAGAAGAGCAAAAATAGTGTACTTTTGCCACATGAACTGGTGCATAAGTTAAGTAATTTTATTCTTTTGAAACTTTCCTTAGTGAATTTTCAACTTATTTTGGGATTTTTCACTCTTTATTAGCACATGTTTCAGACAAAATTAGGACTGCAAACTTGGGTTGACTTAGGGCTCAAATCCCGACACCTAGATGTCCAAAAGTGCAAAATATAATGAAGACCCATTTGAGATGGGTGAGTTTACTACTAAAAAATGTAATAATATCACACTAATGACAAAAAATTAATTCAGAACACATCAAACACTGAAAATATCCCCTTAAATTAGTGAAACTGGAGCACCTAAAATAACCATTCTACAAAACGCAAAATGGAAACCCAAAATATTTCCAAAGCACTTAAAACATTATAAAAGAATAGAATAAATATTTATTTTCCTTTTCTTGAAGAAAAATTACATTTTTAGTGGTAAAATCAAGAACTTGAACCTAGAAAATGAAGAATAGGACTTTGAAGACAAAGTTGAGCAAGCTTCACATGAACAAAAATACAACATGAACTAGAAAGCCTCCCAAATAAAATTCCACATGAAATAAAAGCATTCAAAAATAAATCCATGAAACCTCCTTATAATTTCTTCACCGATTCCCATCTCCAATTTTCATCATTATTCACTTTCAAAACACATTCAAATCGAAACCTCTCTCCAAAAATCTAGAATTTTCTAAAAACCACTCTCCTAAAACAAACCATATGTCTAATTTCCCAAAAACTACTCTCAAAATCACCAAAAATACATGCAAAACCAAAAAACCATCATTTTCTCTCGAATGAGAACCCAAATAGCAACTTCCCATGCAAACACAACACCAGTCTCCTAATCCACATTTGAAAGAAAAAGATAATAATAATTAATTACCAAAACACAACTCCAAATAACCAATAAAAATAATAATAATAATTAAATCCATAAATAAATAAGAATGCAATAATAATATAATTTCATAAGATAATACCAATACAATTATTATAAATCATTATAATAAATAAACATGAACCGCATCTCCTAAATAGTGAATAATTACAAAGCTAATCATAAACCTAACTTAAATAATTAATCCAGAGTATAGAATCAACATCATCATAATAATCATAATCAATTTGTTGGCAAGAGACATTGTAAAAGTCATCCGGTGTTGTCATTGATGGCAACTCATGTTAGTAATTCCATTTGTAGTTCATGATTTGCTTCTATCGAAAGTCAAATTGAGTTTTGGATAGGTCCACTGAGATAGAACAAGACATCCAATAGAGTACAGTATTTTGGTTGGCGTTTCATTTCAGTTAAATATTTTGTGTTGCGGAGCTAGAGGATGTTAGTCATATGTTTGGAGTACATTATTACAGGACCCTAGCCTCTGGTGTTGATTCTTGACTAAGTTGGAAGATCTGATGTACAAGTTTTCAGGATGAATAGTATGGTATGACCGACATGTATGGAAAATCATTGTGTGGATTATGTGGATTGATTTTGGTGATCATTTCTATGTTTGAGGATGTTTTTCCAACATCTGAGAAGTGTGTGGACAATTTTTTTTGGTCCACATATGTTTTGGAGTTCAAATTGAGCTAACTATGTATGCATGTTTCATTTGTATGTTATGCATTCTTGAAGCCGACATGTAGAATACCTACTTTGATTTTGCAGATATTAAAGATCGATGGATATGATCATTTTTTGTATTTGTGGATGTGTGGAAAGTGTTAGTGATCAACTTTGCATAGTTTCACATGCACAAATGGAATATTTCTACTTTGGAATAAAGCAAAACAACAAAACATAGCAGTGTAGCAGAGCAACAAGAGAATAAGTGTTTAGTGCTTAACTGGAACCATACCCTAGCTTTTGTAGATGCTATTTTTTAGTTAAGACATTCCAATTATCTTTTGTAAAATATTTTGTAAGGCAGTGAGCCTTCTGGGGTTGTTTCCCTTCTTTATTTTGAGCAGTGAGATCTAGGCAGTGTGCCTGAATGCATGTGCATTCCTATTGTAATATTTATATACTTCTAACAAGGTATATTTATATTGTGGGTCTCAATTCCATTGTGGTTTTTCCCTTAACCAGGTTTTCTTCGTATAAATCTTGGTGTTTGGTGTTGTTGTTGATTGCTTTGTGTTTTTGCATTTCTCTTTTGTTCATTTACATTAAGTGGTTGAAAGAACATGTTAAGAATGTTAAAAATTGCATGACACTTATTCACCCTCCCCTCTAAGTGTTACTTGATTCCAAAAATTGGTATTAGAGCCTAGCCCCTCAAAAGAAGCCTAATAGCTTGAGGAGGATCTAGGAAGGTGACTCAATGGATTCTCGTAGTCTTCAACATCAGCTTATTATGGCACTTGAGGATCTTGGTTAATCCCAAGCAAAGGTCCGACAGATGAAAGAAAATCTTAGAGATGATGAAAACTTCATCCAGTCATTGAAAGATCAATTGAACAAGTCAAGAGAGAAGAGAAAGGAACTTATTGATAAGCTAAGGGTAAAAGTACAAAGCTATGTCACACTTTTATAAACGAAATGGTCAATGCTGATTCAAATTTTTATAGTAAATCAATAGAAATTGAAATATATGTTTTGAATTTTGAAATGATGTAAACTAATAAAATTTATATTCTTTTATCTATTTTATGTTTGTAATTTTAACAAAATTTTAAAAAATTATTTGAATGTAGTTTTTTATAAGTAAACACCATAATTTAGTTGCTGATAAAATGTGGAAATTGAAGTTACACAAGCCACCACACTTTAATTAGTAATTTTACTTTTTTTTAATCAATTTTTTTTTGTATATTGATAACTTGAAACTTTAGTGCATGGATATATTTTTTACTATTTTTTATAAATATATTTTTTAATAAATTTGAAAAGTTGCATGTGCTAAAATATAACTCTTTCCAATTACCACCAGCTTTTTTCTTAATAATTTATTCAAATTAGAAAATAATTATATCATTTTGACATAGATTTCTTTCTCTACTACATCATATTTTTTTCACAATTTTAAAACAAATTTTAGTATTTTTCCTTGACAAGATAATCAACCTTATATTTTAGTGTTGATGGCCTACTTTCAATAAAAATATACTATAAAATATAAAAAGTAATTAAAATATTAAAAGATATATATTTTTGAAAAATTCACTTATAGATCTATAAAAGCGTATTTTTACATTTCAAAAAAAATATTATTTTTAAGAGTAAGAGTTGTTAAAACATCGAGTTTTTTAATTTTTAATTTTTTTTGTAGTTAGACCCAAAGTGGTATAAAATATACATTTAGTACACACTTCCAATTGGAAAAGTTGTGTTCCACATATAACTTAGCTATAATGAATCTATATAGTGATGAAATTATAAGCCACTGAGAGGGGGGTGAATCAGTGAAAGTAAAAACAATACAAATCTGATTATCAATTTCACCAACTTAAAACTCAATAGGCATATAAGAAATAACACCAACTATGCAATCACCACATAAAGAATAAACCACATGACACAAGAGTTTATACGTGGAAAGCCCAAATGGGAAAAACCATGGTGGGAGTTAGTACCCAGAAAGATCCACTATCTACAGTATAGAGATCTTATTGGTTAAGGTCTACAACACTCGGTTAGGGGAACACCCTATTATAAGCGTCTAAGCTCGGTTAAAAGCTTTACAATAAGGCCTATGAGGACCAACCCTATTAGGAGCTACCTAGGTTACTGGTATTTTTAAACACAAGTTAATGTGTCACCTGGTTAAAGGATTTAATGATCAAACTTGTTAGGATCCGACTGCACCCTATTAGGAGTGACCTTGTAAGAGGATTTTCTTGCTGCAACTATTAGGGAGACAAAAAGTACAAATAATCTTAGTATAACACCTTCAGTGTCTGATAAGATCCGCTTCAAAATATTAAAACATCACATAAACTTCATCTCTCAACTCCTCTGATCACCACACTATTAGAAATACAAAATTTGTTATATGAATCTCTCAAACTTTCAAGCTCATACTCATATATCCCTTCATACCTCATCACACATCTTAAAAAAATTATTAGGTCGACTAGAACCTTGAAACAGTTCCCTAGGTTCAATGTAACTATACATTATTGCAATACATGCCTTAGTTATGTCGCCCACTGACATAACAAAACAAATTTTGTGTCGTTTTACCGATCTGAGTGATTTTCATCACTAACGGTTAAGTCTCACTCAGAATACCTACTTTTTCAATCAAATCATGTTCACCTGATCAAATTAGCACTTGCAGTCACAAACATAACTTCATTTACCAGTCTTCATTGCTATTGTAAAACCGCATCATCTCATTCTTCATAGATTTCTTATACTGGTTGTCTGAATAAAATAGTATCTGTCTTTTACTGGTTAAAGTCCTAATTACCGATTCTGATAAAACTGTCTCTACTTACCAAGTAAGCCTTATTGGTTGACCTATAGGACTTATGACTGTAAAAACATAGTTTCCATCAATGAAAACATACAACATAGTTATCATACAACATTCTAATCAAACATGTACTGGTTGCATCAAGCAAACAAACAATTACCGGTTAAGATCAAATGATCAAAGGCCAACAATATCCCCCTTTGGCATTGATGGCAACACTTAGAGAAAACAAAATAAAATTTGTCAACTAAGTGTGCAATACAAAAACTGACTATATGACATGTACTCCCCCTTTGCATTGCATACAAAATTTTGACTAGCTCTTAACTATTAACTATTACTCCCCCTTTACATTGCATACAAAATTTTCACTGATTCTTAACTATTAACTATTACTCCCCCTTTGACAACAATGCCAAATAAAGAAGTAAAATACATGAAAGATATATACATTACATCAAAATTTACATCAGAGCATATATATATAAGAGTCAAAGTTTTTACAAAGCAATTTTAGAAAAAGTGTCACTGAAATGAAACTTCAACTGTTTGAGATCATTATCCCATGTCTCTAACAGTGTTCTGGTAATCTCAACATGTGTCTTTATCTGCCCAGCTAATTCCTCCATTGCATCAACTGTGCTCATCTTAGGTGTATCCAAAATAGCCTTTGACTCCTTGTATGCTCGTTGTAAAATTTCCACTTTAGGAACTAGTTGAGTCTGGAGCTCCTTCAATGATCTAACCCGTTTGACCTGCTCATGTTCATACATCTCCAGTTTGTGATGTAAGTCTACAACGATTCTACCAAAATGAATAAATGAGTTGTTTAGGGGTCTAAAAGTTTCACTCAAGATTTCAAGTTCTTTCTCAGCATCTTCCCTTTTCTCCTTCAAGTTAGCACAAAACAGTGAAAATTTGAAATAGTAGCCAAAATATTTCCTCTGGTTTCTAGTGCATTCTTCAACAAGTCTTTATTAACCATGAGTGCTACCTTACCTTTATCTATCTTAGACATCATATGTTTTATCCTTTTCTTCTTGTAATCCTTTTCAACTAATATGTATGTTGCATCTTCAAAAGTCTTGAGTTGATCTCCGACATCGGTAACTAACTATCCAAGTTTGTCAATGGGAGTGACAAAAATTTTAGTATTAGTCTCTGGTAGGAGACTAGACAAAATATCAACTACTATCTTGATTGTCTTTGCCTCTCTCTGATGTTCCTTCATTCTCTTCTTTTGAGCTCTAGATTACATTGCTATTGCAATCTCCATCAATTGAGAAGATCTCATATTGTCCATATCAATAGGTCCTTTAATGCTCACCGAGTCATCATCATCATCATCAATTATTTTCTTCTCTTGTCTCCTTTTTCTCTACCTTTTCTTTCTCTATTTTCTCCTTCTCGGTCTTATCTTCTTCTGTCTTCTCTTCCTTAGTGGTGTCCTTGACCGGTGGTGGTTGTGTTTCCACATTTTGTTCATTCAATGGTATTTCCTTATCAGTCTTTTCCTTTTGACTGTCATCAACATTTATGCTTACCAATGGAATTTGACTATTAGTAGGCTGTGTGTTCACCGCTGGCTCATCAGAGCTCTTTTCTTCAGTTTGCTTCTCCACTTGTTCCTCTTGTTGCTCATGTTGTTCAAACATTTGAACATCAACATCAAATACATCTATATTATCAATAATATTATCAACATTATCTCCGGTGTTATCATTAGGAATGAATATTAGTTCAATATCAATCAGATCATCTTGCATATACTTGTTATCCAGTTCAAAATATGTGATCTTAACACCTTTAGGAAGTTCTTCTAATTTAACTTTATAGAACTACCTTCCTCAACTTGTTCATCTTTTTCTTCATCTAGGATGAGACCTAAAGCCTTCTTGATCAAAATCTCAGTCTCCTTCTGGACTGATTTGGTCTCTCTATTAACATTCTTGTTAATCTCTTTTTGCATCTTAATGATGCCTTTGCATTAACCTTTATCTATTCAATTTCTTCTTCACTTGCTTCTAGTTGCAGGTACTAAAAGATATAATCAAAGAATTCTTTGTCTTGGCTAATGGAAGCCTACCACCTTGCATCAATAAGACTATACAAAGAATTTGGAATCTACCCTTGTATCTCAATAAGGGCTCTTCTAAATTTATTCATATTGAAGATGACTGCATCTTCAATCTCTCTTTGTTGACTTTTAGATAAATGAATAAACAATGTTTTCAAACCTTTTTATATTCCATAAACCTTAATTATTTGAACCATTCTATTGAAAGAGTCTTCTAATTAAATGGTTTCTTAGGTGACTTGTCCTTACTGGTTTCCTTAAGCTTCTTAACACTTGTTCTAAGTGCTCTTTTGTCCTCATATAATTTAGTAGGCTCTTCATCATTTGTTGGTTTGTGGGCTTGTTGCTTCTTCCTCTTTCTAGTTTGAACTGGTGCAACATGTGGATCAACAACTTTCTTCTTTGTCCAGAACTAAATTTTACAAGGTTTACCTCTTTGTGATTCAATCAGTTTGTCTTCTTCCATCTTCTTCTTTGTTGCCTTGGCTTTTGCAGCTCTAGTCTTACCGGTAGGGTTACTGGTAGGGGTACTGGTAGGTACACTAGACGCTTCACCTTTCTCTGTTGTGTACTTTTCCCTAGATGATTCTATCTTCTCTTTTGTAAATCCTTCCTACTCAACAAATGCTTCCACCTCCTTCCTTATTTTCTTAGTAATCACTAGTCTCTACAACTCAAAGTAGACTTGTAGTGATTTTTCTTTGTAAGTCCAAAATCTCTCTGCAGTGGTATCCGTTGGTTGTTCTAACATATGGTTAACATAAGCAATGACTAGATCCTTGTCTACCTCATATCCCATAGGTAATACCATTGTGGTTCTAGGGATAACTTCTTCCATCATACAGGTGTTTGTATCTACCATAAAACATATTGTCTTCTCATACCGGTTGACTAATTCTGCCGGTATATGCTCTCTAGCATGCATTTTTCTTGAAATTCCTTGAACTAACCCCATGAAATATTATCAAAATTGTCCTTCAACATCCTAATGTTGTTCAATCCCAAAATAAATTGTCCAAATTTGAATCTCAGCTTCTTATCTTTCTTCACAGCTTCTAGATTCACCATCAGTTGACTTCTTAGTGCCTCAACCAAATCATAGTCAACGTTCTATTTTACCATCCGGTAGGCAGTATGAATAGCTGTTGTCGGTATGTTGTTCATTATGCTTAAATAATAAATCCTGTACCCGATTAGTATAGAGGTATATTTCATAGCTGGATCATTGATGTTGTTTACTGTCATGGCTCTACCATCCCATCTTGATCCTATCAACTTCTCAACATCATTCTTGGGTATTGATCTAAGTAAGGGTACTTCACCTGTTGAGCATAATCTGGTTACTTCATGAATGAATTCCTTGGTTATTTTATGCGGTCAATCCAACCACATAAATTGATCATGAATGCGACTCAAAACAAATCTGACTAACTCATTATCAAAATCATTAATCAAGTTAACTGCATGATGAAACCCTTTCTAGATGACACTCTTAAAGTATTCTTTTAGTATGCCCTTGTTATCACACAATGATATATATTGTTCAGAAATAACTGATACACCCATGTCCTCTAGTTTGCAGTGATAAAAAGATCTGACATCTTTGACATGCAAAACTCCATACGATACACTAGATAGGGCATCGACAGGGTTTGTTTCCTTTGATTTGAAAGGATGTCATTTAAACTCTGGTCATGGCCTCTCGGTCGCATCAACAAGTTGTAGAGTATCCATACTAAAATATGTGAAAATTTAAATAAAAGAGTAAGATTCACTGATAAATACCTTTCCTGCTTCTAAGCTAGGGTTTCACATTGTCAAAACCTTCAATACTCAATCACCGATACAAAATGCACTTCTGATCACCTCTGGTCTCTTCTAAACATGTTGAATGTTGCAATCACAAACTTTCCTCTGCTCTGTTCACTTGCCAAATTCTCTCAAGATCACAGTGAGAGAAATGAAATTCAAAATGTTCTTTTTATTTGCTTTCAAACTACTACATTAAATGCTTTAACCGACAAAACCTTAAAATGCCTTAAACCACTCTTAAGCATATTACCGGTTGCTAAAACTTAATGATATTTACCTGTTATGAATCTAAAAGACAAAAAAATCAAAATGCATCAAAATATGCAGATTTAACTTATGGTACTTCATCCAGGGGTTCATCTCAAGATTTGGCAATAAGCTTACCCCAAGTTGTAGAAACAACTTAGTTTGTCAGCGATGGATTCTTCATACTAGGTGAAGAATTTGATTCCTTAGATGGTTTGTCATCACTCTTCTTGTTCTAGGTTCTATTCATCTCAGCTCTAGTTTCTTCAATATCAACTTTCTGCTTTCCTTTCTAGTCTGCAGGATGATTCACTGGTTGATTCTTCTGTCCTTATTCTATAGTTCATTGCCACATGTTCAAAGTTGTTGCAGATTGAACAAATCACATTTATTCTTTTCTCCATCTCATAAGGACTAGACCGATTAACATGGGGTCTTTGCCAATTTGTGTTTCTTGTTGGCAACTGACACTCTATTGGTTGGTTTCACTATATTGTCATTGATGGAAACATGGCATTGTGTTCTGGCTTCATGTTTTGATTATATGGTGTACCGGTAGGCACTACACAGATACTACACCGGCACCAGCAGGACAAAAAGATTTCTTTTGTCATAGGCAATGCAGGTCGACATGGTTTAGTAAAGTTTATTGGTATTAGAGGCCAACATATCTTGGATCTGGCATCGACAATTGATTTTAATGTTTATGCATTTATGTTACTTGGCCGACATGTAATTTGATATTGTATATATCTTTGTAAGCCAGCATAAGGCATGTAAAGTTGTATAGGGTATATAGGTCAGTTTGATAGATCATTTTGATATAACAAAATTGAGAGATATGAGATAGGAGATTATAGATATGTGAATGTAATATGATGCAAAATATATCAGAGAGATCATATATGTGAGGAAATTCTTGTAAGGGTTATTGAAGAGACAAAGACTGATTAGAGATTCTAGTGGACTTGAATTTGAGCAAGGACAAAGTTCTGGTACTGCTAATGAAGATCAAAACCATAAGGCACCGGTATGGCAATTTAATACTTATAAATTCAATGGTAGATGTTTTGTTTGCAATAGATTTGGTCACATGGCTAGGCAATGTAGAAACTGTCATGCTCTGTGATGTGTACCTGTACCTACAAACACAATGCACTCAATAAATCATTACAAGCAATGGTTAGTGAATTAAATCAATGAAAGATAAAACCATAGCTAAGCGATCTATCACCTCCTACTAAATGCGAGTATGAATTTTGCTCTCTGATCTGGTTATGCAAATTCCAGTGACTTGACAACACTTAAATGGAGGATTTAAATGATGAAAATGCATGATCTAGCAAGAATAGCATGATTAAGCTATATGATTTCATGATTATTCTAGAAGATAAGCTAGAATGAAGATGAAATTAAGCTAAAATTGAACATGATAACAATGCTTGAAATGATAAACTATAAGCTAGATGCCTATAGTAACAATGCTTAAGATGAGATGAAATTGGGACCCAAACATGATATGAATTTTTGGTACCCTTTGTGCTCCAAAATGAGGTCTATTTATAGGATTTCCCAAGGCTAGGGGTGAGGTGGCAGGAATCAATGGTCAATGTCACAACCCTCCTTTATCACCTTTTGATTTAAATACAAACTCTATTATATTTCTTTTGGATAAACTATTGAATGAATATTGTAAAGGAATAAAAATAATAAATCACACACACACATGGAAAATATATATATATATTTTTAATTGGTTATTTAAATTTCCTCATCCAAATTAAGGCACATGTTGTAGGAAGAATAAGAAGCTTCTAGAGGCTTCTCCACCACCTTGCATGTAACCCCTCCCACTAAGTCTAATCAATTTGCATGAAGGCCAAATTGGGAGAGAATCTCTTTTTTTTAATTAAAAATTAGGTAGTGGAATTTCGAATTTTTTTTCTTATAAAAGATGTACAAGCTTCAAAAAGAGGTGTTGGCTATTCCATAAGAAATTCTTCAAGTAAAATTTTCCTTTGTAGTCAATTTTCATTTTCAGCTAAGATTTTTGTTTGGGAGGACTTCTCTTCAAGTTTGGAGGATCAAGGAAGATTCATAGAGGATTCTACACCATTTTCAATCACCCAGGTTCTTTCAAATTTAGTTTTCGTGCATCTTATTTTTGTTGCAAATTAGATTTGATTAAATTGTTTAGGAAATTAGAATCATTTGATGAGAATGAGATTCAATTGTTTTCAGATTCTTGATAAGAAATTAGATCCATTAGTTTTAAATTTTTGATAGGAATTAGATTCATTTGTAAAAAGAAAAAAAATTTAGATCAAAGTTAATATATTGTTGAAATTAGTTGAAATCTGTTTGTAGTGGATGAGTTGAAGAATTAAAATATTGTCTTTCAATTTCTTGCTGTAGATTGGATACTGTTAATTAAAATATAGTCCTTCAATTTCTTGCTGTAGATTGGATACTGTTAGTTTGAAGATTTAAATATTGTCTTTCAATTTCTTGCTGTAGATTGGATACTGTTAATTAAAATATTGTCTTTCAATTTCTTGCTGTAGTTTGGATATTGTCAGTTTGAAGAATTCTTGCTGTAGAATTAAAATATTGTCTTCCAATTCCTTGCTATGAATAAAATCTTGTTTTTTTTTCTTCTTATTTCCTTTTCAATGAATTAAATCTTCCTATAGGAATAAATTTATCTCTGTAAATTTTAGATTGAAATCAGATTAATGAAATACAATCATAAGCCTGCATAAATCATCTACCTTTCATGGCTGGAAACGATTTACTTCTCTGGATTATTTATCTCTAAGAATAATCTCTGTGTGGAAAAAAAATATAAGTTACCTTTAGATACGCATCTGGCTTTCAATCATCTGCACTATGCTGGGGTCTAGTTATTCTCCTTGGATTGTTTATCCCTCTGGGTTATTTACTCCTGAAAATGAACCCTATTATTACTTAATATTTTAATTTATTTTTATCCTTAAAGTTTAAAATCTACTCTCTATCTATTTAAATTAACCTGGAAAAATAAATAAATAAATAAATAAAACCATATATATATATATATATATATATATATACGGAGTGTTTAAAACCATCGCATGAGAAATTATGATTGCAACGCAGTACGTAGAAGTACCGTGACTGGTTGCATGGGACTTCGGCCGCAGGCGGAGTTAATAGCTCTGCAGGGGGGGAGCGGTACTGTTACGGTACCCTCCACTAACCTGCGGTCACTGCTACGGCAATGGCCGCAGGGTAGTGGAGGGGACCGTGGGGTCCCCCCCTCCCACTAAATGCTCTGGGCACACAATACCACGACCTTCATATTTCAAATCCCCCTTTTTTTTTATGGAATTTAATTGTTAATAGTTGGTAATAAAGTTTTAGTTGTTAATAATTGATAAACTTTAGATCATTCTTTTTATATAGTTATTAATTAGTAATAATTATTAATAACCTATTAATAATTATTATTAATGTAATTGGTAATAATTATTAATAAATTATTGATAATTATTATTAATAGTGAAGTAAATTTGGAAAAATTTAATAATTAATAGAGATTATCGTATGGTAGATTATTGTAAAAGAATGGGACCTCCCAATCCATTGAGGATCTAATTGATTCTTGGGCGATAAATTTAAGCTTACTTAAATCTTTAAGTCTTATGATTAATCCCAAAAGTGTAAACTAATTGCTAGTAACTCTATATTTAATTGTTCTTACAATAAGAGTAAACACTTCTTCATTTTGTATGCAATGACATTATTTTACCTTGCTTTTATTCCGCATTCATTATCTACATGCAATTGCTCATAAGTTCACAATTATCATGCCAATTGTAGAATAATGATATTTCTCTTTTTTCAATAGTATTTAAAGTTTAAATTGTGTACATCCATTTCATAATTATATTTTCAAGCATGATGTTAGTTTAGAAAACTAAACAAAGGAAGTTGGAAAACCAAAACTAGCAGCGTTCGGTATATACGGTGCCTCTGGGTCACGCTTACGGGTAATGCCGTCGTGTTGAACTACTGCACTTAACACCTAATAAAGCTGCATTAACGACGTCTGTGGCATCGTCCCTATAAATCGTCAGGGAGTAATAAGGGACATTTGGAAGTTAAAATCCAAGGGGCGGGTAATCCCCCTTGGATCGATAATTTAATAAGATAACTTTTAAATGATTTTCACATCCGTTGAGATAAACCATAGTAAACCCTTTCTTAGGGATGGTCAAGTTAAAAGCTCTCATGAAATTGATTTCTTTTTTTTTGAAGGGATATTGGCATTTTGCAATTGGGTGACGTTCATGATAAGTATTAGGATCTAGTTATTTTCTTTTTTTTTTTAGGCCACAAGCAATAGGCCATCTTGAGCCTTCGCTTAAGTGCTACCATCGTGGGTAGCAACCACAGAGAAACTGTCTGGGACACTGACCCTAGAAAGGGTTGCATACCCACAAATCAGTTTACATCAAACCATAGATTAGAAAATAGAACTACATACTTTATGCCTTGATCCCGTGCCGAAGCGGGTATGTAGGCAGTCTTGGGACGGAGTTGTCCCTCACACTCAGGCATTCGTGGGTGGGGTCTAGGCTTGGTTGAGTAAGAATCCTAATTTAAAGATAAGATAATCAATTTAATTCAATGCATGCTCGGAAGGAATCCCGTATGGATTCGCTTGACTTCCCGAGGCCTTAAGCCAAATTCCGAGGCAGAATTCAAGCTTGTATTATTTTTTGATTACTCCTAAGGACGGCGACCTCGGTGCATTCTTGTTAGAAGAGTGTAGTACTTAGTGAGTGGCTCAGGACCCGAATGGTACCGATGAGTCTAAGTCTCTGGCCAGAGCATCTCCTATCCCATTTGGATGGATCCTACCCCATATGGGTAGATGCCTATCCCGTATTGGATAGATGGAATTTTACGTCCCGTATGGACAATTGCCTAACCCGTATGGTTGGAAGCTCATCCCGGATGGATGAATGCCTAATCCTAATTGGATGGATGCCCAGAGTATGCAATTGAATAAAACATAATGAAAAAAAAAAAATAATACTCAATTTTTGTGGAATCAATTTTGGTGGGTTATTACATGTGGTATCAGAGCAAAGGTTCAAATCTAGGCCTTGTGCTCACTTCAATTTATTCAACTAAGGGAATGTTTTACAATAATGGAAATTAAATTTTATTCTATTTTTAAAGAGAAAAAAAAAAAAAAATGCTAAATCAAAAAAAAACTAACTACATAATTTAACTTTCAGGTAAAACCTAGAATGGCAAGAGGAAGAGGAAGAGGAAGAGGAAGAGGAAGATGAAGACGAAGAGGAAGGGGTAATGGAAGACGTACTAGGAGTCAAAGGGAGGAAAACCATGAGGAAAACCATGAGGAAGATCATGAAGAGGATCGACACAACCCAGGGAATAACGGAGATGGGGTCCAAGCTATAATCGACCTTCTAACCGAACAAAGAGATAAAATCAACTTCTTGGAACAATCACTGCAGGACCTTAGGGAAAGGCAGAATGACTATGAGAATAGAAGTGGTACCGAGAATGGAAACCCTGGTAGCAATCAAGGAAATGTGATGGGTAATGGAAAGGAAAATAACATATTGGAACTCTCCAAGGATTTAAAGAAAATCACCCCTCCTAAGTTCGATGGGAGGCAGATTGGTGAAGGGGCTGAGAATTGGCTAAATGAAATGGAAAAATATTTTGAGCTAAGAGATTTTAGCAAAACAACCAAGGCTTTATGGGGCTCCTATCAACTCACAGGGGAGGCGGCTAGTTGGTGGACCAACACCAAGGAACAAAATGGGTATAACAGGGATACGGTCACATGGGATCAATTTGTTCACCATTTCTGAGATAGGTGGCTCCCTCAATTGTTCTTTGATGAGAAAGTGACAGAATTCCATAATCTACGTCAAGGGCCCCTATCCATTCAACAATATTGGGATAAGTTCGCCAAGTTGCTTAAATATGTGCCTATGTACCAAAAGGATGAAGAAGGCCAAGCAAGGAAATTCATTTTGGGGCTGAATACCAACATAGGGGCAGAGGTTGACATGCATGGACCCAGAAATATGAATGAAGTACTTGAAAAGTCCCTAAGGCAAGAGAGGAAGATTCAAACACTAGCAGGGTGGAACTATAATGGGAGCCACTCATTTAAAAGGAAGCAAGAATTCAATGGAAACACTAATTTCAACAAGGGTCAAAGGAATAACTCTTCCGAAAGGAGACCACCGCCTAATCAATATCAGAGGAATGGAAATGATAATAACAGGGGTAATAATAATAGGGGCAATAATAACAGGGGCAACTATAACAGGAATGACCAGCAGAACAGGATAACTTATCCACCCAGGGGC
Source organism: Cryptomeria japonica (assembly GCF_030272615.1). Lineage (NCBI taxonomy): Eukaryota > Viridiplantae > Streptophyta > Pinopsida > Cupressales > Cupressaceae > Cryptomeria > Cryptomeria japonica. Next base: position 437,555,065 of record NC_081413.1, on the reverse strand, counting down.
AATGAAACAAGGAATGATCCCCCTAGAAATCAAGGTAGGAGGGGTCCTCCAGGCGGATGCTTTATGTGTGGGGAAAACCATTTTGCTAGAGAGTGCCCCAGGATGCAAGGACAAATTAGGGCCAATCAACCCCAACAAGGGCCCCAACAGAGGATTCATGCAGTGGTTAGGAACCAAAGAAGAAGATACTAGAATGTTCCCGTGGAAACTACAGGTACACTATTTGAACAACCAATATCAATTCTAATTGACACTGGATCATCTGAATGTTTCATCTCACCTGAATTAGTAAAAAAATATGCATTAAAAGTTAATCAAATGGAGTCATCATGGACGGTTCAATATGGGGATAAGGCAACTAGGGAAGTAACTAAGTGTTTACCGAGGGCAAGGGTACAATTCCCTGAGTTCGAAACAAGGGTAGATCTCTATGTGGCACCCCTAGGATTATATGATGTAATTATGGGAATGAGTTGGTTAGCAGACCATCAAGCTAATGTAGATTGCTATAACAAAGTTGTTGAATGTTTGGATGATGGGGGGAAAAGGGTCAAAATCCAAGGAAAGTTTAAACCCATTAATATAGAAACTATCTCAGCAATGCAATTAAAGAAGGAAAGGAGAAGAGGAGGACAAATCTTTATGGTTGAAATTGATGAAGGAAAGGAGGAAAATACACCAACATTTGAAAATACCCCTTTCTTAAAGGAGTTTAAGGATGTTTTTCCAGAAGAATTACCCGGTTTACCCCCTAAGAGGAAGTTTGACTTTTCTATCGAAGTACTCCCAGGAGCTGAACCAGTATCAAGGGCACCTTACCGGATGAACACAACCGAATTACAAGAGCTCAAAATGCAATTAGAGGAACTCTTAACTAAGGGATTAATAAGGCCAAGTGTATCACCATGGGGAGCGCCAATTTTATTTGTTAAGAAGAAGGATGGAACCTTAAGGCTATGCATCAACTATAGGATGTTGAACAAAGTCGCCATAAAGAATAGGTATCCCTTACCTCGCATAGAGGACCTTTTTGACCAAATGAAAGGAGCAGCAGTTTTCTCAAAGATAGATCTCCGGTCAAGGTATCATCAACTCAGAATTAAGGAAGAAGACATTCCGAAGACAGCTTTCAGGATGAGGTATGGACATTATGAATTCACAGTAGTTCCTTTTGGTGTAACTAATGCCCCAGCTGCATTCATGAACCTAATGAATAGTGTACTCCATGACTACTTGGATAAATTTGTTTTGGTATTTTTGGATGACATATTGATTTACTCTAGAAATGAAGAGGAGCATTTAGTGCACCTACAAATTGTTTTACAAAGGTTGAGAGAACATAAGTTATATGGGAAATTGTCCAAATGTGCCTTCTTTGAGGAAAAGATTCACTATCTTGGGCATATAATATCAAAAGAAGGAATAGCAGTCGACCCAAATAAAATAAAGGCGATAGTAGAATGGCCAATCCCTAAGAATGTTTCAGAGGTAAGAAGCTTTATGGGGCTAGCAGGTTACTATAGGAGGTTTGTGGAAGGATTCTCTAAGATAGCAAACCCCATCACCTCGTTGCAAAGGAAGGGCAAAAGGTTTGTGTGGACCGAGCAAAGTGATAAGGCATTTCAAATCTTGAAGGGAAAACTAACTTCAGCGCCCATTCTAAGGGTACCAGATCCAAATGGACACTTCACAGTCATAACAGATGCTTCTATTGAAGGGTTAGGAGGAGTACTTGTCCAAGATGAGGGGGTAGTAGCTTATGAATCTAGGAAGCTAAAGACTCATGAAGTCAATTATGCACCCCACGACTTAGAGTTGGCAGCAATTGTGCATGCCCTGCAAAAATGGAGACACTTCTTACTAGGGAAGCCCTTTGAGCTTAAGTCAGATAACCAAGGACTAAAATACATCTTTACCCAACCTCACTTAAATGCCAGACAAAGAAGGTGGTTAGAGTTTCTAAGTGAATATGATTTTGAAATTGGATATATTAAGGGAAAAGAAAATAGGGTGGCAGATGCCTTAAGTAGGAGGAGACACTTGATGACTATAGCAACATTCAAAACCTCTTTCAAAAGGCAAGTAATGGATGAACAAGGACATGACCCATGGTATGAGCAGGTCAAATTAACTTTAAGACACAACCCGACCAATCCTAAGGTTGAAGGGTATACATTAGATGAAGATGGGTTGCTCAGATACAATAATAGAATCTATATTCCTAATTCAGGGAGCTTAAGGGAAGTAGTCTTGTCGGAGGCTCACGATGCCCCTTATTCAGGCCACCCAGGAGTTAACAAACTTTATGCAGATCTAAAGAAGTTATACTTTTGGCAAGGGTTGAAGAATGATATTGTCAAGTATGTAGCTAAATGTTTGGAGTGTCAAAGAGTAAAGGCAGAACATAGACACCCAGCTGGATTGTTACAATTGCACGATGTACCTCAACACAAGTGGCAAGTTATTAGCATGGATTTTGTGCAAGGGTTACCCATGTCACCTTCTAGGCATGATGCAATAATGGTGGTAATTGACAAACTCACTAAGGTGGCACACTTTATATCAAGAAATCTGACGGATGATGCACCCACCTTGGCTAGACGCTTTGTGAAGGAAATATTTAGGTTGCATGGAATACCAGAGAAAATCATATCAGACAGAGATGCTAGATTCACTTCAAGGTTTTGGACCACTCTTCAATCAGCTCTAGGAACTCAACTAAATTTTAGCACCGCATACCATCCTGAAACCGACGGTCAGACAGAAAGGACAAATCAGATTATGGAAGACCTGCTTCGCATGTACTGCATGGACCAACAGAGGAAATGGGAAGAGTACCTACCTTTGGTAGAGTTTGCTTACAATAATACATATCAAACATCTTTGGGAATGGCGCCTTTTGAAGCTTTGTATGGTAGACCATGTCGAACACCTTTGAGTTGGGATAGTCTTGAAGATAGAGTGATTATTGGACCAGATATGTTGAAAGAAATGGAAAGGAAAACTAAGGAAATTAGGAAAAGATTGAAGGAAGCCTCAGATAGGTAGAAAAGTTATGCAGACAAAAATAGAACACCAAGGGAGTTTGAGGTAGGAGAGAAAGTCTTCCTAAGGGTTAGGCCACACAAGAGTTCCATAAGATTTGGGAAAAAGACTAAGCTTGCACCTCGTTATGTCAGACCTTTTGAAATATTGGGAAGAATTAATCCAGTTGCATACCGGTTGGCCTTACCTCCCCAATTGAGCCGAATCCATGATGTCTTCCATGTATCTCTTCTTAAAAAGTATGTACCTGATGAGAAACACATTTTGAATTGGGATGCTTTACAGGTCCAAGAAATGGGAGGAATAATGATAGAGCCATTCAGAATCTTGGAGAGGCGCCAGTGCCAGTTGCGCAACAGAGAGGTTGATCAGTGCAAAGTGCAATGGGACCAGTATGACGAAAAGAATGCCACGTGGGAGGATACTAAGGAGATGCAGCAGTTGTTTCCTTTTTTGTTTTGAACATGAACTATAAACTCTTTTGAATGCATTTAATAAGTGCATCGGGACGATGCACAGATTAAGGGGGGGAGGATGTCACAACCCTCCTTTATCACCTTTTGATTTAAATACAAACTCTATTATATTTCTTTTGGATAAACTATTGAATGAATATTGTAAAGGAATAAAAATAATAAATCACACACACAAATGGAAAATATATATATATATTTTTAATTGGTTATTTAAATTCCCTCACCCAAATTAAGGCACATGTTGTAGGAAGAATAAGAAGCTTCTAGAGGCTTCTCCACCACCTTGCATGTAACCCCTCCCACTAAGTCTAATCAATTTGCATGAAGGCCAAATTGGGAGAGAATCTCTTTTTTTTAATTAAAAATTAGGTAGTGGAATTTCGAATTTTTTTTCTTATAAAAGATGTACAAGCTTCAAAAAGAGGTGTTGGCTATTCCATAAGAAATTCTTCAAGTAAAATTTTCCTTTGTAGTCAATTTTCATTTTCAGCTAAGATTTTTGTTTGGGAGGACTTCTCTTCAAGTTTGGAGGATCAAGGAAGATTCATAGAGGATTCTACACCATTTTCAAGCAACCAGGTTCTTTCAAATTTAGTTTTCGTGCATCTTATTTTTGTTGCAAATTAGATTTGATTAAATTGTTTAGGAAATTAGAATCATTTGATGAGAATGAGATTCAATTGTTTTCAGATTCTTGATAAGAAATTAGATCCATTAGTTTTAAATTTTTGATAGGAATTAGATTCATTTGTAAAAAGAAAAAAAATTTACATCAAAGTTAATATATTGTTGAAATTAGTTGAAATCTGTTTGTAGTGGATGAGTTGAAGAATTAAAATATTGTCTTTCAATTTCTTGCTGTAGATTGGATACTGTTAATTAAAATATAGTCCTTCAATTTCTTGTTGTAGATTGGATACTGTTAGTTTGAAGATTTAAATATTGTCTTTCAATTTCTTGCTGTAGATTGGATACTGTTAATTAAAATATTGTCTTTCAATTTCTTGCTGTAGTTTGGATATTGTCAGTTTGAAGAATTCTTGCTGTAGAATTAAAATATTGTCTTCCAATTCCTTGCTATGAATAAAATCTTGCTTTTTTTTCTTCTTATTTCCTTTTCAATGAATTAAATCTTCCTCTAGGAATAAATTTATCTCTGTAAATTTTAGATTGAAATCAGATTAACGAAATACAATCATAAGCCTGCATAAATCATCTACCTTTCATGGCTGGAAACGATTTACTTCTCTGGATTACTTATCTCTAGGAATAATCTCTGCGTGGAAACAAAATATAAGTTACCTTTAGATATGCATCTGGCTTTCAATCATCTGCACTATGCTGGGATCTAGTTATTCTCCCTGGATTGTTTATCCCTCTGGGTTATTTACTCCTGAAAATGAACCCTATTATTACTTAATATTTTAATTTATTTTTATCCTTAAAGTTTAAAATCTACTCTCTATCTATTTAAATTAACCTAGAAAATAAATAAATAAATAAATAAAACCATATATATATATATATATACGGAGTGTTTAAAACCATCGCATGAGAAATTATGATTGCAATGCAGTACGTAGAAGTACCATGACTGGTTGCATGGGACTTCGGCCGCAGGTGGAGTTAATAGCTCTGCAGGGGGGGAGCGGTACTGTTACGGTACCCTCCACTAACCTGCGGTCACTGCTACGGCAGTGGCCCCAGGGTAGTGGAGGGGACCGTGGGGTCCCCCCCTCCCACTAAATGCTCTGGGCACACAATACCACGACCTTCATATTTCAAATCCCCCTTTTTTTTTATGGAATTTAATTGTTAATAGTTGGTAATAAAGTTTTAGTTGTTAATAATTGATAAACTTTAGATCATTCTTTTTATATAGTTATTAATTAGTAATAATTATTAATAACTTATTAATAATTATTATTAATGTAATTGGTAATAATTATTAATAAATTATTGATAATTATTATTAATAGTGAAGTAAATTTGGAAAAATTTAATAATTAATAGAGATTATCGTATGGTAGATTATTGTAAAAGAATGGGACCTCCCAATCCATTGAGGATCTAATTGATTCTTGGGCGATAAATTTAAGCTTACTTAAATCTTTAAGTCTTATGATTAATCCCAAAAGTGTAAACTAATTGCTAGTAACTCTATATTTAATTGTTCTTACAATAAGAGTAAACACTTCTTCATTTTGTATGCAATGACATTATTTTACCTTGCTTTTATTCCGCATTCATTATCTACATGCAATTGCTCATAAGTTCACAATTATCATGCCAATTGTAGAATAATGATATTTCTCTTTTTTCAATAGTATTTAAAGTTTAAATTGTGTACATCCATTTCATAATTATATTTTCAAGCATGATGTTAGTTTAGAAAATTAAACAAAGGAAGTTGGAAAACCAAAACTAGCAGCGTTCGGTATATACGGTGCCTCTAGGTCACGCTTAGGGGTAATGCCGTCGTGTTGAACTACTGCACTTAACGCCTAATAAAGCTGCATTAACGACGTCTATGGCATCGTCCCTATAAATCGTCGGGGAGTAATAAGGGACATTTGGAAGTTAAAATCCAAGGGGCGGGTAATCCCCCTTGGATCGATAATTTAATAAGATAACTTTTAAATGATTTTCACATCCATTGAGATAAACCATAGTAAACCCCTTCTTAGGGATGGTCAAGTTAAAATCTCTCATGAAATTGATTTCTTTTTTTTTGAAGGGATATTGGCGTTTTGCAATTGGGTGACATTCATGATAAGTATTAGGATCTAGTTATTTTCTTTTTTTTTTTAGGCCACAAGCAATAGGCCATCTTGAGCCTTCCCTTAAGTGCTACCATCATGGGTAGCAACGGCAGAGAAACTGTCTGGGACACTGACCCTAGAAAGGGTTGCGTACCCACAAATCAGTTTACATCAAACCATAGATTAGAAAATAGAACTACATACTTTACGCCTTGATCACGTGCCGAAGCGGGTATGTAGGCAGTCTTGGGACGGAGTTGTCCCTCGCACTCAGGCGTTCGTGGGTGGGGTCTAGGCTTGGTTGAGTAAGAATCCTAATTGAAAGATAAGATAATCAATTTAATTCAATGCATACTCGGAAGGAATCCCGTATGGATTCGCTTGACTTCCCGAGGCCTTAAGCCAAATTTCGAGGCGGAATTCAAGCTTGTATTATTTTTTAATTACTCCTAAGGACGGCGACCTCGGTGCATTCTTGTTAGAAGAGTGTAGTACTTAGTGAGTGGCTCAGGACCCGGACGGTCTCGATGAGTCTAAGTCTGTGGCCAGAGCATCTGCTATCTCGTTTGGATGGATGCCTACCCCGTATGGGTAGATGCCTATCCTGTATTGGATAGATGGAATTTTACATCCCGTATGGACAATTGCCTAACCCGTATGGTTGGAAGCTCATCCCGGATGGATGAATGCCTAATCCTAATTGGATGGATGCCCAGAGTATGCAATTGAATAAAACATAATGAAAAAAAAAAAATAATACTCAAATTTTGTGGAATCAATTTTGGTGGGTTATTACAGTCAAGATTGATTTGAAGATATCAATGGTTAAATTGGAGGAAGTTGGCAAAGGGGTTGGACTAAAGGGAACATTTGTCATCTCTATGGTGACAAGTGTCAAGAGGCTTGTAGAAGAGGTTGGATGAAAGGGAACACTTAGTGACAAGTGTCACAAAGCTTCTAGAAGAGGTTGGATGAAAGGGAACATGGTGGTAGGTATAATGGGTTAAGTTTAGGAGTGGTAGAAGTTAGGAGAATTTGAATTTAAAAATTCAAATAATGGGAAAAGGATAATTAATCTTAACAACTCATGAATTCGATTTGTTTTAATTAATTAAAGGATTTATAAGAAATGATTTTGATGGGGAAGAATTAAATAATTTGAATTAATTAATCAAAAGGGATTATTGAAATGAACCTATTAAGTAAATCCTTAAATTTATTAATAAGTAGATGAATGTGGAGGATTTAGTCAAATTGTTGATGAGTTCAATTAAATTGGGGAGGAGGATTAATGAAATAATTTCTTATTCAATTAATTATCTTCAGACCATTTTTAGGTGTATACATTTTGCCCCTCTTTGAAGTGAGGTGTGATGATGCGTTGATTCAAAGAATAATCTCATTTTTATGCTGATATTGGTTTGATAGGAAGCCCCAGCTTTTGTTTGCTAAATTCTGGTATGATGATGCCCCCTCGGGAGATCAATTGAGATAATTGATCTTTGGAGTTTTTGTGAAATTGATATCCCGATAAATTTGATTTGATTTCTACAACTGTGTTTTGATGATAATGTGAGTTCTTCTATTACCTTGATTGCTTAGATTAGTAAGATTGATAAGATTGAGCTTCAGCCTGGTTTCAGTAAGGATTCATCCTATATAAAGACAACAATGATCAAAGAGTCTGGTTTCAGGAAGGATTCATCCTGTATAAGACATGATTAGAACATCTAGTTTCAGGAAGGATACATCCTGTATAAGACATGATAGAAAATCGATTAGGTTTGATTTATTGATTTGATTTGATAAGGTTGATTAGATAAAGAACTGACAGTTTGTTGATATCAAGTTGCAAAAATATTTGGATATGCTGATGTTGATTCTATTGAGAGAGATAGCATAAGATTTGGTTGGGTTGATAATATCATGAGAGAGATGAGTCATCATTCTGATTGGGTATACACTTGTGATGATGCCTTGATGATTCCTATGATAGATATAACCTTGGATAAAAGGAGCATGTGGGATCCCATGTAATAATGAAATGCAAGCTAAAATGTAAATGAAATGCAATGGATCGACTGGACCAGTCACTAGATTATTTTGCATTTTTGTCATCATTGAGATTTTGAAATGTGGGAAGTGAGTGCAAACATCGATGGTATAATTAAACCATGATGACCTGAGCACTTCTTTCCTGTATTTTGATATAGCAAGTTAGCACAAGCATCGAGGTATAATTGAACCGAGATGACCTGAGTGTTGCTTGCGTAAAACAAGCAGTATTAATCATTTCAATACACAAATCGGAAATGTCTTCAATGATACTCCAATGATAATGTCTTGAGACAAATTTGCACATATTAATGATTAATTTTTAGACAGTAGACAAGAAAAATATCATGTTTCTTCCTTGTTCCTCTAGTCAAAGACATCCTGGAGTCACTCAAAAATCATGATAGCGAAAAGCAATATAGAAAAGTTGAACAATCATGTTACAATCATTATCCAAAAAATATCATCCACTAAAAAGTGTGTGATGCACTTAGATTGATTTTGTGATAGCTTGATGGTTGATAGTTTGATCTTGTGTTCAATGTTGGATGTGTCTCAATTTTCGCTTGATAAGATTTGTCTAACTGTTTGTTCTACCTGTTTGATTAAGCTCAAAATGATCTAGAATTTACCCCCAGCTAAGTGTAGGATTTTGCCCCAAGCCTAGAAACAAAGTTGTTATGATATATCTAATGATCCAAACCATGGTGAGAGAGCAGCTACAATGCTTGCGTATGTACAAATGCTTATGATGGATATGGATAGTGTTGATGGAGGATGAATGCAAGCGGAAAGATACATGAACTAATAGATGGAAGAGCTTGCGGACAGATAGCGGCTATTTTCCAGGTTTTCACCATCTTTTTTTATTGCACTTTTTCTCATATTTGATTTTTTTTTTTTTTTGGATTTTCTGATTTTTCAGTGTTTTTTATTTTTTCTGATTTTCAGTGTTTTTTTTTTTTTTTTTTCAGACATAAAATTTCTTCAGATGCCTGCTATTGATAGGTTCCTCTAGTTGATCCCCATTTTGTGTTGATAGCTGATATGCTCTTGACCCAAATACTACTGTGACCACAAACGGACCTAACCAGTTTGGTTCAAATTTTCCTTTCTTTTCTTGATCTGCCTGGTTGCGTGGATTTTCCTTCAGCATTAGTTCTCCCACTTGAAATACTTGTGGTTTGACCTTATGATTATAGCTCTGACACATTCTTTGTTGATATACCTTTAAATGGTCAAATGCATTTTGTCTTCGTTCATGAATCAATTCTAACTCTTGCAGTCTAGATACTTGTTGTTCTTCATCTGGGATGAGACCTTCTAGTGATACACGTAGAGAGGGTATCTCTACTTCGATTGGCAATATGGATTCTGATCCATATACAAGAGAGAAAGGTGTGGCACCTATCGGTGTGCGGATACTGGTGTGATAGGCCCAAAGAGCAGGGTTTAGTTGAATATGCCAATCTTTCCCAGCATCATTCACTGTCTTTTTAAGGATTTTTAGAATAGTTTTGCTAGATGCTTCTGCCTGCCCATTTCCCTGTGGATAATATGGTGTGGATAATTTGTGCTAGATTTTGAACTTCTCACATAGCTCTTGTACATCTTGATTCTTGAATGGTCGCCCATTATCAATGATAATGGTCATTGGTATTCCATAGTGACAGATGATATCATTCAAGATAAATGCAACAATTTGTTCTTCTGTGATGTTTGCGAGAGGTACAACCTCAATCCATTTTGTAAAATATTCTATAGCTACTAGGATGAATTTGTGTCCATTAGATGAAGAAGGATTTATCTTTCCTACCAGATCCAGACCGCATTGACAAAAAGGCCAAGATTTTGCTAAAGCATGAAGTTCTTGTGTTGGTGCATGGATCAAATTCCCATGGATCTAACATTGTTTGCATGTTCTTGCTATTTAAAAAGAATCTCGTTCCATAGTTGGCCAATAATAGCCCAAGCGTATGAGTTTCTGCAAAAGGGTAAGACCACTTGAATGAGTGCGACAAATGCTGTTATGGACTACATGTAAGGCCTTCTCAAATTCTTCTTGTTCAAGACATCTTAAGAGAGTACCATCTAGACCTCGTTTAAATAGGGTATCCACGACGAGAGTAAAATGGGAGGATTGGCGAATAAAGTTTCTCTTTTGGTTCTTCGATAAATCTGGAGTTAATCTGGAGGTAAGATGTTATCTTTCAGGTATGTGTAAGTTTAGCCATAGCGGGAGGAATCATGTCCAATAAGTTGATAGATGGTTTGGGAATTAGGACAATTAAAGGTAGGATGAAACAACTCTTCTACTAGGAATTCATAACGTTGTTTATTTTTCTATGTCTACAATAGAGAAGCAAGTGTAGCCATGGCGTCTGTTGCTTTGTTGTCATTTCTTGGAATCTGTTCAAAAGTTATTTCTACAAAGTACTTCTTGAAATCATCCACCATCTTTTTGTAAGGCATGAGTTTTTCATCTTTTGTTTGATAGTCATCATTAATTTGATTAATGACGAGCTGAGAGTCTACGAAGACTTGAAGTTGTTTAATGTTCCATTCTATAGCCATTTTGATACCTATTACCAATTCTTCATACTCTGCGGTATTATTGGTGCATGGAAAGCTTAATTTATATGCTTTTGGGATTGTATGACCTTGTGGTGTGATAAATAGAATGCCTGCTCCCGATCCATGTTGTGTCTGTATATGAATAGGTAAAATTGACTTGCCATCTTTTGAATGGTTTCAAGTATATTTGTCTTGCTAGTTCTGATAGAGAGATTGTTGGATGTAGATCAGTTGTGCCAATGATAGTTGCCTTTGTTGGTGCTATTAAAATGGATGACCTTTCTTGATAAAATTCAGGTAAGGTGTCAAATCTCCCACCTTCCGGTGCCTCGAGGAGGTTTTCACCATTAGATGCGTCCTTTATTTTTTACTTTTTCTCAGTCCAATGTTGCCAATAAATGGTTTTCAGCATTAGAATTGATATTGTTTTCTTGATTTTCACTTTTGCTACTAGGAGATTTAACACCCACTTGGTTGGAAGATACGTTAGCGAAATCCCTGGTGAAAGTTGTTGCGGGTTTGATTTCATCAAGATATAAGGATATGGCATGGTCATTAGGTAAGGTATCAATGTTAGTATGTTCTTCATTTTTCCAATCCATAGGTTTAGGATAGCTTAAGAATAAAGGATCTTTAGGTTGAATAGTTTCAAAGATATTAGGGGTCATGATAGAGATGTCAGATCTTTCAGTATGTATGTCAATGTCTAGAACTATACTCTCATCAAAATGACCTCATATAAGAAAATCATGATCGTCCTCGGTTAAGTCCATGTCAGTTGAATGTGATTTTGATTCAAGTAGGCTAGTTCCTAACATTTGTCCTACATACATGTGAACTACATCGACATCTATATCTGCTTCTTCCCTTTCAATTTCAAGTTTCAAATATTCTTTGTTTCCTCGATCTTTTAGTTGCATTTGTTTTTCCATTTTTGACAAAATTGATGCAAATGATTGTTCTTTGGATTGTGTTCTTGAAGATTCTGCCTATTTGTTATGTAGAACAATGACCTCTTGAACTAATTTCAGATTACTACAATACTACACTAGATTTGAGTCTACTGATATTTTGATTTCCTGCCATTATCGGGAAACTTTAAGCACTAATGACATGTTGATGGAATAGCCTGTATATCATGTATCCATGGTCCTCCCAAGAGTATGTTATATGGTAGGTCCAAGTCTAGAACTTGGCATGCTATGTCCTTCTGCAAAGGTCCCACTATGATGGGTAATATCACCATTCCTTTAGATGAATGCTCTTCTTCATTATGTGCTTTAAGTTTTATCTTTTGTCGGGGATCAACTGCATCTTTTGAATAGCCTAGAGCACAGACAAGATTCATAGAGAAAATGTTCAAGCCAACTCCCCCATCTATTAATACATGTTTAACAAGCATTCTATGAATGAGGAATTCAATTTGCAAGGGAATGCTATGGGGATTTTTGTTGGCAAATTTTGCATTATAACAGACAATGAAAGATTGTTGGCATTTCTTAAGGATATTGAGAAGGTTGTTGATGATTATGGATATAACTGATTAAAGATGTTTTAATTTCTTGATATTATTATTTTGTCATTGATGTCAAGAAATTGATTTTCTAATTCAGTATGATGTTGCCATATCTTGAGAAGTATGATATGAAGATTATAAAGAAGTCGGTAAACGACACGGGAAAGAATGTGATGAATAAAGGGATGAATAAGGTATTCAATGGGAAACTACTACCGAGTCAGACAATGATGAGATCATGATGTTTTAGATTGTTTTAACATCATACATATGTTGTAAAGTGTAAAGGTTAATACTATACTATGTTATCAGGCAAAGAACCTAGTCGGTAAACCCTAAGGTTATCGCTATTGATTAATGAAGGCTGAATGTCTACCGAGTGAAGTTTAGTATTCACCAAGTTGTTACTAAGTTGTAACCAAGCTATAACAGAATGTATTAAATGTTTGCATGCAGTATTTAATGAAAAAAGCTGATGAGCTGGAGTGGATCAATGATTGGTAAGCCGTGGAAGAAGTTTGTTAATGAATCTAAGACAATGGAAAGTTGACATGAAAATCTATAGCTCAGATTGAACCGTAATACCCTGACACAAGTTCCAAGACTATTATGCAAGTTCCAAGGCGAGGTAAAACATTTTCAGATAGAAAGATGCATTGAACCTGGACAAGATTGAAGATCTGATGGCAAACTGTTTATAAATAGGAAACTATTGGTAAACAATGTATGCGGGCAAGTGTATGCATAGGGATGCTACATAGTGATTACCGAGCATAGAAGCTTGAAGACCTGTTAGAATAACAGAGTATAGAAGCCCAGTAGATAGACAAGATTAGTTCTATGTCTAGATTGTATTGAACAAATAGGAATCTGCTTTAGCATTTTAGATGCGAAGTTGCAGATAGATTTTTATTACTGTTATTTTATGAAAGTGACAGAAAATCTCTTAACCGAGTAGACTTAACAATCTTATATGTAAATCCTCTAGCAAGGTGACATTCTAATTGAGTGTTTGAAATCCTTTGACAAGGTCACTTCTAACAAAGTGAAGATCCTAACAAATCTAAGGGAAATCCCTTAACCGGGTCACATCTAGCAATGTGTTTGTAATATTTAACAGGATTTGCTTTTAACTGAGCATACTCTAGAAGAGTATATTTCTTAGTGGGTCCGAAATCCCACAGTGGTTTTTCCCTATTTGGGTTTCCAAGTTAAATCTGGTGTTATGAGGTTTATATTGTTCATATGCTTCTGAGTTTGCATGTTTGACAGTTTAGGTTATATGACTGATATATATGTTACCGAGGTTGAATCTAATATTTTTATGGATGATTAAGTTTGTATGATTCACCCCCCCCCTCTCATCTTGTTGGCTATTGGATCTATACTTATATTAAGTATCAGAACTATCAATTGGTATCAGAGCTATGGACTCTAAAAGGAAAGTTTAAAGGCACTTGAGTTAAAGATCCAAAGATGTATAAGAGGTATGCACCGAAGCTGAACAAGTCAAGTTTCTCTACATGGCAAAAAAGGATGAAGCTACATCTATTAGGAGTTGAAGAATATGTTGTATACTATCTGGAGAATTATTTTGTCACACCGAGCACCTATCCATCAACTATGAAAGAGATAAAGGCAAAGCAAGAACATATTCAAGCAATTATTGAAATAACATCTGCATTGACCGATTCAGAGTTTAATGATCTAGAAGGCTGCAATGATGCAAAGGCAATGTGGAATAAGCTCATATCAGTATATGGAGGAGATGAACATGTTCAAAGAGGAAAAGTAGACAGTTTAAGAGGACAACTTGAATCTATGAGGATCAATGAAGGTGAGAACATAACTCAGTACAGTACAAGACTAAAGGAGATTGTCAATCAAATCAAAGGAGCAGGTGGAACCATTGAAGAAAAAGATATAGCAAGTAAGTTGTTAAGAACCCTTCTACCAGCTTATGCAATCTAAGTCTCAACAATCAATGAATTAAGGTTTGTACCTAATATGCCAGTTTCCTTGGATAATACTATTGGTAAGCTACATGCATTTGAGTTAAGTAATTTTGATAACAGTGGATCTTCGGTAAATAAACTTGAATCTACATTTAGTTCTTTTCATCTTGATGAATCTAATGATTACAATGAAAGAAAGTATAAGTACTTTGAAGGAGATCACAGTGGAGCAAGTGAAAGATTTTGAAAGAACATGGAAGCAGTACACAAACTGTATGAAGAAATTAGAAAGCAAGAAGAGTTTGAAGCACTATGGGCCAAAAGGTTACCGAGAGGCAAAGGTAAGTATAAAGGAAAACTACCTTTGAAATGTTTCAATTGTGATAAGTTTGGACATATGGCTTCTAACTATCTTGACAAATATTTTACTGAAAAGAGAGATTACTGAGATGACAGACAGAAAGATAACTATTACAAAGGACACCGAGACTTCAGAAGAAGAGATAAAAAGACATGCTTAATAGCTGATGAGGAATCTAATGATGATAAATCAGATGAGACTGATACAGAGGAAGTTGTTTATGTGGCTATCAATGATGGATCAGATGAAGAAAGGTATGAAGAAAAAGCCCTAATATCTCACATAAACACAAATGATTCTTGGATTATAGATAGTGGATGCTCACATCATATGACAGGAGATAAACACAAGTTTGTTATGTTAGAAGATTATGATGGAGGCTATGTTAGATTTGGTAATGATGCACCATGTCTAGTAAGAGGTAAAGGATCTATAACACTTCTTGATAATGCAAGATGCAATGATGTCTATTGGGTTGAAGGTTTGAAATACAAATTGTTGAGTGTAGCACAGCTAAACAACATAGGTTACCGAATAGACTTTCAGAAAGGAATTGTCAAAGTTCATGACAAGAATGGAAAGTTAGTTGCTACTAGGACACAAACAAAAGGTAATACATTTCACCTTGACTCAACTTGAAATAAGTGTTTGCATGCAAAGATTGATGATACCTGGCTATGGCATAAGAGTTTTTGTCATGTAAATTTTGATAGCCTGATCAAGATAAGTAAGAAGCACAGAGTAAGAGGTCTACCAAGTCTTGAAAAACCTGAGAATGCTATGTGTCGAGGATGCTAGATGGGTAAGATGACAAGATCAAGCTTTACAAGTAAGTCTTACACTTCTAAGGGAATTTTAGATCTAGTGCACACTGATCTTTGTGGTCCTATGAAAGGTCAAAGTTATTATGGTGATAAATATTTCATATTATTTGTGGATGACTATTCAAGGATGATGTCAGTAATGTTTTTATAAGAAAAATCAGAAGCTTTTCAAATGTTTAAATGGTACAAGGCAAGAGTTGAAAATGAAATAGGAAGACAACTGAAATGTCTTAGATCAGATAGAGGAGGAGAGTTCACATCTAATGAATTCAACTTATTCTGCAATGATCATGGTATTAAAATACAAGTCTACACTGAGAACTCCACAACAGAATGGAATAGCTGAAAGAAGAAACAGATCTATTGTGGATTGTGCTAGAACATTGATGATTGAGAAGAAGGTGCCACAAACATTTTGGAGAGAAGCAATAAGTGCAACTATTTACACCTTGAACCAAGTTCAATTGAATAAAGGTACTTTGAAGACACCATATGAGTTCTGGTATGATAAGAAACCTAATGTTAGTTATTTTAAAATCTTTGGAAGTAGATGCTATGTTCATAAAGATGATAGAAATGGCAAGTTTGATCAGAAAAGTGAAGAAGGAACATTTCTTGGCTACTCTTCTAGAAGCAAAGCATTTAAATGTCTGATCAAATCATCTAACAAAATAGTAGAAAGTGCAAATGTGAAAATTGATGAATTTGTAGAAAGAAATGATGAAGGAAATTCCAAAGAACCAGAAGACTATGATGAATTTGTCTATGTGCAATGGAGAAGTCCTACCGAGAAAACTGTTGAAGATAATGAAGAAAATATCCAGTTACTGAGTGATGAAGAAGATCATACAGAGCCTACCAAGCCTATATTAGCCAAGTATGTCAGAAGACATCATGCACCAAGTCAGATTATAGGAGATAAGGATGATCCAGTGATGACAAGGAACAAACTAAGATAGAACACATGTTTGATATCTAAATTTGAACCAAGAATAGTAAAAGAGGCATTTAACAGTGAAGATTGGGTAAATGCTATGACAAAAGAGATTGATCAAATAAAGAAGAATGATACATGGACACTAATCCCAAGACCGAAGGACAAAAATGTAATCGGTACAAAGTGGATTTTAAGAAACAAGCTAAATGAAAAAGGGGAGGTCATTCAAAACAAAGCAAGATTAGTTTGCAAAGGTTATGCACAAGAAGAAGGAATTGATTATGGTGAAACTTTTGCACCTATTGCTAGACTACATTGTTGGCCTATGTTGCTTTCAAGAGCTTCAAGATATATCAAATGGATGTCAAATCTGCATTTCTGAATGGAATATTAGAAGAAGAAGTTTTCATTGAACAACCTGAAGGATTTGTTGAAGACAAAAATAAAGAGCAGGTGTGTAAGTTGAACAAAGCTTTATATGGTTTGAAACAAGCACCAAGAGCATGGTATGAAAGATTGCACTCTTATTTGATTAAGATTGGTTTTATAAGGACAAGTGAGAACAACAACATGTACATGAAGAATGATGAAAATGGAATACTGATCTCAGCCATATTTGTTGATGATATTATATTTTGTGGAAATGACTCTTTATGCAAGAACTTTGGAAATGAAATGAGCAAAGAATTTGAGATGTCATTAATCGGTGAGATAAAGTATTTTATAGGTTTATAGATACTGCAAATGAAAAATGAGATTTTCATTAATCAATCCAAATACATAAAGGAAATCTTGAAGAAATTTGGAATTGATGATTCAAAACCAGTAAGTACTCCTATGACTACCAACTATAAATTATCAAAGAATGATGAATCTGCATCTATTGATGAGACACTCTACCGATCCATGATTGGAAAACTACAATATGTTGTTCATAGTAGACTAGACATAGCACATGCAGTAGGTATAGTTGCAAGATTCTCTGCAGATCCTATGGAAACACACATGACAACAGTCAAAAGAATTTTTAGATACTTGAAAGGCACAGAGGATTATGGCTTAGTATATCTAAAAGGAAATGATTTTGATTTAAAAGTTTATACTGATGCTGATTGGGCATGCAACATTGATGACAGAAAAAGCACAAGTGGTGGAGCTTTCTTTTTAGAAGAAAGACTAGTGATTTGGCTTAGCAAGAAACAAGGATGTGTTTCACAGTCAACAGCAGAAGCTGAATACGTTGCTACAACATTGAATTGTACCAACATTACATGGACCAAACAACTATTGGAAGGCATAAATGAGAAAGTTACTGAGCCAGTAACTATATTCTGTGACAATACTAGTGCCATTAATATTTCAAAAAATCCTATTATGCACTCTAAGACAAAGCACATATCTATCAAATATCATTATCTTAGAGAAGAAGCTCAAGAGAAGAAAGTGATGTTGGAATATGTTAGCACAAAGGAGAAAATAGAAGATATCTTCACCAAGCCACTACCAAAGGACACTTTTGAATATCTCAGAAGTAAGTTAGGGGTCCTACCCCTATCTTCTACTCATTGACCAAGTTCGGTGAAAGCATCAATATGATGACTCTATTGAATATCTTTTGGGAGTTGATGCTAGAGTTATACACTTTAGGATGTTTTCTAAAATTGTACTGGAATTAATACTGGAAATAATATAGAGAATATTATAGGGAATAGGAATTGAAGACAAATGCTCTGACGGAGACTCAGTTGATACACAACAGTAGGAAATAACTTCTTACAGAAACAAATTATGTTTTAGTTCTTTTCTTTTTGGCATTGTTGTCAAAGGGGGAGAATACCTATGAAAGGGGGAGAATACCTATGAAAGAAGAGAAGAGTAGAATACAGATTGGAAAGAAGATTGAGAAAATGGGAGAAGTCTAATGTATGGGGGAGAGCATTTCAGCATTTCAGAATCACACAGCAATCCGAATCTATTCAGGTCAAATCAATTGGTTTTGCCATCAATGCCAAAGGGGGAGATTGTTGGCAATATTGCATTATAATAGACAATGAAAGATTGTTGGAATTTCTTAAGGATATTGAGAAGGTTGTTGATGATTATGGATATAACTGATTAAAGATGTTTTACTATCTTGATATTATTATTTTGTCATTGATGTCATGAAATTGATTTTCTAATTTAGTATGATGTTGCCATATCTTGAGAAGTATGATATGAAGATTATAAAGAAGTCGGTAAAAGACACAGGAAAGAATATGATGACTAAAGGGATGAATAAGTTATTCAATGGGCAACTACTACCAAGTTATACAATGATGAGATCATGATGTTTTAGATTGTTTTAACATCATACATATGTTGTAAAATGTAAAGGTTAATACTATACTATTTTATCAGGCAAAGAACCTAGTTGGTAAACCCTAAGGTTATCGCTATCGGTTAATGAAGGCTGAATGTCTACCAACTGAAGTTTAGTATTCACCGAGTTGTTACTGAGTTGTAACCAAGCTATAACAGAATGCATTAAATGTTTGCATGTGGTATTTAATGAAAGAAGCTGATGAGTTGGAGCGGATCAATGATTGGTAAGCCGTGGAAGAAGTTTGTTAACGAATCTAAGGCAATGGAAAGTCAGCATGAAAATCTACAACTTAGATTGAACCGCAATACCCTAGCACAAGTTCCAAGACTATTATGCAAGTTCCAAGGTGGGGTAAAACATTTTCAGATAGAAAGATGCATTGAACCTGGACAAGATTGAAGATCTGATGGCTATGATTGATCATGGGAAATGTGATCAAGGAGATTAAGCGGTTACCTAATTGTTTATAAATAGGAAATTGTTGATAAACAATGTATGCAGGAAAGTGTATGCATAGGGATGCTACATAGTGATTACCGAGCACATAAGCTTGAAGACCTGTTAGAATAACAGAGTATAGAAGCCTAGCAGATAGACAAGATTAGTTCTATGTCTAGATTGTATTGAACAAATAGGAATCTGCTTTAGCATTTTAGATGTGAAGTTGTAGATAGATTTTTATTACTATTATTTTGTGAAAGTGACAGAAAATCTCTTAACCGAGTGGACTTAACAGTCTTATATGTAAATCCTCTAGCAAGGTGACATTCTAATTGAGTGTTTGAAATCCTTTGACAAGGTCACTTCTAACAAAGTGAAGATCCTAACAAATCTGAGGGAAATCCGTTAACCGAGTCACATCTAGCAATGTGTTTGTAATATTTAATAGGATTTTCTTTTAACCGAGCATACTCTAGAAGAGTATATTTCTTAGTGGGTCCGAAATCCCACAGTGGTTTTTCTCTATTTGGGTTTCCACGTTAAATTTGGTGTTATGAGGTTTATATTGTTCATATGCTTTTGAGTTTGCATGTTTGATAGTTTTGGTTATATGACTAATATATATGTTATCGAGGTTGAATCTGATGTTTTTATGGATGATTAAGTTTGTATGATTCACCCCCCCCTCTCATCTTGTTGGCTATTGGATCTGTACTTATATTAAGTATCAGAACTATCAATTTTGCAATGAATTAATGCTTGGATATGAAGGAGATGAGATTTGAATAGGATCCTCTGAAATAGGCTTGATGGGTGATGATGCTATGGAAGGTTCTTGCAAGCTTTCAAGAGGTTTAGGAATAGATGGCTTTGGATAATCAATTTTCTTATAGATGGATAAGCCATTGCTAGACATAGGTGCACAATTTTGATCTTCTTTAGCCAAATCCTTTAGGGACATTTTTAAGAGTTGCATAAAAGAGCCACCTTTCTTTGGAGATGTGTTTGAATCTTTATGAGGTTTTAACATAGTTGGATTTTGATTTTGAACTTGTTTGATTGCTCTCATATGTTGGCTTGTTACTTGTATTTTTCTTTGGTATTCCATGTTGATATGATCTTCAACTATTTCAAATGTTTCTGTTTCTGTTTCGGGGGTTTTATTGTCTAAAAGTTGTTTTGATAAGTGATCAATGGTCAATGTCAAGGCAATAGAGTGATATGACACTAAAAGAGGATTCAAGTGTTTAGAGGTTTGCAAGTTTTTTGATCTTCGGTTAAGGAGTGTAATGATGATGATTTGATAAGAACCAAGTCCAGTAGGAACGATATATCCTACGATGTGGGACGAGATTATCCTGACCAAATGTTTCAGTTTCGTGATAAAGGATGATTGATCCTAATGAGAAAATATATTTGAGTGATCAGTTTACCAAAGAGGGTGATAATGCACTTTAAGATGTTTAGATTTTGAACTTGTTGAGGGCGAGCACTTGAAAATCTTGAGGTGTTTATCTTCAGAGTCTAATTTTGATGGATGATAACTTGACCAAGTGAACCAAGATGATAATATAAGCACAAAATAATAGATAATAGGGGTTTATGTTTACTGCAAATTGATCAGGCAAAAATGACAAATATGAAATAGGCATGCAGGACACAACTCTAGACTGACAAATGCAGAGTTTCATATGACAAGATATGCAGCTTAGAATGACACAAGAAATGAGTTTGTACGACAAAGCAGTTTTCATGTGAAAAGAAAAGGCTCGTACGACACACTTTTCTGAACCATATGGCAAAACAACTGACTCGTACGACACACAATGTTGTGTAGTATGACACAAGATTTTATGCAAACAGGTTCGTATGATAGAGATCCTAACTCATACGATAGATAACAGAGCAGAGATAAAAATGTTTGTTTGGTTGAATTTTGATAACTGAAGTTTAATGTTTTGTTTATGTCTTCCCATTTTTGGATGTCTGATTTGTCAATTTAGTGATGAATACACAAAAAACACATGATATGATAAGTGACTCCAAGCATGCTAAACCCTAAGGAAGTTGGCTAAGAATGAAAACCTTTTCTTAATGACTTAGGTACACACCTAATAGCTAATCAGAATATGGCTGCTGAGTCTCACGCAATGGATTCTCAAAGCCGTATTATCAGACTCCAAATGCTAATGGGGGCATGATATGGCAAGTGTCTTGGGAGAGTTACTATCTCTCTTGCACAAATATTATCACCCTTTCGGAGGTGAATCGGGTAGCGTCTATCTTAACTGGTACTGGTAAGGGCTGTGTTCGGTGCATTGGGGTATAAAATTAATATGAGGTCTCCCAGCCTTGAAAACCAAGGTTTGATATACCTGAAGATATGAAGGAGAGCTATTCCCGAGCACTGTCGTTGCTTTGATTTTCATCAAAAACACATTTATTTTATAGTGGGTTGGATTACTTGGCATTAGCCATTCCCACTTAGGTCATTGGTTCAGGAGCACCCTTCAAAGGGCTCCCACCATTTTCTTTTGATTGTGTTCTTGCTTCTTTATGAAGCCATTGTATACAAAATAAAGAGCCATGTGCTCATTGGTCCTAGTTAGGGTCCTAGTTGAGGTCTTAGGATCATAAGTCAAGATTGAGATTTTCTTGAAAATAGAGGGTATGTGTGCCTTTGAGGTGTTTAGGGGTCCTTCATAGCATGGTGGTGTCCTTAGGTTAGTCCAATGTGGGTCTAGGAGTCAAGGAAAGCAACATTGAGAAAGTTGCAAAAGTTGCATGACAACTTTTCAAAGTTGTCAAGCAACTTTTCCACCTAGAGGTCAAAATCTTTAGGTTAGCGTGGAAAACCCTAATATGGGCACATAGATTGAGGAAAGGGTAGTATAATTACTTGAAACCCTAAATTAATGGGTTGGATGTAAGATATTGTATGGCCCAAGCAAAGTGACTTGACTGTGACTACAATTTTGTTGCCAGTCGGCACAAATGGAGTAAAAGAAGATTGTTAATGGATTGATTTTCAAGAAAAACTGTGTGGAGTATCTTGTATGGTGTATACACTCTCATTTTGAGAAATTAAATTAGGTTTTTTTTTGCAGGTTGTGTGTGTTTGTAAATATTTTGTAAATTACTTCCTCACTGTCCAGTTTTGGGCTGGTTTGTGTCAATGGGTTCATAACTCCATTCCCCATTGTGGAGTCACCATGAAACCATGGGGAATGAGAGTATAGACCCTATACTATACTTCAAAACAAGCAAGCCCTTGAAAATTATAGGAGGCCATTTAAAGACCCACTCCTAGGCGAGACTGGACAGTGCCTGACTAGGAAGGGTTAAGTTGCAGAGGAGGAGGCACCCTTTGGAGGAGTTGTAGAGGGGTGAGTGGAGCACCATTGGTGTGAAGGAGGAGCTTCCACCAATCCAG
Organism: Cryptomeria japonica; assembly: GCF_030272615.1. Lineage (NCBI taxonomy): Eukaryota > Viridiplantae > Streptophyta > Pinopsida > Cupressales > Cupressaceae > Cryptomeria > Cryptomeria japonica. The sequence goes on along the minus strand of NC_081413.1, from coordinate 437,532,321 downwards.
ACAAGGTGGCAAGAGCACCAAACCCACACTGTGACCCTGGCAGACCCAAAAACCCTCTTAAAAACCCTTAAAAACCTTAAAATCCACCTAGGGCAGTGTACAGACACTTGGAGGCCTAAAACCTGGAAAATCCTTGAGCCCTTACCTAATGAATAGCAGGTCTTTCAGGAAGTTTCACAAGAAAGTGAATCATTTTTAAGAGGGAGCCCTAAAGGACCGGGTAGGAGCCCTAATTGGTCACAATCCTTGTAGCCCTATTTTGTAGGCAAAAAGACAAAATTGTGAAATCGGTAAGGGGTAGGAAGCTTGAAACCTCTATGGGGCACATGAATGGGTGGAAAAACTATGTATTAGACTTGACCTATCCTTGCTAAGACCTAGGAAGGTGTGGAACAAGCCAAACCCTTATTAGCCTAAGTAAGGGGTCCTTGAAACTCATGAGTAGGTGAGACCTTAGGAGTGAGAATTCAAACTGTTGGTGGGTGGATTGTGCAAGGTCAAGGGATTCCACAAGTAGAGGGAGTCCTAGAGACCCTAGGGTGTGGTTAGAACACCTTGTGATCCAAGGAAAGGATCCAAGAGCATAGACTAGGCTAGTCTATCCTAAACCCCATCCCATCAAATTGGTATCAAAGCAAGTTAAAGATTTGGTGGACCGTGTATGTCTTTGTACTCTGGTGAATTAGTAGGGGAAAACACAATGGTCACCAATGCAGAGCTAGCTAGGGGGGTAGAAGAGCAGAAGGAGAAGAATAGACTCCTTGAAGAAGCTATGAGTGAGATAAGGGATAAGCTGTAGGAAGTGGTGGATCAGAGGACACAAGGACCTTGGGGTGAAGACACCAAGGATAAAGGCAAGAAAACTATAGACATAGATGACATTATACCTGAACCAGATCCCTTGTTCAATGAAGAACCATTTGTAAAGGCTATTAAGGCTTTGAACACCAAAGCTTTTGAAGGATTGCCACATTTCAGTGGAAGGATGGACATTGACACTGTTATGGAATGGATTGAGGGTATGGAAAACCACTTTGATTGTGAGGGAGTGACAGAGGCTCAAAAGGTTAAGGTTGCCAAATCAAGATTAAGGGGAGCAGCTTTGACATGGTGGAAGTACCTGCAAGAAGAGAGAGTTAGCATGGGGAAGCTACCTATTGCTAATTAGAAGGCCATGGTGAGTAAGATCAAGGAGAACTACTTACTAGAGGATTATGAAGTCTAACTTCATAAGAAGAGATAGGGATTGAGGAAAAAAGACCTTGATGTGACCTCCTACACCAAGGAATTTCAAAAGCTTTGCCTTAGATCCAAAGTCAAAGAAGATGAATCTATTAAGGTGGCTAGGTATCTAAGTGGCCTAAAGTGGAACATTCAAGAGGAGATAAGCCTATGGACTCCTACTACCGTTCAAAAATGTCATCAGCTTGCAACCAAGGTGGAAGAGAGGAACAAAAGGAAAGGAGACTCTAATAATAGGGGTAGAGGCAGAGGTAGAGAACAAGTGAATCACCGAGGTGGTTACCAAAGCAAGGCAAATGAGCAGAGGAACCAAGGAGAAGCCAAGTTGACTAAACATGGTAGTGAAACCAATTTCAGAGGGGGCCATTCTAGAGGAAGAGGTGCACAAGGTGGTCCAAGTAGGGGTAGAGGTACTGGCAGGGGTAACTCCTACTTTGCAACTATGAAATGTTACAACTATGGACAATTGGGACACTTGGCCTATAGATGCCCTGATAAGCCTACCTCATCAAATAGTGGAAAGAGGGTTGCTTATGCACATGAATACTCTTCAAGAAGCAAGACAGCTGAGGTGGACCATATTGAATCAAAGATTGGAGAAAATCTAATGTTCAATAGGGTCCTGATAAGATAGCCAGTCAAGAATGAACCTAAGCATAAGAGAGCATTGTTTAGGGTGAGATGCAAGATCCTTGGTAAATTTTGCAAGGTGATAGTTGATTTAGGGTCAACTGATAACATAATATTAGAGGAGGCAACCAAGAAGTTGAAACTCACAAGGATACCCCACACTAACCCATATAAGGTGACATGGTTGAATCATGAGCAGAGTGTGCTTGTCAATGAACAGACTTGAGTAGAGTTCTCTATTGGATGATAAAAGGATAAGATCCTTTGTGATGTGTTACCCATGGATGCCTATCACTTATTACTAGGTAGACCTTGGCAATTTGATAGGAAGGTGATCTATGATGGAGAGGAGGACTCCATTTCCTTCAAGAAGGATAGCAAGACCTTTAAGATTCAGTCTTTGACAGAGAATGAAGAGGGAACTTCAAGAACACCTTGTGTCTTATTGGCTATTGGTAAAGAGTTCTTACACTTGCTACATGAGGAGGAGATAGTGAAGTGTGCCATCTTTGTCAATCCAAAGGAGGAAGAAGACAAGTTGCAGGAAGAGGTACCCAAGGAGGTGAAGTAAATGTTACAAGAGTATAAGGACATAGTGAGTGATGGAGCACCTGCAACACTCCCACCAAGAAGGTCTATAAGACATCAAATAGAATTTGTTCCTGGAGCATCCCTACCTAACAAAGTTGCATATAAGCTCACACCTGACCAGAACAAGGAGGTAACAAGGCAAGTGCAGGAGTTGTTGGAACAAGGACTGATTAAGAAGAGCATTAGCCCATGTGCAGTCCTGGTAGTGCTAGCATCAAAGAAGGGAGGCAAGTGGAGACTTTGCACAAACTCAAGGGCAATCAATAGGATCACCATAAGGTATAGGTTTCCTATTCCTAGAATAGAGGATTTGATTGACTATTTAGGAGGTGCTATGTATTTTACCAAGTTGGACCTTAAAAGTGGTTATCACCAAATTAGAATTAAGGAGGGGGATGAGTGGAAGACTACTTTCAAGACCACATAAGGATTGTATGAATGGCTTGTGATGCCATTTGGACTCACCAATGCCCCAAGCACCTTCATGAGGTTGATGAATGAGGTGTTAAAAGACTTCACAGACAGGTTTGTGGTGGTGTACCTAGATGACATTCTCATCTATAGCAAAACCAAAGAGGAGAACCTTGAGCATTTGAGGTTAGTCTTAGAGAGTTTGCATGAGAAGTTATCCATCAACCTAGAGAAGTGTGACTTCTTGAAGCAAGAGCTGGTCTAATTAGGATTTGTGGTGTCTAAGGGAACCTTGAAGATGGATCCAAGCAAAGTTGAGGCAATCTTGAATTGACCTGCACCTAGAACAGGGACTGAAGTTAGGAGTTTCCATGGTTTAGCTTAATTCTATAGGAAGTTTGTGAGGAACTTCAGTGGCATATGTGCACTAGTCCTTGACACCATAAAAGGAGGCCTTAAAACTAAGTTTAAATGGACTGAGTAGGCTGACAAGGAATTTCAATTGTTGAAGCAAGAAGTAGCCACAAAACCTATCCTACTCCTACCTACTTTTCAAAAGCTATTCACATTGGAGTGTGATGCAAGTGGAATTGCAGTAGGGGGTGTATTGAGTCAAGAGGGAAGACCTATGGCATTTTTCAATGAGAAGCTTAGTGAAGCAAAGAAGAAGTACTCAGCCTATGACCTAAAGTTGTATGCATTAGTGCAGTCTCTTAAAAAATGGAGGCATTACCTACTTCCAAAGGAATTTGTGGTGTTCACAGACAACCAGGCTTTGAGTTACATTAACACTCAAGAGAAGCTTAGAAATAGACATCTGAAATGGATGGAATACCTCCAATCCTTCACCTTCACCATCAAGCATAATAAGGGGCAACTCAACAAGGTGGCAGATGCTTTAAGCAGGAAGTTGTTGACAGTTCAAGAGTTACAATTGCAGAGCATAGGAATAGAAGGTTTCAAGGACCTCTATGAAGGAGATGAAGACTTCTCAATAGCTTACAAGGTTTGCAAGGAGTTTGAGAACCATTTCCATGGTGAGCATGCAGATTACACTCTCCAAAATGGTCTCTTGTTCAAAGGTAATCAGTTGTGTGTGCCAAGAGGATCCATGAGGGAAAACCTCATCCAAGAGAAACACAATGGCAGTTTAAGTGGATACTTTGGAGTCAACAAAATCTTGGATCTTGTATAGAGGTACTACTATTGGCCAAAGTTGCCAAGAGATGTGAAGAGGTATGTGGAGCAATGTGGTGTGTGTCAAAGAGAAAAAGGAGGATCAAGCAATGTTGGTCTCTATCAACCATTGTCGGTCCCAAATAGGCCTTGGGAATGTTTAAGCATGGACTTTGTAGTAGGACTTCCCAAGAAAAAGACAGGTATGGACAGCATCTATGTGGTAGTAGATAGATTTTTCAAGATGAGCCATTTCATTCCATGTAAAACTACACATGATGCTAGCTATGTTGCACATCTCTTCTTTAAGAAGATTCTTAGGATTCATGGACTCTCTTTAAGAATTGTTTCAGATAGGGACAACAAGTTCATGGGCCATTTTTGGCAAACTTTGTGGAGGAGACATGGAACTAATCTCTCATTTAGCTCAACTTACCATCCACAAACTGATGGTCAGACTGAAGTCATCAAAAGGGTGTTAGGCAACTTGTTGAGGTGTTTAACTAAGGAGTATGGGTAGACATGGGATCTAATCATTCCTCAAGAAGAGTATGCATATAATGACAATGTAAATAGGACCACTGGAAGAAGTCCTTTTGAGGTTGTCTATGGTAGACATCCAAGAGGAGTGTGTGAACTCAAGGAACTTGGTTCCATGTAGATGAAGAATGGGCAAGCAGAGTACTTCACTCAAACCATCAAGGAAGTCCAAGAGCAAGTCGAGGAAGCCATCCTTGAATCCACTCAAAAACTGAAGGCCAAAATGGATGAGAAAAGGAGAGAGGTTCAATTCAAGGTGGGTGACTATGTGATGGTCCATTTGAGCAAAGCTAGAATGGAAAGTGGTAAGCCTACCAAACTACAAATGAAGAAGGTAGGACCTTGTATAATTCTAGCAAAATATGGTGAGAATGCCTATAAGGTTGAACTTCCTTTAGACTTAGCCATTTCACTAGTCTTCAACGTTGCTGATCTGATCAGGTACAAGGGTGAGATAGAAAGGCAGACTGAGAACCAAGCCAAGGTACTACAAGACTTGGATGTGAATGCCTTACCCCAAGTGAAGCAACCTATAGAAGAAGAGATCTTAGAGTCAAGGGTGAAGAAGTTTACTAGACACCAGGTCTACATGGAGCACTTAGTGAAGTGGGCAGATCAACCTGTGTCTGAAGCTACTTGGGTGGAGGAGAGAAAGTTCAAGAAGCTTGGCATTGATCCAGCTCTTCTCACTCCCCTAATTTCTTAGTTTGTTGCAGAGAGGGAGTATGGTGTAGGAGCACCCTTCAAAGGGCTCCCACCATTTTCTTTTGATTGTGCTCTTGCTTCTTTATGAAGCCATTGTATATAAAATAAAGAGCCATGTGCTCATTGGTGCTAGTTAGGGTCCTAGTTGAGGTCTTAGGATCATAAGTCAAGATTGAGATTTTCTTGAAAATAGAGGGTATGTGTGCCTTTGAGGTGTTTAGGGGTCCTTCATAGCATGGTTGTGTCCTTAGGTTATCCCAATGTGGGTCTAGGAGTCAAGGAAAGCAACATTGAGAAAGTTGCTCAAAAGTTGTATGACAACTTTTCAAAGTTGCCAAGCAACTTTTCCACCTAGAGGTCAAAATATTTAGGTTAGCGTGGACAACCCTAATATGGGCACATAGACCAAGGAAAGGGTAGTATAAGTAGTTGAAAAGCCTAAATTAATGGGCTAGATGTCAGATATTGTATGACCCAAGAAAAGTGACTTGACTGTGACTGCAATTTTGTTCCTAGTCGACACAAATGGAGTAAAAGAAGATTGTTAATGGATTGATTTTTGAGAAAAACTATGTGGAGTATCTTCTATGGTGTATATACTCTCATTGTGAGAAATTAGATTAGGTTTTTTTTTGCAGGTTGTGTGTGTTTGTAAATATTTTGTAAATTACTTACTCACTATCCAGTTTTGGGCTGGTTTGTGTCAATGGGTTCATAACTCCATTCCCCATTGTGGAATCACCATAAAACCATGGGGAATGAGAGTACATACCCTGTACTATACTTCAAAACAAGTAGGGCCCTTGAAAATGTAAGGAGGCCATTTAAAGACCCACTGCTAGGTGAGACTGGACAGTGCCCGACTAGGAAGGGTTAAGTTGCAGAGGTCTTGGAGAGCAAGGAAGGTCAGAGGAGGAGGCACCCTTTGGAGGAGTTGTAGAGGGGTGAGTGGAGAACCATTGGTGTGAAGGATAGCATCCACCAATCTAGACAAGGTGGCAAGAGAACCAAACCCATAATGTGACCCTGGCAGGCCCAAAAACCCTCTTAAAAACCCTTAAAAACCTTAAAATCCACCTAGGGCAGTGTACGGACACTTGGAGGCCTAAAACCTGAAAAATCCTTGAGCCCTTTCCAAATGAATATCAGGTCTTTCAAGAAGTTTCACAAGCAAGTGCATCATTTGTAAGAGGGATCCCTAAAGGATCGGGTAGGAGGCCTAATTGGTCACAATCCTTGTAGCCCTATTTTGTAGGCAAAAAGACAAAATTGTGAAATCGGTAAGGGGTAGGAAGCTTGAAACCTCTTGGGGGAACATGAATGGGTGGAAAAACCATGTATTAGACCTGACCTATCCTTTCTAAGACCTAGGAAGGTGTGGAACAAGCCAAACCCTTATTAGTCTAAGTAAGGGTTTCTTGTAACTCATGAGTAGGTGAGATGTTAGGAGTGAGAATTCAAACTGTTGGTGGGTGGATTGGGAAAGGTCAGGGGATTCCACAAGAAGAGGAAGTCCTAGAGACCTTAGGGTGTGGTTAGAACACCTAGTGATCCAAGGAAAGGATCCAAGAGTAGAGACTAGGCTAGTCTATCCCAAACCCCATCCCATCAGTCATTCCCCTCTCACTGGCCTTAATGGCTAAGAGTTATTACTCCTCAGGAGGCCAGGCCTGCTAAAGAAATGTACTAATGAAAGTAAAAGATGAGTCTAGCTTTCTGATCACCTAAGAAAGGTGAGAGCATACACGCCTATCATCAAAGACACTAAATACATGATTGTTCATTTCCTTTAGCAAAATTAAAGTGTGCCTATAAAACTTTAATGAATACACAAAGTTTAGTCGGATTCATACGCAACCTACAAAATAGATCCATTAGTAGTCATTGATTGTTTTTTGAATTATGTCTTTGATAGCGTATCTTTGTCAATCATCCTACAAAAAAGAGTTAGGCTGCCAAAAAGCTCACAAACAAATCAGGGTTAGCATTAGTGAAGTTCGGATTGAAATCGGAAAACCCTAACATGCAGTCTGCTAAAAATTGCAGATACAGAGACTCATACGACACAATTTTCCACTTAGTATGATAGAACTTTAGATTTCACACAGAGACCAAAATGAACTCGTATGACATAGGATTATGCAGCCAGAAATTTGTACGACACAAAATTCACTGAGTCAAAATTTTGTACAACAAGGGAATTAGTTCGTACGACATAGTATGAGGTTTTGTACCAAACTAAAAGGTAGTTCATATGAGTTGGAAAATCAACTCGTACGACTAACTGATTCAGGTCCGATAGAGATAGATGTTTGTTGAAGCTTGAGAGGCCGAAAATGATGATTTCTGCACCACGGTGGGTGCCAAAATGTCGTGCTCTGTGATGTGTACTTGTACCTGCAAACATAATGCACTCAATAAATCATTACAAGCAATGGTTAGTGAATTAAATCATTGAAAGATAAAACCATAGCTAAGCAATCTATTGCCTCCTAGTAAATGCGAGTATGAATTTTTCTCTCAGATCTGGTTATGCAAATTCCAGTAACTTGACTACACTTAAATGCAGGATTTAAATGATGAAAATGCATGATCTAGCAAGAATAGCATGATTAAGCTATATGATTTCATGATTATTCTAGAAGATAAGCTAGAATGACGATGCAATTAAGCTAAAATTGAACATGATAACAATGCTTGAAATGATAAACTAGAAGCTAGATGCCTATAGTAACAATGCTTAAGATGAGATGAAATTGGGAACCAAACATGATATGAATTTTTGGTACCCTTTGTGCTCCAAAATGAGGTCTATTTATAGGATTTCCCAAGGCTAGGGGTGAGGTGGCAGGAATCAACAGTCAAGATTGATTTGAAGATATCAATGGTTAAATTGGAGGAAGTTGGCAAAGGGGTTGGACTAAAGGGAACATCTGTCATCTCTATGGTAACATGTGTCAAGAGGCTTCTAGATGAGGTTGGAAGAAAGGGAACACTTAGTGACAAGTGTCACAAAGCTTCTAGAAAAGGTTGGTTGAAAGGGAACATGGTGGTAGGTAGAATGGGTTAGGTTTAGGACTGGTTATGTTTAGGAGTGGTAGAAGCTAGGAGAATTTGAATTTAAAAATTCAAATAATGGGAAAAGGATAATTAATCTCAATAACTTATGAATTTGATTTGTTTTAATTAATTAAAGGATTTAGAAGAAATGATTTTGATGGGGAAGAATTAATTTATTTGAATTAATTAATCAAAGGGGACTATTGAAATGAACCTATTAAGTAAATCCTTAAATTTATTAATAAGTAGATGAATGTGGAGGATTTAATCAAATTGTTGATGAATTCAATTAAATTGGGGAGGAGGATTAATTAAATAATTGCTTATTCAATTAATTATCTTCAGACCATTTTTAGGTGTATACATAAACAGAGTAAATCTGAACCCTGATTCTACTCCTGATAAATGTTCTAAATGCAATAAGTTTGGTCATAAGACAGAAGATTACAGAATGAATATTAAATGTTATGCTTGTGGAAAATTTGGACATATGGCTAATCAGTGCAGGTCAGGAAATTTCACTAGTTTTAGCAAAGCAATTCAAAGGAACAATATTACATGTTATGCATGTAATGAGGTTGGACATATTGCTAAGTTTTGTAAAAGAAGAAATCCACTGATTAGTGCTGGAGGATCAAACAAGAAAGGAAAAGAGAAGGTTAGTGAAATCCATCAAGATCATACTTAGAGATGGGTTAGGAAGACTGAAGAACAATCATCAAATGGGAATGTCTAGGTTACTTATCTGATAGAAGAGGTTGCTCCTACACCGGTAGGGATCTCATCCAGTAATTAAGGCAGATGCCTTAGGGGTAGGCAAAATTCATGAAGATGCTACATATGCCCCAGGAAGAGGTTTTGGAAGATGTTCCAGATATTAGAGATGATTATCTAGCATGGAAGTTCTGAGCGAGATATGGTATCTTTCACTGGTAGTCATTTATGTCAATAAAAGATTAGATTTTTTCTCGAAGGTTAAAAGGTGAAATACACTTCATTATTAATCACCTTGCATTCATAGTGATTTCAGAGTGATTAAGAGTGACTAAGTGTGATCAAAGGAAATTCAGAGCAATCAGATTTCTTCTTGAGTGATCTCACCAGCGTCTGGAAAAATTTGTTGGAGGTTCTCACCAAGAACGATCAAAAGGTATTTATCTTTAAACATGGAAGCAAGATCATCATATATTACTATTTTTGTTGTGAACCTAACTGTAGTAGAAGTCGAGGACCGCCCTAGGTCAATTTTTAAGCGGTATCCACATGTGACTACCCTGGAAGATTTGGTTAGAGAATTTTCTTGTGTTTTAGAGGAAGTTGTCCATATAGAGGATGTTAGGGCATATATTCATTGTCATATCGAGGACTTGGGAACTTCAGAAATTAAAGGCATGTATATGAGTGAGCTGATGGGAGAATCAGGAAATATTAAACCAACATTCAAGCATATTGAAGAACTAGGGTTTACAGGCATTCTGGATATTCCAAAATTTAAGGATGAGATAATCCAATATGTCTTGAGCAGAGTACATGGGGTTATATGGCTGAGAAAACATTAAAAAATCACCAAGGAAGCCATTTGAGCAATCACTTGTTTACCATCAGTTGGGCAACATCCAAACAAGAAGGTTTCAAATGATTTTGTGAGGAAGATCACCAATGCAACATCTAACAAAAGATCCATGAAAGTGAGCACTATCACTGACACAAACATCAAATTTGGTAGCATGGTCATCGGGTATAAGGTAACTCAGTCAAACTAACTGAATTCTATTTCTAATTCATGCATTTTGGTTGTATACAAACTAATGAGAGAAAATATGAAACTAGATCTATGTTGTTGGATGCTTGATGAGTTGTTGATAAATATAGGGAAGATTAAGGGTGAAAATAAAGGTACATTCTGGTATGGAAACTTAATAGTTTTCCTGATGTTATATTTCCTCAATGATACACCTAGTTCTGGTGAGAGGCAATGGGCATTTGACATCTCGGTTGGAAGACAATTGAAATAGTCAATTGCTGCTTTAGGAAGTTAGAGATATGATAAGGTATGGGTGTATTATAAGGTATTCCAAAAATCTATGAGATCTAGGGTAAGGGTACCTGAGCATATTGTAGAATAATATTCAACTGACGTATGCTTCATGGTAAAGAAGGACGAGACACTCATGGAAGCAGTTATGCCCCAAAAGATTTGGATTGAAGAAATGGGCTATGAGGTGGATGCACAAATTCTTGATGCCTATGTAAAATTTTTGATTGATGTACCAATAGATGAGGCTGAGAAGCCCTATGGTATAACACAATAGAAAACTTAAGAGGTTGAAACATAGTTCAACTGGAAGAAAAGAGAGAAGAAGGAAGGGAAATCAACCAAATTTGTGGAGAAGGTCTCAAAGGATATTCAAGCATTAATTGATGTTGTCTCAGAGAAAGGAAAAAAGAGGAAGGATCTTGAGGTTCATATTGAGCCTGTTATTGTAGAATCAGAATCAGAGGATGACAGACCATTGACATTTAAGAGAGTTGCTAGGAAGAAACCAGAGGAACAAAGGCAGAAGCTAAGAAGCAACCGGTTAGGAAGGTCACAATCAAAATACCGACACAAAAGCAAGAACCTAAAGAAAAACTTTCAGATGCATCTGGTACTGCAAAGAGGAAGAAGAAGAATGACATTGATTCTGGTAAGGTTTGACCTAAAACTTATGCAGAATTAGTAGATGAAATCACTAAAGATGGCATGTTGAAGAATGTAAAATTTTACTATGATCACCTAGAGGAGGATGAACAAAGACAGATAGAGGAAGTAGTCCTATTATAACACGTTAGATGCTAGAAGACTGTCAGCTATGCAAGAGGATAAACACATTAAAATTAAAGAGATATTATCTATCTGTGTTACTATTTCTCTAGATGAAATGGAAAAGACACTTGAGGTGGCCGACATAACAATTTTCAATAGTAAACATAGGATCTGATGCTAGGAAGAGTAAATGAAATAATAAGGGAGACTTAGACAACATGGGTTAAATTTCTTGGAGAAAACACACAATTTTTTTACTTCACTGGAAACAAAGATAGGCACTATAGATACCTCGATTGAAGGAAAAGGAAAGGGGATTATGGGTACTTCACCCTCAGTTTTGAAAAATATTAAGATAGTGGAAATTGAGCCCTTGGTAAATATATATGTACAAAAAAATATTGAGATACCAGTTAATACAAAGAATGAACAAGCTAATATTGTACATGATACTAATATTGAGGATAATTGTCCTCTGGAAACAAATATATAGGTTGAGGTTACTATTCCTACAGAGGAACCGACAGTTACACAGACTGCACCAAGTGTTAAAGCCACCGGTGCAAGTGAGGAAGTTATAAAGGATAAATCTTCAGAGGAGAAAATAGGGGAATCCGGTAGGGAACTGGTTGTTGATCCATCATTATTGCCAATTGACACTTCTCAGGTAGAAAAGAAAAACATCACAGAGATGAGTCCCACTGAACTGATGATGATGGCAGCATAAAAACTAATGAAGGAGGGATCCACAAATAAAGGGATTATAGATCAATCAATCACCATTCTACACAAACTGGTCCCAGAGTGTAAGATTGAAAATGAAGCGAGCCCATCTGGCAAGCTTAAGATAATCACTGAGCATATTTCAAAGGACTTTCGATCCTTACAACAAATCTCAAACTGGCAAGCACTAGAAAGATTTACTCAAGCTAAGAGAGATGCATTTGATCAGGTAATTGATTCCGAGAAGAAAAAGATTGAGGAGAAGTTGATTCTAATAGAAAAATCCTTGAAATAATGTACAAATATATAGGGTATGTTGTAACACTGAAATACTTACAGCTAATGTGGATAAAAAGATAAAAGAGATTCAGGAGAAAATTGCAAGTATAGCTAACTCTTTTGACAGATTGATTTCATTGACTACATCAATTGATGGTCAAATTTTCATTTTGGAGAACCAAATTTCTATTCTTGAGAAGGATAGTGACAAAATAATTAGAAGAGATGGAAGTCTAAGAGGCTTGGTGAGTCCCCAGTTGGATTCACTCTGTGTACACAAGAAAGAATGCATGGATATGGTGGGAAAGCCCACACCAGTAGATGTAAATGAAAAAGTCTTTTGCACATTTATTGAGTGGACTTGTATCTATTTTCGAGACATTCAAAACTAGCTGAGATACTTATGTGAAGTTACTGGAGAAGGCTTATCCGGAAATTTTGAAGTTGGTCAAGCTCCGGTAAGACATTTTTGGGGATATTCATTGTATAGTTCTTATTCTTTGACATTCCTTTTTGAAATTTTTATGGCATTGATGTCAAAGGGGGAGTAGTATAGATGTGAAAAATAATAAAAATATTTGTATACATTAGGGGGAGTTTTGGAGATATGGAGTATTTTGCATATTCATCTCAGGGGGAGCAGGGCAGGATGAAACCGATAAATAAAACCTTGAGTATTTTTCACATGAGTGCTGCCATCAATGTGAAAGGGGGAGATTGTTGGAAATTAACACTCTATTGGTTGGTTTCACCATGTTGTCATTGATGGAAACATGGCATTATGTTCTAACTTCATGTTTTGATTCTATGGTGTACCGATAGACACTTCATTGGATACTACACTGGCACTAGCACCGGCAAGACAAAAAGATTTCTTTTGTCACTGACAATGCATGACGACATGGTTCAGTAAAGGTTATCGATATTAGAGGCTGGCATATCTTGGATCTAGCATTGATAATTGATTTTAATGTTTATGCATTTATGTTTTCTAGCTGGCATGTAATTTGATATTGTATATATCTTTGTAAGCCGACAGAAGGCATGTAAAGTTGTATAGGGTATATAGGTCAGTTTGATAGATCATTTTGATATAACAAAAGTGAGAGATATGAGATAGGAGATTATGGATATGTGAATGTAATATGATGTGAAATATATCAGAGAGTTCATATATGTGAGAAAATTATTGTAAGGGTTATTTTGGTAAAGGGTTTAGCGTTTCAGACCGAAATAGACAAAGCTTAAATCGGAATTGTATTCTCGCATAGAAGATGCTATCTTAGCAATTCACACTTCTCTGGATTGTAGTTTGTAATTTTATGTAGTCAGTGAGGCTCCTATTGTGATTGAGAGGTGTTCTCTAGGTTGTAAGCCTTCCTGGAAGTGTAGGCCCCTCATATTTTTTAATATCTCTTCATATGGCTAGTGGATTGATATTGTGGGTCACAAATCCCACCATGGTTTTTCCTCTTTGAGGTTTTCCATGTATAAGTATATGTGTTATGGTTCTCATTTATGCGATTGGCTTATTGGTTGCTTTACTTCTTTCAATTATGTAAGTACAGGTATACCGGTTGGTGTATGCATGTTTTAATAAGGCTAAAATTTACTATTCCAGTATAACACTAATTCACCCCCCCTCTCAGTGTTATTGGTTTCCAACATTTCTCTAGTCATTGAAATTCCTTCTCCAATCACCAACAGTTCTTGGATTCATATGAGGTGTTGATTATTAGCTCCATACCTGCATTCGATAGATCTATAACCATACATATTGCATATATAACAGTAACCTTCAAATTTTCTAGGCACATATCTAGTATTAGGTCTATAACCAGTATTAGCATCAGATTTGCTTCTACAAACATTAGCAGTATGACCTAGTTTATGACAATTAAAACAAACAGGTTTGTAAGATTTCTTACCAATAGGCTTCTGAGCCTTGGGAGTTGTTTTAGCTTCATGCATGTTAGTCTTGGTACCGGAAGGTTCTCCTTCCTCAAATGTATTGTATCCTAACCTAGATGTATCACCTTTCATCCTCTAAGATTGGATTTATTCATCCAGCATAGTAGAACTTTTGTTGAATTTTGCAAGCTTCTCATTAGCTTCTGCAAGCTCTTTAGTAAGATATTCATTTTTCTTCATAAGAGTCTCTCTAAGAGACATTGCCATATCAAGATCTATTTTGACTTCTTTCTCTTCTTTCTCTTCTTTCTCCTCAAGCCATTGTGCATATAGAATGCCATTTTCTTGATTTACTTTATAGATCTCATGATCTTTCTCTTTGATCTTGTCTTCAGCTACCCTCCTAGCTTCAAGTTCTTGACTCATACAGATTGTAAGGGCTCCAAGTTCTCTCCCCAGGTTAAGTTTCTCACCATTTAGTTTCTCCACTTCCTCAACCAATGCATCTATGTTTTCTCCATCAGAAGAGATGCTTGAACATTGATCTCCAATAATTGTTCGGTCAGTTCTTTCCTTTTATCTAGTGATGTCTTACACTTGCCTCTTAGGATTTTTAGCTCTTCCTTGGTTTCTACAAGTTCCTTAGCCATCTCTTGGTAAGTCATTCATTCCCCCATATTTTCCTTAGGATTAGTGATGCAGAGGAAAGAAAGTCTTCTTCCCTATCTGCATATTCAAATATCAATATCCATTTAAACTCATTCTTTAGAGGAAAAATAACAACTTCTTTCAATCATCTCTTCATTAATATCAACTTAATGCAATAACCCATATTCATGGTTCACACTTCAATCTTTAAAGTTCCCAGTCATAGACCTGTATTCTGTCATTCATAACTTTTGACCCCGATATTATTTCAAAACTCCCTTTGGTGAAAATGTAGATAACTATACTTCTTAAAACATATCAAAAACTTAGAAGAATCCAATGGTTAGATTAAAAGTTATGGCTTGTGTACCGATACCCAATACTGCTGTTCCCAAACAAAGCATGTGCATGCCCAGTCCGCCTAGGGCATCAAATATCTTTCACAAAAAATAACAAAATGACACCAAACCAATTTCATATGAAATATTTATGAATATATATTAAGAATATGTAATCCATTAAATTTTCCAATTCTTAAATCATGAGATAATGTCAAACCATTGCCTGCAACTCCATTGAAGATAGTTTAAAACCAGTTTTCACCACAATCTTCATAACTTCCATAAATCTAAATAAAAATGACTCAAACCAAATGAAAATGAAAAATAATTCACATATCTATCCAATGAATCTATTTAGAGGTCATAATAATTCTATATGAATCCGTACCATATGCTGCAACATGACTGTTCTCAGAAAACCTCAAATCTGCAATCAACAACTTTCACCAAAAATTTCATAACTTCTTCATTTCTAAACATAATCACTCCAAATAAAAAGGAAAAGAAAGGTACTTCACATATATAACCATCCATTATACATTTTACAAAGGTTCCTAGGCCATACATGGTCGTACAAGGCCTGGAACCAACATAAAAACTGGAAAGCCAATCAAAATAACAATAGTAAAATGCACCAAAATGTATCAAAATGTTCTCCTTTCTTTCCTTTCTTTTCTTGATGATTTGGAACGACCATAAAATTAATATTTATAGACTCTTGGTCAGTTTTGACCTTACAACTACCTCTCATAACCAACTTTTAACCCCTTTTCAACTTTTGTTGCATTTTTGCAACTTTGCTTGACAACATTTTATTGTCAAGTTGACAACTTTTACACTTTTGAATAAATGACTTCATGGCTTTACAAAACACATCACATGACTCTTAAAATGACAACTAAATGACAAATTTACAATTATTTTTGCCCTTAGGCATTACATTTGATTTTATTACATTGAATATCATATCCAAACATATGGATTAAAATATCTCTCAGGATCTCCTCCAATGTCTTGATGTCTAGGTGCTTCTGCACCATATTACCGAACTTGAAAACTTTCCAAGTCCCTTGGAAACATAGGGATAATAACCTGCAAGAAAATAAAATTTATTCTTTGGATTAAAATCATCACCTTCATCTTTATCTTTGCCTCTTCATCTTATCACCATTCTCATGCCTTTACTGCAATCACCATCTCCAAAAGGACACAGGACTGTCCTTGTATCTACCTCCTCAATAACTCCTATTAGTGGAGTATGTAATGGCTGCCATCCAAGTGCTTTTACCAACCATAAGTCCACCTCTCCATGCTGCGTCACCTCACCAACAAACTCTATGCCTCACCTAAGAGTCCTCTCCTTGCCTCTCTCCCTAGTCTCTTGGCAACCAATGGACCATCCCATGGCCCTGGACCATCTCTTTGGCCCTTGACAGACCTTCCTTGTCTGCCCACACACAACACCAAATTCCTCTTATAGATAGATGGACAAGCACCTGCAACCAAACACATTAACAACACAAAATTTCAATTCTTCTTGGGCTAGGTCCTGGTGTGGATTGCCTCCTTCGGTGCTCTACCCACACACTCAGGCTCTTCTAGCTCTGATACCAATCTGATGCAGAGGAAAGAAAATATTCTTCCCTATCTACATATTCAAATATCAATATCCATTTAAACTCATTCTTTAGAGTCAAAATAACAACTTCTTTCAATCATCTCTTCATTAATATCAACTTAATGCAATAACCCATATTCATGGTTCACACTTCAATCTTTAAAGTTCCCAGTCATAGACCTGTATTCTGTCATTCATAACTTTTGACCCAGATATTATTTCAAAGATCCCTTTGGTGAAAATGTAGATAACTATACTTCTTAAAACATATCAAAAACTTAGGAGAATCCAATGGTTAGATTAAAAGTTATGGCTTCTGTACCGAGACCCAATGCTGTTGTTCCCAAACAAAGCATGTGCATGCCCAGTCCGCCTAGGGCATCAAATATCTTTCACAAAAAATAACAAAATGACACAAAACCAATTTCATATGAAATAATTATGAATATAGATTCAGAATATGTAATCCATTAAATTTTCCAATTCTTAAATCATGAGATAATGTCAAACCATTGCCTGCAACTCCATTGAAGATAGTTTAAAACTAGTTTTCACCACAATCTTCATAACTTCCATAAATCTAAATAAAAATGACTCAAACCAAATGGAAATGAAAGATAATTCACATATCTATCCAATGAATCTATTTAGAGGTCATAATAATTCTATATGAATCCGTACCATATGCTGCAACATGACTGTTCTCAGAAAACCTCAAATCTGCAATCAACAACTTTCACCAAAAATTTCATAACTTCTTCATTTCTAAACATAATAACTCCAAATAAAAAGGAAAAGAAAGGTAATTCACATATCTAACCATCCATTATACATTTTACAAAGGTTCCCAGGCCATACATGGTCGTACAAGGCCTGGAACCAACATAAAAACTGGAAAGCCAATCAAAATAACAATAGTAGAATGCACCAAAATGTATCAAAATGTTCTCCTTTCTTTCCTTTCTTTTCTTTATGATTTGGAACGACCATAAAATTAATTTTTATAGACTCTTGGTCAGTTTTGACCTTACAACTACCTCTCATAACCAACTTTTAACCCCTTTTCAACTTTTGTTGCATTTTTGCAACTTTGCTTGACAACATTTTATTGTCAAGTTGACAACTTTTACACTTTTGAATAAATGACTTCATGGCTTTAGAAAACACATCACATGACTCTTAAAATGACAACTAAATGACAACTTTACAATTTTGTTTGCCCTTAGGAATTACATTTGATTTTATTACATTGAATATCATATCCAAACATATGGATTAAAATATCTCTCAGGATCTCTTCCAATGTCTTGATGTCTAGGTGCTTCTGCACCATACTACCGACCTTGAAAACTTTCCAAGTCCCTTGGAAACATAGGGATAATAACCTGCAAGAAAATAAAATTTATGCTTTGGATTAAAATCATCACCTTCATCTTTATCTTTGCCTCTTCACCTTATCACCATTCTCATGCCTTTACTGCAATCACCATCTCCAAAAGGACACAGGACTGTCCTTGTATCTAACTCCTCAATAACTCCTATTAGTGGAGTATGTAATGGCTGCCATCCAAGTGCTTTTAACAACCATAAGTCCACCTCTCCATGCTGCATCACCTCACCAACAAACTCTATGCCTCACCTAGGAGTCCTCTCCTTGCCTCTCTCCCTAGTCTCTTGGCAACCAATGGACCATCCCATGGCCCTGGACCATCTCTTTGGCCCTTGACAGACCTTCCTTGTCTGCCCACACACAACACCAAATTCCTCTTGCAGATAGATGGACAAGCACCTGCAACCAAACACATTAACAACACAAAATTTCAATTCTTCTTGGGCTAGGTCCTGGTGTGGATTGCCTCCTTCGGCGCTCTACCCACACACACAAGCTCTTCTAGCTCTGATACCAATCTGATGTAGAGGAAAGAAAGTCTTCTTCCCTATCTGCATATTCAAATATCAATATCCATTTAAACTCATTCTTTAGAGGCAAAATAACAACTTCTTTCAATCATCTCTTCATTAATATCAACTTAATGCAATAACCCATATTCATGGTTCACACTTCAATCTTTAAAGTTCCTAGTCATAGACCTGTATTCTGTCATTCATAACTTTTGACTCCGATATTATTTAAAAGATCCCTTTGGTGAAAATTTAGATAACTATACTTCTTAAAACATATCAAAAACTTAGGAGAATCCAATGGTTAGATTAAAAGTTATGGCTTCTGTACCGAGACCCAATACTGTTGTTCCCAAACAAAGCATGTGCATGCCCAGTCCGCCTAGGGCATTAAATATCTTTCACAAAAAATAACAAAATGACACCAAACCAATTTAATATGAAATATTTATGAATATATATTCAGAATATGTAATCCATTAAATTTTCCAATTCTTAAATCATGAGATAATGTCAAACCATTGCCTGCAACTCCATTGAAGATAGTTTAAAACTAGTTTTCACCACAATCTTCATAACTTCCATAAATCTAAATAAAAATGACTCAAACCAAATGGAAATGAAAGATAATTTACATATCTATCCAATGAATCTATTTAGAGGTCATAATAATTCTATATGAATCCGTACCATATGCTACAACATGACTGTTCTCAGAAAACCTCAAATCTGCAATCAACAACTTTCACCAAAATTTTCATAACTTCTTCATTTCTAAACATAATCACTCCAAATAAAAAGGAAAAGAAAGGTACTTCACATATCTAACCATCCATTATACATTTTACAAAGGTTCCCAGGCCATACATGGTCGTACAAGGCCTGGAACCAACATAAAAACTGGAAAGCCAATCAAAATAACAATAGTAGAATGCACCAAAATGTATCAAAATGTTCTCCTTTCTTTCCTTTCTTTTCTTTATGATTTGGAACGACCATAAAATTAATTTTTATAGACTCTTGGTCAGTTTTGACCTTACAACTACCTCTCATAACCAACTTTTAACCCCTTTTCAACTTTTGTTGCATTTTTGCAACTTTGCTTGACAACATTTTATTGTCAAGTTGACAACTTTTACACTTTTGAATAAATGACTTCATGGCTTTACAAAACACATCACATGACTCTTAAAATGACAACTAAATGACAACTTTACAATTTTGTTTGCCCTTAGGCATTACATTTGATTTTATTACATTGAATATCATATCCAAACATATAGATTAAAATATCTCTCAAGATCTCCTCCAATGTCTTGATGTCTAGGTGCTTCTGCACCAATTAGAGATCCCTTCCAAGTGGTTAAGCCTTAAGGAAGTTAGCCTTTGATACCAATTGATGAACTTATAAGGCACTGAGAGGGGGGGTGAATCAATGTAAGTAAAAAAATAACAAATTTGATTATCAATTTCACCAACTGAAAACTCAATAGGCATATAAGAAATAACACCAAGTATACAATCATAACATAAAGTATAAAACACATGACACAAGAGTTTATATGTGGAAAACCCAAATGGGAAAAACCATAGTGGGAGTTAGTACCCACAAAGATCCACTCTCTGCAGTATAGAGATATAACCAATTAAGTGCTACAACACCCGGTTAGGGGCACACCCTATTAGAAGTGTCTAAGCCCGGTTAAGAGCTTTACAATAAGGCTTATGAGGACCAAACCTATTAGGAGTTATCCAAGTTATTGGGATTTGTAAACACAAGTTAATGTGTCACCTGGTTAAAGGATTTAATGATCAGACTTGTTAGGATCTGACTGCACCCTGTTAGGAATGACCATGTAAGAGGATTTTCTTGCTGCAATTGTTAGGGAGACAATAAGTACAAATGATCTCAACATAATACCTTCAGTGTTTGATAAGATCCACTTCAAAACATTACAACATCACATAAACTTTATCTCTCAACTCCTCTAATCACCACAGTATCAGAAATATGAAATTCTCTAAATGAATCTCTCACACTTTCAAGCTCACACCCATATATCCCTTCATACCTCATCACACATCTTGAAAACATTATTAGGTTGGCTAGAACCTTGAAACAATTCCCTAGGTTCAATGTATCTAGAAAATTTTGCAATATACGCCTTATTTATCTTGGCCACTGACATAACAAAACAAATTATGTGTCATTTTACTGATCTGAGTGATTTTAATCACTATTGGTTAAGTCTCAGTCAAAATACTTACTTTGTCAATCAAATCATGTTTGTGTGTGTGAAAAGTGGACCTATATCTATATCTGGAATACACAACACTTCAATTATGTAATTAGATGCATGGTTAGTAAATCAATAATCAATAAATAATAAACCATTACAAAGAGACCCATTGTCTTCTAGTAGATGCAAGTTTAGATTGCTCTCAGATTGCTAAGCTATCCAGTGACTAGACAACACCTAAACAATGGATTTTTAATCTATATAAGCATGGATTTAAGCTAGATGGATGAAAGATTTGCAAGATTTAATCTAACATGATTTAAGAAATATGAAATAACTAATATTCAATATCTCAATGCAAATTCTCAATGAACCTAGAGAAAAACAACATAATAACAATATATTCTCCAAGATCCTTGAATGAGAGATGACAGCCTGAATTTATAGAAAATTTAGAAAGAAACCAATAGCTGAGATCAAATGATGATAAGCGGTCAATATTCTCCAAGAGGAAGTACAATCTAGGTGAATTGATGTGACTAGATTCTTTTCTCAGTTTTAAAGGAAATTGAACTAAAATTAAGATAAAATCAGGAAAAAACTGATTTATTCTCTATTTCATTCAATTTTAATATTTAAATATTTTAATTGCTTTCTTTGAGATTATTTATCAATTTTTAATTTGTTTTTCAAGATTATCTACAATTGATTTCTTTTCTTAATTTTTAATTCTTTTTTGTTAATTAATTCCTTTTTTGATGATTTATTTAATTAAATATGCTAGGATATTCAATTAAAATAAATAAGATAATTGTTTAAAAATGATTTACTTGGAATGATCAATTAATTAAATAAATATTTAATTAATATTGGTTGATTAATTTGCCATGTGACATTGATGATTTTAGAAATTAATTTTGTGCTCAAGATTTATTTAATTGCCTTTGGTTAGGACCTTGGTGATGTTGTCGAGATTAGGGGTTCATGGTTTAGATGACAATTTTTAGGGTATTGCATTTGCCCCTCTTTGAATTAATGTGTGAGCAACACGTTGGTTCATAGAAAAATTGATGTCTAGGAGAAACCAATTTTGAACTTGATTGATCACGAACTAGATGAAGAGCGAGGTGTTTAGCTTGATTTGAAGCGATGAAGTTGAACAAAGTTGATTAAAGCGATATTGATCCCGAACTTGATTGAACTAGGAACGATAGAGAGAAAAGATACCAGACTTGAACTTGATTGATCAAGAAGCGGATCTTACTGATCTAGAACTTGATTGAACTAGACTCAGTGAGCGAAGAGAAAAGTGATCTTGAACTTGATTGATCAAGATACGATGAGCGAAGATAAATTGTCCAGCTTGATACGATGCGATGAATCTGAACACCTGCTTAGATTGAGCATGATCAAAGATACTCTTTGTCATTCTTGTGAACTATAGACCTACATCTGCAACACAAAACACTCAATAGATCATTACAAGCATGGTTAGCAAATAAAGCAAAGAAAGATAAACCATAGCTAATCGATCTATCGCCTCCTAGTAAATGTGAGTATGAATTTTTCTCTCATATATGATCATGCAAATTCCAATGACTTGACTACACTTAAATGGAGTATTTAAATGATAAAGATACATGAGCTAGCAATGATAATGATTAAGCTACATGATTCCATGATTATGCTAGAAAATAAGATAGATTTAAGCTAAAATTGAACATGATGACAATGCTAAAATGATAAACTAAGATTGCATTATGCCTATAGTAACAATGCCTGAAATGCAAATGAGATGGGATGATTATTGCTCCAAAATGGGGTCTATTTATAGGATTTCCAAGGCCAGGGGTGAGGTGGCAGGTATCAATAGTCAAGATTAAGTCTAAATATATCAATGGTGAAATTGGAGGAGGTTGGAAAAGAGGTTGGATGAAAGGAAACATTTGCCATCTCTATGGTGACAAGTGTCAAGAAGCTTTTCTCATGAGAGGGCAAAGTGTCCAAGGAAAGGGGACATGGTGGTTAGGATGTACAAGCTAGGATGGGGTTAATTAAACCTGGGATTAGATGGAATGAGTTAGGTTTAGAAGGGGTTAGGTTAGGTGGTTACAAGTTAGGAGAATTTGAATTTAAAAATTCAAATAATAGGAAAAGGATAATTAATTCCAACAACTCATTATTGATTTGTTTTAATTAATTAGGAGATTTAGAAGAAATGAATTTGATGGGGGGAAATTAATTAATTTTAATTAATTAATTGAAGGGAATTATGAAAATGAACCTATTAAATAAATCCTTAGATTTATTAATAAGTCGATGAAAGGGGGAATTTAATCAAATTACTTAGTGAATTCAATTAAATTAGGAAGGGGGATTCATTAAATAATTGCTTATTTAATTAATTATCTTCAGACCATTTTTGGGTGTATACATTTTGCCCCTCTTTGAAGCGAGGTGTGATGATGCATTTATTCAAAGAATAATCTCATTTTGATGATGATATTGGTTCAATAGGATGCCCCAGCTCTTAGTTGATAAATTTTGATACGATGATGCCCCCTTGGGAGATCAATTGAGATAATTGACCTATGGAGTTTTTGGATCTTTGCGAAATTGATATCCCGATTAGAAATGATTTGATTTCTGCAACTATGTTTGATAAAAATGCGAGTTCTACAATTATGGTAATGTAGTTTCTTGATTATTGATAAAGCTTGATTGATTAGATTGATAAGATCGAGATTCAGTCTAGTTTCAGGAATGACACCTCCTGTATAAGACAAAGATGATCAAAGCGTATGGTTTCAAGAATGATATATCCTGTATAAGACATGATCAAAACGTCTGGTTTCAGGAAAGATACATCCTGTATAAGACATGAGAAAATCAATTTAGATGTGATTGATTGATAGAATTGATAAGATTGATTAGATAAAGAACTGACAGTTTATTGATATCAAGTTGCAGAAAGATTTGGATATGCTAATGTTGATTCTGATGAGAGGGTAGCATAAGATTTTTGTTGGGTCAACAATATCTTGTGATAGATTGAACCTTGGATAAAAGAAGCATGTGGGATCCCATGCAAGAATGAAATGAAAGCTAAATGCAAATGCCAATGAAATGCAAAGCTACAAGTGGACCAGTCACTGGATTATTGCATTTTTGTCATCATTGAGCTTTTTAAAATGTGGGAAGTGAGTGCAAACATCAATGGTATAATTAACCATGATGACCAGAGCACTGCTTTCCTAGATTTTGATATGGCAAGTTAGCACAAGCATTGAGGTATAATTGAACCAAGATGACCTGAGTGTTGCTTGCGTAAAACAAACAGTATTAATCTTTTCACTATGAAAATTGGAAATGTCTTTGATGATACTCCGTTGATCATTTCCTGAGACAAATTTGCACATATTAATGATCCATTTTTCAGACAGTAGACAAGAAAAATATCATGTTTCTTCCTTGTTCCTCTAGTCAAAGATATCCTAGAGTCACTCAGAAATCATGATAGCAAAATCAATTATAGAAAAGTTGAACAATCATGTTAAAATCATTATCCAAAAGATATCATCCATTGAAAAGTGTGTGATGTGCTTAGACTAACTTTGTGATAGTTTGATGGTTGATAATTTGATCTCGTGTTCAATGTTGGATATGTCACAGTTTTCGCTTGATAAGAGTTGTCTAACTGTTTGTTCTACCTTCTTGATTAAGCTAAAAAATGATCAAGAGTTTTGTCCCCAACTAAGTGCAGGATTTTGCCCCAAGCCTAGAAACAAATTCGTTATGATATACCCAATGATCCAAACCATGGCGAGAAGCGACCCGGGATGCCTGCGTATGTACAAAGCTTTAGGATGCATATGAACAACACTGATGGAAAATGAATGCAAGTAGAAATATGCATGAACTAATAGATGGAAGAGCTAGCAGATAGATAGTGCCTGTTTGCCAGGTTTTCACCATCTGTTTTTATTGCACTTTTTTTCTCATATTTGATTTTTATTTTTTTTCAGACATAAAACTTCTTCAGATGCATGCTATTGATGGGTTCTTCAAGCTGATCTTCATCTTGTGTTGATAGCTAATATGCTGTTGACCCAAATACTATTGTGATCACAAATGGACAAAACCAGTTTGGTTCAAACTTTCCTTTCTTTTCTTGATCTGCCTAGTTGCATGGATTTTCTTTTAGTACTAGTTCCCCTACTTGAAAAATTTGTGGTTTGACCCTGTGATTATAGCTCCGGCATATTCTTTGTTGATATACCTTTAAATTATCAAAGGCATTTTGTCTTTGTTCATGGATCAGTTCTAACTCTTGTAATCTAGATACTCATTGTTCTTCATTTGGGATGAGACCTTTTAATGATCCTCTTAGAGAAGGTATCTCTACTTCTATTGGCAGTATTGCTTCTGATCCATAAACAAGAGAGAAAGGCATGGCACCTATTGGCATTCAGATACTGGTATGACAGGCCAATAAAGAAGGGTTCAATTGAATATGCCAATCTCTTCCAACATCATTCACTGTCTTTTTGAGAATTTTTAGAATAGTTTTGTTTGATGCTTTTGATTTCCCATTTCCCTATGGATAGTAGGGTGTGGATAATCTATGTTGGATCTTGAATTTCTCACATACCTCTTATACATCTTGATTCTTGAATGGTCACCCATTATCAGTGATAATGGTCATTGGTATTTCATAGCAATAGATGATGTAATTCAAGATAAATGCAACAATTTGTTTTCCTGTGATATTTATGAGAGGTACGACCTCAATCCATTTTGTAAAATATTTTATAGCTACAAGGATGAATTTGTGACCATTAGATGAATAAGTATTTATCTTTCCTACGAGATCAAGACCCCATTGGTAGAAAGGCCAAGATGTTTCCAAAGCATGAATCAAATTCCCATGGATCTGACATTGTTTGCATTTTCTAGCTATTTGAAAAGAATCTCGTTCCATAGTTGGCCAATAATATCCCAAGCGTATGATTTTTTCGAAAGGGTAAGACCACTTGAATGAGTGCCACAAATATCGTTATGGACTTCATGTAAGGCCTTCTTAGATTCTTCTTATTCGAGACATCTTAAAAGAGTGTTGTCTAAACCTCGTTTAAACAGGGTATCCATGATGAGAGTAAAATGGGAAGATTGGTGAATAAAGTTTCTCTTTTGATTTTTTGATAAGTCAGGAGGTACGGTGTTATCTTTTAGGTATGTGTAAGTTTGGCCATAGCGTGAGGAATCATGCCCCACAAGGTGACAGATAGTTTGGGAATCAAGACAATTATGAGTAGGGTAAAACAACTCTTCCACCAGGAATTCATAATGTTGTTGATTTTCCTATGTATGAAGGAGAGACGCAAGTGTAGCCATGGTGTTTGCTGCTTTGTTTTCATTTCTTGGAATCTACTGGAAAGTTATTTCTACAAAATATTTCTTGATATCATCAACCATCTTTTTATAAGGCATTCTTTGTTTGATAGTCATCATTAATTTGATTAATGACGAGCTGAGAGTCTCCAAAGACTTGAAGTTGTGTAATGTTCCATTCTATACCCATTTTGATACCTATAACCAAAGATTCATACTCTGTTGTGTTGTTGGTGCATGGAAAGCTTAATTTGTAGGCTTTTGGGATTGTATGACCTTGTGGTGTGATGAATAGAATACTTGCTCCTGATCCATGTTGTGTATATGAACCATCAAAGTATAGTTGACATGTTTTTGTTATGACTATTAGGATATCAACATCAAGAAACTCAATGTGTAAAGGATGATCATCTTGAAGTGGTGCCTCTGCTAGTTGATCTGCAATGACTTGTCATTTTATAGCTTTTTTGTCAACATACTCAATATCAAACTCACGTAGAATCATGATCCATTTTGCTAGTCTTCTTGCTAATGTTGCTTTGCTGAGTAAATATTTCAGAGGATCAATTTTAGCTATCAACTTGATGGAGTGAGATAGTAGATAGTGTCATAATTTTTGAGAAGCAAAAACTACTACCAAGCATACTTTTTCTGTTGGTGAATAGTTGATCTCGTATCCTACTAGTGTTCTGCTAATGTAGTAGATGGCTCATTCTTTTCCTTCATTATCTTGCTATGCAAGCAAAACTCCTAATGATGCTTCAATGGTCGATACATAAACTAACAACAAATTTCCTAGAATTGGTGACATTAGTACAAGTGGTTGTATGAGATATGCCTTGATCTTGTTGAATGTGTCTTCACATTGATGGTCC
This sequence comes from Cryptomeria japonica, assembly GCF_030272615.1. NCBI lineage: Eukaryota > Viridiplantae > Streptophyta > Pinopsida > Cupressales > Cupressaceae > Cryptomeria > Cryptomeria japonica. Next base: position 437,505,232 of record NC_081413.1, on the reverse strand, counting down.
CACTTGAAATGAACATTTTTGTGCAATAGATGAGTAAATGGTTGACATTTATCTACTAGTTGAGAACCAAATCTTTTGATTGACTGGAGTCTTCCTTGGAGTGATCTAAGTTAACTTATGTTCTTGGGAGATTCCATTTCCATTATTGCTTTTACCTTAGCTGGATCCACTTCGATACCTCTAGCTGAAACAATGTATCCCAATAGCTTTCCTAAAGTAACACCAAAGGAACATTTATGAGGGTTTAGTCATAGCTTGTATTGTTCTAACCTGTCAAAGATCTTTTCCAGTATCTCTATATGTTCTTCTCTATTGTATGATCTAGCCAAGATGTCATCCACATAGTCTTCCATGAATGTATGCATCATATCATGAAATATAGTTGTCGTAGCTCTTTGATATGTAGCACCTACATTCTTTAATCCAAAAGGCATGACGTTCCAACAGAAAGTACCCCATGGACATGTGAAAGTTGTCTTTTCTTGATCTTTGGGTGCTATTTTGATCTGATTGTATCCAGAGAAACCATCCATTAAAGAAAACATGGAGTGTCCAACAGTTAAATCTACAATGATGTCGATGTTAGGCAAAGGAAAATCATCCTTTGGACATGCATTATTATGATCTCTGAAGTCTATGCATATTCTGATGCTTTTATATGGTTTTGAAATAGGAACAATGTTGGATACCCATTGAGGATATGCTACAGGTTTGATGAATCCTACATCCAGTAATTTCTTTAGTTCTGCTTTGACTAGAAGGGCAATATGACGATTCATTTTCCTTAACTTTTGTTTAACTGGTTTAGCTCCTGGACTAACATTCAAGTGATGCATAATAAGCTCTAGATCTAACCCTGGCATGTCTGCATATGACAAGGCAAAATTGATTTGTTGTCGTTTGAAGAATTCTATATATTGTTGCATTTCTTCTTTTGATAGAGAAGTCACTGGATGAAGAATGTTTGGTTGCTTTGTTGTGCCAATGTTAATTGCCTCTGTTGGTTTGATCAAAACGGATGACCTTTCTTGATAGTGCTCAGGAAAAGTGTCAAATCTCCCATCTTTCGATGCCTCAAGGAGGTTTTCACTGTTAGATGCGCCCTTTCTTTTTACTTTTTCCTGATCTAATGTTGCCAATAAATGGTTTTTAGCATTAGACCTGATATTGTTTTCTTTATTTTCACTTTTGCGATTAGGAGATTTGGCACCCACTTGATTGGAAGATGCGTTGTTGACATTCCTGGTGAGAGTTGTTACGGGTTCGATTGTGTTAAGATATACATATATGTCATGGTCATTTAGAAAGGTATCAATGGTGGTATGACCTTCATTTTCCCAATCAATAAGCTCAGGGTGGATTAGAGGTAGTGTATCTTTAGGTTGGGATGTTTCAAGGGTTTCAAGGGTCATGATGGATGTATCAAAATTTTCAATATGTATGTCGATGTCTAGAATGGTACTCTCATCAAAATGACCTCGTGTAAGGAGTTCTTGATTGTCCTCGGATAAGTCCAAGTCAGTTGAATGTGATTCTAATTCAAGTGAACTATTTCCTGACATTTGTGTTGCATACGTGTGAACTACATCAACTTCTACATCTCCTTCAAAGCGATTTTCTTCAGCTGATTCTTCAGAGTGATAGGAATCCCATTCTCATTCATTAGAATCTATATCACTTGTAGCTTGCAATCTATAGATTTGATCATATAGCTTTTCTTCTTTCATACTCAATTTCTTCGAGACTGAGTTTGAGTTCTGTCAATTTTTCTATGAGCTCTCCTTGACTTATATTAGCTTCTTTCTTGTTTTTATTAAGATTTAATTTTGCTTGAGAGTTGCTTTTAGTTTGTTTCTCTTGTTGATTTGAAGCTTGCTTCTTTTCCCATTTCATGTTTTCTTGTGTTTGTTGCTTAGCTGATGTTTCTTCTCTTTCAATTGCCAATTGTTCTTGTCTGTTTTCATATTCCTCTTGTTGTTGAATAAAAGATGTGTCTTCTGGTAGAGTGACTTGTCCATACCCTAAGCTTGTTTTGCCCGTAGTCTACTGAGTTTAAGGTTGGATAGGTTCTGAGATACCTTCTTTTCTTTTTCCTATAGGACCTGTTCTAGTGTATCCCATTCTTCTGAGAATGTTAAATCCTTTTCCATACTTTTCTGTAGGCATTCTAACATTGTTGATCTTTTGTTGAAATTCATCATCCTTGTATAGCCATTGTAGCACATCTTTGTCTTCTGTTTCCTCTGATAAGGTTCCAAAACTAACAAATGCTCCATCAAATATTAGAAGATGTTTCACAATTGGTTGTTGTTTAGAGTTTGATGGTTTTCCAAAGGATTAAGGAGAAAGTGGTAATTGTGATATTGAATATTCTCTATCCCCCCGATCTCTTAGTTGCATTTGTTTTTCCATACTTGATAAAATTGAAGCAAATGATTGGTCCTTGGATTGTGTGTTCAAAGATGATGCCTCCCTATTATGAGGAACAATGACTTCTTGGCCCATTTTTAGATTGTTGTAGTATTGAAATAGATTTGAATCTGGAGAGATTGTGATTTCCTGTCCATTGTAGGGAAATTTTACACACTGATGATATGTTGATGGGATAGCTTGCAAGTCATGTATCCAGGGTCTTCCCAAGAGTATGTTGTATGATAAATCTAAGTCTAGAACTTGGCATGTTGTGTCTTTCTGCAAAGGTCCCACTCTAATGGGTAACATCACAATTCCCTTAGAGGAACATTCTTCTTCATCATAGGCTTTAATGGTGATCTTTTTTGGGGGATCAACTGCATCTTCTGAATAACCCAGAGCACAGACAAGACTCAAAGAGAAGATGTTTAAGCCAACTCCCCCATTTATTAGGACACGTTTAACTTGCATCTTATGAATGCTGACTTTGATATGCAAGGGAGCATTATGGGGATATTGTAGGGACATGTCATCTTCTTTGGTGAATGATAAGCAGTGAGGGGTTGTGAGGTGTCCCACCATAGTTTGGAATTGATCAATATCAAGGTCTTTGGACACTGTTGTATCTACTAATTCTCATTCAATAATTTCTTTATGTTCAGGTGAAAGTTTTAAAAGTTCTAAGATGGATATTTCTGTAGGTGTTTTCTGCAATTGATCCACTAGATTGTATTGTTTGGTAGTGGATGACGTGTTTGTTGTGGGACCTGACAAAACAACTTTGGCTTCGCTTCTTGTGATAGCATGAGCTTTTTCTTGATTTTGTTTTTCTTTAACTACAATCACGTTTACCACATTATCATATGTATGAGCGTAGTTTACCTTTGCTTTACCTTTACCATTGTTTGTTATTGATGATTCACCTTTCTCATAGTTTGGAAGTGGAGTTTCAAAAGTTGTATGAGATTCATTCATTGTATGTCCATCCATAGTTATTACTCCATTATCAATCAAATCTTGGATGGCATGCTTCAACTTTTGACAATTATCTGTGTGATGTCCCTTGTTTTGATGGCAATCTCAATAATGGTTATCATTCCACCAAGGTGGTTTTATTTGAGGTTCATAGTTCCTTTCTTTTGGCAAAGTGATCAATTTGTTTGTGAGAAGTGTCTTTAATGTTGAGCCAAGGGGTTCACCGATGTCTGTAAATTGTCTTCGAAAGAAAGTTTTGATAGTTGCTTTTTGGTGATGGTTGTTTTGTTGAGCCGCTGCTGAGTGAGTGGATAAATTAAAAATTGGTTGTTTTGGTTTCACATTGTTGTTATCCACTATTCCATCATTGAAGACATTTTGATTTCTATTCCAAAACTTTGGCTTATCATTATGGTTGTTGTTATTGGTGTTGTTAGGAGGATGGACTCCTTCTTTGTATGTTTTCAATTCACCTTTCTTTATCATGGGTTCCTCCGTTCTGATTCCATTATCAATCATTTTTCCAAAACTTTGATTTCCTTGCATTTTTAAGTAATAACTCATTTGATCATTTAAGTTGTCAATGAATATGCCTATTTTTTCCTACTCTGGCACTATATGAGGATACCACGAAGCTAATCATCTCCATCGTTGTAAAAATGTCATGAAAGGTTCTCTAGTCTTTTGTTTGGCATTACATAGGTCTAGCATTGTTATTTCATGTTGTATGTTGTAAGAGTATTGTGAAACAAACTTATCCACCAATTTTGCGAATGATCTGATTCTAGGTGAAAGTTTGGAGAACCATTCCATAGCTAGTCCAGTTAAGCTTTTCGGAAATAATCTCATCAAGTAGGTATCCTAATGTGAAAACTCCATACTTATTGTGCAAAACTCTCGTATATGATCTTGAGGGTCAGTGCTTCCATCATATTTTTCGTATCTAGGAGTTTCCAAACCTATAGGAAATGGTATCATGTTTAAATTTATGTTGAGCAGATAAGGACATATTTCTTGAAGTGATTATCTTCTAACATTTTTCTCTGCATACCTTGAATTTGTGTTTGCAGTGTTTGTAGTTGTTGTGTGAGAGTTGTGATAGGATTATCAACATGCTTTGTTATTGCATGACCATGATTTTACATTCTAGGAGGATCTAGATCTCGTCTTGTTTCATCTCTAGTCCTTCTTGTATCTTCATTGGATTGAATGTTATTCAGAATTTCCACTTCATCTCTTTTGGGTGTGTAGGTTTCTTCATTGCTTCTAGTATTATTGGGAATTGATGTCTCATTCACGTGGAGACCGAAAATATCCTCATATTGTTCATTATTAGGAGGAGGACCACTTTTATTTTTTGTCAATTTGTTCACATCAAAATATTGGGGGAGTGTAGCACCGGATTTTGCTAACATTAGGAAATACTTTTCTTTTTCTCCCTCCAATAATTTCTTTATAAATTTATCGAATTGAGGATCTTTCTTGATGTCTTTGATATTTTGTTATGTTATTTCTCCTTCAACTTGTATTTCATCTTCATGTTCTATGGTTATATGCTCTTTAGTTGTTTCCAATGTTTCAATTTTCGTATCTGCGATCCTTCATCTCTGAGCTCTAGTTAGAAAGGGCATACACCTGTGTTATTTTGCTAGGATTCGATTGTCGAAAAAAAAAATTTCATAAGTGATCAACTGTCAAGGTAAATGTGATAGCACAATATGAAATGAAAAGATGGTTCAAGTGTTTAAAGGTTTGCAATTTTTTGATCTTTGATTTTGGAGTGCAATGATGATGATTTGATAAAAATCAAGTCCAGTAGGAACGATATATCCTACGATGTGGGACAAGATTATCCTGACCAAACGTTTCAGTTTCATGATAAAGGATGATAGATCCTAATGAGAAACTATGTTTGAGTGATCAGTTTACTAAAGAAGGTGATAATGCACTTTGAGATGTTTAGATCTTCAAATTGTTGAGGGTGAGCACTTGAAAATATTGACGTGTTTATGTTCTAGAGTCTGATTTCGATGGATGATAACTTGACCAAGTGAATCAAGAAGACAATCCAAGGATAGAATGGAAGAGAATGGATGCTTATGATTATTGCAAATTGATCATACCAGAATGATAGATACAAAAAAGGTGTTGTTCTCAAATTCTGATCCCCTTCTTATCCCCTTTGATGAGAAAGAATAACTTTGTATGTGAATGGAGAAATCAAGGAACAAGAACCTTAGAGAAACATATGACAAGGTTTTGATAACCTTCTACACTTCGAACTTATCCAAAGTTCAGGTGGGTATACCTTATGTGAATACTTTCACACTTTTAAACAAAATCCATAGTAACCATTATCCAAAACCAGTGGATCTTATCGCCTTAAACAAGAAACTGAAAATATAGGAAAACTTAGGCTCATTTTCAGTGTTGATCCTCAAGAGATTTAGAAAAGAAAACATTAACAGATACCAGTGCCTTATCCGGGCTATAGAGTCATCTATTTTAAACAAGAACTCCAGAATTAAACATATCCATGCATCTCAATCACTTTGGACTTTATCAACTCCATACGTGCCTGACATGTATGAGAATCCTCCCATGTTATACTAAACAGTGTTCATCCAATGCAAAGTTCCCAACAAATAACCTACTGATAAAGATATTTCTCGCATATTTAATTCCCCTCCTAAAGAAGAAGGCTAAGAAACATATGTATAAAGATTGCATTACAATCACTATTCAATTGAAATAACCCTAAGTTACCCAAATGAAACCAGTAAAATATTCAAAAGCATACCAGAAGACAACACAAATTCTAGGCTCAAAGTTAATGGTCTGTATATTTATATTCAATCTAGAAAATCTTACAAAACTGAGATAATTTTTTGTGAAACACTTAGAAAAAACACAGATAAATTTCTACAGAGTTTCTTTACAAATTCTTGTGATCCTTTTTTCAATGTCCTGGTATCCATTTATAAAAGCCATGGATGCATACAAGCTTCAAACCCTTTTGAGAAAATTTGTTACAAGTCAAATTACTCTCAAAGAAATGGTTACATGTTCTTTTAAACATCTACAGCTTCTTGCGCCTTTTGTTCCGTCGCAACCTCTTCTAACTACTTCGGAGCATCTTCTTTTCGTCCCACATAATTGTCCTTCCATTCTTGAAAAACATCATCACTTGGCCAAGCAAAACCAACAACCTTCCGTTTCATGTCTTCTAGCCTTTTTCAGGTGACTCTTAAATGTCCAATTTATGTTTCTATGAAACTGTAATGCTATTTCACCTTTTCAATTTCTTCAATTGTTTGGACAAATAGGGAGGTGTCATCAGTTTTGATAATTTGATTGATCCTTAGGGACAAATTGTGGTCCACCTCTTTCAACCAGGTCTTTTCTTCTTTCAACTGAATTGGAGCAATAAAACCTCCTGGAAACAATTCAAATTTATGATCCGAATATTCTTTTCTATAAAGCTGGGATTTTCTTTTCACACCTGCCCTTTCCTCTAAGAGAATATTTATCTCTTTTATAAACTCACTGGTAGACCTTAGAGTGTCATTCTCCTCTGCACCTAGATGAGATGAGCACATGAGCTCCAATTCCGTACCTATGGGCATGCACTTATTAAGGATTGGTTCCAAAGTGGCCTCATCTTCTCTAAATTTGATCATAACATCCAGAATCCTTTTCATATTTATATAGACAGTGGGGGCCTTGACTGAGTCAGCAAAATTAAAGTTTGTGGCTTTCACCTTCTCTTCATATTTGTTTGCAAACAAGGCTTCAGCTTGTTTCAACCTTTCCAACTCATGTTGGACACTTTCAGGTGATTGGGAACCAGAAGGCATAGGAGAAGGGGGGTATTCTACAATGGGACTAGTAGGAGGGGGTCTTGCTAGAGAGGATGCTATCATGAGCATAGAGGATTCACCTGGATGGTGCTGACCAGCCAACTGACTCTGGAGTCTAGTAATGATGCTATCCCTATTGGCTATTCCTTCTTTAGCCTCATTGTAGGCCTTTAAGATAGTCTCCAACTTCAATTGGAGATTATCTCTTTCTTGTGCCTCTCTCTCTACTACTACCACATTGAACTTTGCAGTTTCCAAAACTTTTCTTTCAGCTTCCACTACCCCTATATCTTGGACTCTCTTAACAATCATGCCTCCTAAGAGGCTAGAATCTGGTGCATTTTTCCTCCTTTTGTTCTCATCCTTCTTTAATGACCACATGACAAGAGCAACATTATCCTTGCTGAATGTCACTCCTTCCATAGGCTTTGTTTCCTTCCTTACTACATCAAGCACTAGAGCATCAACTATATCCCGTTCAGGGAGAATTAACACACCAGCCTTTGCTACCATTTCTCTTCCTTTCCCAGGGGTGATAGTTTTAAATTCTTCCATCATTTTTTGCTTTATCTCTTCCTCCACCTGAGTTTTATCTCTGAGAGGCTGTTCACTCTTCCTATGTTCACATCTGACCTTGAATTTCTCCATGTTTTGCTTCCATACAAATTGCATGAAAGCTCCTGTTGTGACAAAGTTACTGTCAGCCAAGAATTCTTCACTAGCTTGTTTAACAGTAAGGTCCAATTCTTGGCCTTTTAGCTCACCATCAGTAAAATCCATTTCAGCACTAGGTGGCTCTTCAGGCATCCCCTCTTAGGTCTCTTCATAGGTATAGGAAATCTCATTGAGACTCCCTAACTGTAGCAATTGTTCAGCCACTTCTTGCTCATCTCCAATGTGTATAGGGGACCGAGATGGAGAATATTGAGGTTCATCAGTTTCAACTTCCTTTCCCACTCTTTACCTTTTAGGGGAATCCTAAATGTCAATGACATCTTCAATTTTCCTATTTCCTTTTGAAGTGGAAGGTTCACCTGTCACTGGCATCATCACAGTGTACTTTGACTTCTTATGCATTACATAGTCACCAGGTGGGATAGCCTTAGCAAAGGCAAGCTTAGCCAAGACCAACTTAACCTTATAAGGATCATTTTTCATTATGGCCTCCCTTTTTTCTTTTAAGGTCTGAATGAGGTCTTCAAAATAGAGAATCAAGAATTTGATTTTCTCCTCAAAAGGGTTGAAGCTAGAAAGAGGATCATAGCTACTATCAAATTGATGGATAAAATCAAGTGCCTTTTTGTATGCAACCCACTTCTCCTTCCTTAGTTCCTGCTCATCTAAGCTGAATTCATTTTTGATTAAATCTTTGGGGAACTGAAATTGGTGAGGCCTACCTCTACACACTGCTCTCTTTTTGGACATGCCATTGAAGAATTTCTTAGGGTCTACACATCTTGAAACTGCAGTTGACAGCCTATATGGCTTAAAGAATTCTTCAAAATATTTCCATCCACCCTTAGTGATTACAAAATGGTGGGCCATGGTAATAGTTGGGAAAATGGTCCCTTTACCCCTATTGGTTAGCTCTGCCTCTTGCACTCATCCAATTTGTCTCAATACTTCTACAATCCCTATCTTTAATGGGACTTGATAGGGTAGTAAATGTTAGGTCTCGGAGACAACTGAGAGGGGGGGATGAATCAGTTGTTTAATAAATTCAAACCAAAAACAACTTAGCCAACTTAATGCTTAATACCGATAAATCAGTTAAGTATGTTGGTAGATAGTTTTAATAGTTAATTGCTATACCGCTAAAGATTAATGCATGAAACATAAACACAAAGTCATCCACAACACATGACACCAATATTTGTACGTGGAAACCCTATAAGGGAAAAAACCATGGTGGGAAACCTTACCCACAATCAGATGATACTACTGCAGATAGTAAGTGTACATAAACTGGGTATGCACATGCAGAAAGGCCAATAGCCTAGAGCTCATTGATCAATCACAAAATGGGAGTCACACTGACTATAGTTGGATGGTTAAATCCAATAAGAATGTACTGCACAAAATAGCATCTTCATATGTTGGATTCAATACCGGTGTAATGCTGATATGCTTTCACAAAAACCTAACTTCACCTTCAAATGATGTCTACATGAATTGCACTGCTTAATCTCTCATATACCTTCACACAATTCTTTTCGCATTACACGCTTGATCTTACAAATAAGATCTTACCTTTATACCATAAACTAAGACCAATTTTAGTGGGTCGGCTCTACAAGATATTACAATAAATTTTTTTTACAAATAATATAATATTCGATGCAATAACCGATTGAACATGTCAGCTTAATGCATTTACAACAATAATTAATCATTTCCATAGTGTGCCATGCTGATCTGGAAAAGATAAACTTGCCGGTGTAACCCTAGGTAGCCCTGGACCTATTTGCCGGTAAAAGCAAATAAGCAAATATGAATATACCAATGATTAACTCATTAAGATAAGATGTCCATACGATGTTTTTGATATTACCAAGTGTCTTCCATATCATTTCAAGTGCCGATGATCATTATATCCTACCGGTGAGCCATATACCAGTACCTGTGCAATAGTTACTTGCTTGCCGATGAATGCTGCTGGATCTCCAAAGTGCTAGTGTTTTAGTAAGTGTTGACATCAATGACAAAACTATACCAAAATATCAATAGTAAATAGGGGGTACCTCTAAATCCATACACTCTAAAAACTGTAGACACAGGGTACAAATACATGTCTCCCCAATTGTGAACAATCTTAATATCCTCTGCAAACTCCTTAGGTCTGAGGAATTCTAAAAGAGCCTTAGGAATTCTAGGATTTTCGCTGCATAAAAGGATTCTAATCTTAGATGCAAAGCATCTATCAAACTTCAGAAAACAAGCATCTTCTCTATCCCAGGATAAAAGAGTGCTCCAAAGTTGAACAGGCATCTCTTCCTTATCCTTTATCTTGATCAAGTCCATTTCCTTTGCAAAGTAATCAACACCTTTGAACAAGAACATGTGCATTAACATGGAGTACCATCCAAATGGCCTATCCACCTTACCATTTTTGATCCCTACTAGCCCTTTATGAATTGCATGAGCAAGGTATGAGGCATAATCAAATGTTATTTCTAGGGAGGGGTTTAGAATTTGTGCAATCATTAACATGTAATGGGTTGGCATATTCTTTTTAGCATCCTCTCCAAAGATCTGACATAATACCCAATACATACCCTTAGCTCTTAGAGTGAATAAATTGAGGGAGAATGGTTCCATTGTGCTGGGGCCTACAACTGTTAACCCCCTATCTTAACAAAGAATTCCTTCAATGGGCCACTCCTAGGATGATCCCTCTGTGCATTGTAAACCTAGGCTAATGACTCAAATTCAATAGGCTCTAACAAATTGGAGGCCTCACTGAGTTTAAACACTTTCCTGAATTCATCTTCATTTATTTCAATCAGGACTGATCCCTTTATATTACTAATGCATCTTGCGACAGGGTCATAATTCTGTGCAATTAGGGTCAACAGATCTACTTCCATGAAAACACCTGGGACCACAAGTTTTCCTACATCTAGATCCCATATGCTATTCAAAGGAGTTGGGGAATGGCTCTGCCCAAAACTGACTTTAAATAGTCCTAAACCTGATATTCCTATTTGAAGGTCCCTTAACCAATTGCCTTTATCATATAGGCCATCCCCAATTTTCAGACAAGGGTTCTTTGGTACTAGCTCTTTCGCCTTAGCCCCGACATTGGTAGACAAAGTTAATTGCTCTAAAAAATCATCACAGGTGTTCCTATCCTAATAATTGACTTTTCCTGTCAACTCTCTTCTTGGTGCCATTTTGAACAAGCAACTATACTTCTAGAAACTAGCATAGACCTCTAATGAAATAATTCACACAACAATATTTGGAAACAGACCAGAATTATCAAGAAAAGCATAAAAAACCTGATTATTTGCCTGAAGAGAATCGCTCCGCACCAATTTGCTCTAGAACAAACTTCGATGAAACAATACTAACAATCAAGTTGATGCAGACTCAAAAGGACAAGTTGGCATTGAAATTTTTAGAAATTAACTCCGCATGCTTTGGCTTTCTTTTTAGAATTGAATTCACCAAATCGAATTCAAAATTGGCTCCAACGGGTCATAACTCCTCTGTGTCTTTCCTCTATTTCGGTCTTTCTCTATTTCACAGTGCATAAAACCTTTGTAGCTTTCTTTCACGAAACAACATTGGTCGTTGGAACACAAGAACTTACACCGCCTTTACCTCCATCTAATCTCTCTTTGTTAATGTCGGGCCCCACCTCCTTTTCGTGACTTCGTGGGCTTTAACACTCATGTACTTTTCCTTCGCGAAGCCACGCTAGCCGTTAGATCAAGCTCTAATCACCCGAATTTTAACTCTAACCAGGACTGTCAATCTCACTTACTAACCACGCCTCATCTTGACGGCTAACGCTTTTTGCCATTTTGCAAAGGTTAAGCCGCAGGCATCTTTGGGCCACAAAACAATGAGAACCGTTGGATCGACCACGAGATGAATACTTTTTAACAAGCTTCAAACCTTTTAGGTGGGCCCTTTATTCAGAAATCACTTACTCTATTTATTTGCTGGTTAACAAATGCCACATGGCAGTCAAGCATTAGCTCTAGAAACTCCTCTGGGTTCCACCCTGAATCCGCCACGTGTTCTATTTATTATTCCCACATAACTATCGGTTACACCTAGGTGGGCCCTCAACTACCCTTTAGAGCCATGTGGCATTGAACACATCACTATCAAGTTCTACGAAATGCAGCAGCTGTCATGCCACATCATGCCTTCGTGTAATTTCCACCTGTCTTTCGCCATTTCATGAACATTAATCTTCGTTTGGCTTGCAGCCATGAAACCACGAGGATCATTGGATCAAAATAGATCTGATCGGCTTTTAACTTTGTGCCCTGCCTATCCTTTGGGCCCCATTGACCTTTTCGCCATTTCACGATGACTAACTTACTAGCATCTTACCTTCACAAATCCTCGTGAGTTGTGAGATTTTAGGAACTTCCTCGTTGTTTACTCTTTCTATGGCAACCTTACCCGGGCCCACTGTGGACCGCCAAATGAGCGCCCCATCACTGCTCAGTCATTGCCAGCTGGATCTACCACCTTTACCGCAACCTTAGTGGGACCCGCCACCTTTTCGCTACTTCGTGAAACACAAAACGTGCGAATCTCCCGACCGCAAATCAATGTGAGTCGTTGATCTTTTTCCAACCCAATCACTCTTTAGCCAAGGAGGACTACTTGTCTCTGGGACCTACCATGTGTTTTTGCTGCTTCGTAGAGCATAAACCATGTGCATCTTGGGCTAGCAAATCGATGTGAGCCATTGGATCACAATCAAGATGCAACTCTTTTACACGATGGTTAGCCCATCTAGTCGGTCCCGCCTATGCCTTTCGCTACTTTGCAATCGGTAACTCACGGGAATCTTAGCTTAATGAAACCATGTGCACCTTTAGATCAAAAGGAACCTGCTCACCTTTTAGGCGGCTGATTAAGAAATTAAAACTTTAGGAAAGATATAGAAGGATAATGCATTGATAAACCTGCCTAGGAAAAAATTAAAGAAGGGGGGGGGACACTTTTCACGACCAACAGACCCTCCTTTAAGTGAATAAAGTAACATGAAAATAGAATTATAAGGGTTTTTCTTAGACACAGGAGCAATTTAAGACTTAAACCCTAAACCCTTATTTGGACCCAAAGCAATTAGAAGCAACAAGGCCATACCAGACTCAAAATTTTCATAAACTTAGCCAATTATGGGAAAAGAATACCCATTTTTCAAACAGTGATAACAACGGCTCTGACTGGGGATGGTTAATCACAAGATCAACACAAGAACTCAAAAAACTCTGGATAAATAGACCAAAAACAAGCCCAAAAACAACAACTAAAGCAAACCTAAGTATATACAAACAAGGACCTACTGTGCATGGACTTCAAGAGAAATAATGTTTCAAGAATTGTCCATGCACTGGAAATTCCTGTACTTCATCATTCATATTCTTCAAAAAATATGAGTCCTTTCCATTCAGATCACAGACCACAGAGGGGCTAATCCTCAATGACTCAATTTTTTTATGCTTTCCCTTGTCCCGTCCTTTTGCATTCCATTGAAGAACAACATCCCTTATTTGGAATTTTCTCAATGAGGCTCTCTTGTCAAATAGGTACTTGGACTGTAATTGGATCTTTAAATTTCTTTTATGAGCTAGAGTTCTAATTTTCTTCCACTTCCACTATTTGAATCATTTGGTCCCCCATAGGTTTAGAAAACTCCATGTCTTCAGCTTGCAGGAACTTATATACTGGAAGAAGATTATTTACTGGCACTCTAGCTTGTGTACCGTAAACCAATTCAAAAGGTGAAACTCCACTAGCCCATTTGACAGTAACTCCGTCAGCCCACAAAGCCAATTTCAACTTTTGATCCCAAGACCTCTTGTTTTCTTCCAGGATTTTCTTGATAGTGTTCAAGAGGCTTTTATTACTTGATTCAGCTTGTCCATTTCCCTGAGGATGATAAGGTGAAGAGTAAGACATGATTATTCCATGACTAGTGTAGAATTCAACAAACTCTTCTGAGCTGAAGCTCATGGCATTATCCATTACTAATATTTTAGGGACTCCAAATCTAGTTATAACATTATCCATCAGGAAATCAATGACAATTTTACTTGTAGCTCTTTTGGTGGGAATAGCTTCAATCCAATTGGTAAAATAATCAGTCGCTACTATGATCCACCTGTGACCTCTTCCTGATCTCTCAAAAATTTCTCCAATAAAATCAATGCCCCATTGGACAAAAGGGGCTTCCACTGTGACTGGATTCAGGGGTAAAGCTCCTTCATACTTCAATTTGGATGAAAACTTCTGACATGGGTCACATTTCCTGACATGTTCATGGGCATCTTTAAACAAAGTAGGCCAGTAATACCCAGCCTGGACTATCTTGCCAGCAGTTGTCTTAGTAGAGTAATGACCTCCACACACTATATCATGCATTTCAGTCAGCACTTTCTTAGCCTGGGATTCATCCAAACACATTAGTAGTTCCCCATCTCTATTTCTCCAAAACAGATCACCTTGAATGAGAACATATTTTTGTGACTTGAGTTTTAATGTTCTTTTTTTATTGTGGGTCATCCCTTCTGAAAATGTTGCATATCTTAAGAAATGGACTATCTTTGAATACCAGGGTGTTATCAACTTCAACATTATGTACTTCCACATTAAGAAGATTTGATTTAGTCATGAGCTTTGCAAGGCCTAATCCTCTTACCAATTTAGTAATCTTTATCTCTAAATCAAATTCTTGAATTCTGTTTATCCATCTGCACCTTTTACCTATGACCTCAGATTGGGATAAAATGTCTTTGACTACAGCATGTGGAACATAAGCAACTATTTTTGCATTTACCAGATATGGCCTAAAAGCTTTGACAACCTTGACCAAAGCATAAGCTTGATTTTCCATGATTTCATACTTTAACTCTGCAACCTACAAAGATTTACTATAGAAAGCTATGGGATGCTCATACCCTTCATTATCCTTTTGTAAAAGTACAACAGCCATTGTGTGATATGATGTGAAAGAGAACAGAGAGAAAGGATTACTGTAATTAGGGGATTTCAACACTGGTGCTTCCTGAATAGCCCTTTTTATCTCATCAAAAGCCTTTGAAGCTTCTTAATCCCAGTAGAACTTAGTATCCTTCTTGAGTAGTCTAACAATGGGCTTGACAATTTTTGCAAAATTTGCAATAAACCTTCTTAAAAAATTCACTTTACCCAAGAAGGACTGAATACCTTTAACACTTGTGGGTTCCGATACATTTGCTATGGCTTCAATTCTTTCATGATCTATCCTAACTCCTTCTTTGGAGACAATATGCCCTAGCAGCTTCCCTTCAGTAACAACAAAATGACACTTCTTAGGATTCAAAGATACTCTGAACTCCAAAGCCTTATTGAAAACCTTTTTCTAAATGCCCACAGTGGTCATCTGCCCTCTTGGAGAAACATGTCAAATCATCTTGGTATACTACCATGATGATATTTATGAATTCTTTGAATGCTACATCCATTGCCCTCTGGAAGGTAGCTCCTACATTTTTTAAACCAAAAGGCATTATGACATAAACATAAGTTCCCCAAGGGGTGGTGAAAACAGTTTTGAATTGTTCTAATTTTTTCACTAGTACCTGGTTGTATCTCGAGAATCCATCCATCATAGACAGTAAATCACAACTAGTCACCCTTTGCAACATAGCTTCCATATTTGAAGATGAATAATTATCTTTCAAAGAAGCAATATTCAAGTTTCCAAAGTTGACACAGAGCCTTATGTCTCCATTTTTCTTTCTAATTGGGACCAAATTGGAGACCCATGAAGAATACCTTATAGGCTTAATGATCCCCCCTTCTCTCAGCTTAGTCAATTCTTGCTACATCTTAGTTTCCAGCATGGGATTAATAGGTCTCTTCTTTTGTCTGAAAGGCTTAGCATCAGGAAGCAAAGGAACTTTATGCTAAAACAAATCTTGTCTATACGCCTTTAGGTCTTCACAAGACCAATCAAAAACATGCTTGTACTTTTTAATAAATTAATAAGATTAATCCTGACATGAGGAGGCAAGTTCTTTCCAATATAGACCAACTTAGGGGATGATTCAGTCCCTAAGTTTACCTCCTCTAGTTCTTCTAACTTAGTGGTTGACTGCTAGTGCAAATGACTGTCATTTCCAAATACTGTTTCTCTGTTATCAACCACTTCTACCAATGCATTGCAATCATTTTTTTGTCCATCATAATCATCTATGTATTGTATAAACCTAAGGATATCTTCATCATCCTCAAACACTTTCCAGTTATAAACATTTTCAGGGATAGCAGGCCTAGCTTTTATCTCTATTGTGGATACACCTGTTAGTGTTACATCATCATTCTTCAATGCAACATTTGCCAAAAAATTAGCCATGATATTCTTCGACCTTTCTATCCAATTGATAGAGAATGCACTAAAATATTCAATTACATCCCACACTGCATTCTTATATCATTTCAGTCTCTCATTCTTAGATGCATATTTAGCCCTAACTTGAGAAACAACCAGCTCCAAATCTCCCAACACTCTTAACATTTGTATCCCATGCCTTTTTTCCATTTCAAGCCCCAATAACAAGGCTTCATATTCAGTAGTATTGCTGGTACATTGAAAAGCTAACAAAAATGAATATTTGAAAGTAATACCTGAAGGGGACACAAAGAGAACTCCTACCCCAGGTCCTTCTTTAGAACAAGCTCCATCAAAGTACATGTGCCACAAAGCATGCTGCTAAGACTTCAATTAAGTCATAATACTATCAGTATTTTTCAATGGAGGCAGATTGGTTGTAGTCTAAAGTTATCAAGATCCACTTCAATCATACAATTTAGCATACTAGGGTCTACCTTTTCAGTTACACTAGGGGCACAAGGCTCTCTATACAACTTTACTTGATTTCCATTAATGGGGATGGTAACATATGATAAAACCAACTGAACATTTCCACCCACTGCTATGGCCCACTACCTAGATAGCAACATGCCATAATGGGGTTTTGGTCAGTTACAATGACATCCATTTTATATGTTGCCTCGGGGAAGGTTGCTATTTTAGCTTCAACATCTTTCATTGTACCTATCACAGGCACTTCTCTATTGTCCATAGCATAGCATTTCCCATACACTATATTCACTGGTAATCCTAGTTCTTTCATAGCACCATAAGGCATTATATTTGCAGATGCACTAGAATTTATCATGTAATTCTTTATCAACCGGTTATTCACTAACAGAGTAACATAAAAAAGGATCTACTTGTGAGGGTTCTTGAGTAATATTTGTTCCAACATACACCTCTAGGGTTTGGAACTCTTGATCCTTTTCATCTTTAATTGAACCGGTAGGTAAAATTGTGTTACTGTCAGATGTGTTAGAAAATAAAGACAAATCAGCTTCTCTATGTTCTTTTATTTTTAACAACTCTATTAATGGGACAGTGACCTTCATCTGAGTAAGAGGCTGAGTCATATCAAATGTGGAATTAGTACTCAACTCAGTATTAGCTTTATCTATTTCTGCCTTAGGCTGACTTGCCTTCTTTGTTGTGGCAGCTCCTTGCATATCATTAGTAGCTTTATTATATGTATCCTTGGGCACTTCTTTAACTTGACCTTTCTTCTCTTGACCGACTTGAGGCAAAGTAGCACTACTTGCTGCTTTCTTTTGGGATACCTCTTTTATAAACATAGAACCAGGTTCACCTTGATCACTATCCCTTTTGGTACTCCTTAGATTATAGTTGTGTTTAGCATTGGCTATAGCAGCCTTAGTGAGATTTTTTACTTCTTCTTCACTAGGCCTTCTTAGATGGACTTCATCATCCTCAATGGTTACCACATTCAGAGTAGGATGCCAATCAAGTGTTAGCTGTCCTTGAAAAGACCTTTTACTATCTGACACATCACACTCACTAAATCCACTTTGTAAAGACTCCTCATCACTTTCTATAATATTTTCAAACATTTTTATATCAGGCTCATCCTCTTGTCTCATGGATTCTTCAAGGGCTTGAGCTACTGCATATTGATGAGGAGAGTGTGGTCCATCACAAGCTATGCACTAGGGAGTATTTTCTATATTATGAACATTTTTTCCTTTTAAGGGATCAAGGGTATCTTGGCTCTAAAAATTCTTAGGCTTCTCATTCTGAGGCTTACCATCCTTCCAGTTGGTGTTGTAAGGCATATCAAGCAATCTAGGAGGTCTATCTTGCCAATTATAATGAGGTTTGTCATTTTTGTTCACCTTGGTAGTGAGATCCTTCATGGCTGTCACCAACTTTTCTATTTTATCTTCTTCCTTAGCAACTTTTTTTGGTTGTTGTTTTGTTTCCTGCCATAGCCTACCATCAGTTCTTCTTCCTAATTTTCCAGATGCCTTTCTGTTGCTCTCTACATTGATAGCAATTCTAAATGCATCTTGTAGGCTATGTGGATTTTTATCCCTCAAAATATATGCCATTTTAGAATCAAAGGCATTGTAGTAAGTATTCAGGAACATGTTATCATCTAATCTCATTACTTGAAATAATCTATGCATTACTTTCTGAAATCTACCATTAAAATCTCTGACCATTTCATTATCAAATTTTCTAATATTGTTGAACTCATTGAGCATAAAGCTCACATTTGTTTTGTCACCATACTATTATTGAAAGCAATTTTTAAAATCCTCCTAAGACCCAATGTTATTAATAGGAAGACCCCTATACCAGTCTCTTGCATCTTCTATTAGGGACTAAACAAATAATTTCATTATGACATCTTCATTTATGATCTCATAATCATTAATCAAATCACCAAAAGAATTCAAATGCTCTTCTGCACTGATTGTGTTGTTCCCAGTAAATTTATGAAGCCTATCTCTTAAGTCAGTTGGGACATGGTTAGGATACCCAGGGATTTCATCAAAAAATAGCTGCCTATATAGTTCTAAGTTGATAGGTCTTCTCTAGAATGGGTTAACAACATGGTTATTGCCCATGTTCATTCTTGAATTGGGGATTTGAGTTTGAGAGATCTGGTTATTTTGGTTAATAACAGGGGCTTGACTGGTTGTTGCTAAATTAACAGGCAAAGTTGGCTGAATTTTAATAGGAGGGAGGGAAACTTGCTGAGGAATAGGTTTATTAGATCTTCTGATGGAAAGATGATGGGGGGAGATTTTAGATAGCCAATTTTTCTTTTAACTTCTTGGTTAGCTGCCTCTAACTTAGCTTTCTCTAACTCCATTTGTAGATCTTCTTTCTCTTTCCTCATCCTTTCCATCTCCCTTTCATGTGCTAATAATCTATGAGAGATTTCCACTATAGTCTTAGCTCATGACCCACCTTCCATGCATTTCTACTTTCCTTTGTCTACATCTTTTCTAAAAGGCTGCGGGTCACTAAGAATTTCTCTACTTTGTTGTACTTCTGACTTATATGCTAATTTGGTCATAGGGTCTAAAATTTCTCTAATCACAGGACCTTCATCATCACTCTTTGCCTTTTCTTGGGCAAGCAAATCAAGATCAGCAATCTGTCGCAGGAGCCTATCTCTCTCCATCAATTTTGCCTTAACTTCTTTCTCCCTATTTGCTTCCTTTTGGGCTCTTAAGGAGATCAAATGATGAACCCTTCTATTTAGGTCCTTTATTTCTTGGGATATTTTATCTTCATCAGGGAAGATTTCTTCAGAGTCTAATATGTTAACTTGGTCAATATCAATTAAGCTGATATTCCCATCATCTGTTCTAGGTACAAAATTTCTGACTACATTTGAACTACTTCTGTCTCTCCCAAAAAAACTAGTATGAGATATATCTTGATTTAAAACATGAATATTTTCTATATTTCCAAATAAACCAGAATGGAAACCTAAAACATCATGTTTATATTCTCGGGAAGAAGAATTTGACTTTGCATAAACAGGTCTTTTAGATATCTTACCAGTATTGTTGCTTTTCTGTACCCAAGCAACATTTGATGGCTCATGTAGTACTGACCTTTTCTGACCTCTTCGTGACTGTTCAAGTAATCCCTCCTACAACATCTCATGAGGATTCTTTTTCATGAAAGATCTGGTGTTCTTTCCTCCTTGCATTGTGCTTGTTTTCTTTTCAGAATTTTACTTATCTCCAAAAGGACTGGTTAAGACTAATAGAGTCCCCAACCACAAAGACTATGGGAAAAATGAAAACAAGCTTCACACAAAAATATTTGCCAATCTTCAAACCAAAATCACTAAGATTTTTAGAGAAAGAGGGAACACTAATCAAAGATCATGAAAATTTATAAATACAGATATCCAGACAACATTCATAGGTCATTGAAGCACCAATATGCAACACAGACACACCTTGGCTCTCCCCAACAGAGTCGCCACTTTTGTTGTTCTCAAATTCTAATCCCCTTCTTATCCCCTTTGATGAGAAAGAATAACTCTATATGTGAATGGAGAAATCAAGGAACAAGAACCTTAGAGAAACATATAACAAGGTTTTCATAACCTTCTACACTTCGAACTTATCCAAAGTTCAGGCGGGTATACCTTATGTGAATACTTTCACACTTTTAAACAAAATCCATAGTAACCATTGTCCAAAAACCAGTCGATCTTATTGCCTTAAATAATAAACTGAAAAAATATAGAAAAATTTAGGCTCATTTTCAGTGTTGATCCTCAAGAGATTTAGAAAAGAAAACATTAATAGACACCAGTGCCTTATCCGAGCTACAGAGTCATCTATTTTAAACAAGAACTCCAGAATTAAACATATCCATGCATCTCAATCACTTTGGCTTTTATCAACTCCATGCGTGCCTAACATGTATGAGAATCCTCCCATGTTATACTAGAAAGTGATCATCCAATTCAAAGTTCCCAACAAATAACCTACTGATAAAGATATTTCTTGCATATTTAATTCCCCTCCTGAAGAAGAAGGCTAAGAAACATATCTATAAAGATTGCATTATAATCCCTGTTCAATTGAAATAACCCTAAGTTACCCAAATGAAACCAGTAAAATATTCAAAAGCATACCAGAAGACAACACAAATTCTAGGCTCAAAGTTAATGGTCTATATATTTATATTCAATCTAGAAAATCTTACAAAACTGAGATAATTTTTTGTGAAACACTTAGAAAAACCACAGATAAATTTATGCAGAGTTTCTTTACAAATTCTTGTGATCTTTTTTTCATTGTCTTGGTATCCATTTATAAAAGCCATGGATGCATACAAGCTTCAGACCCTTTTGAGAAACTTTGTTACAAACTGAATTAATCTCCAAGAAACGGTTACATGTTCTTTTCAACATCTACAGCTTCTTGCGCCTTTTGTTCTGTCGCAACCTCTTCTAACTGCTTTAGAGCATCTTCTTTTTGTCCCACATAATTGTCCTTCCATTACTGAAAAAAATCATCACTTGGCCAAGAAAAACCAATAACCTTCTATTTCATGTCTTCTAGCCTTTTCCAAGTGACTCTTAAATGTCCAATTTTTGTTTCTATGAAACCGTAATGCGATTTCACCTTTTCAATTTCTTCAATTGTTTGGACAAATAGGGAGGTGTCATCAGTTTTGATAATTTGATTGATCCTTAGGGACAAATTGTGGTCCACCTCTTTCAACCAGGTCTTTTCTTCTTTCAACTGAATTGGAGCAATAAAACCTCCTAGAAACAATTCAAATTTATGATCTGAATATTCTTTTCTATAAAGCTAGGCTTTT
The DNA here is from genome assembly GCF_030272615.1 of Cryptomeria japonica. NCBI lineage: Eukaryota > Viridiplantae > Streptophyta > Pinopsida > Cupressales > Cupressaceae > Cryptomeria > Cryptomeria japonica. The sequence continues at coordinate 437,483,551 of NC_081413.1, read as the reverse complement.
CTTTTCACACCTACCCATTCCTTTAAGAGAATATTCATCTCTTTTATAAACTCACTGGTAGACCTTAGAGTGTCATTCTCCTATGCATCTGTAAGAGATGAGCACATGAGCTCCAATTACTTACCTCTGGGCATCCACTTATTAAGGATTGGTTCCAAAGTGGCCTCATCTTCTCTAAATTTGATCAATAAATCTAGAATCCTTTTCATATTTATGTATACAATGGGGGCCTTGACCGAGTCAGCAAACTTCAAGATTGTGGATTTCAACTTCTCTTCATATTTGTTTGCAAACAAGGCTTCAGCTTGTTTCAACCTTTCCAACTCATGTTGGACAATTTTAGGTGATTGGGAACCAGAAGGCATAGGAGAAGGGGGGTATTCTACAATGGGACTAGTAGGAGTTGGTCTTGCTAGAGAGGAGGCTATCATGAGTGTAGAGGATTCACCTGGATGGTGCTAACCAGCCAACTGACTCTGGAGTCTATTAATGATGCTATCCCTATTGGCTATTCCTTCTTTAGCCTCATTGTAGGCCTTTAAGATAGTCTCCAACTTCAATTGGAGATTATCTCTTTCTTGTGCCTCTCTCTCTACTACTGCCACATTGAACTTTGCAGTTTCCAAAACTTTGCTTGCAGCTTCCACTACCCCTATATCTTGGACTCTCTTAACAATCATGCCTCCTAAGAGGCTAGAATCTGGTGCATTTTTCCTCCTTTTGTTCTCATCCTTCTTTAATGACCACATGACAAGAGCAACATTATCCTTGCTGAATGTCACTCCTTCCATAGGCTTTGTTTCCTTCCTTACTACATCAAGCACTAGAGCATCAACCATATCCCATTTAGGGAGAATTAACACACCAGCCTTTGCTACCATTTCTCTTCCTTTCTCAGGGGTGATAGTTTTAAATTCTTCCATCATTGTTTGCTTTATCTCTTCCTCCACCTAAGTTCTATCTCTGAGAGGCTGTTCACTCTTCCTATGTTCACATCTGACCTTGAATTTCTCCATGTTTTGCTTCCATACAAATTGCATGAAAGCTCCAGTTGTGACAAAGTTACTGTCAAACAAGAATTCTTCACTAGCTTGTTTAACAGTAAGGTCCAATTCTTGGCCTTTTAGCTCACCATTAGTCAAATCCATTTCAGCACTAGGTGGCTCTTCAGGCATCCCCTCTTAGGTCTCTTCATAGGTATAGGCAATCTCACCGAGACTCCCTAACTATAACAATTATTCAGCCACTGCTTTCTCATCTCCAATGTGGATAGGGGACTGAGATGGAGAATATTGAGGTTCATCAGTTTTAACTTCCTTTCCCACTCTTTGTCTTTTAGGGGAATCCTAAATGTCAATGACATCTTCAATTTTCCTATTTCCTTTTGAAGTGGAAGGTTCACCTGTCACTGGCATCATCACAGTGTACTTTGACTTCTTATGCATTACATAGTCACCAGGTGGGATAGCCTTAGCAAAGGTAGGCTTAGCCAAGACCAACTTAAGTGTATCATGATCATTTTGCATTATGGCCTCCCTTTTTTCTTTTATGGTCTGCATGAGGTCTTCAAACTAGAGAATCAAGAATTTGATTTTCTCCTCAAAAGGGTTGAAGCTAGAAAGAGGATCATAGCTACTGTCAAATTGATGGATAAAATCAAGTGCCTTTTTGTATGCAACCCACTTCTCGTTCCTTAGTTCCTAATCATCTAAGCTAAATTCATTTCTGATTAAATCTTCGAGGAAGTGAAATTGGTGAGGCATACCTCTAGACACTGCTCTCTTTCTGAACATGCCATTGAAGAAGTCCTTAGGGTCTGCACATCTTGAAACTACAGTGGATAGCCTATATGGCTTAAAGAATTCTTCAAAATATTTCCATCTACCCTTAGTGATTACAAAATGGTGGGCCATGGTAATAGTTGGGAAAATGGTCCCTTTACCCCTATTGGTTAGCCCTGCCTCTTGCACTCCTCCAATTTGTCTCAATACTTCTACAATCCCAATCTTTAATGGGACCATATAGGGTAGTAAATAGGGGGTACCTCTAAATCCATACACTCTGAAAACAGTAGACACAGGGTACAAATACATGTCTCCCCAATTGTGAACAATCTTAATATCCTCTACAAACTCCTTAGGTCTGAGGAATTCCAAAAGAGCCTTAGGAATTCTAGGGTTTTCTCTGCATAAAAGGATTCTAATCTTAGATACAAAGCATCAATCAAACTTCAGAAAACTGGCATCTTCTCTATCCCAGGATAAAAAAAGTGCTCCAAAGTTGAACAGGCATCTCTTCGTTATCCTTTATCTTGATCAATTCCATTTCCTTTGCAAAGTAATCAGCACCTTTGAACAAGAACATGTGCATTAACATGGAGTACTATCGAAACGGCCTATCCACCTTACCATTTTTGATCCCTACTAGCCCTTTATGAATTGCATCAGGAAGGTATGAGGCATAATCAAATCTTATTGCTAGGGAGGGGTTTAGAATTTGTGCAATCATTAACATGTAATGGGCTGGCATATTCTTTTTAGCATCCTCTCCAAAGATCTAACATAATGCCCAATACATACCCTTAGCTCTCAGAGTGAATAAATTGAGGGAGAATGGTTCCATTGTGTTGGGTTCTACAAATGTTAACCCCCCTATCTTAACAAAGAATTCCTTCAATGGGCCACTCCTAAGATGAGCCCTCTATGCATTGTAAACCTTGGCTAATGACTCAAAGTCAATAGGCTCTAACAAATTGGAGGCCTCACTGAGTTTAAACACTTTCCTGAGTTCATCTTCATTTATTTCAATTAGGACTGATCCCTTTATATTCCTGATGCATCTTGCCATAGGGTCATAATTCTGTGCAATTAGGGTCAACAGATCTACATCCATGAAAACACCTAGGACCACAAGCTTTCCTACATCAAGATCCCATATGCTATTCAAAGGAGCTGGGGAATGTCTCTACCCAAAACTGACTTTGAACAGTCCTAAACCTGATATTCCTATTTCAGGGTCCCTTAACCAATTGCCTTTATCATATAGGCCATCCCCAATTTTCAGACGAGGGTTTTTTGGTACTAGCTCTTTGGCCTTAGCCTCAACATTGGTAAAATGGTTAATTGCTCTAAAAAATCATCACAGATGTTCCTGTCCTGATAATTAACTTTTCCTATCAACTCTCTTCTTGGTGACATTCTGAACAAGCAACTATACTGCTAGAAACTAGCACAGACCTCTAGTGAAATAATTCACACAGCAATATTTGGAAATAGACCAGAATTATCAAGAAAAGCACAAAAAACCTGATTATTCACCTGAAGAGAATTGGTCTGCACCAATTTGCTCTACAACAAACTTTGATGAAATAATAGTAACAATCAACTTGATGCGGACTCAAAAGGACAAGTTGCCATTGAAATTTTTAGAACTTCACATGCTTCGGCTTTCTTTTTAGAATTGAATTCACCAAATCGAATTCAAAACTAGCTCCAACGGGTCATAACTCCTCTAAGTCTTTCCTCTATTTCAGTCTTTCGCTATTTCGCAGTGCTTAAAACCTTTGTAGCTTTCTTTCACGAAACAATGTCGGCCATTGGATCACAAGAACTTACACTACCTTTACCTCCATCTGATCTCTCTTTGTTAATGTCGGGCCCCACCTCCTTTTCGTGACTTCATGGGCTTTAACACTTGTGTACTTTTCCTTCATGAAGCCATGCTAGCTGTTAGATCAAGCTCTAATCACTTGGCTTTTAACTCTAACTAGGACCATCAATCTCACTTACTAACCGCGCCTCATCTTGACGGCTAACGGTTTTCTCCATTTCACAGAGGTTAAGCTGCAGGCATCTTTAGGCCACGAAACAATGAGAACCGTTAGATCGACCATGAGATGAATACTTTTTAATAAGTTTCAAACATTTTAGGTGGGCCCTTTATTCAGAAATCACTTACTCTATGTATTCGCCTATTAACAAATGCCACATGGCAGTTGGCCATTAACTCTAGAAACTCCTCTGGGTTCCATCCTAAATCCACCATGTGTTCTCTTTATTATTCCCACATAATTGCCGCTTACACCTAGGTAGGCCCTCAACTACCCTTCAGAGCCACGTGGCATTCGACACATCACTATCAAGTTCTACGAAATGCAGTAGCTGTAATGCCACATCATGCCTTCATGTAATTTCCACCTGTCTTTCACCATTTCGCAAACATTAATCTTCGTTTGGTTTGCAGCCACGAAACCACGAGGATCGTTGGATCAAAATAGATCAGATCGGCATTTAACTTCGTGTCCTGCCTGTCCTTTGGGCCCCACCGGCCTTTTCACCATTTCGCGATGACTAACTTACTAGCATCTTACCTTCGCGAATCCACAAGAGCTGTCAGATCTCAGGAACTTTTTCATTGTTTACTCTTTCTATGGCAACCTTGCTCGGGCCCACTGCGGACCGTTGTCATGCCCAAACTTTTGGGCACAAACGGAATAATTTTTTTTTTAAAACATAACATAATGAAGCTAAGTTTGCTAAAATAACGTAGTAACAAGTCTTGTCTTAACTATGTTTGAATTCTTTTTCAACTAAAGTTAATCTAAACAACTAAATCAAGTAAGCGAGATAATCTACATTACATGCAGAATATTAACTCTCTAAAGAAATTATTATTATCTCACCATTTAATAAATAAATAAATTCATTTAAGCAAAAATCTCTAATTAAATTGACATGAGATATTATCAATCTCAAATAATCCTTTATTCGTTGTAGGTATTAATTAAATTAACTCTAGCAATTGGATTTTTTTTTTCAATCCCATGATTTATTTTAACAATAATTATAATATGTCTAAAATCTAAATAAAGGGTTAAATAAATCTATAATAAAAATTGCCCTATAAAGTTTAATCTCAACAAGCCTAAATTTAGGTGGACTACAAATAGTCCCCTATGGCCAAAATAACTTACAAAGTCATTATAATTTCCTAAAAGATTAACCTCCAAAATAATTTAAAATTTAAAACATCATATTTAAATGTTTATATAAACATATAAAATATGAACGTAAAATAATTAATCTAAAGTTAGAGTTATACGTTCATATATATATAATTATACATACATACTTTGCAACGCAGAGCCAAGAGAGGGCTGCGAGTTTTTTTACAACGCAGAGCCAAGAGAGGGCCACAAGTTTTTTTTTTTCTTTGGGCAGGTAGCGGCGGTGGTGGAGGCCATGGGGGCTCCCCATAGGGATGACCCATAGAGGCGGCCTTGGCCGCCACTGTGGGACGCGGCTCACAGCACGACTGATGTCGCCATTGTGGGGCGCTGCTCACAGGGGGGGGTTGAAGCCACCCCGTTTGTGGGTTATGGCCGCCGTTGGGGGTCGCCACCCACAACGCGGGGGGGGGGCCGAGGCTTCCCATTTTGTTTATTATTTAAAAAAAAATATATAAATAATAATTTAAATCTCTTTTTTTTTAACATATATATATATATATACATGTATATATTTATATATATGTATATATATGTAATTTAAAGGATATATTTAGTGTAGGTTTATCTAAGTAGATATTTTATTTTCTTAACTTTTTAAATCATGCAAAAATTATTAAAATACTGACAGCATGGAAATAGGGGCAAAATTTCTTTTATTTACTTTAAGCAATCTGTTTATATTTCTCTCTCTTTTTTTTTAATTCACATAAAGCAGGTTTATCAAAACTAACAGATTTAAATAGGGTATATTTTTTTTGTACAAATCTAATTGCTAACTTTAGATATAGCCTATTAAGTCTAGATTTATTTATTGCAAATAAATAAAATGACAAAATTTAATAAATTTTAATAACAACTATATTAGACTAGAAATCATTTGAAATAGTCCATAGAGATAGACAAATTAAATATTTTTAACCATAATTTGTAAAAAGGAATAGATATGCTTACTTTTCTCTCATTTCCATTATTTCAATATACATAAGGAAATAAACTGAACTTTTATTTTTAGAAATAACATGAGTACAACGAGTATTATTTCAATAACTATAGGAACTTAATCCACAAATAATCATTTCATTTTTGCAATAATAACTTAATAGAATAATGCATTCTTTAAAGCATATTTAAAATACAATATAGTCAACATTACAAATGGGTGAGATACCCATCTAGTCTCTCATTTCTATTAAATGAGGACTTTAAATAAAATGAATACATTTCTTTTTCAAAATAAATACAACATATAGCTTTTCTTTTACATTGCTGCAACTAAAATATAATATTCCATTCCCAAATCTTTTTTTGCAAATCAAGTAAAAACCAGCAACTCCTAGCTTGCCTTTTTCTTTTCTTTCCAAGCAACCTGCAAATAAATCAGAAGGCTATGACCATGGAGAGCTCACCTCCCAGGCTAGGCTTACTAGAAGCCACCCCCGAGCTTGGAGAACCAAGCCCTAGACAGGTTAGACTCAAGCAAACACAACAAGTAGGGGAAAAACATACAACAAACACTTTCCCAACCAAGGCTACACTTCATCACAAAATGTGATGTTTTTACATGGGTGGAAGTGGACCAAATACCTTGAGGAGACTGCAAGAATGGTAGATCACAAAGTCATCTCATGGCAAAAAAAGATATATCATGAGTTCATTAACCCCACATCCTTATGCCCCCCAAGGCATTCATGTCATACTTCCTCTCCTTATGACCCCCAAATGCATACACAAGGCTATGCAGCAAGGGTCACATATACAACCCTTGAGATCACTCTCATAAAGAGAGCCTCTCACTCAAGGGTTGTCAAACTCCTTCCACCCACAAGGCCATCCTACTCTCCCAAGAGTAGAAGGCCTTGGTTACTCCCAAATCACAAGAAAATGCATAAAAGATATAATAGATAGGTCACATAATAATTTCACAAGGGAAAATACAAGAAAACAAATTTTACATACAAACAATCTTTCCAACATAAACATGCAATCATGAAAGGGAGAAGATGAACCAACCTTCAATCTGCCTATAGGTTTGCTAGAACTAGTTTGAGGATGAGTAGCCCAATTCCACACTCCTTTCTTCTACACTTAGCCAAATTTCTATCCCAAAACTGCTCTTTTCAAAATTGCATGATCTCCAAAAGTGGAGAGTGGGTGATTACCCACAAAATCTCTAAACCTTGCCTAAAAAGGCCTCAGTGAGAGTTCTCACAGGTTACTAAAACTGAAAAAGGAAAAAGTAAGAGAAAGTGGGGAAAAGGATCTCACATCAAAAAGGAAGGTTATCTAACCTAGATGGAACCTTCTAAATTGAATTTTCGCTCACCTTAGGAAACCCACTTTTTGAGATGACTAAATAGTCACATGGGAGTAGTCACATGCCTAAAAATACTCCTAACCCATAGGTATACCTTATAGGCCTAAGGAAAATCTTTTAAACTACCCCTAGGAGTCCATTTGACCCCTTAGAAACCCATCTGAAGTTAACTTTCGGGTCAAACCTGAGTTGACCACTCCAAAGACTCTCTACCTAAGAAAAAATTGAGACCACATTCAAATGTTTGAAAAGGGCTATGGTTGAAACAACTCCCTCCAAGAGACAAGTCAAAATCAAGACACTAATCAGCACATGTGTCAAGTGACACAATAAAATACATTACAAAATTACACATGGAATTTGTCTCTTGTTGGATTTACATAAATTAAATAATTTAATTTAACACACATGCATCATTTACTATTACAAATAAAATATGATACTTAGGGGTGCTGTCTCTCCAAATAGACAACCCTTGGTTTTACGAATGTACATTGGTCTAGGTTTGGTTCTCCATAATATTTCCATGGTCACATGGATAATTTTCTTGCACAACTCAATTACACATTAGTAATTCCAAATAACCTCATAAAATATTAAACACATGAATAAGAATACACATCAAGCACTCTGCATACAGTTGACATTAAACAATCAAGATGCAACTCTTTTACCCGACGGTCAGTCCATCTGGTCGGTCCCACCTATGCCTTTCGCTACTTCATGATCGGTAACTCATAGGCATCTTAGCTTAACGAAACCATGCGCATCTTTAGATCAAAAGGAACCTACTCACCTTTTAGGTGCCCGATTAAGAAGTTAAAACTTTAGGAAAGACATAGAAGGATAATGCACCTATAAACCCGCCTAGGAAAAAATTAAAGAAGGGGGGGGGCACTTTTCACGACCAACAAACTCTCCTTTAAGTGAATAAAGTAACATGGAAATATAATTATAAGGGTTTTTCTCAGACACAGGAGTGATTTAAGACTTAAACCCTAAACCCTAATTTGGACCCAAAGCAATTAGAAGCAACAAGGCCAGACCAGACTCAAAATTTTCATAAAATTAGCCAATTATGGGAAAGAATACCCATTTTTGAAATAGTGATAACAAAAGACATGCAAGAAGAGCTCTAGACAAATAAATATAGAGACTCGTATGACAAAATACCCAGTCCCAAACAAGAAGAGATACTAGAATATACGACAAATCAGAAATTTCATGTAAACATCTTAGTTTTGTATGACTTTTCTTTCTGAACAATATGACAAAAGATTAAACTCATATGACAAATCACTAGATAGTACGACTAAGAATAGAGCAAAGATAAAAAATGTGTTTGTTTGGTCGAATTTTGATCAATAAAGTCTAATGTTTTGCTTATGTTTTCCAGTTTTTAGATGTCTGATTTTTCAATTTAGGGATGAATACACAACAAACACATGATATGTTAAGTGACCTCAAGCATGCTAAACCCTAAGGAAGCTGGCCAAGGAGAGAAAAACTTTGCTTGCAAACTTAGGTACACACCCAATAGCTAATCAGAATACGGCCACTAAGTCTCACGCAATGGATTCTCCATGTCTTATTATCCGACTCCAAATGCTAATGGGGGCATGATATGGCAAGTATCTTGGGAGAGGTACTATCTCTCTTGTACAAAGATTATCACCCTTTCGGAGGTGAATCAGGTAGCTTCTAATTTAACCGGAACTAGTAAGGGATCCGTTTAGTGCGTCGGGGTATAATACTCAATTAAGAGGTCTCCCAGCCTTGAAAACTAAGGTTTTCTATACCCGAAGGTACAAAGGAGAGCTATTCCTGAGCACTGCTATTGACTCGATTTTCATCAAATCACATTTATTTTATAGTGGGTTAGATTACTTGGTGTTAGCCGTTCCCACTTAGGTCATTCCCCTCTCACCGATCTTAATGGCTAAGAGTTATTAGCTCCTCGGGAGGGTAGGCCTGCTAAAGATATGCACTAATGAAAGAAAAAGATGAGTCTAGCTTTCTGATCACCTAAGAAAAGTGAGAGAATACTCACCTATCATCAAAAACACATAATACATGATTGTTCATTTTTAGCCAAAAAGACAAGTGTGCCTAAAAAACTTTAAGAAATACACAAAGTTTTGTTGAATTCTTTTAGGCAACCTGCAAAATAAATCCATTAGTAGTCACTGATGTGTTTTGAATTTGGTCTTTGACAAGCATATCTTCGACAATCGTTCTGCAAAAAAGAGTTAGGCTACCAAAAAATCTCACAAACAAGTCAGGATTAGTATTAGTAAAGCTCGGATTAAAACTTGAAAACCCTAAAATGCAATCTATTTAAAAACACAGAGGTAGAAACTCATATGAAAAAACTTTAGATCTTGTGTGAATGAAGAAACAGGCTCGTACGACAATTCAGAAGCTTGTACGAATCGGGATGGATTGTCGTCCCGGATCATAAAGGAGCTTGTATGAGTTTTTGATTCTGTCTCGAGCAAAGATGATTGTTGATGAAGCTTGAGAGTCCAAAAATGATGATTGTGGCCCCACGGTGGGTGCTAAAATGTCATGCCTCTGAAGTGTAGATCTGCAGCTGCAACACAAAACACTCAATAGATCATTAAAAGCATGGTTAGAAAATAAAGCAAAGAAAGATAAACCATATCTAATTGATCTATCACCTCCTAGTAAATGCGAGTATGAATTTTTCTCTCAGATCTGATCATGCAAATTCTAATGACTTGACTACACTTAAATGGAGGATTTAAAAGATAAAGATGCATGAGCTAGCAATGATAATGATTAAGCTACATGATTTCATGATTATGCTAGAAAATAAGCTAGATTTAAGCTAAAATTGAACATGATGACAATGCTAAAATGATAAACTAAGATTGTATTATGCCTAAAATGAAAATGAGATGGGATGATTATTGCTCCAAAATAGGGTCTATTTATAGGATTTCCAAGGCCAGGGGTGAGGTGGCAGGAATCAACGGTCAAGATTAAGTCTGAATATATCAATGGTGAAATTGGAGGCTGGAAAACAGGTTGGATGAAAGGAAACATTTGCCATCTCTATGGTGACAAGTGTCAAGAAGCTTCTAGAAGAGGTTGGATGAAAGGGAACATTTTCCATCTCTATGGTGACAAGTGTCAAGAAGCTTTTCTCATGAGAGGGAAAAGTATCCAAGGAAAGGGGACATGGTGGTTAGGATGTGCAAGCTAGGATGGGGTTAATTAAACCCGCAGTTAGATGGAATGAGTTAGGTTTAGAAGGGGCTAGGTTAGGTGGTTAGAATTATGCCTATAGTAATAATACTTGAAATGCAAAATGAGATGGGTGTTGGTATTTTGGTATGGTTTTCTCATTGATGTCAACACCTACTAAACACTTATCAACTCTGGCACTTTGGAGAATCAACAACATTCATCGGCAAGCAAATGACTTATGAATAGTCACTGGTATCTGGTACATTGACAAGATATAATGATCACCAACACATGGAATGATATGGAAATCACATGATTATGCCAAAGACATCATTTGGACACTTTGTATTGAAGGTTTGTTAATTGGCATATTTGTATTTGCATATTTGTTGTTACCAGCAAATAGGTCCAGGTTACACTAGTAGGTTTATCTTTTCCAGATTGGTATGGCACGCTATGGAGATGACTTATTATTGTTGTAAATGCATTAAAGCTGACATGTTGAATCGGTTATTGCATTAGGTATTAATTGATTTGTAAATTAATTTTATTGTATTATCCTTTAGAGCCGACCTACTAAAAATTGGTCCTAGGTTATGGTATAAATCTAAGATCAAGTGTGGAATGTGAAAAAGAATTATGTGAAGGTATATGCGAGAATAAGAAGAGCTATACACGTAGACATCATTTGAAGGTTAAAGGAGGGTTTTGTGAAAGCATATCAGAACTACACCAGTACTGAATCCAGCATATGAAGATGCTATTTTGAGCAGTACATTATTATTCTATTTAATCATCCAATTGTAGTCAGTGTGACTCCCATTTTGTGTTTGAGCAGTGAGCTCTAGGCACTTGGCCTTTCTACATGTGCAGACCCCAATTGTATACACTTACTATCTGCAATAGTATCATCTGATTGTGGGTAAGGTTTCCCACCATGGTTTTTCCCCTTACAGGGTTTCTACGTAAAAACATTGGTGTTATATGTTGTGGATAACTTTGTCTTTTTGTTTCATGCATTAATCTTTACTGGTATTGCAATTAAATGATAAACTGTCTACTGGCATAAAAGACTGGTTCACCGGTATTAAGAATTAAGTTTGTTAAGTTGTTTTTGGTTTGAATTTATTTGACAACTGATTCACCCCCCCCTCTCAGTTGTCTCTAGGACCTAAAAATTGGTATCAGAGCCTAGTCCTCTTTTTGCAGAAGTTTAACAGCTTGAGGAGATCGAATGTCTTCTAACTATTTTAGGAAGGACAATCGTAAACTTGATGGAACCAACTATGGCATATGGAAGATCAGAATGGAGACACATTTAAATTGCATTGGAAAGGACATCTAGGAAATTACAAAGAATGGTTATATTGCTCCCACTTCCAGTCAGCCTAATCCACCTAACTTGACTAAAGATGAGGAAAATGATTGCAAAGAAAGAGAAGCACTTTTGAGCACATTATCAGATCAACAAATCATGAGATTATCAAATAGATCAACTTCTAAAGCTATTTGGGATCATTTGGAAACAAACACTAAATGAAGGAGATTCCATAGTCAAAATAGCAAAACTTGAAAGCTTCCGGGTCATGTATGAACATCTGAAAATGGAAGAAGATGAAAGGATTTCTGCTTTTATGGAAAGAGTTAATGAAATTGTTTTGGGTATTAAATGTTGTGGAGGAACCTTAGGTGAAGATGAAATTGTTTCAAAAATTTTAATAGGATTTCCACCGGCATATAAAATAAAGGTTACTGCTATAAATGAGTTAAGAACAATGCCTAATACATTAGTAACTGGGGATACATTGATTGGAAAACTTTCAGCCTTTGAAATTGAAGAATTTGGTCATGTTGCTACTATAAAGACAGATTTAGCCTTTAAAGCATCAACATCATCTGTATCATCATTTGACAAATCTGATTGGAAAGCCTTTTATGCAAGAGAACTTGAGGAAAGCAGAAAAGAAAATGAAGAACTTGAAGAACTTGAAGCACTATTTGCAAGGAAAATGCCTAAAGGTCTAGTTAGAAGTAAGTATGAAGGTAAAGCACCCTTTAAATGTTTTAACTATAATAAGATTGGTCATATGGTTTCAAGATGCCCTGATAGACATGCTAGACTAAAAGAAGAATCTAAAAGGACATACAAGCCTAACCCTGAATATCAGAGATACAGATTTAAGAAGAATAAAGACAAATCTTGTTATCTTGTTGATGAAGGTTTGATTGATGATTCTGATGAGGATCCGACAGACAATGGATGGGTTTTTGTTGCTATAACAGAAGATCAACTAGCACCTATAGTCCAACTAATAGAGCAGGCCTTGGCAGCTAAAATTGAAGCAAAGGATGAGTGGATCATTGACTTAGGATGCTCACATCATATGATAGGAGATAAAGGTAAATTCTTGAACTTTGAAGAATACAATGGAGGCTTAGTGAGATTTGGAGATGACAAAGCTTGTTTGATCAAAGGTAAGGGTACAATATCTCTTGATGGTAAGAATAATACTAACAATGTTTACTATGTTGAAGGTTTAAAGCATAATCTTTTGAGTGTTGGTCAATTAGTTGAGAAAGGATTTCATTTACAATTCAAAAATGGAAAATGCAAAATCATGAATAGAACTGGTTTGGAAATTGCAACCAGTAATCAAACTAGAGGTAATATATTTCATTTGAATAATAGTGAAAAGACATGTTTGATTACACATATTGATGAAAGTTGGCTATGGCATAAGAGACTCTGTCATGTAAACTTTAATTGCATAGTGAAAATCAGTACTACTAAGGCAGCTAGAGATTTACCTAAAATTGTCAAACCTCACAATATAGTATGTAAGGAATGTCAATTTGGAAAACATGTTAGAGCTACTTTCAAAAGTATTCCAGAAAAATCCAATAATGCTCTTGATTTAATTCACACTGATTTATGTGGTCCAGCTAGAAGTAAAAGTTTACAAGGTGATGGATATTTCATGTTAATCATTGATGACTATTCTAGAATGTGTTGGGTTACTTTTCTCAGAGAAAAATCAGAAGTGCTTGGAAAGTTTAAACTGTTCAAAGCAATGGTTGAAAATGAAACTGGTAAGAAAATCAAATGTCTAAGATCAAATCAAGGAGAGAATTTACATCTAAGGAATTTAATAAATTCTATGAAGTAAATGGAATCAGAAGACAACTATCAGCACCTCGAACACCACAGTAGAATGGAGTTGTAGAAAGGAAAAACAAAATTATCTTGGATGCAGCCAAAAGTATGTTATCAAAAGAAAACCTACCACATGTATATTGGAGAGAAGAAGTAAGTGCAGCGGTCTATACATTCAACAAAGTTCACATCAAAGGTGAAACCGGTAAGACCTCTCATGAACTATGGCTTGGTATTACTCCTACTTTTAAATATTTCAGAATATTTGGAAGCAAATGTTATATCAGAAGAGATGAGTATATTGGGAAATTTGATTCTAGAAGTGATGAAGGAATATTTCTTGGTTATTCATCTAAGAGTAAAGCATATAGATGTTTTAACAAAAGATTGTAGAAAATTGTTGAGAGTACAAATGTGAAGATTGATGAACAATTCAGAGGAACTTCAAGGTATATAGATTCTGAACCAGCAACAAAAATTCTAACAAATGAACCTACACTGAACCCACCAGTACAGAATGAAGATCCAGTAACACAGGTACCCTCTAAAAATTCCACTGTGACTGAGGATTAGCAGCAAACAAAGACACCCTGATATGTAAGATTGAATCATTCTGAAGATCAGATAATTGGAAACAAGTACAAAGGAGTTATGACAAGAGGAAGATTGGAAAATGAAGAGGTATGTCTTATTTCTCAAATTAAACCATCATTAGTAAATGAGGCATGTCAAGATAAATATTGGACTAAAGCTATGGAAGAAGAATTAGAACAAATTGAGAAGAATAACACTTGGACATTAGTTCCCCGGCCTAAAGATAAAAATGTAATTGGAACCAAATGGGTATTCAGAAACAAAATTAATGAAGATGGAAAGGTTATCAGAAATAAAGCAAGACTAGTGTGTAAGGGATATTCTTAGAAAGAAGGAAATGATTATAATGAGACTTTTGCACCGGTAGCTAGAATTGAGGCAGCCAGATTATTTTTGGCTTTTGCAGCACATAAGAACTACAAAGTATATCAAATGGATATTAAATGTGCATTTTTGAATGGAGATCTTGAAGAAGAAGTTTACATTGAACAACTTGATGGATTCTCTTTGACAAATAACAAAGATATTGGTTGCAGGTTAAGGAAAGATTTGTATGGATTAAAGCAAGCTCCAAGAGCTTGGTATGCAAGGTTAGATAAGTATCTTTTGAAAATTGGTTTTTCTAAGGGTAATGTAGACAGTAATTTATATTATAAAGTGACTAATGATGATATCTTGGTTATAGAAGTTTTTGTTGATGATATAATCTTTGAAGGAGAAGATGGATTATTTAAAGACTTTTCTATTGAAATGCAACAAGAATCTGAAATGTCTATGATTGGTGAAATAAGACTCTTTTTAGGATTGTAGATTTCATAGACTAACAAAGGTATATTCTTAAGTCAATCCAAATACTTAAAGGAATTATTAAAGAAATTTGGGATGGAGGACTCTAAACTGGTAAGAACACCTATGACTACAAATGACAAACTATCACTAAGGCATGAATCTACACCTGTAAATCCAACAAGGTACAAATCTATGATAGGAGGTCTATTGTATTTGACACAAACCAAACTTGATATTATGAATGCAGTATGTATTGTTTCAAGATTTCAGAGTAATCCTAGAGAAAATCATGAATCAACAGTAAAAAGGATTTTCCTATACATACAAGGTGTAGCTAGGAAATCGGAAATCATCAAAGCAAATATCAATATTAGTCATAGCTCAATCACAAAAGCAAATTGCAATGATCAATCCTAATTACACTCAATAGAGATATAAAAGCAAAACATTCAAAATTAAAAGGTAAGCAAACCAAATGCAGATCTGAATGTCTCCTTCATTCGGCTCCATTGTCCTTCTTTCTTCTCCAAATAGCCTTTGTTTGTGGATCTCACCTTCAAGTGCATAAACCTAATGTGAAAGCAAGATTGGCATTGGCACAAGAATACTCAAAGCGTGATTGATTCGACAAAGTAATTCCAACAAGTGATTATTAGATCGATAATGTGATTATTAGATTGAGATTGAAGAAATTCATCCAATTTATAGATAAATTAGAGAAATGATCAAATTAGCATGATTCAATTCAAATGGAAATTGCAAATCAATATGACAAATTATGACAAATTATGACAAATTATGACAAATTTGCACTTTCTATGCAAAATTGATTGATTGATAATTCATGACAAAATTATGACAACTTTCTATGTCAAAATTGATTGATTGTCAATTATGAAAAATTATGACAAATTGAAATGTCATTCCCATGAAATTAGGAGAAAAATAGGAGGAAATTGAATTAGAAATTAGAAAAATTAGAAAAATAGAAAATTGATGAAAATTAGACAATTAGGAATTAGGAGAAATTAGTAAATTGGAAAATCAGGTAAATTAATTAATAATTTTTCATTCATTAATTAATTCACAAAAAGGGAGGAATTAGTTAGCCAATTAAATAAACATTTATTGTGACAAGAAGACTTAGGATAAATAAACTATTTATTTAACCTAGAGAGAGAAATGACAAACATGATTAAATGAATAAATCATAAAACCCTAGAAGATGAATTAGAAATGTAAGGATGACAATTAGGTCTTGACAAAGGATAATCGATATCAATTCGATTTAATCATGATTCTGACTGATAAAGGACCAATGCTGACAAACGATTTGATTGATAAATGGTTTGATTGATAAATGCACCAATTGACGAGGAACAATGACAAATTGATCCAAATTGACACAATTGAGAAGGACAACGATCGATGACAAATCGATCGCAAAAATGACAA
Organism: Cryptomeria japonica; assembly: GCF_030272615.1. Taxonomy (NCBI): domain Eukaryota; kingdom Viridiplantae; phylum Streptophyta; class Pinopsida; order Cupressales; family Cupressaceae; genus Cryptomeria; species Cryptomeria japonica. The sequence continues at coordinate 437,467,024 of NC_081413.1, read as the reverse complement.
AATTGACAAGAAGACAAGGATCGATGACAAAATAGATTACAAGATGACAAGATTGATGACAAATTGATCAAAAGACAAGAATCGATGACAAATCGATCGCATGATGACAAGATTGATAAGAGGACAACGATCAATGACAAATCGATTGCATGATGACAAGATTGGTAAAAGGACAAAACCCTAATTAGGATTGACGATGTCCAAAATGATGACAAATGAATACGCACATTTGATGTGATAAGATAAAACCAACCAAATTCATGACAAATATTGTTATCGACAAGACCAAATTTGAGAGCGAGATAAATGAAGAATGCAGAAGAAGGACTCGATGCTCACAAATGATAAAGACCAAGTGCGTGACATAGGAGAAAATGTTAATACGATGCAAAAACCTAAAATAAGGCAATGCGCAAATGTTAAAGTATGATTCCGCAAGCGTTGACCATTTTTAGGTGTCTACATTTTGCCTCTCTTTGAGACAATGCAATTTTAAGCGTTGTTTCAAAGAACAATATTGAAAATGCCCTAGACAATGACAATGACATATGCATGCCCCCTCGAGGAATTGGCCGGAAACATGCAGAAAAGAGGCCAATTGATCGATAATAATGATAGAACATGATAGGAACAAACAGACTGACAATCGGAGACCGGATGCACGAAGGACAAGCAATTGAAGACGCAAAAGACCACGACCAACATGAGATGGAGAGAGTGCACATCCATCTGTGCACTGACAAAGATCTATAAATGAGGCAAAGAGAGTGAAATTTGCTCATTTGCACTAGTCCAAGAAGAGGATTTGTTGCTCTGGAAAAGGACACTTGCAGAGAGATGGTGAACATTCCAAGGGCAGATCACCCCGGAGAATGTGTACACACATTCAGACGACCGGACGACGCAAGAGCAGCGGTATGTATCTCAAAAACCCATGTTTTCAATTTGAGGAATTTGACTTGCTTGCGGGACATTGCGAGGCCCACAGGGGATGCAGAAAGGGACTCCTGCATTTGTGTAGGGTCTTCTGCACTTGTGTAGGGAGACACAGGCACAGGTTACATGACACAGGCGCAGGACTTGTCACATAGGTGCAATTGTGCATTAGGAACTCAATTTAGATCAAAAATAGCATGCAAATGATCCGAAAAGGGGGGATAAGGGTAGGATAGGTCAGAATAGCTTAGAAACACCCTGATTTGTGGATGAAATGAGGAAATGCAACCCGTAAGAGCAAACCCTAAAACTGAGAAAATATGCCCCAATTGTGATGCAGAGTCGACAATATCCATTGATCACACTGGAGAACCGACCTGACTACTTCATGCTATGACATAAACTCAGGAGCATGAACAGAGATACATTAGTAGGACTTGGGATATACTATATCACATTGATGCCCAAGATTAGGGCAAACACAGGACTGCTTACCGTATTGGCAGAGCGATGGCATTCGGAGACCTCCTCATTCCATCTGGCAACTGCAGAGGCGACTGTGACACTAGAGGACGTATGGCGTATCCTCTGCATTCTGATTCATGGACAGATGGTAGAGTATGACCCAGTGATAGGGAGAGATGCATTGTGTAGATTATTTGAGTGCGACGCAGAGGATTTGGATATCGTAGAGAGGGAGATCAGCTGGGAGACTATGGCATCAGAGTATGATCGACGATATGTGGTGATAGCATGTCTACTAGCAAGAGACAGATGAGGACATGGATTCCCAATTGGATGGGGAAGAGTGATAGAGCGGATGGTGACAGAGGGGATGGTCTACGCATGGGGACCATGTGTACTGGCTATGCTGTATTTTCAGCTGCATTAGATAGCATATCAGGGAGTGTAGACGTTGAGCTGTGGAGTCACATTGTTACAAGTATGGGCATTTGAGCACATAGCCATATGTTGACCGATTATAGAGAGATAGGTAGTACCACATCGACCATATGTGTATTGCTATGGGGGAGCACTGAGACAAGGTCCTTTTGGATACATATTGTATTGGCGAGATGAGCTAGACAGACTGAGAGAGTTCACATGGAGGCCATATCATGATTGCCCTGGATGGTCAGATGACAGTGATGAGCTTCCGTATTGTAGACAGGAGAGGTATCTGATCAGGCGACCAGTGAATCGCCAAAGAGTGATTGAGATGTACCTGCCAGAGAGAGTCAAACGATAGTTTGGAGAGAGGCAGGATGTACCTAGGAGGACTGCACACTTTGCCCGATCTCACAGAGAGACGAGTCAGTGGGGGAGTATGATTCAGCCGCACATAGCATATGTTGACTTCTCACAGCTATAGTAGAGACAGTGGGATTGGAGATCAAATGTGGAGGATGCCGGGATGACAGAGGAGTATGAGAGATGGTTTGCACGACGACGACCAGTGCCATTGACAGATCCTGATATTCCGGTGCCTAGGAGACAGGAGGACTTCCCACTTGCAGGAGAGGAGGAGGGAGATGATGAGGATGAGGAGGATGAGAGTGGTGATGAGGATGAGGGGGATGACGAGGATGGAGATGAGGAGGATGAGCCAGATTCAGGTGAGCATGAGGCATTGCAGGATATACCCATAGAGCCGGAGATAGCTAGCATAGAGGAGATGGAGATGTGCAAGGCTACCATAGCGAGTCAGCATGATCATATTGCGACATTAGAGAGACAGAATGATCAGTTCAGAGCGAAGATAGCCAGACTCACAGCAGCTCGAGATACAGTGATAGTGCAAGCACAGTGAGAAGAACAAAGAGTCACTAAGTATATTGGGTCAATTCAGGATGCCAGTGCACGGGAGATGGCACAGATGTTGGTAGAGACCGGAGAGGAGATATGCCATTGGAGGACACTATATGAGAGCATAGTTCCACTAGAGAAAAGAGCAGCTTCATATCAGGCATGATCAAGGATAGAGAGCAGGGTACGCTCTCAGAGGTCATTGAGCAGCATGGGTGTGAGTGGACCTATGAGACCACCATAGCTAGGACCAGGAGGGACATCATCCGTGAGACATGGTAGGGATGAGGAGGACAGAGGTAGCACCCAGTGATAGAGGCACGTGCTCCTTATGACAGAGAGTGGACATTATGTAGTTTGACATTTTGTAGTTAGCCCGTGGGCCATACTTAGGACAGACAGTCCAATTTTGTACTCCGATATTATTGTGACATATGATATGATATGCATTGATATGATGGGATGCAATATGTTATGACATATGTTATTTTCCATGTATGGATGGATATATATTTTTTTATGTGTTTTTGATGCATTTATAATATGGAATGAATAAAATGCTTGATGTGATGCTTAATATAATGCAAATGTACTAACCAAATGGATGCAGGATGCAACATATGTGTGTGGAGAAATCAGAGCACTAGACCGAACTGACTATCCGAACTGATGGAAGAAATGTTAGTAAGAAGAAATGAGACAGAGGACAGTGAGAGACGAAGAAAAACTTGCTTTCAGTAATGCACTTTGTAGGTGAGAACCTTTATTTTAATGTAGCAAAATGGCATTGAAGGCCAGAGCTGAAATGCAACCCTTTTTGCAAAAGACAGACACATCACAGACAAACAACAATCACAACCAAAGAGAAAAAGACCATGATCCATCCCGGTCACTCTAAATCACTCAGTGACATCATCAAGCAACATAGGAACATGATCGAAGATAAATCAATAAATGATAAGACTCGCTAATTCCAACAAATCAAACAAACATCTTGATCTTCATTGTCAAAAGTTGAAAGTGCTGATAGGATGATCATGCTATCTGGTTTCAGGATATGCGGTACCCCATCTAAGACAGGACACAGTCTGGTTTCGAGTATACCACACCCTATATAAGACCCATGACAGTAGTGACAAGGACAAATGATTTTGAGGTTGATTGATATGACAATTTTGATCAGTTTGAATGTCTGGTTTGATTGAAAAAAAGTTCATCTGTTAATGCATGATTTCAGTAAAGCACAGTGTTGGATTGCGTGTCGTTGGAGGGATGCTCAGTGATTTGTCTATGCACAAAGGGATCATTTTTTTTTTTGTTTTGCATTTTGAGATTTTACAATTTTTTTTGTGTTCATTTTTTTTTAGGACTTTATTTGACTTTTTAGGGAGTTTTTCAAGACATTATTTGATTTTTTTGGATTTTTTTTCAGGACATTTTTCAATGTTTTTGAATTATTTCAGGACATTTTTCAATTTTTTATTTTTTTTTATTTATTTCAAGACATTATTCAATTTTTTTGATTTATTTAAGGACATTTTTCAATTTTTTAAAATTTATTTTAGGACATTTTTCAATTTTTTTGAATTATTTCAGGACATTTTTCAATTTTTTTTGAATTATTTCAGGACATTTTTCAATTTTTTTGAATTATTTCAGGACATTTTTCAATTTTTTTGATTGTGCCCCCAGTGTCTAGCAAGGCAAGGAATATGACAAGTGAATAAATAAGCTTTTTGAAATGATGGTGGATAGAGGGAAGACAAAGGCCTTTTATTATGGAGACAATATGGATGCAATTTTCAAGGGCTATTGCATGATGGGACAAGAGACTGGACATGACAATGTAAAGCAGTGACATGGCATGAGGGACATGTCAAGAGGTTTTTGAAAAATATGTTTAAATTTTGTGTCCTTATGTCAGATCAAGATCAAGGAATGAAAAAGAGTGTATGGATAGTGATAAGATATGGATAGGATAAGCAAGACCAAGAATGGATAATGGACATGGACTGAAAGTCGGGGTTGGCTAAGGGAGAGTGGCAGAAAGTTGCAATAAGACAGGGAATATGGATGAAAGGTTGTAATAAGCAAATGGATAAAGACCAAAAGCTATGATGGACTAAAAGCTGCAAACAAGATGCATGATGCTCATGACGATCCTCAGCCTTGTCAAGATCAAAGGTGGAAAGAGGAAATGGACCTAAGGGACAATAGGATATGAAGGGTAATGACAGGGGTTCAATAGGATAATGAAGGGCAATAGGATATGAAGGAGGAAACCTGCCCCCAAGTACAATATGCAAAAGTTCATAGATTACGCATGATGCCTGTTTGCCAGGTTTTCATCACGGTACTTGCCTAAGGTGCCTATTTGCCAGGTTTTCACCAGTGGACGAATTATTTTTTCTTTACTTTTTTTCTTTTGTCTTTTTTTCTTTTTATTTTTTATTTTCTCACTTTTTTGATTTTTTTGTATTTTGACTTTTTCAATAGAGGACGGACACATGATAGGGGATGGAAGAAGGACTCAAGCATATTTTTGTTTTGTTTTGGATAGTAGCCTTGAGAAAAAAAAATGGACCATGACCTTTAAAAGCATGCTCAAAGACATTGGTAGGATAAGGACATGGAAAATAAGATGAAACTAAGGTGAGGATTTATGCAAAGGATTGGATCAAAGGGATGGAAGGATGGAAAATATGCATTGGATAATAGGTAGAGTATTGGAAGAATTGGGCTTCAGTGGATGGAAATAAAGGCAAGATCGACATTGGCACACACCTTGAGGGGTGATGGACTGATGGAGGAAAAATGTATTTTGGATTGTGAGATTTGGATGGAGGAATAGCTTGGGATTTTGGGACATAAGGGCCCAAAATGGATGAAGAAGGTGATGGAGGAATAGACTTGAGAGGGTTGGATGGAGGAATAGCAACTTTGGATGCCAAGTTGGATGTTTCTTTAGGCTTTTGTGCTTCAAGGAGTTGCTTAGGGATCCACATGGTTTTTGATTTTTCATGCTTTTGTGGTTCCTTGGAGTGCATTGCTTGCACAAGGGATTTAGGAACCCATATAGATTTTAACTTTTCTTTATTTTGCTCAGTGGGCCTTTGTGGCCTTTTGTATATTTATTTTTCTTTATAGATCAAATTGTTCTTTGTTTTGACATGTCAATTATATTGGACATGTTGATCCTTGAATACATATGGATTGCTAGACTTATGACTTTTATACTTGGCATCCAAATTGCTCGGAGGGGGAAAGGAACGCATGGATGGATATGAATGAAATGGAGTTCTTTTGGATTGATGAAATTTACTCAAGGATGTGTGCCTTTGCTGACCTTGCATAAAGGAGGAAGGGATATAAGGACCTAAGATGGATGGAAAGTATGATGGGGAAAGGATGTGTTTGGATTGTGATGGAGGGATACCAACGTCTTGAGAGTGAGTTGTGTAGACATGACCCTTAAGATCTTCTTTGTTATGGAGGGGTTATTTCTCATGAAGGTCTACTCCTTTGCCTTTATGAATATCTTGACTTGTAGGATACTCTTTTCTTTGGGAAGAAGACGCAAGTCCATTATGAGGTGGATATGATATGAGAGAAATAATGAGATCTTGAAGTGGATTGGATTTCACCAAAGTGGAAGAACCCATTGTGCATGTCGAGGGTTCATGAACATCTTGCACTTACATGTTAGAATCATGAGGGGTATCAAGATTGTGAGAGGGACTAGGATTGTGTAGTGGACATGGTTCAATGACAGGCTCTTCAAGAGATGGAATGGGAGAAATAATGGGATCATCAAAAGAAATGCAATCTTGGAGTGGATATGCTGGATTAGGATGTGGAGATGGAGGAACAAGTGGATCTTGTGGAGGATCTGAAGTTATGATAGGGTCTTGTGTTGGAAATGAATTTGGAAGGATGCTTTGATCTTGACAAGGAGGAAGATCATTGGATTCCTCTTTAAAGGTGCTTTGCTCTTGACTTTCAATGAGATCATCAGAAAGGATGGAAGGAATATCTTGATCTTTCTGAGGAAGTGGAATGCCAATGGGATTTGAAAGGATATTGTGTTCAAGAAATGGAAGGGGATCATTTGGGATTGGATGGACTGGGATATCTTGATCTTGCTTGGGAAATGGAGTGTCAATAGGACTTTGGATAAGATGGACAAGAATAGGGGAATCATCATGAATGTCTGGGAACATGGGGTCCTGGTCAACAATTGGATGGGATGATAAGGTTTCAGGATCTTGATCTTGATCTATTTCAAGACATGTTTCTTCATGCTCTAAATTATCCTCTTGACATGGTGTTGGACTTTGGATATGCATGGAGGATTCTGACAAGGGATCAATGGTTTGGCATGAAGGAAATGCACTTTGAACATTTGTGATGGATTCTGGCAAGGAATCAATGCTTGAGCTTGAGGAAGAGGGACTTCGAATGGGGCCTTCTAAAATAGGTAATGGCAATAAAGTGCATGGTGGCATTGGGTCTTGTATTTCTGAAACATGACAAGGATGTGCATCATGAATTGGATTATCGTGGCAATCAATTATGGATAGCCCTTGGATAATTTCATCCTTGGGTGTATTATTTGATGAGGACAAGATGGAATATTCTTGTGAAACTTCTAAAGGTGTAGGGATAGATGCCACTGGAGAGTCAATTTGTTTGTGGGGGGATGAGGCATTGCTAGACATAAGTGTATTATTTTGATCTTCCACAAAGAACTCACTTGGTAATTTCCTTAAGATCATTGCAATAAAGCCACCTTTCTTTCGAGGTTTTGACATAGTAGTATCTGGAATTTGAACTTGTCTGACAAGAATTTGGTCTTGGTTTGATGTCATGTTTTGATTTCGAACTAGATGTTGCTCAAATTGGTTTGACACGTTCAAAATTTGGCTTGGTGTGTGCTGCAACCTTTGTTTTTGAATGTTTGGTTGTGTTTGTTGACATTGATATTCCACCATTGGTTGAACCATTTGTGGACATTGTATAGTTGGTTGGATATATTGTTGAAATTGGAACATTGGTTGTGTTGGTTGTATATGTTGGACAATTGGTTGAACCATTGGTTGTATTGGTTGAAAATCTGATTGATAGTAAACACCTTCTTGTTCTTGTTGTGAAGGCACATAATGTTGTTGTCTCTTTTCTTGAAATTATTTCATCATCTCTATTTGGGAGAGGAGAGCTGGTATGTCTGATCATTCAATAAGAGATCTTACATCAATTGGCTCAATCTTTGGATTTCAACCTGGAAATTTTTGAAACATTTTGGACATTTGTGATCTATTCTTCTCAATGTTTTTCACTCTTTGTTCAAAATCTCATTTTCTTGAGCTAGTTTCTCTAGTTTTTGTATTTGGAGATTTGTTTCATCATAAAAAGTTTGATCAATGTTGCCTTGTTCTTGGGTTGGATATAATTGTGATTGCCTTGGATTAAAATTCGATTGCATTGTCGGTTGATACGTCAAACTTTGTTGCGTCATTGGTGCTTGGAACCTTATTTTAATAGACATGTCACTATGCAATGTTTTTGGGATTTTTTATTTTAAAAGGATGATGTATGATATGCAACTAAATGCAACCTAAATAAATGAAAATGCAATCTATGGTAAGAATGCAACCTATGTTTTTGGTTGTTTTTCAAGATTTTGACAAACTTTTTGGAATGCAAATCTAATAGAGACCCTTAGGAAATTGAAATGATGTCTAGACCTCAAAGGACAAAAGGACCAAGTGACAAAAGGACAAAATAACAAAGTCTCCCCTATATGCTTGGATACTAAGCTAGGTTTGACCAAATGAAAATAATGACATAAAGAGAAAAGGTTTGATAAGGTCTAGACTTCTTAACAATGACTTAGGGTTTTTCAAAGATTTGGATTACTCAAGTATGACAAAACCTAGTTTTGACACTATATGCAAAGGGATAATTACTATGCAAATGACCCTAATATGATATGATAATGACCTAAGCTTGATGAAGAGACCTAGGGTATGCAAATGCAAATGTAGGACAATGGTATTACTCTAATGCAAGAGGACACATGCAAAAGGATGACCCTTGTTGATATGCAAAGGAGTATGACCTAGGTGAAACTTAACCTTGGTAGTTGACAATGAATTTGCAAAATGCAAACCTAGGATGCACCTAAATCTAAGTGACATGAATGTTGAGACAAGATTTTGAACAATGTTTGACAACCATGTTTGAAGGTGCTTTGAACTTTGTTGGATGAAATGTTCTTGTGTTTAACCTTGTTTTGAATCAATTTGCCTTGTTTTTGAAATGAGATGCAATTCAACTTTTGACAAGTAAAGAAGACAAGATATTTTAACATAGACTCAAAACAATCATGCTCATTCACACATTTCTTATGGTAGGCAAGGACAGTAGGTACTTGAGAGGTAGACTCGTTATAAGATTCAAGGAGAATACATAGATGCTTGACCCCACGGGCTCCCCTCCACAACACTCACTTCTCAGGGCAGCCAAGCATCAGTCCCCATGGAAATCTCCCCATGGCGAACTTAGTATCTCTTCCAAGTATCTGAACTTGTCCTTCTCAAGCAACTAGAAGGATTTTTGGCCTCTAAATACAAGGTGTTTAGTAAGGATTTTTGTTAAGCGTTACTCCTTGATGTCACGCAAGCATGATTGAGACATTAAGCCCACCAAGATACCAAAAAAATGTAGTCACGCAAGCACAATTTAGACTGTAAGGTCCTACTTAGATGTTGATATGAGAAAAAGTTCAAGGGTCATCACTTCCCAAGTAACTGCAATTCCCACGTAACCCTTCCTTCAAAGCTTTCGCCCATCAGGTATTTGTTTATAGTGAGTTAGAATGCCAAGGTATTCTAGACGTACTCACTTTGGGTCATTCCCTTCTCACGATTATCACTTGCTTGCAAAAGCAAATGGTTAGGAAGGCAGGCCCTCTAAAGGTGACACACAATCCAAAACATGAGAATGGTATCGAAGATCTGGATTTCTGATCACCCTAAGAAGGATGAGAGCATAATCTCCTACTCCAATGCCATACTCAACAATCAAAGAAAACATACATTCATTCCATCCTATTTAGAAATCACTAGGTGCCTAAACATTAATTGCAAACACAAAGTTTAGTTGTAGTCCAAGGCAACCTACAAAACCCAAGTCAGAAGTTTGATATGTTTAGTCTTTGGCTATCGAACCTGCATAAAATGTGTTAGTAGTTTCATTTGTTGTCTTTGTCATGCGTATGCCAAGGTTCTGCACAGAGAATCAGTACCAACAAAACCAAAAAAGCAAAAACAGAATGCAAAAGAAAACAATTTGCAAGTGAAAAACACTATCTTTTACCTCTGTTTCTGGCCCTACACAGGCGCAGAATGTCTGACACAGGCGCAGGATGTCTGACACAGGTGCAGAATGTCCTTGACACAAGCACAAAATGTCTGACACAGGTGCAGAATGCTTGACACAGGCGTAGAAGTTCCCAGAAAACCTTGCACTACCCTGTTTCTTGGGTTTTTGACCTGCAAATCAACTCAAAAGCACTCAAAAGCATGGTTAAGTGGTTAGTTCACGTCGGGTTCACCAATTAATGTAGCTAGGAAATTTGAAATCATCAAAGCAAATATCAATATTAGTCATAGCTCAATCACAAAAGCAAATTGCAATGATCAATCCTAATTACACTCAATAGAGACATGAAAGCAAAACATTCAAAATTAAAAGGTAAGCAAACAAAATGCAAATCTGAATGTCTCCTTCATGCGGCTCCATTGTCCTTCTTTCTTCTCCAAATAGCCTTTGTTTGTGGATCTCACCTTCAAGTGCATAAACCTAATGTGAAAGCAAGATTGACATTGGCACAAGAATACTCAAAGCGTGATTGATTCGACAAAGTAATTCCAACAAGTGATTATTAGATCGATAATGTGATTATTAGATTGAGATTGAAGAAATTCATCAAATTTATAGATAAATTGGAGAAATGATCAAATTAGCATGATTCAATTCAAATGGAAATTGCAAATCAATATGACAAATTTGCACTTTCTATGCAAAATTGATTGATTGATAATTCATGACAAAATTATGACAACTTTCTATGTCAAAATTGATTGATTGTCAATTATGACAAATTATGACAAATTGAAATGTCATTCCCATGAAATTAGGAGAAAAATAGGAGGAAATTGAATTAGAAATTAGGAAAATTAGAAAAATAGAAAATTGATGAAAATTAGACAATTAGGAATTAGGAGAAATTAGTAAATTGGAAAATTAGGTAAATTAATTAATAATTTTTCATTCATTAATTAATTCACAAAAAGGGAGGAATTAGTTAGCCAATTAAATAAACATTTAATTGTGACAAGAAGACTTAGGATAAATAAACTATTTATTTAACCTAGAGAGAGAAATGACAAACAAGATTAAATGAATAAATCATAAAACCCTAGAAGATGAATTAGAAATGCAAGGATGACAATTAGGTCTTGACAAAGGGTAATCGATATCGATTCGATTTAATCATGATTCTGATTGATAAAGGACCAATGCTGACAAACGATTTGATTGATAAATGATTTGATTGATAAATGCACCAATTGACGAGGAACAAAGACAAATTGATCCAAATTGACACGATTGAGAAGGACAATGATCGATGACAAATTGATCGCAAAAATGACAAAATTGACAAGAAGACAAGGATCGATGACAAAATAGATTACAAGATGACAAGATTGATGACAAATTGATCAAAAGACAAGAATCGATGACAAATCAATCGCATGATGACAAGATTGATAAGAGGACAACGATCAATGACAAATCGATCGCATGATGACAAGATTGGTAAAAGGACAAAACCCTAATTAGGATTGACGGTGTCCAAAATGATGACAAATGAATACGCACATTTGATGTGACAAGATAAGACCAACCAAATTCATGACAAATATTGTTATCGACAAGACCAAATTTGAGAGCGAGATAAATGAAGAATGTAGAAGAAGGACTCGATGCTCGCAAATGATAAAGACCAAGTGCATGACATAGGAGAAAATGTTAATACGACACAAAAACCTAAAATAAGGCAATGCGCAAATGTTAAAGTATGATTCCGCAAGCGTTGACCATTTTTAGGTGTCTACACAAGGCACTACAAATCTTGGATTATGGTATCCTAGAGATAAAAACATTGAATTATGTGCATATATAGATGCAAATTGGGCAAGAGATGTGGATGATAGAAAAAGCACCACTGCTGGAGCATTTTTTTCTGGGAAGCAGACTAGTTTCTTGGTTAAGTAAGAAACAGAGTTGTACATCTTTATCAACAACAGAATCAGAATATGTTGCAGCAGCAACTAACTGTACATAGGTACTATGGCTTAAACAAATGTTGAAAGATATAAAGGTAAAGTGCAAGGAACCTATAACTATCTATTGTGATAACACTGCAACAATTGATATATCTAAGAATCCGTTACTACACTCTAAAACAAAACATGTTTCCATCAAACTAAATTTTCTAAGGGAAAATGTTGAAGCAAAAGAAATAAAACTGGTTTATGTGAATAGTAAAGAGGAGATTGCAGATATTTTCACTAAACCTCTGCCTAAGGAAACTTTTGAATATCTTAGAGATCAGCTTGGGGTCATACCCCCACCGGTAGATACTTAGAGAGTGATATTTGTCATCAATCAGCAGTATTAACAGAGAAATATTTTACTCCGGCTTTGATGAGGAAGCTACTTCTCAGGGGGAGTATTTGGTATACTAAATTGATTGGTATTTTGTATATGAACTTGGTTTTGTAATAACTTTGGCATTTGATGTCAAAGGGGGAGAGATTGGTATGGAAAAATATGGAGCACAAGGAAACACATGTTACTCTCAGGGGGAGAGATTGTTACTTTGAGATTGAGTTTACTTATACCTTGGTAATTGTTGGTACTTTGGTATTTGGCATTTTTGTTTTGGCACTTTGATGGTTTTTCCATCTTGTGTTGCCATCAATGCCAAAGGGGGAGATTGTTGGTTATTTTGTATGGTTTTGTCATTGATGTCAACACCTACTAAACACTTATCAACTCTGGCACTTTGGAGAATCAACAACATTCACCGACAAGCAAATGACTTATGAACAGTCACTGGTATTAGGTACACTGATAGGATATAATGATAACCGACACTTGGAATGATATGGAAATCACATTATTATTTCAAAGACATCGTTTGGACACTTTTTATTGAAGGTTTGTTAATTGGCATATTCGTATTTACATATTTGATGTTACTGGCAAATAGGTCCAGGTTACACCGACAGGTTTATCTTTTCCAGATTAGCATGGCACGCTATGGAGATGACTTATTATTGTTGTAAATGCATTAAAGCTAACATGTTGAATCAGTTATTGCATTATGTATTAATTGATTTGTAAATTAATTTTATTGTATTATCCTTTAGAGCTGACCTACTAAAAATTGGTCCTAGGTTATGGTATAAATGTAAAATCTTATTTGTAAGATCAAGTGTGGAATGTGAAAAAGAATTGTGTGAAGGTATATGCGAGAATTAGTAGAGCTATAGATGCAGACATCATTTGAAGGTTAAAGGAGGGTTTTGTGAAAGCATATCAGAACTACATGAGTACTAAATCCAGCATATGAAGATGCTATTTTGAGCAGTACATTATTATTGGATTTAATCATCCAATTGCAGTCAGTGTGACTCCCATTTTGTGTTTGAGTAGTGAGATCTAGGTGCTTGGCCTTTCTACATGTGCAGACCCCATTTGTATACACTTACTATCTGTAGTAGTATCATCTGATTGTGGGTAAGGTTTCCCACCATGGTTTTCCCCTTACAGGGTTTCTATGTACAAACATTGGTGTTATATGCTGTGGATAACTTTGTCTTTTTGTTTCATGCATTAATCTTTACTGGTATTGCAATTAACTGATAAACTATCTATTGGCATAAAAGACTGGTTCACCGGTATTAAGCATTAAGTTTGTTAAGTTGTTTTTGGTTTGAATTTATTTGACAACTGATTCACCCCCCCCCCCCTCTCAATTGTCTCTGGGACCTAACAATGGGATGATTAATGCTCCAAAATGGGGTCTATTTATAGGATTTCCAAGGCCAGGGGTGAGGTGGCAGGAATCAACGGTCAAGATTAAGTCTGAATATATCAATAGTGAAATTGGAGGAGGCTAGAAAAGAGGTTGGATGAAAGGGAACATTTTCCATCTCTATGGTGACAAGTGTCAAGAAGCTTTGCTCATGAGAGGGGAAAGTGTCGTGGGAAAGGGGACATGGTGGTTAGGATGTGCAAGCTAGAATGGGGTTAATTAAACTCAGGGTTAGATGGAATGAGTTAGGTTTATAAGGGGTTAGGTTAGGTGGTTAGAAGTTAGGAGAATTTGAATTTAAAAATTTAAATAATAGGAAAAGGCTTATTAATTCCAACAACTCATTATTGATTTGTTTTAATTAATTAGGAGATTTAGAATAAATGAATTTTATGGGGGCAATTAATTAATTTGAATTGATTAATTAAAGGGAATTGTGAAAATGAACCTATTAAATAAATCCATAGATTTATTAATAAGTAGATGAAAGGGGGAATTTAATCAAATTACTTAGTGAATTCAATTAAATTATGAAGGGGGATTAATTAAATAATTGCTTATTTAATTAATAATCTTCAAACCATTTTTGGGTGTATACACTCTTTAAACCCTTGATTGAGTTTAAAGGAATAATCAGCTTCATGAAAAGCGATGAAACTAATTAATGTTAAGAGACTGATTCAGACAAAGATAATATCAGCTTGACTTGAAGCAATGAAACTGATATACCCCTAGAGATTGATTTGATGAAGCTTAGCTGCTCGACTTGTAACAAAGATTTTGAAAGAAATTCTCGACTTTGAGGTCATGAGTATGCCCCCTCATGAGCGAAATCGAAAGATAGAGAGGGTACATGATTATAGGTAGTTGTTTAGCGACAATCTTGAGTTATTTGAGCACAAACAATTCAGAGGAATATTTGAAAATTAAGCGTGATGAGAAATTGAGCACAAAGTTGATTTGTAGAATAAATTGAGATTCAACGTTGATTTATTAGAAATTGAGCACAAATTGAAGAAAGAATGAGATTTTGATGAAAATCGCTAAGTGGTCCAAATTTTATGAAATTGACTAGCAAGCTGATCTCAAATTTTGATTTCAATCCTGAAAATGGAATCAGGATAGGCAAATTAGCTAAGGGTACAATTTTCATGTCCATAGGAGCAAGCTGAAAACTTAGGGTTTGGGCTATATATGGGGTAAAAGTGTCATTTTCAATAAGTTTGAAAATTCAAAAAGCTTCCTGGAAAGAAAAATGGTGGTTCCCACTCATGTGCATCGATTCAAGTACTAGAGACGACATAATTGACTGTGGAATTATGAGCCAGCAGTTAGTGATCGATCTTATGCCTTCTAATCATTTCAATTTTGAATTTTTTTGTTGAATTTTCCAATTTTTGGGAATGTTTAAGTCGAGCAATCTCATTTTGTAGTGTGAGACATGATCCTGTCTCGTACAACAAACTGATCAATTTTGTTTTATCATTTAAGTCTACTAGTTTTGTCATTCTAGACCTACCCTTCTATCATATGAGAACCTTCAAAAGAGCCCATTTTGTCATTTAGGGGCTAGTCCTATGTCATATCAACCTGTTTTGTCGTATCAGACCAATTCTTGACTCGTATGAGTTGCTGCCTTTGTGATGTTTTGTTGTTTGGACAACAGTGAGCATTTTTGAAGGTGTAAACTGGAAATTCTTATTTTGTAATTAATGTAGTTGGATTTGCATGATGTTTTGCTTCCTTTATAGGCTACTTTGGAATGTTTCCTGATGATCTTTAGTTTGATTTTTGCAAGTTCGATTGCCCCATGTATTATTCAGATGTGTATATAGGGGCACATATTGATGCGTGTGGACTGACTCATCTTCTCGGGTTGCTTGATATCTATGTGAATCACAGTATGCTCACTGCATTAGTAGAGAGGTTCCATTCAGAGCATAATATATTTCACTTGCTAGTTGGGGAGATGACCATTACTCCTGAGGATGTATACTAGATTCTCCGTATCCCTTTTGTTGGGGATAAGGTAGATTATGATTCAACACAGCATCTTGGCTTGCTAGCCCTGAGGTAGGTATTTCATGATACAGATATTATGACACAATTGATCAGTTGGGATGAGATGATGACTAGATACAGTGAGGACTTTCCACTGGCTTGCATCTTGTCTTGTTTCATTGGCTTTTTTCTTATGCCAGATAGGGGACAATAGAGGTTTTTATGCGGATGGGGTAGGATGTTAGATAGACTTGTTGAGCACCCCCAAAGATTAGGATGGGGTTTTGGTGCAGAAGCACTTGGGTCCTAGTTTTCTTGTTTTTACAAATTTTGTCTTTTACTGACCCTAGCCAAGTCAGTAGTGAATAAGGGCTCCAGGAGGGTCCAAGAGTGAGTATTTTGTCAATGTAGGTCTAGGTGGAGTTCATTTTACTTAGGTTTGCATTTTTTGTGTAAATGGTGAGTTTGAGTAGGTGTTTGGCCTTTTGTTGGTCAAAAGTGCTAAAAGTTGGAAAAATAATTAGAGAGGGTTAAATAGGCCTTAGACATGTTTGAAATGTCATATGTGATGACTGGATATAGATCTCTTAGGTGGGAGAGATCAAAAGTGCAAAAATCATAAAGTTGCAAAAAGTTGTCATGACAATTTTTATCCCGAAATTGATTAGCGGTGGATTTAGGGATTTTCCAACGGCATGGGAGGACTCCACAAAGGGGAAATCTATATAAACCCCCTCTTTCATGTTTATCAAGGTTGGTGTACTTGGATTTTGAAAGCAATAATCAAGATACAAGATTTTGAACTGCACTTTTCATTGTTTTTGTCAATTTTGGCATTCTTTGAAGGTTTCATGGATTGAATCCATGAATCCAATGATGGATTGAGGTTTAGTAGTGTGTTGTAGGGTAGGATTTTCATTTTCAATCTTTTTATTCAATGTTTACTACTATTTAAGTGATTTGATTCACAAGTAGCCAGTTTTGGCTTGTAAATAGCAATTTCCTTGTAAATATGGTTGCCCATGAGTCCCACACGTGCTGCCATCACGGCTAGTTGGGGTATGGTTGGAAACCTCTTGTATATTGTAAATATGCAGGTTCAACTTCTGGAGAAGTGTTTGGATATGACTATCACCTCATTCTGGGCGAGTCCAGGAGCAACCCAGCTAGAGAAGAAGAGGTGAAAAAGTGCTGAAGAGTGTAGGGGTGTATGTAAGATCACCATTTCTGAATTTGGAGGAGTCCATGGGGTTGGGGCAGACTTTTATGTACAAGGAGGAGTCTTGAAAAATCCATTTAATAGTAAAAAACCCAATTTGCCTACTCCATATCGGTTAAAGGTCTTTAGAACCCTACAAACCCTCATTTTGGGGTTCATACCTTGTACGGTCCGACCAAGACCTAAAACCACAAAAATCTATTAGGCATGGGTGTATCATTGAAGAAAAGTTAAACTTGTTTGGGGGTTCTTTGAGTCATTTTCCTCCAAGCCCTAGAAAACTGGTCTTGGAGACCTAATTAGGCCTAATTCCTTGTAGCCCTTTTTCCAGGAATGATTGTGAAACCAGTAGGAAATCTAAAGGTTTTTGTTGGCATTTTTGATGTTTATGTTGTGATTGTCATTGATGGACACACACTTGCATTGAGATCCTCTTTGTATGTATGAGTTAGAGCACAACCAGTATTTGTTCCAACTGGTATGTTGAATTAGTCTTTAGACTATTGATGTTTTGCAGAATGTGTTTCCCGGTCTGAAGCGGCATGTTGACACCAAGTGGTTCATGGATCCCAAGCGGTACGAAGGACCAAAGCAGCATAACACATTTTTACCAGTCTTCATTTTTGTCAAATCGGCAACTGGCATTTTGTATGAACCGGTAATACTCTATGATGAGTTACCAATTGACATTTTGTGATGAGTTACCATCCATCGATTGTTTGATGGTGCCGACACATTAACGGTGCTTTTTGTGTCATGGTACCAAGTATGTCCATGTTCATTGAACCTAGGAAATTATAATGTAATCCTATTGGACCAACATGAAATCAAATTCCTTTATAAGGACATCATGTCTAGGGTTTTATGTTGTTGATGAAGTCGCAGCAAAAGTTTATATTGTTGCTAGGGTTTAAGGTGGTTGAGGAGTTGGAAAGAATATGAATGTGTAGAAGATTGAAGTAATGTAGGAGTGCATTAAGAACAAGCTATCAAGGATCTAACCAAGCAGTCTATGCTATTAGATAGATCAAACACTTGTTGATTACTCACATTTTTGACAAGTCTGTAGCCCTTAACCGGGTAGGCCCAAAAGCCTTTTTGTAAATCCTCTAACAAGGTGGTTCACATCTGTGGATCTGAAATCCTCTAGCAAGGTAGTCTTTAATCAAACTTATCTCCTTACAGAGATTGAGATTCCTAACATGATCTATTCTAGTAAAGAACATTGTAAGACCTTAACCGGTCTGGTTCCTATTCTACAGATAGTTACTTGTGAGTTCCATCTCATCGTGGTTTTTCCCTTTTGGGTTTCCATGTCAAAATCTATTGGGTTATGGTGTTTGTGCTTCTGTGGGGGGATGCATTATTAGCTATTTGGTTTGCATGTTTGTTAACCAGTTTGTCTATTAAACTATTTTACCGATTTACTGTTAGTCTTGCAAAGTGTTTAAGTGCAAAGATTTTTGGCATACTAATTCACCCCCCCCCCCCTCTTAGCATTCATCAATTGGTATCAGAGGCAACCTTTCTATAAGTTTAACCACTTGGAAAGAGATATGGGGGAATACACTTTGAGGGAACTTAGCCACTGGCTCACTCAGTCTAAGCAAGCCTATGATGATCTTATGGTCAAATACAAGGCATCTCAAGCAAAAAGCAGAGAACATGTAGAAAAACTGATGGAGCTATCTGAAAAATAGTTCTTCAAATGAAGCAAACATGGAAGCCCTAATTACTAAAGTAAATAAGTTGAATGAATCAAACTCCAACCTGAGAAAGGAGTTGGAAGGACTGACTATCTGGATGTGTCAAGAGCTTGAGAACCAGAGGAAAGCTGAAGATCAGGTGAATGAAAGAGATCATGAGATCTCCAAGATGAAACAAGATATGAGTGCCCTAAATGCCCAACTCCATGCAAGCAAAGTGGAAAAGGAAGACATGCAAGGAGAACTGAACATTGCCATCTCTGAGAAAGAAAATCTATTGGAAACAAATGCTGCTATTTCCAAAGAACTCTTTGAGTAAAAGGAAATACTTGCTAAGTTCAACAGGAGCACTATCAAGCTAGAGGAAAAGCTTGAATCTACCAAACCGGTCAAGAATACCAATGGACTTGGTTATTCTGGTCATGAGGAAGGTGAGACCTCTGGTACAAATGTTGGAACATCAAAGAAACAACCAGCATCAAAGGATAAAGGTAAGCAAAATTTTAAGCCTGTTTGCTTTAACTATCTTAAAGAAGGACTTACTGCAAATGTGTGTAGGAGTAAGGCTTACAACAATTTTCCTTATTTCCTAAATGATAAGCCTAGATCATATAGATTTGATGGTAACTATTATGCATGCAACAAGTATGGGCATAGAGCATCTGAATGCAGGTCTGTTATGAATAACACTAGAAGATATCCTCAGAGGACCCAAGGAGCTGGTCCTGAACCTTTTGTGAACCAGAATCACAACCGGTTTAATGCCTTCAATCATCAGCCAAGAAGTGGTGGTTATTAAGCGGCAACCGGATGGAGAGAAAATTGTATGATCTGTCATGGTCATGGTCACACTGCTGCAACATGCAGAAGGAAGAATGGAAACCTGAACAATGGACCTTGGAGAGCACCTAGATTGGTCTGCTATCACTGCAACAAACTGGGTCACATTGCTAGATTTTGTAGATCAAGAAGGAACATATCTAATGATATACCGGTCACTCCGGAAGGAAACATTGATGTTGACACTATTCAAGCTGACATGAACAAAATCACGGAACCGGCAAACTAAGCTTCAAAAAGCTTAGGGGGAGAAAACGGCAAAATGTTTCGAACCCCCGATTTAGCACCGGCAAAAGTCCTTAACCGGTATGTGATACCTGTTGTTTGGCAGAAGATCGAAAATGGTAAAAAGACAAATTAGGGTTTATGCCCTAATGGAGGAGCATTAATGACGGTAGGTGAGGAATATGTTTAAAAGCATTTTTCAAATCATTTCTCACTATCATTTTTCGAGTGAAGAAAAGTTTTTTCTAAGAGAAGAGCAACGAAATGGTGATTTGAGCAAAGATTTTGAGAAATTGAGAAACCAAGGAGATTCAAATTCAAACTGGAAACGGTCAAGTGGAGAACACAAAGCGGTGATTCAGCAATCGATGGAGTGTGAAGTGAAGGAGAATCAGCAAGCCCTAATTTCACGTGTTTCAAAAGGTATTTATCAGGTTCTTAAGATTTCTATCATGGCTTCCGCATCTCATACCAGTACTAGTGCATATGTCGAGTCTACAAGTTTTATTCAAAGGAAGTCCAAGTATAATGCCCTATCACAAGTTCCGACTAGTGGGATAGTAGAAGAGGGAAATTCTGACTACATAGATTGCAAGGTAGAAGACCTAGGGTCTCTAGCTATCCACACCCAGTTAGGCTTATTTTGTGGAAAAGACAATAAGATCAAACTAGAGTTTAATATTTTGGAGAAGAAAAAGCTCCACAATGTTATTTACTTCTTGGAAGATTTCACAGAGGATCATATAAGGATCATTCTGAGCAAATTCCATGGTGATAAGATGTACCTGGAGAGAACACATGACATCACGCCCCAGGCAATTCATGCAGTCACCAGATTCTACAACATAGGGGAAGTGCTAGCCCTGAGGATGGTAAACAAAATTGAAATGTCCAAGCTCATCGGTTTAGTGAGCGACTCACGAGGGATGACAATAAATTCTATCAAGGATGATCTGGTTAAGTATGCATGTATGGTGATTGGATACTAAACATTCTTAGCTAGCAGAATTAACTCTGTATCTGTTGTAGCAGTAAATGCCGCTTACCAGATGATAAAGGAGGATACATCATTTGATATGTGCACCGGTATGCAGAGACAACTCCTGTTGAATCTAAAATTGATCAAACAGGATAATGCACTTAGGTTCAAGTTTGGACAACTACTGGTTGGGTTGTTCTTCTATTTCCAAGGCCACTTTCTAGGAGTAGGAGATGTCCAATGGTCTGGTGACCAACCCGTGACCAAGCAAATAAGGGAAAGAATTGAAGCAATTGGAACCGGCTACACTGATGTTCTAAATAAGTATTTTGATGAATTCAGAAGGAAAATGAGCCAAAGAGTGAGGATATTAGGTGACATCATCAAGAAATATGAGGACGATATCTGTTTCACCATAAAGGTGGATCAATGCATAATGGAGGCTGTTGAGCCTAGATAGGAAGAAGTGGAGCCAATGGGCTATGAGGTAATGTATGATATGTTGGAAGGGTATGCCTCTACCCTTATTGCCTCACCTCTTGATCCTAAGGCAAAGAGAACTGGCACCTACCTAGAGAGGATAGCACTGAATGAGGAACCACTAGCAATGAAAGAAAAAGAACCAACAATAAAGAAGGCAAAGGCAGTACCTGCAGCATCTGCACTAGTTACTACTGCAACTCCAAAAGTGACCAAGTGGTCACCAGCCAAGAAGAACCAGAAGCAGCACCAGCTAAAGTGTTCGAGAGAAAGAGGAAGACAAGGAATACCTCTCTAGACTTAGAAGAAACTGTGTATGAGGAAAAGCCAAAGAAAACACGTCAAGCAAAGAAGAAGACAAAGAATGAACCGACATCTTCTGCACCAGTAAATATAGATATCTCTTCCTAAAAACCTTTGATACATTGTCAAAGAAAAATAAAGAATATTAGGAGGAAAGTGCTAAATGACTTAATTGAGTGTTTTGACGACTTTAATGATGATGAAAAGGAAGCAGTTGAAAAGGAAATAATTCAATATTTATGTGCTAATGACCGGTCACCCTCAGAGATTAAGTCTCAGACACCAGATTCTTTATATATGTCATTAGATAATAGATGGCACATTGCCATACAAAAGGAATAGGAAATCAGGGAGAAATTTTTTGCATAGCACTTTCCCGACCTGTCAAATTTTGAATTGTTTGATGTTATTGACCAAAATAAAGGACTCTTCTTCACTAGAGAAGAAGACTCTAGCTGTTAGAAGGTAGAGTTGATGATGTCGAAAAAGACACTCATCTGTATATGAGAACTATTGTCCAGACTCACAAAGCATGTCTAGCCAACCGAAAAGCTGAAGAAGAACTGGTTATATCTAAACCGAATGAAGTATTTGATGATGAAGGAAATCTGGTTGTTGAACTGATCGACACCATTGATGTCGATGCTCTGGACAATGAGGATGTTACTCAAGAAACACCATCTAAGGCAATAGAGCAAGAGCAATAGGCTAAATAGGTTAATAAGCAAGCCAAGGACAAATAGCAAGTGGCAAAGGAAGAGGCAGAGAAAAGGAAAAAAGATGAAGAAGAGAAGAAGAAGAAAGATGAAGAAGAGAGAAAGAAGAAGGATGAAGAACAAAAGAAGAAGAAAGACGAAGAGGAGAAGAAGAAGAAAGAGGAAAAAGAGAAAAAGAGGCAAGAAGATGAAAATAAAAAGAAGGAAGAAGAAGATAAGGAATAGGAGAAGAAGAAGGAAGCAGAGAAGAAGAAGAAGGAAGAGGAAGAAAAAGAAGAGGAAAAGAGGAGAGAAGCAGAGGATAAGTAAGCGGAGAAGAGGAGAGAAGCAGAGAAGAAGAAAGTGGAAGAGGACAAGGTAGGAGAAGCGGAGAAGAGCATCCAGATGGAGACTCCGAAGGCAACCAGGAGTCAAGCCAAACCAGCTGATCTCTCTAGTCCTATCGATCTCCAGTCTGCAAGTGAAATGAAGCTAATGTAGAGCATCAAGGTAGCTCAAGAGAACCTTGAAATCATTTGACAGAAGAAGGAGCAGGATGTAATTCAAGTGGCTTTGGATACGCTTACCGGTTTGATACCCGGTACAAATCTTCCCAACATTGATTCATCACTAGCTAAACTCAAGCTCCTATGCACAGTAGTGGATGATCAGGTGCAGAGCCTTGAAGAGGCAGCTGAGGCTAATGTCAAGAAGGAGCATCAAAAAGCTCTTAATATAGCTCTAGTGAAGAAGTTGAATGAGCTCCGGACTGAACTGAAGATAGAACAAAAGGATATAAGGGACGCTCTAGATTAGGGGAATCTGCTACTCAACAAGATCTACCAACCCCATCTGTTCTATGATGATATGCTAGCTCAAAAGCAAAAACTTGAAAAGGACTTGCAGTCCTACTTGAGCACATTCAAGTCGCCTTATGACTCCTTTACAACTTATGGGCAAACCGTTCACCGATTTCACATCTAGTCAGCAAAAATGGAGCAAGAGATTAGCACTCAGTCTAGAGATTTGCAGGAGCTACAACTGGTTCTACTCCCATGATTGCAAATTCTTCAAAAGTGCTATCTGAACTTGGATGCCTTAACAGTTACATAGGAGATGAGCACAATTGATGCCATGGAAGAACAGGTCTTCCAGATGCAGACAGAGCAAGAAGTAGCCACCTCCCTACTTGAGTCCTGGTCTTTGTCGATGAAACAATTCTTGTAGGACTTTAAATCTATTTTTGACAAGTATCATTCCTTCTTGTCATAAACTTTTATTATTATTTAATATCAAATGGAAATAGGGTTGTTCAGTTGTACTTTGTCATTGTTGGCAAAGGGGGAGAAGAATTCTATTTGGAGAAGTATCTGGTAATCAAAATTTTGATTATATGCTCTAAATATCTCAATGTTTATGCTCTATATGCAAAAGTGCTATACATTGTATTGTTAAAGAGATAGTGTATATGCTTAGGGGGAGCAATTTTGCTAATGGCATGATTTTGCTATCAAACACTTAAATGTCAAAATTTTATTTTCCTAAGTGTTTCCATCAATGACAAAGGGGGAGATTGTTGGCATTTTTTATGTTTATGTTGTGATTGTCATTGATGGACACACACTTGCATTGAGATCCTCTTTATATGTATGAGTTAGAGCACAACCGGTATTTGTTCCAACCGATATGTTGAATTATAGTCTTTAGACTATTGATGTTTTGCAGAATGTGTTTCCCGGTCTGAAGCGACATGTTGACCCCAAGCGATTCGTGGATCCCAAGCAGTATGAAGGACCAAAGCAGCATAACACATTTTTACCAGTCTTCATTTTTGTCAAATCGGCAACCGGCATTTTGTATGAATCGGTAATACTCTATGATGAGTTACCAACCGACATTTTGTGATGAGTTACCATCCATCAATTGTTTGATGGTGCCGACACATTAATGGTGCTTTTTGTGTCATGGTACCAAGTATGTCCATGTTCATTGAACCTAGGAAATTGTAATGTAATCCTATTGGACCGACATGAAATCAGATTCCTTTATAGGGACATCATGTCTAGGGTTTTATGTTGTTGATGAGGTTGCAACAAAAATTTATATTGTTGCTAGGGTTTAAGGTGGTTGAGGAGTTGGAAAGAATATGAATGTGTAGACTGAAGTAATGTAGGAGTGCATTAAGAACAAGCTATCAAGGATCTAACCATGCAGTTTGTGCTATTAGATAGATCAAACACTTGTTGATTACTCACATCTTTGACAAGTCTGTAGCCCTTAACCGGGTAGGCCCAAAAGCCTTTTTGTAAATCCTCTAACAAGGTGGTTCACATTTGTGGATCTGAAATCCTCTAGAAAGGTAGTCTTTAATCAGACTTATCTCCTAATAGAGATTGAGATTCCTAATAGGATCTATTCTGGTAAAGAACATTGTAAGACCTTAACCGGTTTGACCTTAACCTATCTGATTCCTATTCTGCAGATAGTTACTTGTGAGTTCCATCTCACCGTGGTTTTTCCCATTTGGGTTTCCACATCAAAATCTATTGTGTTATGGTGTTTTTGCTTCTGTGGGTGAATGCATTATTAGCTATTTGGTTTGCATGTTTGTTAACCGGTTTACTATTAGTCTTGCAAAGTGTTTAAGTACAAAGATTTTTGGCATACTAATTCACCCCCCCTCTTAGTATTCATCAGTTGTAACCCACCAATGGACTCCATATGCACTAAAAACATGTTAGAAGACCTCATTACACCTCTGCAACATCTCATATCAATTGGGGGTCATTATGACAAGTTGAGGCTAAGAGGCGAGAATTGAGCACCTGAGAAGCATAGTGAATTGATAGGGTTCCTAACCAAAACACCTAAAGCAAACACCCTAGCAAGGACAAGAATCAAGCCCTATAAGAGAGTGAGAGGGACTTGGAGGCCTAGAGAGAACTAGGGTTGGTAAGTTGGTGGAATTGAGCAACATGAATTGACTCAAGTGTTGAGTGGGCTAGGTCAATCCTATCAAATTGGTATCAGAGCCTATAAGATTTGGGTTGGTAAGGTTGATGTCCTTATTGTCAAGAGAGTTAGTTGGAGAAAACATGGTGACCAATGCAGAGTTGGCTAGGAAAGTGGATGATCAGGAGGAAGAGAATAGACTCCTGAGAGAGAAATTAATTGCATTGGAGAGTAAGCTTGGTGCAATTGAAAGCAAGGCGGATGAAGTGTTGATAAAGGTGGAAGGAGAAGAAGGGAAGGGAAAAGAAGTGGCAGAGATAGACAAGATACCTAAACCTGATCCTATCTTAGAGAAAGAACCTTTCTTGAAGGTATTGAAGGCCTTTAGTGGCAAGAAACTGGAAGGGTTGCCATTGTTCACTGGCAAGTTGGAGGCAAAAGTGGTCCTAGAATGGATAGAATGTATGGAGAACCACTTTGAGTGTGAATGCATAACTGAAGCCCAAAGAGTTAGGGTAGCCAAGTCTAGGATTAGGGGAGCTGCCCTCACATGGTGGCAGTTTGTACAAGATGAGAGGAAGAAAATGGGCAGAGCACCCATCTCTTCTTGGAAAGGGATGTTAGTTAAAATCAAAGAAGTGTATATCCCTGATGACTATGAAGTGCAAATTCATAGGAAGAGGAAAAACTTAAGGCATAAATATCTTGATGTCAGTAGCTACACAGAAGAGTTTCATAAACTTAGCCTTAGATCACATGTGGTAGAAGAGGAGAGTCTTTCTAGGTACCTAAATGGCCTACGGTGGAACATCCAAGAAGAAATCAATTTGATGAGCCCAAAAATAGTCCATCAAACTTTTCAACTTGCCCTTAAGGTGGAGGAAAAACTGAAAAGAAGACATGACTCAAGAAACAATAGGGGTAGAGGTAAAGGAAAAGAAAATAGAGGCCATAGAGGAGGCTTTGGTGGAAGAGGTTCTGAACAAAGAACACAAGAAGAGTCTAAACTCACTAAGCAGAAATATAGTGGCAGCAGTAGAGGAGGATTCAATAGAGGAAGGGGATCAAATAGTGGTTCCAGAGGAAGATCTCGTAGCCAAGGTATAGGTTCCTCATACTTTGCAACAATGAAGTGTTACCATTTTAACCAACTTGGTCATCCAACATATAGGTGTCTATAGAAGGGATTATCATCACATGGTGGTGAAAGAAGAGTGAGCTATCTTCAAGAAGATTCTTGAAGTAGCAAGACTTTAGAAGTTGCCTTAGAGTCAGAAGTAGGTGACAACTTGATGATAAGGAGAACTTTGATGAAAGAACCAGTTGGAGAAGAGCCTAGCCAAAGAAGGTCCTTGTTTAGGATCAAATGCAAGATTTTGGATAAAGTGTGCAAAGTGATCATTGATTCAGAGTCTACAGACAACATTGTGTTAGAAAAGGTAGTGAGCAAGATCAAATTGCAAAGGATACCTCACAACAACCCTTATAGAGTCACTTGGTTGAACAAAGGACAACATGTTCTTGTTAAATCATGGGTGGATTTTAACATTGGAAGGTATAAGGACAAGGTGTTATGTGATTCCCTACCCATGGATGCATGCCATCTTATATTAGGAAGACCATGGCAATTTGATAGACAAGCTATCCATGATGGAGCCAAGAATGCTTATTTATTCAAGAAGGATGGAGACACATTCAAGATTCACTCTATCCTTGAGGAAGGTGAAAAAAGGGTAGCAGGTCCTAATGTTCTTTTGGTGAGTGAAAAGCAGTTCTTAAGGACACTTGAGGAAGGTGAAGGTATAGGGTTTGCACTTGTGATAAAGCCCAAAGAAGAAGACAAGAAAGAGAAGCAAGATTTACCATTAGAGGTGCAAGAATTGTTGAAGAAATTCAAAGGTATAGTAAGTGAAGGACAACTAGCCACCTTACCTCCTAAAAGAACCATAAGCCATCAAATAAACTTCATTCCCAGAGCATCGTTTCCTAATAAGGTAGCCTATAAAATGACTCCTCAACAAAACGTTCAAATTGCCAAGCAAATCCAAGAACTCTTAGACCAAGGCCTAATTAGGAAGAGTATTAGCCCTTGTGCTATCCCTACCATGTTGGCACCAGAAAAAGGTGGTACTTGGAGATTGTGTATTGATTCTAGAGCCATAAATAGGACCACCATCAGATATAGGTTCCCTATTCCTAGAATAGAAGACCTAATGGATTTTTTGGGGGAAGCCAAGTACTTTACCAAGATTGACCTTAAGACTGGCTATCATCAAATTAGAATTAAGGAGGGTGATGAATGAAAGACTGCATTTAAGACTAGTGAAGGTCTTTATGAGTGGCTTGTAATGTTGTTTGGCTTATCTAATGCTCCAATCACCTTCATGAGACTCATGAATGAGGTGATGAAGGACTTCATAGATAAATTTGTGGTAGTATATCTTGAGGATATTCTCATTTTTAGTAAGGATAGAGCAGCACATATTAGTCATTTGCAAGATGTATTACAAAGATTATATGATGAAAAGCTAACCATGAATTTGGATAAGTGTGAGTTTGTCAAGAAGGAGTTGGTTTATCTTGGGTTTGTGTTGTCTCAAGGAAACCTCAAGATGGACCCCAACAAAGTTGAAGCCATTGTGCATTGGCCTACTCCTAGATCAGCAACAGAGGTGAGAAGCTTCCATGGATTAGCCCAGTACTACCGGAAGTTTATTAGGCAATTCAGTGCTATATGTGCCCCAATGTTAGACACCATTAGAGGTGGTATGAAGGCCAGGTTTTAGTGGGGTGAAGTAGAAAACAAAGGTTTTGAAACCTTGAAGGAGAAGATAGCTACCCAACCAGTACTAGTGTTGCCTAGTTTTGAGAAACTTTTTATTGTAGAGTGTGATGCAAGCAATGTTGTAGCAGATGCTTTCCTAAGACAAGAGGGAAGACCAGTAGCCTTCCATAGTGAGAAGCTAAGTGATGCCAAGAGGAAATACTCCTCTTATGATCTTGAGTTGTATGCTTTGGTGCAAGCATTGAGAAAATGGAGACACTATCTCCTACCCAAAGAATTTATGGTGTACATGGATAACCAAGCATTGAGCTTTCTGAATTCCCAAGACAAACTCAATCACAAACACATGAAATGGGTGGAGTATATGCAAGCCTATACATTCACCATCAAGCACAAGAAAGGGCAGCTAAACTAGGTAGCTGATGCACTAAGTAGGAGACTCTTGACAGTCCAAGAAATTCAGTTGAGAAGCATAGGTGTGGACAATTTTAAAGACTTGTATGCAGAGGATGAAGACTTCTCAAGTGCCTACCAAGTATGCAAGGAGTATCAAAATCATTTCCATAGTGAATACTCAGATTTCACTTTAGAAAATGGGCTATTGTTCAAGGGTGGGCAGCTTTGTGTGCCTAAAGGCTTAATGAGGGAAAATCTCATACAAGAGAAACATAATGGCAGCCTTAGTGGTCACTTTGGAGTTAATAAGACTCAAGAGTTGGTTTAGAGGTTCTATTATTGGCCAAGGATGAATCAAGATGTGATGAGGAATGTGGAGACTTGTATTTTTTGTCAAAAAGCCAGGGGTACTTCAACAAATGTTGGTTTGTATCAACCACTTCCCATACCAAGTAGACCTTGGGAATGCATTAGCATGGACTTTGTGGTAGGTTTGCCAAAGACAAAGCAAGGATATGACAGTATTTATGTCATTGTGGAAAGATTTAGCAAAATGGCTCACTTTGTGCCTTGTAAGACCACTCATGATGCATGCCACATAACTCAGTTGTTTTTTAAGGAAATAGTAAGGATACATGGTTTACCATTGAGCATAGTTTCAAATAGGGACTCCAAATTTATGAGTCATTTTTGGAAAACATTATGGCAAAAGATTGGCACAAACCTCTCTTTTGGATCAGCCTACCATCCTCAAATAGATGGGCAGACCAAGGTGGTGAATAGTAGCTTGGGAAAATCATTGAGATGCCTTACCAAGGAGTATGGACAGACATGGGATCAAGTACTTGCTCAATCTGAATATGCATACAATGACACCATAAATAGGACTACCGGTAAAAGTCCTTTTTGAAGTAGTCTATGGTGTGCACCCAAGAGGCATTTTTGAGTTGAGGGATTTAGGAAGTGTAACAATCAAAAGTGGATATGCAAAGGACTATGCTCAGTTCATGAAGGAGGTCCATGAATTAGTTAGGCAAGCTTTAAAGGAGAACACAAGCAAAGTTAAAAAAAAAGTTGATGAAAAAAGGAGAAATCTACAATTTCAAGTGTGGGATCTTGTTATGGTGCACTTGAACAAAGCAAGACTACAACAAGGAATGCCAAACAAGTTGCAGATGAGGAGGATAGGTCTATGTGCCATTCTAGATAAGTATGGTGAAAATGCATACAAAGTGGATCTTCCTAGTGACATAGGCTTGTCACCGGTTTTTAACATAAAAGAATTGGTTGCATACAAGGGGCCAGTCCAAGGTGTAGAATGCAGTCCCATGGAGGTTTCAGATGATGTGCATAACCTTCATTTAGTGGCCAAGCCTAATCCTAAGGTCGAGAAGGTATTAAGTTCAAGAATTTCCAAGAAAACTAGGCATCAAGCCTATTGGGAGCACCTCGTTAAATAGCAGGGAATGGATGATGTTGAGGCTACATGGGTGATGGAGTCAAAGTTCCAGAAGCTTGGAATTGATCCAACACTAATTCCTCAAGAGGTGACATGATCTCTTTTTCTTAGGGAGAATGGTGCAGCAGCACCTGGGTCTTAGTTTTCTTGTTTTTATAAATTTTGGCTTGTAATGACCCTAGCCAAGTCAATAGTGAATAAGGGCTCCAGGAGGGTCCAAGAGTGATTATTTTTTCAATGTAGGTCTAGGTGGAGTTCATTTTACCTTGGTTTGCATTTTTGTGTAAATGGTGAGTTTGAGTAGGTGTTTGGCCTTTTGTTGGTCAAAAGTGCTAAAAGTTGGGAAAATCATTAGAGAGGGTTAAATAGGCCCTAGAAATGTTTGAAATGGCATATGTGATGACTAGATATAGGTATCTTAGGTGGGAGAGATCAAAAGTGCAAAAATCATAAAGTTGCAAAAAGTTGTCATGACAACTTTTGAAAGTTGGCATTACAATTTTTGTCCTGAAATTGGTTAGCGGTGGATTTAGGGATTTCCCAATGTGATGGAAGGACTCCACATGTGGTAAATCTATATAAACCCCCTCTTTCACATTTATCAAGGTTGGTGTACTTGGATTTTGAAAGCAATAATCAAGATACAATATTTTGGACTGCACTTTTCATTGTTTTTGTCAATTTTTGCATTCTTTGAAGGTTTAATGGATTGAATCCATGAATCCAATGATGTATTGAGGTTTAGTAGTGTGTTTTAGGGTAGTATTTTCATTTTCAAGATTTTTATTTATCATTTACTACTATTTAAGTGATTTGATTCACAAGTAGCCAGTTTTGGCTTGTAAATAGCAATTTCCTTGTAAATATGGTTGCCCCATGAGTCCCACACGTTCTGCCATCACGGCTAGTTGGGTTATGGTTGGAAACCTCTTGTAAATTGTAAATATGTAGGTTGAAGTGCTGGAGAAGTGTTTGGATATGACTGTCAGCTCATTCTAGGTGAGTCCAGGAGCAACCTGACTAGAGAAGAAGAGGTGAAAAAGTGGTGAAGAGTGCAGGGGTGTATACAAGATCACCATTTCTTAATTTGGAGGAGTCCATGGGGTTGGGGTAGACATGTATGTACAAGGAGGAGTCTTTAAAAATCCATTTAATAGAAAAACCCCAATTTTCCTACTCACTATCGGTTAAAGGCCTTTAGAACCCTACAAACCCTCATTTTGGGGTTCATACCTTGTACGGCCAGACCAAGACCTAAAACCACAAAACTATATTAGGCATGGGTGTATCATTGAAGAAAAGTTAAACTTGTTTGGGGGTTCTTTGAGTCGTTTTCCTCCAAGCCCTAGAAAACTGGTCTTGGAGGCCTAATTAGGCCTAATTCCTTGTAGCCCTTTTCGGGGCAAGATTGTGAAACCGGTAGGAAATCTAAAGGTTGCAACCCACAAATGGACTCCATATGCACTAAAAACATGTTAGAAGACCTCATTACACCTCTACAACATCTCATATCAATTGGGGGTCATTATGACAAGTTGAGGCTAAGAGGCTAGAATTGAGCACTTGAGAAGCACAGTGAATTGATAGCGTTCCTAACCAAAACACCCGAAGAAAAAACCCTAGTAAGGAAAAGAATCAAGCCATAGAAGAGAGTGAGAGGGACTTGGAGGCCTAGAGAGTAACAAGGCTTGGTGAGTTGGTGGAATTGAGCAACATCAATTGAGTAAAGTGTTGAGCAGGCTAAGTCAATCCTATCAGGTTCATGTATACTAGCACACATGTATCGTGAGATGCATGAGATCATCTACCAGGAGGGGAAGAGTATGGCTTTCAAAGTTTTGATTTTGTAGGTATGGGCCTGGGAGCATCTCCTAGTATGCAGGCCGATTGTCGATGAGGCCAGAGATCCACAAAACCCATTGTTTATAGATATGCTGGATATGTGATGCAACCCCATCTGGGCAAGACCGATTATTGGAGATGACAGTTGGACAACCTAATAGCTATCACATGGAGACCTTATAGGGGTTTGGAGCCTTGGGATGATTAGAGAGTTTTTCATAGAGACCTCTTCATGACATAGCCTCTCATAGGCAGATCACAGATAGTGGTTGAGCGGTTTATTGTTACTTGAGTGATGAGGTAGTATGGTAGACCTCACAGGATCTCATAGGAGTTTACTACATACACATGTTATGAAGATGAGGAGAGGCAAGGATGGGGATCTAGGGTATCATACACCTTGGGCATGTGAGAGATGACTAGGTTACAGTGGCTGAGATGGGATTATCTAGATGATATTGCAGATGCGGGGGTATTGCCCTAGTATAGGGATTGGTTTCAACAACATCCATTCCTGAGATTTACAGATCTGGCTAAGCAGCCACCTCACATAGAGGAGGTAGAGGATGATGCCCCTGCATAGGGACATGGACAAAGAGTTGAGGCTTTGAGGCAGGCAAGTGGTGATCCTGGTGCTAGTGACAATAGAGTACCAGCTAGTGGTAGGCAGCAAAGAGGAGAGGGTGGATCCCTAGTGATGGTTGGAGTGAGGCTGAGTGGAGCGAGGGTAGTAGAGGGTGGTGGAGAGGAGGAGAGAGAATCTCCAAGACATGTTCTGAAGAGGAGAGAGGAGAAGAGGGAGGCGGAGGCAGAGATGGAGGAGGCGATGGAGGCAGAGATGGAGGCGAAGAGCCTGCGAGGGATTAGGGAGATGATGCAACATGGTCAAAGAGAGCACACCTAGCGGGTTTGCAATCATTTCTAATAGTGGCACAGACACAGCTAGCAAAGCGAGACCACAACTAGTAGATCTTAGAGTAGAGAGAGATCATCAAGTCATGGTAATGAGGGCAGAGCGAGATGCTCTACAGTAGGAGGTTCTTCATCAGACGAGTCAGGTAGCCTATTATGTTGCGGCTTACAGTGTAGTAGTTCTAGTAGCACAACACATTGTACCATATTCACAGTATATGGCTTGATCAGAGGGATCTCGGGCACCTAGGTAGGATCCAGGTCAGCAGGCTCCACCTCCTCCACCACTTGGTGATGAGGGAGAGGCAAAGAGCTAGATTTTTTTTGTAGACACACCCATTTTTTGTAGCCCTTATGATTCTTGCTCCGATGGGAGTTTGTACATGTTAGTGGACATTATTTTGTACCCCGAGACTTGATGATTATATATATACAAGATCTTGATTTGACTTCATTGTACTTGTGTCAATCAATTTATGAGATGTTTTTCTATATGCTTTATTATATATGTATGCATATCTTTTATGGATGAATGAATGCAAATGGATATGGATGTTTGTTTTTGTTCCTTTTCATATGCAAATAAAATGGATGAAAATGAGTAATGAGTAGTCTGAATTTTGTTTATTTTTCAATGCAATAAGATAAATGTAAATGAGTGATAATGAATGTATGAATTGATGTAAAATGATTATGTATGCAACTAAACATCTTAATACACAAGTACTCGATCATAGAAACAATGAAGAAGAGACCACTTAGCTAAGAAATTAGGAAGCTTCAAACTCTCATTCAGAAGATAAAGAGATCATTGTTACCATACCAAAATCACTCTTAATTCACAAAGTGTAGCATGAAATGCAAAATGAGATGTAAAATGCAATGCAACCTAAACCTAGTCACTGGATTTAAAATGCTCAATTTTCATCATTGACCATTTTACAACAATAGCAGGCAGATTAGAGTTCCTTTCTTTTCATGTGAAATATTAATTATCTCGTCCACAATGACCCTTTTTTTGTTCATATCCTTGGACAAATTTTGTAGGGACCTAGATCGCATGATAAAGAAATTCCATCAAAATAGACAAAGAAATGATGGGAACCTCCCTGTAGCATTCAAATAAGAGGATTCAAGGTATGGGTGGCGATTTCACCTTGATGTGAAGGCTCTTATCACAAACACCCAGCTAATTTAGATGTTTCCAGAGCATCGGAATCACTCCT
Source organism: Cryptomeria japonica (assembly GCF_030272615.1). Classification (NCBI taxonomy): domain Eukaryota; kingdom Viridiplantae; phylum Streptophyta; class Pinopsida; order Cupressales; family Cupressaceae; genus Cryptomeria; species Cryptomeria japonica. The sequence continues at coordinate 437,433,092 of NC_081413.1, read as the reverse complement.
ACAAGCAAAAAACAAAGAAAATATCATGCCCCCAATCCTTGCTCCTCTTAGTCAAGATAGAATTCCTCGAGTTATTCAAAGGGATAATAATTGAAAACCAATATAAAAGATCTTAGGTTATGGTATAAATGTAAGATCTTAATTGTAAGATCAAGTGACGAATGTGAAAAGGAATTGTAAGAAGGTATATGCAAGATCAAGTAGAGCTATACATGCAGACATCATTTGAAGGTGAAGCTAGGTTTTTGTGAAGACAATTAGAACTACACCGGTACTGAATCTAGCATATGAAGATGCTATTTTAAGCAGGACATTCTTATTGGATTTAACCATCCAATTGTAGTTAGTGTGACTCCCATTGAGAAGTGAGCTCTAGGCACTTGGCCTTTCTACATGTGCAGACCCCATTTGTATACACTTACTATCTGCAGTAGTATCTTCTGATTGTGGGTAAGGTTTCCTACTGTGGTTTTTCCCCTTACAGGGTTTCCACATACAAGTTTTGGTGTTATGTGTTGTGGATGACTTTGTTCCTTTTGTTTCATGCATTAGAGTCTTACCGGTATTACAATTAACTGTTAAAACTGTCTACCAGCATATTAGACTAGTTTACCAGTATTAAGCATTAAATTGGTTAAATTATTTTTGGTTTGAATTTATCAGACAATTGATTCACCCCCCCCCCTCTCATTTGTCTCTGGGACCTAACAATTGGTATCAGAGCTTAGTCCTCTTTTTGTAGAAGTTTAATAGCTTGAGGAGATCCAATGTCTAGCAAGTATTTCAGGAAGGACAGTCATAAACTTGATGGAACCAACTATGGGATATGGAAGATCAGGATGGAAACACATCATAACTATATTGGAAAAGATATCTGGGAGATTACAAAGAATGGATATACTGCTCCTACTCTACTACAAGTCAACCTAATCCACCAAATCTAGCTAAGGATGAAGAAAATGATTGCAAGCCAAGAGAAGCACTTTTGAGCACATTATCAGATCAACAAATCATGGGACTATCAGATAGGTCTACTGCTAAAGCTATTTGGGATCATTTGGAAACACTAAATGAAGGAGATTCCATAGTCAAAATTGCAAAACTTGAAAGCTTTCAGGTCAGGTATGAAAATCTGAAAATGGAAGATGAAAGAATTTATGCTTTTATGGAAAGAGTAAATGAAATTGTTTTGGGTATTAAATGTTGTGGAGGAACCTTGAGTGAAGGTGAAATTGTTTCAAAAGTTTTAAGAGGATTGCCATCGGCATATAAGATGAGATTTACTGCTATAAATGAAATAAGAACAATGAAATAAGCCTATCTCTTAATTCAGTAGGAACATGGTTAGGATACATTGGGAGTCCATCAAAAAAGAGTTGTCTATATAACTCCAAGTTAATGGGTCTTCTCTAGAACTGATTAGCATTAAATTTATTACCCATATTCAATCTCACATTGGAACAATGAGTTAGAGGAAATTTGGCTACCTTGATTAGTAATAGGAACTTGACTAGCTAGAGGAGTGCTCACAGGTAAGGTTGACTGAATCTTTATTGGAGGGAGTGAAGCAGGCTGAGGTAAAGGTTTACTTAAGTCCATTGAAGGAAAAATTATAGGAGCAGCCTTTAGATAATTAATTTTCCATTTAACCTCTTGATTGGCTGCTTCTAATTGAGCTTTCTCTAATTCCCTTTGTAGGTCTTCTTTTTCCTTTCTCATTCTTTCTATTTCTTTCTCATGTGCAGACAGCATGTGAGAAACTTCTAATGTAGTTTTAGACCCAGACCCATCTTCCATACATTTCTATTTTTATTTATCAACAATATTCTTAATAGGTTGTGGGTCACTAAGGACCTCCCTACTTGGTTGCACGATAGATGTATATGCAGGGTTAATTTTGGCAACTAAATTTTCTCTGATAACTGGTCCTTCATCCTCACTCTTAGCTTCTTCGCAGGTGAATAATTCAAGATCAACATTCTATCTTAAAAGCCTATCCCTCTCAATCAATTTGGCTTTCACTTCCTTTTCCTTATTTGCTTCCTTTTGTGCTCTTAGGGAAATTAAGTGATGGACTCTTCTATTGAGAGCCTCAATTTCTTGGGACACCTTATCTTCATTAGGGAACATTTCTTCAGAATCTAACACATTGACTTGGTCGATATCAATTAAACCAATATTCCCACCTATAGTTCTTGGTATAGAGTCCATCTTCATATTAGAGCTATTCCTATCCTTCCCAGAGATACTAGTATGATAAATATTTTGATTCAAAACTGGGACATCCTCATTATTACCAAACAAACCAGAATGGAAGCCCAAAATGTCCTGCTCAGATTCATGGGAAGAAGAATTTGAATTTTCATATATGGGCCTATCAGATAACTTACCTGTATGAATGCTCTTTTGTACCCATGCAACACTAGATGGCTCATGTGCAACTGATCTTTTTTGGCCTCTTCGTGTCTATTCAGGTAATCCCTCTTGCAATGTCTATTGAGGATGTTTCCTCATAAATGACCTGGTGTTTCTTCCTCTCTGCATTCTACTTGTTTCTCTTAAAAGAGTTATACTTATTCAATAGCACTGGTTATACTTGTCAGAGTCGCCACCCACAAAAAATGTGGGAAAATAAGAAAACAAGTTTTGAAAAATCACTTGCAAAGATTTAGATAACAGGAAGATTTTCAAAGAGATAGAGATGACACAAAATGAAAGTTACCACAATCTACTACAAACACATAGAGATTCTAACAAACTTCTGAGCTAATACAAGCACCAATCTGTAACATAGATATACACTATGACTCTCCCCAGCAGAGTCGCCACTTTTGTTGTTCTCAAATTTTGATTCTCTCCTTTCCTCCCTCTAAGAAGATTTGATTACTCTATTTGCATATGAAGAGGGCACCAAGAAAATAAAATTCCAAAATAACATATAGTAAGGTTTCAACAAAACCTTCTACACTTCGAACTTATCCAAAGCTCAGGTGGGTATACCTTTTGTGAATACTTTCACACTTTTAAATTGAGATCCACAGTAAACCAATGCTAAAAACCTATGGATTTCATCACCTCAATGGGACCGAAATATTAAAAGAAAAACTTATGATCATTTTCAGTATTGATCCTCAAGAAAGATAGAAAGAATTCCATAACTAATATCAGTGCCTTATCCAGGCTACAAAGTCACCTAAATCAAGCAAGAGTTTTCAAAAAATTGAACATTCTCATACATTTCATCATTTTGACTTTCACGAACCCCATACATGCCTAACATATACATAGGTTCTTCCCTTTCAACTAAAACAATTCATCAAATTCAAAGCAACATACAACTAATCTACCGACAAAAATATTTCATGCACATTTAATCCCTCCTAAAGAGAAAAGCCAAAAATATGTCTATAATATTGTCGTACAATCCATCTCATTTGAACAACCCTAAATTATCCAAATGAAACCAACAAACTAATGAATGCACACCAAAAGAAAAAGAAGATTTAGGCCTGAAACTTCGATTTGTATATTCATATTCATTCTTGAAAATGTTACATAATTCAAAGTAATCTCTGAGAGAACTAGAAAAATCCTAGATATATTTCAACAGAGTTCCTTTACAAATTCTTGTGATCCCCTTTTCTTAAGTCCTGGTATCCATTTATAACAATATGGATGCATACAAGCTTCAGACATTCCTAAGAATAGTTTGTTACAACTGCAATTTCTTTCAAAAAGAAGCTACACGTCTCTTTCAATCCCAGTGGCCTTTTCAATTTGTTGTTCCGCTGCATCATCTTCTAATTGTTCTAAGACTTCCTCTTCTTGCACCGCATACATTTTGGTCAACTCTTAGAACAACGTCATCAGTAGGCCTTGAGAAACTAACAATTTTTTCTTTCAACTTAACTAACCTTTTCCAAGAATTTCTCACTTTCTTAACCTCTGATTCCAAAAAACCATAGTGTGACTTTATCTTCTCTATTTCTTCAATTGTCTTAAAAAACAAGGATGTGTTATCTAAATTATTTATTTCATTCACCCTTAGAGACAATTTAGCTTCCAGCTCATCAAGCCATACTTGTTAGTCCTTTAACTAATCTGGACTAACAAAATCCCCAAGAAATAATTCAAACTTATGCTCAATATATTCCTTCCTGTACAAGTTGGCTTTTTTTCTCTCTACACCAGCCCTTCCTTCTACTAGCCTGGTCATGCCTTTTGCTAACTCACATGTGGATTTAATAATGGCATCAGATCTTGCCTCATCATAGGATGCACACATGAGTTCTAGATCCACTTCTCTAGGCATCCACTTGTTCAAAATTGGTTCCAGAGTAGCCTTGTCTTCATTCAACTCACTCAAAATATCCAAAATTCTTTTCATGTTAGTGTGCAAAATCGGATCTCCAACAATATCATCAAAACTCAAAACTGTGTCTTTTGCCTTTTCTTCATATTTATTTGCAAACAAGGCTTGAGCCTGCTAACTTTTCCAATTCATGTTGAATGGTCTCGGCTGGTTGAAAACCAGAAGACATAGGAGAAGGGGGAAATTTGATAATGGGACTAGTGGGTGGAGATCTTGCTAGAGAAGATGCAATCATTAAAGTAGAGGACTCACCTTTCTGGTATTGTCCTACTAGTTGACTCTGTAATCTAGAAATGATGCTATCCCTGTTGGCTACCTCCCCTTTGGCTTCATTATAAGCCTTTAGAATTGTTTCTAGTTTTACTTGGAGATCAGCTCTCTCCTTAGCTTCTTTCTCAGCCACTGCCACACTAAATTTTGCAGTTTCTAGAACTGTACTAGTAGCTTCCACGACACCCGTGTCCTACACTCTTTTAACAATCATCCCTCCAAGGAAACTAGATTTTGAGGCATCCTTCCTTCTTCTATTCTCATCCCTCTTTAAGGACCACATGACCAAAGCAACATTATCCTTGCTGAATGTCACTCCTTCGATAGGCTTGGTTTCTTTTCTGACTACTTTAAGTACCAAGGCATCTGCTATATCCCATTCAGGGAGGATTAGAACACCAGCCTTTGATACCATTTCTCTCCCCTTTTCAGGAGTAATGGCTTTGAATTCTACAATCATTTCTTGCTTCACCTCCTCCTCTACTGTAGTTCCATACTTGTGAGGCTGCTCACTCTTTCTCTTTTCACACCTTGCCTTGAATTGCTCAATGTTTTGCTTCGAGACAAATTGCATGAAGGCCCCTATTATGACAAAGTTACCATCAGCTAGGAACTCCTCACTAGCTTTCTTGACAGCAAGGTCTAGCTCTTTGCCTTTGAACTCATCAGCAATTAAGTTCATCTCGGCACTAGGTGGCTCTTCTGGCATTCCCTCTTGTGTTTCCTCATATGTGTAGGCAATCTCCTCGAGACTTCCTAACTGCAACAATTGCTCTGCCTCTGCCTACTCATCTCCCACATGGATAGGGGATTGGGATGGAGAATACAAAGGTTCACCTGTTTGCACTTCTTTCCCCACCCTTTGCCTCTTAGGGGAATCTTGGATGTCAATGACATCTTCTGTTGCTCTCTTTCCTCTTGAAGTAGAGGGCTTACCTATTATTGGCACCAACACATTGTATCTTGCCTTCTTATGCATCACATAATCACCCGGAGGGATGGCTTTAGCAAAGGCAGGCTTGGCTAAAACCAATTTAGCCTTTTCAGGATTATTCCTTATTATAGCTTCCCTTTTTTCCTTCAGGGTTTGCATCAAGTCTTCAAAGTAAAGAATTAAGAATTTAAGCTTTTCCTCAAAAGGATTAAAACTAGATAAAGGGTCATAACCACTATCAAATTGATGAATAAAATCAAGGGCCTTCTTGTATGCCACCCACTTTTCTTTCCTCAATTCCTTCTCATCCAAATTGAATTCATTTCTAATCAGATGCTTAGGGAAATGAAATTGGTGTGGCCTACCTCTACATACTGCTCTTTTCCTAAACATGTCATTGAAGAAATCTTCAGGGTCAACAAACCTTGATACAACAGTAGACAACTTATATGGTTAAAAGAAATCATCAAAATATTTCCAACCACCCTTGGTGATTACAAATTGATGATCCATGGTGATAGTTGGGAAAATTGTCCCTTTTCCCCTATTTGATAACTCTGCCTCTTGAACACCTCCAATTTGCCTCTGAAACCATAAACTCTGAAAATTATAGAGATAGGGTATAGGTATATGTCACCCCAGTTGTGCACAATCTTGATACCTTCAGCAAATTCCTTAGGCCTAAGGATTTATAAGAGAGCCTTTGGGATCCTAGGGTTTTGTTGGCATAAGAGAATCCTAAGTCTAGATGCAAAGCATCTGTCAAACTTCAAGTAGTTGGCATCCTCTCTATCCTAGGATAAAATGGTGCTCCACAATTGTACATGCATCTCTTCACCATCCTTTTCCTTAACTAAATCCATTTCGTTGGAAAAATAATCAACACCTTTAAACAAAAACATATGCATGAGAAGAGAATACCACCCAAAAGGTCTGTCTACCTTACCATTTTTTATCCCTATTAGTCCTACATGGATTGCATCAGTAAGATAAGGTGCATAATAAAATGTTACTGCCAGAGAGGGGTTTAAAATTTGTGCTATCATTAGCATGTAGTGAGTTGGCATGGTGGTTTCAGCATCTTCCCCAAAAAATCTGACAAAGTGACCAATATATCCCTTTAGCCCTTAGAGTAAACAAATTTACAGAGAAGGGTTCCATTGTACTAGGGCCCACAATAGTTAGCCCTCCTATTTTGACAAAAAATTCCTTCAAATGGCCACTCCTGAGGTGATCTCTCTGCACATTTTAAACATGGGCCAATGTATGAAAATTTGTGGGTTCTAAATAATTAGACACCTCGCTAAGATTAAACACTTTCCTAAGCTCATCATCATTGATCTCAATTAAGGCTCCCCCATTCACATTTCTCACACATTTAGCAATAGGGTCATAAGTACTTGCAATTTGGGTTAATAAATCTACATCCATAAAAACCCCAAGGACTATGAGCTTTCCCACACCTAATTCCCATATACTGTTCATCAGAGCAGAGGCATGTCTTTGACCAAAACTCACCTTGAAAACTCCCAACCCATATATCCCTATCTGTGAATCCCTCAACCAGTTCCCTTTGTCAAACAAACCATCTCCAATTCTCAAACAGGGGGCCTTGGGCACTAATTCTTTAATTTTGGCTGCAACATTTGTGGACATTGCTAATTGTTCCAAAAAATCATCACATATCGCTCTATCCTAATAATTCACTTTCCCTATGAAATCCTTTCTTGGTGCCATCCCAGAATTGTAGTTATATCAATTAAAATTTGGACAAACTTCTAAGGAAACAAGCATGCAATGATACTAATTCAGTTTGTAACTAACAAGCAATATGCAGATACTCACTACTTGCCTAAAGAAATTCACTTTGTGCACCGGCTCCTGTACAAAACTCTTCAAAATGATGCCGATGTTTGGTTGATTTGAAGCTTAATACGACAACTGAGCATTGAATTGGAACATTAAAATTACATGCTTTGGCAATCAACTCAGAATTAAATTTGCAATTGAATTCAAAAAATGGCTCCAACGGATCATAAAATTTTCTAAGTGTTTCACCTTTCGCTGTTTCACAGAGGTTAAAATCCTCGCACTTTTTCATCATGAAATAACGAGGTCCTTTGGATCCCGAGAAACCTGTACACCTTTTACCTTACTCAGGTCAAGCTGCTTAAAACTGTGCCTGACCTTCTTTTCATTGCTTCGTGAAGGCTAAACCTTGCGCATTTGTTTCATGCGAAATAGCGCCATCCATCAGATGTTTTACCATCTGCTCGACCTTTACTCCACATGGTGACCGCTTATCTTTTAACTAACCGTATGGAGTCATTACCGCTAACGGTCTTGGCTGCTTCGCAAAGTTTAAAGACCTTGCATCTTTGGGCTGCGAAACAACACCCGTCGTTGGATCCCTCTTGAGATGTGCAACCTTTAACACTCTTAATCCTTTGAAGTAGGCCCTCCACATGGAATCCACCTGCCTTATTTAGCACCAGTAGATAATTCTCACATATCAATCATTTATTTGTTCAAAAACTCCATCGGGCTCTGCATCTGGACTACCATGTGTTCTACTTTACCATGAGTTTCAACACCATCGCTGCTTAACCAAAGAGGGCCCTACACTATCCTTAGGAGCCACATGTTGCCCTAGTTGAACGTCCAACTATATTGCCACATCACCGGCCATGTAACCCCCAGCTCATCTTGTTGCTTTGCGAGGAATAAACATCATGTTACTTTGCTCAGCGAAACAACGCGGACCGTCAGATTTGTTTTTAGATGCACCTTCTTTACATTCCTTGTCACCCTTAAGTTGGACCCATTACCTTTTCGCCACTTTGTGAAAGGTAAACTTGGCACATCTTTCCTTCACAAACCAACGCAGATCACCCGATGAACTTTGAGTTGATCGGTCTTTAGCCACAGGATCTGCTTACTTCTGGGGCCTGACAGCTTTTCGTCGTTTCGCGATGCATAAAGCCCCGACAGCTTGTTTTCATGAATCAACGCGAACCGTTAGATTCCTTAAGAGATGATCATCTATTATCCCTTTCATGACCACCTTACTCGGGGCTGCAAATCCAAATCCATGCGCACCATCGGATGAACTTTCAACTTGTGTGTTCTTTATGGGGCTCGACAAGGAACTCAAAACTTAGGAAAAGGGCACAAAAAATAAAAATTAACAGAGACCTGCCTAAGGCAAAACATAAAGGGGGAACCCCTTCATGACGGACTGACCCTTCCACTTAAGTGGAAAAAGTAACATCGAAAAAGAAAACAGGGACTCCAAGACATAGCAAGGGTAAATTTTAGAAACCCTAAACCCCTTTTTGACCAAAAAACTCAGAGGCAACATGAAGTGCTAAGCACAATTTTGTAGGTTTTAGCCGATTATGGAACAAAATCACCCAAGGTTTGAAATAGTGATAACAACGACTCTAATTGGGGATGGTTGATTGCAAGATCAACACAAGAATACATAAAACTCTGGAGAACAGACCAAAAACAAGCCCAAAAATGACCAACAGAAACAAAACTAATTATATATAGACTAAGACCTACTATGCATGGACTCAAGAGAAGCAATGTTTTAGGAATTGTCCATGCACTGGAAATTTTTGTACCTCACCATTCATTATCTGCAAAAAATATGAATCTTTTCCATTCAGGTCACAAACAATAGAAGGGCCCACCCATAGTGACTCAAATTTCTTATGTTTTCCTTTATCTTTCCCTCTTGCATTCCATTCAAGAACTATGTCACCAATTTGAAACTTCCTCAATGTGGTTCTTTTGTCAAATAAATACTTGGATTGTAGCTGGATCTTCAAATTTCTTTTATGGGCCTCCAAAAAAGGAAGTACCTCAGATCCAAAAATAGAAGCCTTCCACAATGTCTCCAAAAACCAATCAATGAAGCCCCAATAGCTCTGATACCATGTGAGATTTTGCCAAGATCAAGGGCACAATGAAAAGTATTAAAATAGAGACAAAAGAATGACAAGAACAAATTGTATTCTCATCAATATGAAAATGATCAACTAGATTCACCAATACAATGAATATAGGCCTTCTTATATAGGCAAGGCCATATGGATGTACGAGCACACAATCATGACATGTGGCTCAATGAGAAACAAGGGTAGGTAAGAAATACTAGGGGTAGGTAGGAGAAATAATATAATATTCCACAAGAGGTGGATGACCCACTGAATGTGGAGTGTAACAACAAAACAAGACCACAAAAGGTGGAATTTCTCCTACAAGCTCTATCCCTATGTGCACACTTCCCTAAGTGTCTCAAATCCAAACTACAAAGAGATGGATTATCCTAAGTTAACTTAAGTAAAGTGTAATAATATCCATAATGAATATTTATTTACACCAACACCCCCCCTTAAGTGCAACTTAGGGGAATGAAGACTTAAGTCAACAATGCCAGATGGGTCCTAGCTACTAGGGCATGATAGGTACCCATGTACAATATGCAAATGCAAGAAAAACCATGCAAAGCAATCTCTCACAAATGGAGAAAGGGAGAAAACACAGTGGGAAAAAACTCCCCCCCAAAAGAGAGATGAATGTACAAAAAGACTCTCAAAGAAGATGGACAAAACCTCAAAGAGGAAAAAGTCCCCCCCATAAGAGAGGAAGGAGAAGTTAGCTGAAACCCCCTAATGACACATCCTGCACCCCCAAGAGAGCTCGCAAGTACTATAACTTACTCTCAGTGAAAGGTTTGGTGAATATGTCAACAACCTGCTCCGTTGTAGGACAATATTGCAAATCAATAACCTGCTCCTGAATCAACTCTCAGATATAGCACATATGGATCTCGATGTGTTTGGTCTGCTGATGCTAGACTGGGTTATTTGAGATAGCAATAGCACTCTGATTATCGCAATGTAGAACTATCAGTCGTGGAGTGGTGAACCCAAACTCTATGAGAATCTGCTAAAGCCAAATGGTCTCAGTCGCTGCATTAACAATGCTTTGATAATCAGCCTCAGTCGAAGAAAGAGCAATAGAATGCTGCTTCTTGCTCTACCAACAAATGGGGCCTGAACCAAGGTGAAAACTGTAACCAAAAGTAGACTTATGATCACCAAGATTGCCAGCCCAATCAGAGTCTTTGTAACCAACCAAGCAAAGTCCTGTGCCTACTGCATAGTGAATCCCATAGTGATGTGTACCTTGGATGTAATGAAGGATGCGTTTGGCAGCTTTCCAATGAAGCTCATGTGGTTCTCGCATGAAGTGAGAAACCATGCCAACTGCAAATGAAATATTAGGGTGTGTATGGGTCAAGTAGATGAGACTACCCACAAGCTAACGATACAAAGTGGCATCAACTAGTGGAGAAGAACACTGAGCCTCAAGCTTGACTCTTGAAAGAAAGGGAGTCAGTGCAGGCTTACAATCAGCCATATGAAAGCGTGCAAGTAGATCAAGAGCATACTTGGGCTGTGATAGTGTAATCCTAGAAGGTGACTGTGAAATCTCTATCCCAAGAAAGTAGTGCAAAAGACCCAAGTCAGTCATAGAAAATATGTCATGCAAAGCAGATTTGACCCTGCTAATAATGGATGCGGTACTCCCTGTAATGATCAAATCATCAACATAGAACACAAGTATCAAGTGAGAGTCATCCTGTTGCAAAATGTAGACATTCAGATCGGAATGACACCTAGTGAACCCTGTTGAGAGAAGAAAGGAATCCATCTTGGCATACCAAGCCCTGGGGGCCTACTTAAGGCCATAGAGAGATTTCCTTAGTTTGCGAACCAAGGAAGTATCCTCAATGAAACCCTATGGTTGCTCCATATAAATCTCCTCATCAAGATCACCATGAAGAAAAGAACTCTTCACATCCATCTAATGTATCACCCAACCATGAGCTACAACAATAGCAAGTATTAAGCAAATGGAGTTCATCTTGGCTATGGGTGCAAAGGTCTCAATATAGTCAACACCTGCTACCTGGGAGAAACCTTTCGCAAAAAGTCGAGCCTTGTACTTATCCACACTACCATCCGCTACAAACTTGGTCTGATAGATCCACTTACATTGAACCATCTTTCTCCCCTTAGGGAGATGGACTAAATCCCATGTGTTGTTCCTCATCAAGGAACTATACTCTTCCTCCATAGCTTGGTCCCGCTTAGGAACCCCTGATGCTTCCTAAAATCTCTATGGATCGGAAGTGGTAGCAATGAATGCATGTGGAAGATCCTGATGCTGTGATCGAGTTCTCCGTGTATCTGAAGGATCCCCAACAAGAGAACCCATAGACTCAAGTGTCTGTCAAGCCCAATGAGGTTGAGGTGGAGGTGGAGAATGAGGCTCCTCAACTGCAAGTGGACCCTGTTGAGGTGTAACCCTGCGAGTCAGAGTTGAAGGAGTCTCATCATCTGAATCACTAACATCACTATCCACAATGGAGTAAGATGGAGGAGGTAGAGAGGCTAAGCTAGGAGAGCTTTCCTCAAAGTGAACACTCCTCTCAATGAACACCTCATGTGTCTCAAGATCCATTAGTCTATATGCCTTAACACCCTCAGGATATCCAACAAATATGAAAGGCCAACTTTGAGGTTCCAATGCCTTGCATTTTTGTGGAGGTATGCGAGCCCATGTTGGACACCCAAAGACTCTGAAATGTCTTACAATTGGTTTCCTACCAGCCCAAGCTTCAAAAGGAGTAATACCTTGCAAAGATTTGTGAGGAACCCGATTCTAGATGTGTGTGGCGCAACTGATAGCCTCTGCCCAAAAGGAAGGATCAAGAGAATGTGCATGTATCATACAACTAGCCATTTCTTTGAGAGTTCTATTGTTGCATTCTACAACTCCATTCTATTGTGGAGTGTATGCAATAGAATGTTGAAGATCAATTCCCTCAAGTATACAAAAATCCTCAAGTATTTTGTTCACATATTCCCTTCCATTATCTGTGCGAAGAATCTTCATCACTTTCTCGGATTGCTTCTCCACATGAGTCTTGAAGTCCTGAAATCTGTCAAATACTTCACTCTTATGAATAAGAAAGTAGACCCAAGTGAAGCGGGAGTAGTCATCAATGAAGGTGAGGACATAGCGGGCCTTACTAAATGAAGGTGTTGGAAATGGACCTACTACATCGCTGTGAACAAGTTGAAGAACTTCCAAAGCTCTCCAAGCTTTCCCCTTATCAAACTTTTCCTCAGGATGCTTGCCCATGCAACAACCTGAACATACACCCTCTGAAAAACTGATTCGAGGTAGACCTGTGACCATGTCTTTAGTGCTAAGCTACTGAAGATAGTGGTAGTTGAGGTGACCAAACCGCTCATGCCATAGCTTACTTTCTGAATTTGAATGAGTAAGCAAGGCCCTAGAAGGTGGACATGGCATAAAGTGGGAGAATGAATAAAGCCTTGAGTTGTCATTGACTTGTCCCACTGCTACCAAGGCATCATCATCAAGTTCCTTTACCACAACTAAATCTGGTGTAAACTCAACCTTTTTCCCATTCCCATAGTGAGTGATTTGGTAGATAGAGAGAAGGTTGGTAGACAGGTTAGGAACATAGAGAACATTCTCAAATGTTCCATCATCCATGTCAACTAAACCTTTCCCTTCAACTTCTACTTGTGTATCATCACCTATGTAAATGTGAGGTACCTTAGATGGATCCAATGAAGAAAACCACTCCTTTGTAGAACCCATGTGATATGAGGCACCTGAGTCAAGTATCCACGACTGTGAAGAACTTGTTGTAGCCACAAATGCTTTCCCTTTTCCCTTAGACTGTGAGGAAGAGGAAGAAGATGAATCCTTCTTTGTGCAGGCGGATGGCAAGTTGATGTTGTTTTTATTAAGAAGATTAGTTAACTCATCAACTTTCTTTGTGTGGTATCCATGCTCATCATGACCATACTTCTTGCAATATGCACAAGTTGGCTTATCCTTCTTAGGTGGTGTCCCCTTATTGGAAGAGGATGAAAAATCTCCTTGTGATGGAGAGGATGATTGTCCTTTTTCTTGCTATGGCTGTGACTTAGATTGCTTCTTCTTCTTGTTGGAATCTTTGCCTTGACTTCCTTGATTCCCTTGATTAGCCACCAAAGCCTTGGACTTTGAAGACTTGAGAAGCCCCATGTTCAATAACTTAGATTGTTCCAATATCAACATTTCTATGAAAGCATCAAATGAAGGCATAACATAGGAACTCCCCACTATCAAATGATGAGTTTGGAAGCTAGACACAAATGTTGCATATTCTGGTGCAAGCTTGTCCAACAAGTTGAATATCAACTGAGCATCCTTTTTGTCAATTCTACAATCCTTAAGCTTTGCTCTTAGCTCATTTGCTTTGGTGACATAATCTTGGATTGTATCAAAACTCTTAGGATCCAAGTTGGTGAGCTCATTGTCAATCTTATAACCTCTGATTTCATCAACTTGACCATACAATTTCTGAAACATATCCCAAGCATCTTTGATTGTAGTACACTTTTCAATATGAAAGATGAGGTCATCTGATACATACTTGCGCAAAGTTCCAAAAGCCATGCAATTCTTAGTGAGCCATTCTAATTGAGCATTAGGATCAGCCTTAGGATCAGGTGGTGTTGCTATTGTTCCATCTATGTAATGCATGAGACCTTTTTCCATTAATTTGCTCCATACTTTAATTTTCCATGATGCATAATTATGTGGAGTTAAAGGTGGAAATTTATGAGGACTCATTGCAACAAAAATGAAAGAGCACAAGGAAAGAGAGGCATAATCACACAAGACACCCCCCCAAATTCACTCAATCAAAGAAACCCCCAAAAGTGATGATTTGGCACTGTATACTCAGTGCATGTACAATGGGCCACTTGCAAAAAATGGCAAAGTGGACTTTTGATTTCAATTTTACAACTACCTCAATAAGGCAAAAAGAGACTCAAACTAATAATGCAAGAGATCTAAACTAAGATCCTAGCAATTTACAAGTAGCAAATAGGCCAAATAAGACCAATATCTGAAAGTACAATTTCTACTTAAAATCTGTGAAATCTGATCATAGATTATGAAAGTAGATGAAAAAACATGCACTTTAAAAAAAACAGCACCCGAAAAGGAGGCCGTATGAGCTCAAATGAGGCCTTTGAAGTTGCAGAATTGAGGATTGGATAGGTACAGCTGAGAGAATCTGAAAATTCCAAAAACCCTGTGCACCAAAACCAGAAAATAACCACACCACTGTGAAGAGCACGAAAAATTATCCCAAATAAAAAAAAAATGCACGCAAAAAGGAGCAAAATTGAGCAAGTTATGGGCCTCCAAAGTTGACCCAAAAACCAAACTGCTCAACGAAGAGGGGTCTAAAAATTTCCAAAGAAAATGCTGACTAGGTGCTGACTGGGTGCTGCTGACTGAGAAAAAGGTATGGATCCCAAAAATAATTTTCAATTTTTTTTTTTTTTTTTTTTCAAAAAAAATTTTCAAACTGGAAAATAATTTTCAGAAAAAAAATAATAATTTTTTTTTGGAAAAAAATCTGAAAATTCTGTACCGTATTGCCCGAATTGGGCAGAAAATTTCTTCCACACCCAAAAATTGATTTTCGCCAAAATAGGTCGAATTTATACTCTATTTTTATGGAAATGGCCTCCCAGACGCAATGGTAAGGTCGAAAATGCTCTAAGATGCCTCCAAAAAATGCAGTACCTTAGATCCAAAAATAGAAGCCTTCCACAATGTCTCCAAAAACCAATCAATGAAGCCCCAATAGCTCTGATACCATGTGAGATTTTGCCAAGATCAAGGGCACAATGAAAAGTATTAAAATAGAGACAAAAGAATGACAAGAACAAATTGTATTCTCATCAATATGAAAATGATCAACTAGATTCACCAATACAATGAATATAGGCCTTCTTATATAGGCAAGGCCATATGGATGTATGAGCACACAATCATGACATGTGGCTCAATGAGAAACAAGGGTAGGTAAGAAATACTAGGGGTAGGTAGGAGAAATAATATAATATTCCACAAGAGGTGGATGACCCACCGAATGTGGATTGTAACAACAAAACAAGACCACAAAAGGTGGAATTTCTCCTACAAGCTCTATCCCTATGTGCACACTTCCCTAAGTGTCTCAAATCCAAACTACGAAGAGATGCATTATCCTAAGTTAACTTCAGTAAAGTGTAATAATATCCATAATGAATATTTATTTACACCAACAGTGTGTTATGTGTTCTTAAAGCCGACATGTAGAATACCTAATTTGATGTTGCAGATATAAAAGATAGATGGATATGATCATTTTTGGTATCGGTGGATGTGTGGAAAGTGTTAGTGATCATTTGTGTGCAGTTTCACATGCACAAGTGGAAGACTTCTGCTCGACAATAAAGAAAAATAACATAACAAAGCAATGTAACAGAGCAGCGAGAGAATAAGTGTTTAGTACTTAACCAAAACTATACCCTGACATTTGCAGATGCTATTTTTTAGTTCAAACATTCCAATTATCTTTTGTAAAATATTTTGTAAGGCAATGAGCCTTTCGGGGTTGTTGTCCTTTCTTTTGAGCGGTGAGCTCTAGGCAGTGTGCTTGAATGCATGTGCATTCCCATTGTAATATTTATATACTTCTAACAATGTATATTTATATTGTGGGTCTCAATCCCATCGTGGTTTTTCCCTTAACTGAGTTTTCCATGTATAAATCTTGGTGTTATGGTGTTGTTGTTGATTGCTTTGTGTTTCTGCATTTCTCTTTTGTTCATTTGCATTAAGTGGTTGAAAGAACAAGTTAAGAATGTTAAAAATTATAGAACGCTGATTCACCCCCCCTCTTAGTGTTCCTTGATTCCAAAAAATTGTATACATGGAGTGGTCGTATGGGGGCGGGGGGGAACGCTCCCTCTCCCGCCCTTTCAATTTAAAAAAAATAGTTAAATTTAAAATTTCCTTATTTCCCTCCTTTTAAAAAAAAAATAATATTAATGTATTAATTATTATTATTTTTAAATATAATTTTGATCATTGAATTTAATCGTAAATAAATAAATTTAAATCGACAAATCAATTTAGAATATAAATTTAATTTAACAAAATAAAATATATTTGTTTTATTCTTGTTTATTAATTTATTTTTATTCTTAACCAATAGAAATATATATTTTTCTTTTAACCACTAAGATAGTAAATAAATGGGTATAAAGGAATGGTTTCGTACAAAACGAGATAAAATATTAAGCACAATTGTATATACACTTTTGAAAATACTAACTTGCTAAAAAATTAAAATATGATGAAGGTAAACAAAACATTATTTATTTATTTTGAAAGAGACTAAATAAAGATAAGGGTTTTAAAAAAAAAAGATGTGGATTCATATAATATTCATATTCGTATACACACATTTTTTTTTGAAAAGAAAGCTACTAACTTATTGATCTAAAAGAGGATAAGATATACACATCTATTTCATACATGCATCTATATTTCCTCTATCAAAATCTGAAACAAAGAAGAGTACATGCATAATTTTTTCTTTTATCAAAATCTGAAACAAAGGAGATTTCTTTGAAGAGAGATGAGAAATGCAAATCTTATATTACTTAACCCTCCCTCTTTCTGATTAAACAAAGTGTCAAAATTATTTTCCCTTAAACTACATAAATTTTTCCATAAAATAACATGCAAGTAAGTATGGAAAGAGGGAACCTGAATCTGCAAGATGAACCAAAATCTTGGTGTTGAATTGCCCCATATTCTCCCACCTATCCTTCTTCAATCCTCATCTTGTAGCCTGGTAAGATCTTCTCCAAAACCTCTAAAATCTATCTCATACAATGTAAAATGTCTACAAAATTTCTCCTACAACTAACATGATTTGAAACAATTTTCTTAAGAATTCAAAGACTACTTACTCACATAAACAATGAACTCCCCCTTTGTAATTCCCACTTTAACTCAAGAGAACATCATTAAAAAGTAGCAACAATTTTTTTTAACAATCACATATTACAACATTACTAAAAGATTATGATTATACACATTATAACATAATTAATTCTGATTTAAGAAACACTCAACTAACAAATCTGTCACTACATACCTGAGATTTCTCTTCCCAGTACAACACATATGTCGACCTGCCACACGTTCTTGCACACAAGCCTACACTGCTAGATGCCACATTAGATCTATCAAATGTTAGATATATGTTCAACAAGTTTAACCATACAATGACTTTAAATAGATCAAACATCTCCATTGCACTCACAAGGGTAAACATATAACCTAGGAAGAGTGACAAGACCAAACGACTTAGAACAACCAGACCTAAGGGCTAGACCTACAGTCTCGAGGGCTCATCATCGATGGCCTTTCCTACATGAAAGCGCAAAGACTTCATAGTTTGACTTAAGAAAATCATAACAAAAGTAGGTATGAAACCCTTTCTAGGGCCTCCTACCCCAAACAGTTCTCTTGTCGGCTGCCACCCACTTAGGTGAAACAAAGACGAAGCCCTAGATAACTTTGATATAAATATTATCTGTACAAAAATGCCCCTACAAAACTACACCAAGGGTCCCATCTCCAACACTAATGAAAACCAATATGATACCTTGGAGCATTAAGAATAAATAAAGAGCTAGTTATAACTTATATCTTACATTGGAACTAGGTTAATACCAAGGAGATGCATCACTAAACACTCACACCTAATTCTACCTAAAAGAATCTTAATTCAATAAAATATCTTCATACAAGAATATATTACTTAATGCTAAAATATAAGGATAACATCTAACTCACTCCTTGCCACTTAAGAACAAGAATTAATTAATGCTAAAATAAAGGTAACATGACTATAATTAAAAGTTTTACACACTCAACTAACTATCTCAACCAATCAGAATTCAAGTACAAGATTTACCTAAAATACAAAACACACTTGACCCGATACTAAAGAACCGTAATTTAATATTATGAATTTATGCATCACCATTATACTCCTCAAATATAAAATTTCATTTAGTATTATAATTTCAGAAAACTTATGATATATATTTAATTATTAGAACCTATTATAATTCTTAAAGTTATATTCAAAATTAATGTACTTAACGACATGATTAATTAATTACATGAAATAACATGCATAGTAATCTAAAACTTGACCACTTTCAACCTCTACGAGGGATAAACTACCTAAAGGTAATTCGGTCAACAAACGGGTCAACTCAGTTATACTAGATCACATAAAAGAGGAAATTATGAAGAATGACAACAAGCCATTACATATAACACAAGTTTATTTCTTAAAATCATATACTTATTTAATCAAAAATTTAGAACATAAAGTATGCACATTCCCCTTAAACATTATTCCAATAAGTTTCCCAAACAACATTTTAACCAATTAATCAATCAACCCCTTCCTTTACAAAATACATCAAGTCAATTCTTTAAGAATTAATTATTTTTTTATACAAATTACACTTACAATTTATTTTTATCTAAATATGTTTTATCAACCGAAGTATATTAATGGCTAGCCAAAATATAGTTATATTAATCTAGATATGACTATTTCCATAACGTAATTTTATTAATTAAAATATACTACAATCTATTGGCATTTTGGCATTAAGTTGTCATTGATGTCAACCGATTTGGCAAGGTCACTGGTAAGAAAGAAGAAGTGACTGACATGATGGCAATACACATGAGAGTGAGCAGATAGAAGGAAGGCTTACCGATAAGGTAGGAACCAGGATGAAGGCTGTGTGTGTGCTAGTATGTTGAGTGGAAACCAGTAGAGGAATAAACCGATCTAGAGATTGGTTGCCTATTTATGATGAAGAGGCAGAATGTTAAAGTTATCACAAACCACTAGAGGTGAAGATGTGTTACCGGTTAAGTGTGCACTGTCGGTTAGAAGAAGAAGAAGGTCTCATCGGTAAAGGAGTGTATCGGTATGAGTTTTCTGAATGTTCAAGTATGACCTGACTGTGTGTCGGTGAGATGAGTGATTGACCATGGTGATGCCATGTGGAGTTGAGGTGGCAAATATGTTGAGGTCAGTAAAGCCACCGTCGACATGGTTGGTGAAATAGTTAGTCGACATAAATGAAACAACCACAAATCACAGGATTGTAACTGACCGATGTGGCTCAAGGAAGAAAGAATGACAGAGGAAGATCAGGGAGTAGTTGGTGCCTAGATCAATGCAAAGGAAATCTGATCACAAGAAGACCTCGAAAATGAAATAGCTGAGTGTTCTATGAGTCGACATATTTCAAAGTAAGCAATCTTGTACGTGATTGCTATCTTTAGAAAATATGCATTGGGTAATGGGAAACATGAACAGATACATCCCTGAAGTACAGGTGATCGACCCATGATAGACTGAATCAGATCTCATGCAGATTGTGTCGAGAAAAGGAAACCCTAACCGCTCTGAATTTGAATTGCTTTTTGGTGGGAAACCATGGGATAAAGAGTAGAGCTCGAGACAGATCAAGGCAATGCTGCACAGAAGAAGAAGAGAAAAGTGAGATTAAGTGCAAGGAAAAATTGTTAGCCTTAGAACTTTTTCTAAGAAATTTATAGATTAAGTGAGAAAGAAAACCGGTGAGAGGGTTTAACCGACAGTGATTGAGTACCAGTATAACTGTAGATACACAGTTAAGAAAAAGCGGCATGGTGTGATAGAGAAGACAACATCCACGTGTGACATAGTGTTTTGTGAGACTGGGAGAGAGAGACAAAGATAACAAAGGTCAAGAATTAGAGAGAGTAATCTCACAACCAGTAGTGTGAGATTCAGTGGAGGAGAAAAGACTATCAACCGACAGTAGGATGTTTAATCAAGTGTTGCATAATTCATTTGCAACAAGAAGCCTTAATTGTATCCAAATTGTATTTCAATATACATCACCAAGTTAGAGCTTGGTGCAGGGGTTGGTGCTC